>NW_027185798.1:33018556-33044374 GCF_028583685.1 Petaurus breviceps papuanus | reverse complement strand
CTCTCTCTCTCTCTCTCTCTCTCTCTCTCTCTTTCTCTCTCTCTCTGAGTTTGCTGTTTAAAATTACCAGCACATCCCTGGCTAAGGAGAAAAGATAATGAATTTTTTTTTTGGACATATGGATGTAAGGACCTGAGAATCATCTGCCTAGAGATGATCATTGAATGCATGGTAGTCAACAAGGTCACAAAGGAAAAGGTTGTAAAGGGAAAAGAGATGAGGGCCCAAGGACAAAGTCTTGAGGAACACTTAGAGTAAATGGGCATGATATGAGTGATGAATTAATGAAGAAGGCTGCACAAGAGAGGAAAGACTGGTCAGGAAAAAGGTGGGGAACCTGCAGCCTCAAGGCCACATGAGGCCCTCTAGGTTCTCAAGTGTGGTTCTTTGACTAAATCTAAGCTTCACAGAACACTCCTGGCTTAGGAAGAAAACCAAGAGAGAGCAGTGTCCCTTAAACCCAGAGAGGAGAGTATCCAGGATGAGAGGGTGGTCAACATTGCCTCTCTCAGTACAGAGGTCAAGAAAGATGAAGACTCAGAAAAACCCAGTTAATTTGGCAATTAGTACATTGCTAATAACTTTGGGGGGAGAGCTTCAGTTAAATGACTGGGTCAGAAACCAGAATTCAGAGAATTAAGAAAAGAATGAGAGGAGATAAAATTGACACAATGACTATAGATGACTTTTTAAAGAAATTTGTATAAGAAAGGGTGGAGGGATGCAGGACAGTACTTAGTAGAATTATTTTTCAGTGAGAATTTTTGGGTTTTTTTTTGTTTTTATCTTTTAGCATATGGGAAACTTGGAAATATTTTGTAGGTATCAGGGAAGGGACCAGTTTAAAGGGGGAGATTAAAGATTAGTCGGGGAAGAGTGGAGGATTGGCTTAGGGAGGATTAAAAGATTGCTTTGCTATAATGAGGGCTCTGTCAAAATTTGTAGCAGATCCAATTAGTACAGATACAGGACTTTTTCTAATTCTGGAGGAGTAGGTGAGTAGGAGCAAAGTGTCCAGACGAGGGGAGGAGCGTCCAGACGAGGGGAGGACTCCAAATCAGAGCTCATCAGCAAGAGGATGATCGGGCAAAAAAAAAGTTTGAGAGCAAATGAGCGTGAAGAATTGAACTGGTTCACTAAGTGGTCCATACTGGAAACAAGTAGTCAGAACAGAGGAGATATCCAGGAAAAATAGTTTTCTAGTCAATGGAAAGACTTCAGGTCACAGCAGAGATGAACAACAGGTTTGGGAGGAAATAGGCATAGGTAGCTATGGGATTCAGGAAATTGTGATAGGATGAAAGGACTTCCAAGTTGTAGATCATGGAAGTGGAAAACTTGGGGCTGATTAGTGATGTAGCATAGCTGCTTGCTCACTGCAGGAGAGTTTAAGCCTTAAATCCAGGACAGTTCAAAACAGGAAGAAGAAGTGAACAAGCATTTATTAAGCACCTACTACATGCCAGGCATTCTGATGATTGTTTTACAAATACTCTCTGATCCTCACCACAGCTCTAGGAGGTAGATATTATTATTATTCCCATTTTAAAGTTGAGGAAACTGAGGCAGATAACGGGAACATGACTTACCACGGGTCATATAACTAGTAAGTGCTTAAATGTTTAAGAAGATTTGAACTTCAGGTCCAGCATTCTATCTGTTGTACCACCTAGCCACTTCTGTGAGAAAAGGTTGAGATGAGCTAATAATGCAAATATCAATTGTGTAAGTGAAACTTCTCTTCCTAGTCTGTCTTCCATATGAGTAGGAAGGAGAGTATGATTGTGCTGTTAAGCAAGATGAGGTTTCCGAAGGTGCATTTGATTGTTATAAAACAACAATAACAACATACAGCCTAATCAGTCTTCTGGTTCTGCTCACTGCACTTTCCATAAGTTCATAAAAGCCTTCTGAGTTTCCTCTAAAACTATCCCCTTCATCACTTCTTATAGCATACTTAATATTGGTTCTGTCTACAAATGAGCAATTAATACTTTCCCAATTACTTCACAGGCATACAATTTAGAGGTCAATATTGCCACCTGGTGGGCATGGCAGCAAAGAGAATGTTTACCAGATCATAAACTGATAAATATAGACGTTCTTCCTGGCCTCTCTCTTTTGCTTCATAGAAACTGTATCAGAGTGATGTCATGAAAATCCAGGGGCCAGGAGGAGTAGATGGCTAGTATTGTAAAATGTTCAAATTATATTCCTTATGTCTGAAAATTAAAGGTAAGATTAATTTAAAAAATGAAGACAAAACACTATTGAACTGATAAATAAAACTAGAAAATATTTTTTAAAATAATGTAATAGGGAAATGTTTAGCTTCTCTAATGTTTTTAAAGTGAAAGGAAAACAAGATTTTATATAAAATGAAAAAACTCACCACAATTGAAGAGGAAATGAAAGAAATGATCAGAAACCATTTTGCCCAATTTCATGCAAATAAAACTGAGAAATGAAAGGAAATGGATGAATACTTACAAAAATATAAAATTCCCAGATAAACAGATGAAGAAATAGACTATTTATATAATATGGTATTAGAAAATAAATTAAACAAGTCACAAATAGGCTTCCAAAGGGGGAAAAAAAACTCAAGGACCATACAGATTCACAAATGAATTCTATCAAACAAAAATATTTTCACATACTAGATAAATTAGTTTCAATAATAAGAAAAGAAGGTACCCTTCCAAACACTTTCTATTATACAAATTTAGTCTTAGTATCTAAACCAGGCATAGACAAACCAGAGAAAGAAAACTATAGACCAAGAACCCTAATGAATATTAACATGAATATTTTAAATGAAATATTAACAAGCAGGCTAAGACAACATATTAGAAAGATTATACACTATGACCAGGTTGAGTTTATAATAGGAATGCAAAATTGGTTCATAAAAGATAGTCAAAAGCAAATCTCATAGGCCACTGTGGTCCGTACGAGCCAGATCCTTTACGCCACTACAAGGCTTCTGTTGAAGATGACATACTGATTGCATTGAGGCCTAAAACATTACGAGGCCTTCCCAACAAACCCCACTATTACTCAAAAGGACAAGTGATCTCTTGACTTGCCCATGAATTGGATTTATGTGAGGCACAGTTGCCCAAAGTCATCAGCCTCACTCTCTCTTCTACTGTCATCAAAATCTAGTGTCAAGACAAAAGTTGGGATGACTGGTGATGGTCTGGGGATGCACTGAATGACCTTGGCATCTTTGATAACTAACCAAGCTCTAAGCGCTCCACAGTGCCTGCTTCAACTGCCTTCATGGCCATCAGAAGAAATTATTCTCATCCACTCATTTGGCCAAGGAAAGTCTTCACATGCCTGGGGTAGACATTCCCCTAACTCACTGATGGTTTTGAGGCCTGATGGTTGCCCTCAACCTGGCTTAGCCTGTCTGCTGAAGCAGTTTTACTAGGGTGTGGAAGCTAGGCATGCTACTGTTTCTTAGGCCATAGGTGAGAGTTAGGGGACAGGTGGACCACCAAAGGTGGATGAACAGCCCTGACCCCATTTTAATATATCTCACCCCTGCTCTCAGCAACTGCCACCAATAAGGCCATTTGATTTTCTCCTCTCCATAGACATTCATTTTTCCTTTCTTTAGCTGCCATCTCTGGGGCAAATAGATTTTGATACAGTCACTCCATGGCCACTCCAGAAAGTTAGGGTACAAAAACTCTTGCCATCCCACCATTGCTATCAATTACTGCATTCTTTTAGGCTGAGAGGCTCTTCTACTACTTCTAAATAGCTGCTGCCTCTGAGGCTCATGGGTGGGGAAGAGGGAGGGCTGTACATGCTACACTTAGAGGAACTGAATTCAGGGGTCTCTACTCTTAATCTCTAGTCTTTGTTCAGTTCTGTCTGGATATCACTGAACCTCTGACAGATCCAACTGTCTACTTGCCTAGGCCTGAGTCCTGGGATGAAGCTCAAATCTACCAAAACCTGACCCAACTAAATCATCCCTGATAGCACTCAATCTATATTCACACCCATCAAGGAGACACAATCATAGTCCCAAAAGGCTCCGTGTCCTTTAATTTTGGTAAAGTTGCCCAGGCTTTTGTTTATAGGTTTGTAGAAGAAAGAAAAAGGCAAAAACATGTCATAGAATTCTGGGGATAGTATAAGCCAAAAATGGTGACTAAGACCAAATCTTTATAGGAATGGAATTTAAGTATACAGATTTAGGAAACTACCATTAGATTTCATAATAAGGTTCCACTCAAGCACCACAGAGGATTTTACTAATTTTAAGTAGCTGTCAAAGACTGTTGCCTTAGCAACAAGTAAGTTAGTTCAACAAGTAATCCTGATGCTCCTAAAGGTCAAAAGCTAGTAGAGAGCAGTCAGACAAAGAAAACTTAAGGGCTATTTTCAGAGTTGCCTTCATTCTCCCATGGCTTGACAACCAGTTTCCATATTTTTTGTTGTTTGAATTTGACATACACAGATGTAGTAGATTTAGAAATGAAAGAGACCTTAACATTTATCTAGTGGCAGGTGAGTAGGTGAAATACCTGAAGTGAAGAAGATCCGAGTTTAAATTTTACCTCGGATAATTACTATTTATAGGACCATGGGCAAGTCACTTAACTTCTCTCAGCCTTGGTTTCCCTATCTGTAAAATCAGTAGACTAACAGCATCTACTTCCTAGGGTTGTTACTAGAATAAAATGAGATAATATTTGTAGAGCACTTTTTACAAAAGTACTTAATAAATCCTGGCTATTATGATCATCTGGTACAACTCCTTCATTTTACAGATAAGAAAAGTAAGGCTCTGGGGGCAGCTAGGTTTCGAGGTCAATAAAGCGCCGACCCTGGAGTCTGGAGGACCTGAGTTGGGATTCAACCTCAGACACTTAACACACACACACACACACACACACACACACACACACACACACACACACACACACACCCCTAGTCATGTAACCGTGGGCAAGTTGCTTAACCCCAATTGCCCTTCAAAAGGCAAAAAAAAAAAAAATGCCCAGAGAAGTGATGTGACTTTTCCCAATTCACATAAAAGACATGATTTGAACCCAGGTCCTCTGACTCCAAATTTAGTTGTTGTTGTTTTTCCACTGCACCACCTTGCTTATTCCTAACCCCCCCTCCCCGCCCAAAAAAAAAGTTTTTTTTTTCCTTCTTGTACCCTTTCTAGCTCTCAAACTTATTTTAAAATTCCCTTCACAGCCTAATGTTGAATTATTGGATAATTCAATTGGAAGGATGTTCAGATGTGTACAGTAGGAAGCCTCAGATAAATTCACATTTTTTTCTTTTCTTCGTACATAATACTACTTTATAGTAAAAGGATTCGTGTGCCACCTTCTTCCCTACGTCCAGCAAGATACATGTAAAATGAACAAAGAATCACAGCCAGCTAACTATGGTTTCCTAGGGATAAGGAACATCTGGTCCACTATCAAGAAACAGAAAAGTCTTTTAAATTCAATTATCCAGTCATACGCCAGTTTGAAGTTGTTTTTTTTCTGGATTCCAGATTTGAGGCTTTGAAGGTGATCAGTCTAAAATATTCCCTTGTTGCTCCCACCCCACTGTTTCCAATACACAGGCATGACCAAAAGCACTAAACAGAGGCTGTTTTATTTAATTTTTCTACAGGAGAAAATTCTTCCTGAATTTCTTCACAATGGGATAAAAATACATATATTTTCTCACCTGGAAATATATGTATATCATAGGGGTCTTAGAGATAGATACCCAAAGCTTTCATTTTAAATGTGAAGAAAGGAGGTCAAGATACACTAAGTGACTTACCCAGGGTCACACAGCTCATTACTTGGTGGTAGAACTATGTCAGCTCTGAAAAAAACTGACCAAAGAGTCACAGAGGTTATGCAACCACTGTTAACTCTTGAAAATACCAGTGAGTTCACACAGGTTATCACAAACACAGTTAAGTCTGAAAAATAAAATAAAATAAAACCAAAGAGCTAACAATGGTCATAAGCAAAATGCTATCTTTATTCCATTGGAAGAGGGAAACAAAACACGTGTGCTGGGTTTTCCTCTGGTACTGAAGAGACCTACTTTAGTATGAACAAATCTCAATACATATACTAGTGTCTACACAGTGAACTGTATCCCTGACAACGAAGGGTAACAGCAATGAGACAAATTTGATTCATAGCAAGATCTCAGGTGTCCAAGCTCAGGGACCACCTGGTACTGGTGTGAAATAATTCCGGGATTTTGCCATGACTTTCTTCATCTAGAGGGTGAGTATAAAGGATTGTTGTTATGTCACATCCAGGGCACAGCTTGCTTGCTGGGCCTTAGTTCTGAAAAATAGAGTGTCTCCTAATAGGAGTAAAAAGAGAGGGGCTGATCTTGGCATGGGGATCCTGACAGCTGGGGGGGGGTGATTCTTATCCTAGATGAGTGTCTCAAACTTTTTTCATATCCATTTTCTCAGATCACCTCCAGTGTTGCCTGCCCAATATCTTACAGGGTTGTTTTGTGGAGAATGTCCTACCAAATGATTTTCTATCATCACCTTCATTTCTCTTCCTTACTTCACCTTCTTGACATTAATCCCCCCTCCCCACCCCCCAGAGCATAGGCAATGGCAGGTGATTTCCACAGCATAGTAAGTTGTTCATTATTTCTCTAATTGGCCAAATCTTCAAAAGTCAAAAGATCTCTCTCCCTTGGAGAAAAGTATAGTGTTACTGTACAATATATTATATAGTATAATATACACTGTTGGAGAAGCCAGTGCTACTGCTACTTGTTAGCTGTGTGACCTTAACAAATCACTTCTGTTGTGCCTGGTTTTCCCCACAACCCCAAGGTAAAGTACTACACTGTCTGGGACAGTTTCTTCATCTATAAAATGAACTAGTCAAACTAGATAAATTATAAGGTCACTTCCAGCTCTGACATTCTGGGATTCAATGAGAGAAAGTAAAACACTATAGCAAAAGAAATAAAGGGCCATACTCTGCAGCAGGGAACAGCTGCATTATTACCCAGAGGGGTAACCATGGCAACCTGAGGCCCTTGAGGCCACATATTGTTTGCTCAGCCAGAACCTCTTTTAAGTGGCAGCAGGAATGGGAAGTGAGAAGGCTTCATAAAAATCCAGTCAATCGATCAGCTAATGCTTACTCTAGAAACAATGAAGTCCCACTTGCAAGTAATAATAAACATAGCTCATATGTCTATAGGTCTTAAAAAAAAAAAACCTTTCCTCCATGTTGTATCATTATCCCAATTTTATAGGATATGGAAATTCAGATTCCAGTTTAGTGGCCCATATGTTCAGCAAGGATTCCAAGCCAAGTTTCCTGACCCCCAGTCCTATCCTAGGTCATCTGTGTCCACGCTCTGTGGTTTCCACTATGCCATCCTGTCTCTAACCATAGAGCATCTTGGGCAAGTCAATTAAGCTCTTGAGTCTTAATTTCTTCATCTATATGTTGTGTGAGGTAACTTCTAAGGGCCTTCCAGGTCCAAATCTCTGGGCCTTCTGTAAGGGCATTTACCTCACTCTCATATACCAAGCTATGCATCATCTTATTTTTTTTTTTTAAGCAATTGGGATTAAGTAACTTGCTTAAGGTTACATGGCCAGGTGTTTCTGGGTGGGTGCTAAGTGTCTGAGCCCGGGATTCGATCTCCAGGTTATCCTGACACTGGAGCAGGTGCCCTTACTCAATGTGCTACCTGGCCGCCCCTACATCATCTTATTTGACCTTCACACCAACACTGTGAAGCATGCAGGACATATATTATTATTCCTATTTTTCTATTGAGAAAACTAAAGTAATAAAAGTAATAAGGAAATCTTTTGCTATTGGTCTTCAAATGCCAGAGAGAGGAAAAAAACAGGCAGCAAGTGGTTCTTCTAATAAGGTCCCCAAGCATACATGCTCTTTCCTTTCTTTCTCAGGCTTCTTCTTGAATCAGAGCTTTGTTTTCAGCTAAGAGATGGGGTAAGTTCTATTTGCCATGGTTGGCAAGGTTAGACATTGCTTTCATGTATAAAAGGAAGTCTGGTTAGCCCCTATGATCCATAGGCCCCATGAGCACCATGGTTAGTGCCAGAGGAACTAATTTAATAAGGTTAAATTTTTATCCTTTTCAAGTAATGGGATTATAATCACATAATTAGAAACAGTCTTATGGGTCATCTAGCCCTAAAGGCCCCTTCATTTTATAGGTAAGGAAATTAAGACCCTAATCCTTCTTGAACTCTCTACATCCTTTGACAAGCACCTTCTTCTCCTCATTACTCTCTTCTCTCTGGGTTTTCAGGATGCAATTCTCTCCTGGTTCTACTTTACTGGATCTTTATCCAGGAGACAATGGTTAACCTAATGTTTTCTGTTCCATGGGTTTTGTCCTGGGTTCACTTTTTTTCTCTTTCTATTATTATTTCACTTGGTAATCTCATGTTTCCATTCCATGCATTCAATTATTGTCTCTACATAGACATACCTTGTTTTATTGCACTTTATTGTATTTCTAAGATACTGCTTAAAAAACCCAAATTAAAAGTTTGTGGCAACCTTGCTTCAAGCATATCTGTTGCTTCCATTTTTTCCAACAGCATGTGCCCATATCGTGTCTCTGCTTCACATTTTGGTAATTCTGAAAATATCTCAAACCTTTTCATTCTTATTTTATCTGTTACGGTGATCTGTGATCGGTTATCTTTGGTGTTACTGATGAGGGATGGTTCCCAATAGGTTCAGCAGGGACTCTGATCTTATCTTAAGACCAGAGCCTTCAATCCAGTCTGGAAAGAATTCAGCTCAGCCTTACTTGGAGTCAGAGTTGAAAAAGTTTATTTTTACGCTTTTACAGAATCGGGCAAGAGTCCTTAAGGGACTTTTTGCAAGTGAAAGGGGGCACAGGCTTTTACTTTTAATGGGTAGGGCTGCCATTGTCAGGGCCAATCAGATGGATGTAAGGGAACCAAGGCTAACTTGTGACTTCAGTGAATAGATAAATGTTAGGGCTGACTGAGAGGAACTTGTGACTTCAGTGCATAGATAAAAGTTTGAGGAATTTAACTTGGAGATGAGATTTGGGCCAGACCTGAGGAGACATGAGGCAACTCCAATAGGGCTAGATTAAGCAAGGACAAAGGAGTCACAAGTTGTTGCCTAGGCAGAGTTCGGATAGGGGGAAGGGGCAGAGTTTGAGGCTGGGAAAGGGAAACGTGATTTCACAGACTGGTTTTACACATTGATGTTACAAAGTTTTACAGACTGATGTTACAAATATAGATTCCAAGCATCCCATCATTACTGATGTTACAAATTGGTATTACAAATTGAGTTTACAAACATAGATCCCAAGCACCCCATCATTACTGTTGTACTTATTTTGAGATGCCATCAACCTTCCCATATAAGATACAAACATAATTGGCAAATGTTTTTCAGGTTCTGACTGCTCCACCAACCAGTGATCATGTCTCTCTCACTCTCCTTGGGCATCCCTAATTCCCTGAGACACAATAATATTGAAATCAGGCCAATTAACCTTCCAATGACCTCTAAGCATTCAAGTGAAAAGAAGATTCAACCCATTTCCAAATTTCATTGTTGTCTCATATTAAGAAATTGCCACAGTCACTCTAACTTTCAGCAATCATTACCATGATCAGTCAGCAGCCATCAATATGGAAGCAAGACCCAGTAATAGATTACAACTTGCTGAAGGCTCAGATGGCAGTTAGCATTTTTTAGGAATAAAGTATTTTTTTAATTAAGGTATGTACATTGTTTTTAGACATAATACTATCCCACACTTATTAGATTATGGCATAGTATGAACATAAGTTTTATATGCACTGGGAACCCCCAAAATTAGTGTAACTCACTTTATTATAATATTCTTTGTATTGCCATGGATCCGGAACCATGAATCTGCAACATCTCCAAGTCTGTACTGAAGATTGTAAAACCCACTTATCCAACCCTGACCTTCAGTCTCACATCTCCAACTGACTACAGTTATCCCTTCCACATAGTGCCTTTCCCCATCTTAGTTTCAAAATATCTTGCACCTCCATAAGAAATTAAATGGGAGCTTTTGGAAGCTGGAGACAACCTAAGAATGCCAGCAGACAACAGTCTATGACCAAATATTTAACCCAAATTTTACAATAAGGTGCTATAGACACCCCATAAAAAATAAATTCATACTTCTTCTCTGGTATAAAGGGAGGACCAAAATTTTTTTTACTCAGGGATTTTCTAGCTCACAGGTGGAGTGCCTGGTCCCTAACCCCCATAAAGTGTAATGGAGAACTACATTGACCAGATATCCGATAGGCCACTACCCTGGTGCAGGTCCTTATCAGTCCATACTTGGACTGTTATAATAGCCTGCTGATCTGGTCTTCCTGCCCCTCCAGTTCATCCTCCATTCAGCCCCCAAAGTAATTTTCCTAAAGTTCAGGTTCTACTTTGTCACTCCCCTACTCCATGAACTTTGTGATTGGACCACTAGGGTTTACTGTAAAATTCTGTCTGTCATTCAAAGCCAAATGAACAAGACACTGCATCTCTTCTGGCTGTCCTGCATGCCTGAAATGCTCACTTTTTTCCAATCCACCCCTGAGGTTTCCTTCAGTTTCCAGCTAAAATTCCACCTTCTACAATCCCTCTTAATTCTAAAGCCTTCCCTGTAGTGATCATTGCTTATTTTCCTGTACATAGTTGTTTGCATGTTGTCTCCCTAATTAGATTGTGAAGGGCAGGGACTGTCTTCTTACCTTTCTTTTCATCTCCAACACTTAGCAGCCCCTGGCCCATAGCAGCTGTTTATTGACTAAATGACGACTGAATGACTGATTGATTTGCTCAATGTCATACTACAGTTGATGAGAGTAAAGTACAGATTTTTTAATGTGCAATGGGAATTTGTTTGGGAATTGCATGTTCCCTTTACCAAACGAATTCTTAATTAATGCTAAACGAATAAAAATGACTGTACAAAAATCACAAAAGAAACTATTTTTGTCTCGTCCAGCGGGACATCAACGGGGGCTGGAGGCATGGAAGAAAAGAAGGGTGGCAGGGGACACGAGAAATGGAGACAAGGCAAGTGGTCTGATCAAGTCTCTTTTATTACAGACAAGCCCAGGGTTCTTATACATGCTAAACAGGGAAGTAGGGGATTTCCAGGGGCCTATTCGGGGAGGGGTTGTTCCAGTAAAAAGCACAAGATGTTCTTTCTCACAGGTGCTTACATCCACGGAAAACTGCCAGATGTTCCTCTTACTTACGGTGTTACTCAATCAACAATTTAGTCAGGATCCGTGTGGGGCCCCAGTCCCCCACAATTTTGATCAGAAAAAAATGTGATCAGAAACATCCAAAAACTTAGGAGTTGAGACTTCAGTCTTTACAAACTAAAGAAAGAAGGGAGAGAAAAGGAAAGGAAAAAGAAAGGGAAAGAAAAGGGAAGAAAGAAGACAAAAGAAATGACCAGTGTAATGCCTCTTTCTTCCAGGGGTTGGAGGAAGTTGGAGGAGGAGGAGCCAATCAAGCCTTGGGCGGGAAGACTGTCTGTTTTCAATCCGGTCCGACAATACGGTATATAAATGCAAAACTTTCCCCTAAAAGGCATCACTTTAGAGCAGCTCCTCGTAGCTTTTTGAAATGTCTGGACGCGGCAAAGGAGGCAAGGGGCTGGGCAAAGGGGGCGCTAAGCGCCACAGAAAGGTGCTCCGCGATAACATTCAGGGCATTACCAAGCCTGCAATCCGTCGTTTGGCTCGCCGAGGTGGCGTCAAGCGTATCTCCGGGCTCATCTATGAGGAGACCCGCGGCGTGCTGAAGGTGTTCCTGGAGAACGTGATCCGGGACGCCGTCACCTACACCGAGCACGCTAAGAGGAAGACAGTGACTGCCATGGACGTCGTCTACGCGCTCAAGCGCCAGGGCCGAACCCTTTACGGCTTCGGCGGATAAGTCAGCAGCAGTTTGCAAGCTCGCCCAGGAAAACCAAAGGCCCTTTTCAGGGCCAACCATTTTATCTTTTAAAAGAGCTGTACAATTAATAGTTGGTTGCTTCCTTATAAAGGGCGAATTACTTAAACCTAAAATGCTATGCTGTAATCTAGTCATAACGTAAACGACTGCAGTTTTCTTCAATTATCATACTGTTGTCTTTTAGAAGTTTTCGGAGTAGGGGTATAATTAGGTGTGGTTATTGAATTTCCAAGACTTCTTTTTTATAGATTTCTCAATATTAAGGGGAGTTGAGCGCTCGGGTTACCATAAGAGGTATGCAAATAAGGAGATGTTACTGCTTCCTTGCTATTGGCTGTTAACGCTGGAGGCTGCAAGCCGGGAAAGTGCTTTCCCGCACCAAATACTTAATAACTTCATAGCTCATGAAAGGTAGATGGGGATAAGTAATAAACTCAGAATCATTTCCAGGAGACGACAAGAGGAATAACAAGGCCCTCTGGTAGGAAGTTCTCCCTAAGAGGAGCTTTGAAAAAATAGCATTCTAAGAGGCAGAGGTGGGGAGAGGTTTAGGAGATATGGTGGACTGGATGGGCAAAGGTAGAGGAGGTGGAATATGGAATGAGCAGAATTTTGTGAATGAGCAACAGGTAGCAGTCTCGTTAGCTGGAATAAAGAGAGAAAGGGGAGTAATATAATACAACATTGGAAGGGTCGCCGGGGGGAGTCAGATTAGAGAGGGCCTTAAATGCCAGGCTGATAGTTTTTTTGTTTGTTTTTTTTATTCTAGAAGCAATACGAAGGCAATGAAGATTTTTGGAAAGATGAATTAAATTAGTCAGATATGTTACAGGCATATAAATTTGGCTGTGTGTGGGAAAGATTGGAGATAAAGAATAAAAAATGTAGAGACATTCTATATCTACCTTATCACTGTAGCAATAGGTTTTCCCTTTAATTGCTAATTTTTTCCAGTTGAGCTATGGAATCAATCTTGCTTTTGTATCTCTTTCCAGGTAATAAGATCTGTAAGGCCCCAGGAAGGCCCTGTATTAGCACAGACTGATTGGTTGTTGTGCTTCGTTCTTGGAAGAGAACCAAAATGACATCACTATGATGGAGTCGCGTTACCGTGTGTTAAGAGTGTGGCTGATCAGACCTGTAGGAGCTCGGAAGGCTCTACCGCAGGTCCCCGGGCACAAATAGTCCATGTGCACATTTGGGGTGAATTCTCTAAATTTCAGCATCTCGCTTTTCTAACTACTTCAATTCTGCTTTGTTTCTCTGACGTAGGAATGCCATGCTGAGTAGTCCTGTGCCAGTGTCTCCCATGTTATACAATCAGTTCTAAAGTTCTTAAAAGAAATCTAGAGTGTCCTTGTATCGCTTCTTCCCACCGCCATGTGAGCCCTGACCTGTGTGAATTCTCTATAAAATAGTCTTTTAGGCAAAACTACACTTGCTTTTTCAACGTGGCTGCACGGCTTGCGGTAGCTTGAATACTTGACTATTAGGTCTGAAAACAACTGTCAGTGTCAGGATGGCCGAGTGGTCTAAGGCGCCAGACTCAAGGTTAATCCCTTCCCAGCAGAGGATTCTGGTCTCCGTATGGAGGCGTGGGTTCAAATCCCACTTCTGACACATGTTCTTTTTTTTTTTTTCCTAAATGAAGTCCTGTTCGGATCTCGTCAAATCTTCCTATACCTTACTTTTATGTAGATCTCTATAGTTACTAATAAAGCTCTTAATTCCATTAAGGTGGTGATATATAGGATATTCTCCTCCTTTCTCTGATCCTGGGGCCACATAAGTAACAATAGCTACCATTTATATAGCCCTTTAAAGTTTATCATATTTGATCCTCATGACAACCCTGAGAGGTAGGTGCTATTATCACCCCCCCCCATTTTCCAGATGGAGAAACTGAGGCATACAAAGGTTAAGTGACTTGACCAGGATCCCACACTTAGTAGGTATCTGCAACAGGATTTGAAATCAGAGCTTCCTGACTCTAGGCCTGGCATTCTGACCACTGCACCACCTAGCTGCCCCATGATTACAACAAGCAACCTTAAAACAACAACTAAAATAAACCTCCAGGGCTATGTGGAGAAGGGAGAAAGATTCAGAAGTCAGCTCCATTTCCTTAGGGTCTTCTGGCCTGGCTATGAGGATACCAATAACCAGGGTTTTTCTTTTTACCAGCTGGTAGTTGTCCTGCCACTTAATCCCCATTGCAGCTCTGAGATGCCTAAAGCCTGGGTTGGGACAATTAATATTGAGTCAACAAGTATTTATAATAGAGTACATATATGACCGGCACTCTGCTAAGTGCTGGAGATACAAAGAAAGGAAAAAGACAATCCTGTCCTCAATGAGCTCATAGTGGAATGGGGAATACATGGGGGGAGGTGAAGAATGTATAAGATTGGATGTCCCACTCCCCTCCCCCCCCAAATGGCAATATGTAATCAAAGGAACATGGAAATAATATTTGATTGATCAGTAGAGGGCCAACATTCAGATAAGACATATCTGAATTGCTTGATATGTGTAATTGTGAGAAACTCTTTGCATCAATCTTTGGGTCTCATCAGGTTTCTGGTCAGCATAAACCAGGTCCTTAGTTAAGCAACAGGAAGAGGTCATAGAGCTTCCTATCCATGAAGGGCTAGGTTCAAACAATGCAATAAAGTTTCTCACAATTCCCATAATTGAATAAAGTTTTCCCACAAGATAGAAAAAGATTAGATTCATAATACAATAAAAAAAAGTACTGAAGTAGCTCCAGAATTGAATCACAAGGAGTCAGTGTAGTTCACTCAAATCCCACTACTATATACTGTTTTAACTCCCTCAATTCCCCCTTTTGATTCATAAGGCAGGGGCCAATAAATTCCTGCCATGGATTACCTATCTATGTGGCAAATCTATAAGGTTTTTCATGTATTCAAAATCAGAATTCTGTAAGTCAGGTTACAGATCAAACTATTTTTAGAAGGCTCACAATGGACTAATTTTGAGAAGGGAGATTTATATGTTCCCAAGGTAACCAAGAAAACTTAGCAAACATAAACACCATGAAACAAAAGGCCAAAGCAATATAGTGATGATCATCAATATTAAATAACATTAAGTCTCCTTGTGTCCTAGTAAATCACTCCCAATGTCCATTTAATCATCACATTTTGTCTTGATTCCCTCACTAGTTAAGATTGTAATAAATTAGCAGGTCATCCTTGAAGGCATGTTACTTCAAAATAAAAGACTTAATTAAATAGCAAATCAAAATAAATGACAAGGAGAATCCTGCCCTCCTCCACCCTCTTCATAGAGGAGTACATCCCCCTCTCAGATTCCCACACTACTGGTGGGAGACAGGACATATGTATGGGGAAGAGGCAAAGCAAGAGTAGCTCCTGCTCCTAGGGATGCATCCCTAACGTCATTACTAACTCTTTGAGCCACCTGGAGGGGGAGGGGGAAGGAGACACCACACAAACACAAACAAAACTCTTACCCTAAAGCTAATTCTGCCTTTACCCTATTTCTCTAGAGTCTGTGTTTTGTTAATGTGAGAATATACTTCACAGTCAGATCACAACCCATCTCTAACTTTTGTTCAGTAGTTTTTCAGCAATGTCCAGCTCTTCATGACCCCATTTGGGATTTTCTTAGAAGAGACACTGGAGTGGTTTGCCATTTTCTTCTCCAGCTTGTTTTACAGGTGACGAAACTGAGGCAGGCAGGGTTAATTTATTTGCCCAAGGTTACACAGCTAGTAAGTCTCTGAAGCTGGATTTGAACTCAGGAAAGATAAGCCTCAGAATGGTTTAGTGACTTATGTATGGTCACACAGCAAATACAAGTCAGGAGCAAGATTTAGAACCCAAATCTTCCTTTCTGATAGCAAATTTGATGCTCTGTCCACTAGACTGCAATGTTTCTTTGCCCTACATAGGATTCCATTAAGAAATATCACTTTGAACAGAGCCAGCCTCCAAGTAGGTGAATAAGGCAGTTGTCTATGAAATAATTAAGTGATAATGAGAGTAGATCATCCTTAAGTTCACTTTTTAAAAATCAATCAATAAATCAACATACATTTATTATTCAGTTAGTAAGAATTCTAAGAGGCAGAGGTGAAGAGGGAAAGCTATTTATCCCCCAGGTATGGGGGACAGCCAGTGCAAAGGTGTGGAGGTGGGAGATGGGAGATGGAATGTTATGTGTAAAAAGCATCCAGTTGTCCTTTGTGGCAGGAGGAGACATGTTAAAAAAAAAGAAGACTAGAAAGCTTGGAAAGGGACATATAGTAAAGAATTTTAAATGCCAAAAATCACCTATGGCCCAGGTGGCTGTGAGGATTAAATGAGGCATTATTTGCAAAGCATTTTGTAAACCTTAACACACTCTATAAATGATAGCTATTATTATATTAAAAAGAGGATTTCTTGGGGCGGCTAGGTGGTGAATAGAGCACTGGCCCTGGAGTTAGGAGGACCTGAGTTCAAATACAGCTTCAGACACTTAACATGAAAACTAGCCGTGTGACCTTGGGCAAGTCACTTAACCCCAATTGCCCTCCAAAAGGCAAAAAAAAAAAAGGAGGAATTTTATCTTGGAGACAATAGGAGCCATTCCATTATAGTGAAGTAAGACATGATTAATACTGTGCTTAAGAAAAACCACTTGAGCAGATGTTTAGAGACCAGACTGAAGGGCAGAGATATTAACACTTGAGATTCTGTGACTATACTTCTTAAAGCACTATGCCTAACTATCTTCCCAACTAGAATCTTATAAATATACATGTTATATCCTCCTTGAGTAAAATGCAAATTTAGGACAGGAGCAAAATTTCAATTAGTTGTTTTATACTGTGCCTTGAATAGTGAGCCCTTGAAATCTTTGGTTTTGCTTTGTCTTTTTTTTTTCAATTCTGAACTTAAGAAATAAAACAAACATTTCCATAATATGGCAGATTAGTAGGTAATTGCACATGAAACTGCAAATCTATTATGTATAACTTGCTGTTTCTTTTAAATATATATGATATTATATAATATATAACATAATAATTCTATATGTTATATATTCAATATAAATATATTGTATATAATATATGATGTTGTTATATAAATATATTATATATAATATGTGATGTTATATAAATATAATATATTATACTATATTATGTTATAATATAACACATAACATATAATGTATAACATATATTATAATTTAATAAATTGTATGATATTATATATTAAAATATATTATAATATAATATATTATGTATAATAATTTTATATATTACATATTTATATGTATATATTATATATTCTAATTACATATAAAATTATAATTATATAATATATATAATAAAGTTATCATGCAACTTTTTTCTTCCCTCCCTCCACCTCCATCCTAGAGATGGTTACCATTAGACATAAATATGTGTGTATGTACACTCACATACATATCTTTACATACATAAATTCATTCTCTCCATACTTATATTTATTACTTCTTTTTCTAGAAGCAGATAATATCTTCCTTCATATGTCCTTTGTAGTTAATTTGGGTATTTATAATAGCCAAAATGACTTAGTTGTTCTTAAAACAATATTGCTGTTACTATATACAATGTTTTCTTGGTTTTGTTCCTTTCACTCTTCTTTTTGCAAGTCAATCCATGTTTTTTCTAAGATCATCAGACTCATCATTGCTTGTAGCACAGTAGTATTCCATCACAATCATATACCACAATTTGTTCAACCATTCCCCAACTGATGGGTACCTCACAATTTCCAATTCTTTGCCACCACAAAGAGATCTGCTATAAATATTTTAGAACACATAGATTCTTTTTCTTTTTCCCTAATCATCTTGGGAAACAGACCTAGTAGTGGTATGGCTAGATCAAAGGATATAAACAGTTCATTTACTCTTTGGACATAATTCCATATTGCTCTCCACAGTGGTTGAATCAATTCACAGTTCCACCAACAATGAATTTAGCGTCCCAGCTTTTCCACATCCCTTCCAACATTTGTCACTTTCCCTTTCTATTCTTTCAGTCAGTGTGATAGGTATAAAATGATATCTCAAGGTTGTTTTAATTTACATTTCTCTAATTAATAATGATTTAGAGCATTTTTATATTATAAATGTTTTGATTTCTTCATTAAAAAACTGCCTGTTCATATTCTTTGACTACTTATCAATTGGTGAATGATTCAGATTTTTATAGATTTGACAAAATACTTTATATTTTTGAGATATAAGGCCTTTACCTGAGAAACTGTCTATAATTTTCTTTTTAGATTTTCTGCTTTCTTTCTGATCTTGGCTACATTGGTTTTATTTTTATAAAACCTTTTTAATTTAATGTAACCAAAGTTATATATTTTACACCTCACTATCTAAATAGACCTATTGTAGAAAAAGAAATTGAACAGGTCATAAATGAGCTTCCTAAGAAAAAAAGCATCACGGGGCAGCCAGGTGGCTCATTGAGTAAGAGCACAGGCCCCAGTGTAGGGGTGACTTGGGGATCGAATCTGGGCTCAGATACTTAGCACCACACCCAGAAATAACTGGCTGTGTAAACTTGAGCAAGTTACTTAACCCCAATGGCTTAAAAAAAAAAAAAGCACCAGGACTAGGCAGTTTTACAAGTGAATTCTATAAAATATTTGAAATCATTTTCCATAAGAATTACATTACATAGAGCTGGGATTGCATCTATCAGATACTGCTTTGCATCTTATTTCCTAGTTTGCATGTCTTATTCCTCCCATGGTAAGCTTCTTGAGGACTGGGCTGGAGACACTTTCATGTTTGTATCTTCAACTCAAAGAATGGTACCTTGAATAAAGTTTGAACAGATCTGAAGTGCCTGTCTTCATTCATCTCCCCTAAGTTACATTAAAACAGGATAGTGAGCACTTTATAGCCTATATCTGGGGCAGCCAGGTGATATAGTAGAGTGCCAGGCCTAGAGTCAGGAAGACTGCTATTCAAATCTGGCCTCAGACACTAGCTATGTGACCCTGGGCAAGTCACTTAACCCTGTTTGCCTCTGTTTCCTCATCTTCAAAATGAGACGGAGAAGGGCCTTTACCAAGAAAACCCCAGATGGGGACACAAAAGGTTTAAGCAGCAACAGCAAAGCCCTAGCTGGAATATTGCTATTGATAAATTAAAATTTTTTCCTGATAACAGACACATGTATCCGACATCTTGATATACCACTGAATTAGTAACAATGAAAAGGGAAGTTGGCATTTGTAACACCTGATCCAGCAATAAGTATCAGCTACTGAAGAAATCCAGTGAAGAGGTTTGTGCAGATACCCTTACTCATCATATTGACTGGAGTGAATGTTGACTCTATCCATGAAAGTTTGCTGTTGGGCTAGAAGAAAATCAGAAAACAAAATCAGGGAGGTGAATGGGCAGCAAGTAGCATCTGAAGCAAAGAGATAGTAGGAACACTTCGATTCTGTGATTCTGCTTTTTGAAAAACCATACCTGAAAATCTCCTCTACTAGAGACTTTACATATTGTACCCTCCCCCAGTAGGATGTAAACTCCTTAAGGGCACTATCCACATGAGGACATAAAATGCAATAAAGAATATGGCCACAAATAAATAGAGTCCTTTGTACTATGGTTTCATCTAGTTCTGGTCTTCATCCTGTCCCATCTCTCCCAATCAGCCTTGTAAAGTATTACTTATCCTAAAGCTGTCCCTTTAAGATTTCTAGAAATGATACCACCCCTTCCACTTTAGTATACTGTGGTTAGGTGAACAAAATAGTGACCAAACTGCCTGGCCTGTCTATGATTTTTAAGTTCAATCAAATATTTTTTACTTGTGCTTTGCAATGACAGGAACTCTGTGAATGTTTGTTAAAACGTTTAAAATTTACTCAGGCACTGAGGATATAAAAAGTAAAAGCTAACAAAATACTTGGTCTCAAGGAGCCTATTTCCATTACATTGATTTTGTTCCCATCTTCTCTCAGCCTTTGGGATCCTGGTGTCCAGTCATGGGATCATAATAACAATATCATAGATGTAGAGGGACATTAGAGCTTCTCTAGTCCAAGACCCTAATTTTATAGATGAGGAAACTGCGGCTCAGAACAGTTAAGCAATTTGGACAAGGTCAAATAGATATTGAGTAGCAAAGCTGGCATTTGCCCTCCAGGTCCACAAACTGCAAATCTAACACTTTATCTTTCTTCCATTCTCTCTCCATATAATCACTCCCCCTTCTCAGCATGGGGGTGGGGTAGAGGGGAGGTAGAGAGAGAAAGAGAGAGAGAGAGAGACAGACAGAGAGTGAGTTTGTTTCAGTGTCTTTTCTCATGAAGCAATTCCGCCATGACCTAGATGATTTCAGTTGCTTTTCTCTGGGTGGCCATAGGACAGGGGAATATGGTAGAGCAGGGGAGTGGTATGGATTTGTACAAGGAGAAGGTAATGTTTTTCACATTGTGTTCAATACCTTTTTGGATGATGTGTAACTTTTTTGGCTAATTGGCAAGTATATAGCACATAGGTCAATGTTCCCAGGCAATAGTCTACAAAGATTCACTTACAGACATTGCATTACTTAGCAGGGCTTGCAACTTGTGTATAGAGATTACATGATTGAGGAAATGCCCCTCACCTTTTCACCTGCTCCTGGGGAGTAGAAATCCTCTAACAGAAACAAAGCTTTCAGTCAACTAATAGGAATGCTCTTGTCCTGGGAGCCAGAACAATTTGGCTGAAGTCATGGTCAGGCAGGGAAGGCCTACAGGTTGGTGGAGCACAAGGTCATGTGACATGGTGTTAGCAGGCTGGCAGAGGGGAGTCAACTGTGGACAATGTTCAGCAGATTGCTTCCAGAGTCATAGAATGTCAGAGTTGTAGGAATCAGTAGATGACATTTAGTACAACATATCCCTGAAAAAGAACCCCCTCTTGACATAACCAGTGGGTAGTCTTCCATAGCTCTTATGTCTCAGCTTTCTTATTTGTAAAGTGGACTGCCTACTTCACACAGTTGTAAGGAAGCATAGCACTTAATTGTAAGTTGTAAAAAGTTACTAAACATGAACTACTCTGGAAGCAAGCCCAGAAAGGGAATGTTGGCAACCATAAATCCCTTTCCTGGGTCACAACTGAAAACTGACGACTCAGATTGGATGCTCATAGAGAAATGTATCCCTCTGTGTCATTTATATGCTATAGTTGGAGATGATCACAGGATTTAAAGTTGGAAAAAATCTTTAAAGATTATCTCATTCAAATCAAGAGAAGCAGTAGGCCAGAGGGATGGGTGAAAGATTCACACATGTACCTCCAACCTGAAATTGGATACCACAAACTGTCTAGGTGTCCACAAATAAGTTCCAGGATTCTTTAAAATCAGTAAAAATGCCCCCCAAAATACTTGAGAAAATTAAATAAAATAGTTATAGAATGTATTTAGGGTATAAAAAGTCTAAATCTTTAAGAGGAATCATTAGTTCAAATAAAAAGAGGAATAAACCTATAACTAGATCTCAAACTGTATTTCAAAGCAGCAATCATCTCAATTCTTTGGCTTTGTTTAAAAATATGGAAAAGTAAATCAGAGGAAAAGACAAGAGAAGCAAAGACCAAAAGTAATCTATCACAGCACTCTAGGGGTTGATAAACCACAGATTTAAAAACAACATCAACAAAAACTAGGAGGAAGGCTTCCCTATTAGACAAGAAGTGAGAGGAAACTAGCAAAACCTGAGTGTGGATCAGCAATTCATACTCTATACCATGATACAGCTCACATGAATGCTTGACCTCTAATGAAAGATCACTTCTGTTTTTAAAAATAAGGAGAAAATGTGGAGGTACATTGTACCATCATGGGTGGGAATGGGGAAGTCCTTGACAAGACAAGGTAGAGTGGAGATTATAAAAGACAAAATAGATGATTTGAATCACACAAAATGAAAAGGTTAGTGCCCAAACAAAATCAAATCAACTAGAACAAGAAAGGAAATGGTTAAATGGAGGGGGGGAAAATCTCTGCTACATGTATCCTGAACAAGAGGCTGATATCCAAGATATACAGTGAATTGACACAAACCTTTAAGACCAGAAGGCATTTCTGAGCAGATAAGTGATTAGAGGAAATGAAGAAACAGCTTTGTAAAAAAAATAATGGGGGGCGGCTAGGTGGCACAGTGAGTAGAGCACTGGCCCTGGAGTCAGGAGGACCTGAATTCAAATCTGACCTCAGACATTTAACAGAAAAAACTAGCCATGTGACCTTGGGCAAGTCACTTAACCCCAAATGCCCCTCCAGAAAAGCAACAACAACAACAACAAAAATAATGGCAAGTTATCAAAAAAAATTTAAATAGGAAAGATGTCCCTAAGTCACAAATAAAAGAGACACAAGAGGCTACAAAACTGTTACCTTGTGCTTTATGAGAAGTCTAAAAGAAGATGAGAAGAGTCAGAGGAGAGATGGACAGACTGGTAGTTATATGATGTTAGTGGATCAATACATTGGTCAACTTTGGAGAACGTTTTAGAATATTGTAAGAAAAGGGTCTAAATCTTTCATGCCTTTTAACCTGACCATCCCATTCCTGGGAATATATACCAAAGAGGAGAAAGGTTGAAGGAGATCGTACTGCACACTTCCAATATATGACCAAATATAAAGAGTTGTACTTTGTGGTAGCAAAAAAAGAGGGGGGGGGATAAACTGGGTGTGCAGCTTTAAATGGAATTATACATGTGTGTACATATAATACACAGACCTATATATGTATATGTGTGTGTGAGAGAGAGTGAATGTACATAATGCAAGAAAGGATGTTTATGAGAAATTGTGAGCAGCCCAGGAAGACTTATAGGAATTAATGCAGAAGGAAGCATAAAGAGTGAGAAGACATAAGAAACGAGGAGAAGATGGACTTCATATTTACCTGGAGAGGCTTATACGAACTGATGCTGAGTGAGAAGAGTAGAACCAGGAGAAATTTGTACACAATTACAGACACAATGTATGTGTGATGACCAACTTTGATAGACTGGACTCTTCTCAGCAATTCAGGGTTATAAGTCAACCCCAAAAGACTCAAGATGGAGAGAAATGTGTATATCCAGAGAAAGAACTAGAAAGAACTGAGTTTATATCCAGATTGAAGCAAACTACCTGATCTTTTTCCTTTTATTGTTCGGTTTTATGGCCTCTTTACCATTTTTCATTCCATCTGATACAATCCATCTTTATAACCTGACTAATGTATAATGTGAAAGTATTTACAGATCCTATACTTGACTGTATGCTGCCATTGGGGGGGGGGGGAAAGGAGGGAGACAAAATGAAAATCTCAAGGAATTGTGGAATTGAATCTTGTAAACTAAAAGTAAACAAACAAATTAATTTAAAAAAATAAAGTGAAAAAAAAAGAGTGAGATGACGACTTGCATGTACAATAAATGCAATAGTGTCAATCCAAAACAAGACTAGAAGGTCATAAAGCTGATGACTCGTATTAATGATCTTTTCTGTTCTGGAGAAATGACAAAAAACCTTCATTCCTACCCCAGTCCAGTCAGTGGAAGCAAGGCGACTACAGATGTAGAATGCGGCATATGTTCTCTTATCTTTTCAGTCTCCATTGGTTTTGCTTAAATTTTCTATTTGTTCTAAGGAAAGGTTCAGTTGCAGGTTGAGGGGGAGGGGAGTGTCTAAGGGGAAATGATTCTGGTGTCAAATCAGTGAAATATTAAATAATTAGTGCTGTCCAAGATAGAGTTGGTTTCTCTCTGCAATCTTTTTTTCTCTCATAACTTTATCCCAGGAATTAATCTGGGAACATCAGGATTTGTTCAGTTTCTAGTTGTTGGTTTTGTTGTGTTTTGTTTTTCCCACCAGAAAAAGAAAACAAGGAAAAAAAGGAAAGAGTTCCAGTTATAATGCAAGCATATGGGAAAGGCCCCCAGCCTGGGGAATGAGGGAACAAGGATTTATTTAGTACCTACTAGGTGCCAGGCACTGTGCCAAGTGCTTTATATACCCAATCCTCAAGAGGTGGTACTCGACCTCAGCTGCTGCTGCTGCTTTTGCTCTTCTTCTGCAGATCCTCCTCCAGCTTCCAGGTGGTCCTCTTTGATGAGGTACAGGCTCTGGGAACCCCTAGAACTCTGATTGAATCTTCCGATTTGATGAGGCATTTGCCTGAGGCCATAAGCCATTCATTGTGTCTGGGCCCAAACCTCTGTCACTAGACTAGCCCTCCTTTGTCCAGCTAGCTCCCACCCTTGATCTCTCATCACTGGAGTTTGACCTCATCTGACCCCTCCTGAAATCCCTCTATTTGTTCTAAGGGAAGGTTCAGTTGTAGGTTGAGGGGGAGGGGAGTGGCCAAGGGGAAAAGATTCTGGTGTCAAATCAGTAAAGTATTAAATAAGGAACGCTATCCAGAGATAGAATGGGTTTCTCTCTGAAATCTTTTTTTCTCTCCTAACTTTACCCCAGGATTCATCTGGGAACATCAGAATTTGTTCTACTTTCTAGCGGTTGGTTTTGTTTTTCCCACCAGAAAACGACACGACAACAACAACAAGGAAAAAGAAAGGAAAGAGAGTCCCAGTTACCGTGCAAGCAAATGGTAAAGGCCCCCAGCCTGGGGGCCGAGGGAACAGGGATTTAGTTATTTATTACCTACTAAGTGCCAGGCTTTGTGCCAAGCGCTTTGTACACCCAATCCTCAAGAGGTGGTACTCTAATGACCTTAGTTTACATTTCAGCTTAAAGTGACCTGTTCAGGGTCACAAAGCCAGAGAGTATCTGAGGCTCCATTTGAACACGGGTCTTACTGACAGTGCTAGGATAAGGTTCTACCCACATGTACACCTAGCTACCTGTGAACGGTCTGGACGAACACTGACCATAGAAGAGACTTTGCTGAAACTGAGTCCCTCTCCCTGTCCCCCAACCCCCGCGTCCTATGTCTCAGAAGGTAAAGGAAGAGTAATCAGACCCATTTGTCATCAGACCCAGGGCAATGGCTCTTTCTTTTCCAGCGGGCCTCTGCCTTCCCAGTCTTCCCTGCAAGGGGGAAAACACTGGGCTCCCCAGAGAGGTGACCAGCCTGAACTCCCAGGGGAAAGTCTCCATGTGGCTCTGAGCCTTGCTGCTGCTGCTGCTGCTTCTCCTGCAGAACCTCCTCCAGCTGCCAGGTGGTCCTCTTCAGCTCAGCTGCCAGTTCCCCAGAGGGCTGTGGGAATTCATAGGCCTCTTTCCAGGCCACCAAGTCCTGGGCCTGTGTGTAGCTAGACCTCGTGTTCTGGGGGTAGTCTCTCTCCTTCAGTTCTTCAGGCTGTGGAGCTGGTGTCTTCTCAAGAGTAGAGACGAAATGAATCTTTTGCCATCGGTGGGGCAACAAGAAGGCTCAAGGATAGATTGAGAGCTGGAGAAGACCTCAGAGGCCATGGAGCGCAAGCCTTTCAATTTTAGAGGGGAGGAAAAGATGTCTAGAGACTTGGCCAAGGTCACATAGCTTGTAAGTGGCTGCAGAGGGATGGTTTCCCAGAACCTCCTGGTTGGCAGGCCAGCCCTGGAATCAGTACACTGGGATCTCTCTTGGTAAGTTGGCACCTGGTCAAGGAGAGACAAAGGAGTCGTTGGTGGGGCAATAGAGATTCAGGACTAGGAGATCTGATACCTTACTAAGGTTTTACGGGGGGGGGGGGGGGGGGGGGGGGGGTGTCGTGCGGGGGGGGGGGGGGGGGGGGGGGGGGGGCGCCCCCCCCCCCCCCC
>NW_027185798.1:33005697-33013556 GCF_028583685.1 Petaurus breviceps papuanus | reverse complement strand
AGGGGAGCCGTTTCATAACCAGAAAGGACAGCGGAGCTTGCGCGCTGGCAAAGAAGGGCGGGGGGGAGGGGAGGAGGAGGAAGAGCGAGCGAGAGGAGGAGCGTAGGGATTAAGGCAAAGTAAAAGTTGACAGTAAAAGTCACTGAGCGAGCGTATTGATCTGGAAGGAAAGCTAGAAGCTGCTGGGGAGGGGGGGGGGGGGGGGGGGGGGGGGGGGGGGGGTGGTTTACGCGTGAGACGGACGGGTGCGGGTGGAGAACTAGGCCGGTCGGTGTGGGCCAGCAGCTGGGGTTTTATGGTTAAAGCACTCTGGGCGCGAGCGAAACAGCTCCTTTCCAAGAAAGGGTGGGTGGCTCTGAAAAGAGCCTTTGTTTCGGGGCGAAGGGGCACGAGCGAACTCCTGGGGCAGACCGGCTTACTTCGAGCTGGTGTACTTGGTGACGGCCTTGGTGCCCTCGGACACGGCGTGCTTGGCCAGCTCCCCGGGCAGCAGCAGACGCACGGCCGTCTGGATCTCCCGAGAAGTGATGGTGGAACGCTTGTTGTAGTGCGCCAGGCGAGAAGCCTCGCCGGCGATGCGCTCGAAGATGTCGTTGACGAAAGAGTTCATGATACCCATGGCCTTAGAGGAGATACCGGTGTCAGGGTGGACCTGCTTCAGCACCTTGTAGACGTAGATGGAGTAGCTCTCCTTGCGGCTGCGCTTGCGCTTCTTGCCGTCTTTCTTCTGGGCCTTGGTCACGGCTTTCTTGGAGCCCTTTTTAGGGGCTGGGGCAGACTTAGCCGGCTCGGGCATTTTCGAGAGCACAGTAAAGGCTGAAAAAGAAGAGAAGAAACGACTTCGGGAAACGAACAACGAAGACTGCTGAGCCGGCCCCCGCTACTTATAGTGCTGGTATGCAAATGAAGGCTCCGGCAACGCTAGGCCGCCATTGGCGGGTTCTCGGGGGTGTCGTCATAGGCGGAGAGGCCGGCCATGTAAATAACGGAATCCGAGGCGAGCTTCCCTACTGGCCATTCGGACAAAGACAGTCTGTCGGCCAATCAGACAGCTCCGTTCCACACTCCCCGTGCAAGCTATAAAAGGCCCCGGTGCGAGGGGTCCCGGCACCAGTGTAGTTTCTCAGTTGGCGACTGACGCAGCTGTGCAGTAGTACTCGTATTCATCATGTCTGGCCGCGGAAAGCAGGGTGGCAAGGCTCGCGCCAAGGCGAAGTCCCGCTCTTCCCGTGCAGGGCTGCAGTTTCCCGTGGGCCGTGTGCACCGTCTGCTGCGCAAAGGTAACTACGCCGAGCGAGTCGGCGCCGGCGCCCCCGTTTACATGGCGGCGGTACTGGAGTACCTGACGGCCGAAATCTTGGAGCTGGCGGGCAACGCAGCCAGGGACAACAAGAAGACGCGTATCATCCCCCGCCACCTCCAGCTCGCCATCCGCAACGACGAGGAGCTCAACAAGCTGCTGGGCAAGGTGACCATCGCCCAGGGTGGCGTGCTGCCCAACATCCAGGCCGTTCTGTTGCCCAAGAAAACCGAGAGCCACCACAAGGCCAAGGGCAAGTAAGCGGACTCGGAACTCCTGGGGCCGAAAGGCTCATTCCCGAAACCAACGGCTCTTTTCAGAGCCACCCACCCTGTCAAAAAAAAAGGGCTGTCGCCGAATCTCAATCCCTATCCCAAGCCTAAGGCGGCGTGACTTGTTGCACACGTTTTCCCCCGCTCCCAGCACGAACCGAAACCAACCACCAAACTAGCAAGCCGAGTAAGATGGGAAAGTCACAGCTAGGTTAGTGAGCTCGGGTCGAGACCTGGATTTCGCTCTAGCCTCTCCTTAACTTCCCCTCGGTGTCCCGAAGGCTGTGGGTAGCGCCCAGTGCCACTTTCCTTTGATCGAAAGGTGGCGAAGTTTCTCTTAGCACCAAGCGTACTTGGTGGAAACGTCGGTTAGCAGCTGACTCTTGCACGCGGGCCTGGCACCCCAAAACGTCGGAAATCCAGAAGTGCCCGTAGCTTAAGCTTTCCCGCAGATAACTTGGGAGCCCGGCTCCTGGCCAATCCACCGCTTAGGCGGGCTTTTCATGCGCCCAACACACAATGGAAACCTGCGGGGAATGCCAGGGAGGGCTGGCTCCCGGAAGTAGTATTGGACAACTTTTAACAGGGTTCTGGGGCGGGGTGGGGGGAGGGGGGGAGAGCGAGAAGAAGGTTGAAATAAAAAAGTGCCTCGTTCCTGCCCTCACCGGAGTCCAGTCCACTGTTTTTGAGCGGGCGGCGGGGTGGGCGCTCTGAAAAGCTCCAAGAGCCGCTGCCCCGGAGAACCGCGGCAGGGCCCTGGCGCGTCTGCAAGGGCAAAGTCAGTGGCCCGCAACACAAAATTCCAGGGAACCAGTGGAAGGTTGGGGAGGGGGGGGGATCGATTGGGCACAGAAATCACGTCACAGCACCGAACGTTTTAGGTGTTCTTTCCCCGCAGAACAGAGAGGGAGGCGGGGGGAGGGGCGAAGAAAGGGAAGGCGACCGCACAACTTTTTAGACAGGGTAATGAACAGATTTCAGTAGTGGGAGATCGATGAACGGCCAACACCTACCCAGCGAGCAATAGTTTTCCCTGGCGGGTGGGGTGGGGTAAGGTGGAGGTGAGGGTGAGGGGACGGGACGGGACGGGACGGGAAGGAGAAGAGAGGGGTGGAAGGGCGTGGGAAGCTGGGGAAGGGGAAAGGGGGGAATAGAGGGAAGAGGGTAGGGGTGAGGGGCGGGGCGGGGCGGGGCGGTGGAGAGATGGCAAACCGGAAAGCGCCTGGAACGTCCAATGGAAAGGCACTCTTGTTGATTTGCGCCCCCAGCCAATGGAGGCTGAGCGCGGGACTTTCAAACTCCTTCAGCCCAATCAGGGTGCTTCTGCGTCTATAAAGGCTACCGGCCGGCGTCCAGCTCTCAGTCGTATTCCGGCACAGGAGAAGCTCAGCTCTTCCTCGCTTGCAATGGCCCGTACCAAGCAGACCGCCCGTAAGTCCACCGGTGGCAAAGCCCCCCGCAAGCAGCTGGCCACCAAGGCTGCCCGCAAGAGTGCCCCAGCCACTGGCGGCGTGAAGAAGCCTCACCGCTACCGCCCCGGCACCGTGGCTCTCCGAGAGATCCGGCGCTACCAGAAGTCCACGGAGCTGCTGATCCGCAAGCTGCCGTTTCAGCGCTTGGTGCGGGAGATCGCTCAGGACTTCAAGACGGACCTGCGCTTCCAGAGCTCGGCCGTCATGGCCCTGCAGGAGGCTAGCGAGGCATACTTGGTGGGTCTGTTCGAAGATACGAACCTGTGCGCCATTCACGCCAAGAGAGTGACCATCATGCCCAAGGACATTCAGCTGGCCCGCCGCATCCGCGGCGAGAGGGCGTAAGGCGCTGCTTTCTCCTCGTGGAAGGTCCACACCCCAAAGGCTCTTTTCAGAGCCACCCATGTTTTCACGAGAGTAGCTGTGGTCACACCGATTTCTGTCCCTTTAGCTTGCAATTTCCCTGTCTCTGTGCTCCGGGTTTCGATGTCTATAGCACGTAGCATGTATTTGCTGCTCTTGTCTTAGGAGGAAGCAGCAGTTAGTCGAACGTGTCGGGGCCATCATTCACTCATTCAACTCAACTCACTCATTCATTCATTCATTCTGCCCCGCCACAAAAAAAAGGGGAAATTTATGTAGTGCCTCGCGCGCAAAATATTATTATGTATGCATATGTATATCATAATGGGATGGTATGGGGGCCCCCCAAAGCTTTGCACACAATTAAGCCAAGAAAGCGCGCACCTCGACTAGACAAGGGAAACGCAGAGGGGGGGAAACGAGGCAGAGGGGGAACGTGGAGGGCGCCTTACTTATTTGCAAATAAAAATTTATTTCCTTGTGGTTAATTTAATTTTTTTTCATTTAAATTTTACAGACACAGGAATCCGTTCCCATCGAGGCTGGGGGATTTCTAAATGGCTATTCTAAGGAGTTGTGTATGTGGGTAGGCTCAGCTCTTTTTGAGGTGAGTGGGTGGCTCTGAAAAGAGCCTTTGGGTGTGTCAAGTTTCGAGGGCTTCAAACTCTACTTCTTGGCTGCCGCCTTCTTGCTTTTGGCGGCTTTGGGCTTAGCCGCTTTGGGCTTGGTCACCTTCTTGGCCTTGGCCGCCTTGGGCTTAGCCGGGCTCTTGGCCACCTTCTTGGGCTTGGCTGCCTTGGCCTTCTTCGGGCTCTTGGCCGCCTTCTTGGCGGCCGCAGGCTTCTTAGCCTTTTTCGGGCTCTTCTTCACGCTCTTCTTGGCGCCCGCGGCCCCCGTCGCCTTCTTGGGCTTCTTGGAAGCGCCGGCGGCCTTCTTGGTCTTGGCCGAGGCCGGCTTCTTGGCCTTAGCCTTCGTGTCGGCCGTCGGGGCCTTCTTGTTCAGCTTGAAGGAGCCCGAGGCGCCAGTGCCCTTGGTCTGCACCAGCGTGCCCTTGCTCACCAGGCTCTTGAGCCCCAGCTTGATGCGGCTGTTGTTCTTGTCCACGTCGTAGCCCGCGGCCGCCAGCGCCTTCTTCAGGGCTGCCAGGGACACGCCATTCCGCTCCTTGGAGGCGCTCACGGCTTTCGTGATCAGCTCCGACACCGGCGGACCCGCGGCCTTACGCCGCGCTCCCCCGGCCGCCGAAGCCCTCTTGCCCTTCTTCTTGGCGGGTGCCTTCTCCGCAGGCGCTGGGGCGGCGGGAGCGGCGGGTGCCGTCTCGGACATGGCAGCGAAAGGACGGTACAGCAGCGACAGAGAGAAGTCACTAGAGGACGCCGCGGACTCGCGAATAAGCGAGCTCCGAGCTGACCCACTTATATATAGGTAAGGGCTGCCCTGTGATTGGTGCGCCGTCCCAGCCCTCCTCGCCAGTAAAGAAGGAAAATGGCTCCGCTCTCTTCTCGGCCTCTGCTGGGTAGGCGTGCAAAAAGCAGAAAATGGAGAACCGGGAAGGGAGGGGCCACCGGGGGGAGGGGACGCGGGGAGGAAGGGTGCCAGGCGGGGAGAAGCCTGCTAGGGGAAGCGCGACCCGACCCGGGCAGCCATCCCCGGAGATTCCAGTCCGAAACGGAGAAGACTCAGCCGACAAACTGAGGGGCTTTTTTTGTTGTTGTTGTTGTTTCTCCCCCCCCCCTGTGGCTTGCTTGGTTGGTTGTTGAAGGAGACGGTCGGTCCCTTCCTCCGAACTCAACCACACCAACCAAGCCGACGGTTCCTCGTCAATTTATGGCAGGCTGGGCCGACTTAGAAACTCTTTTTCTGGACTCGCAGCGTTAGCGTTTCGGTGGCTGGGGCGGGGACGGCGGTGGGGGGGATTTTTGAATTCACTAATAACTGAACGCAGCTGCCACGACCGATTTTCGTGAAAGTAACCCAAGGTTCCTCCGCGTTCGAGCAGAATGCCTGCTGGCGCTCCCGGGAGGTGGGGGTGGGGGCAGTTGTCGCTAAACTCGACTTACGCAGAAACTGCTGAGCAGGAACGGCCAAGTCCCCATCAGCCCAAGGATTTCAGCAGACATCGGAGGAGAACCTTTCGTCTCAGAGAGGCGATGGAAAAGTGGCCACTTAGGTATAAATTCCGTGGCCTGCAAATTTCCTCCCAACTTGAAGGTTTTAGCATTGACTCTTGTCGAGTTTGACAGAAAACGAGGCTTCTGGAGGGCCTCGGTCTGAACAGCACTATGGCTGTGCAAGGGGAAGCAAGGCAAGCGAACAGGAGTCTTCGTGGTCGCTCCCGCCAAAGCTGTAACTTCCAAAGTGGACCAAGTCACTCTTCCTCCCTCCTTCCCTTTTGGTCATCATTTCACGGGGAAGGGGGAGGGCGCCTAAGACTTGAGCAGGAGCAGAAAGTATGGGCTCCCAGACCTTCCACCAAAAGGCGCCAGCGTTAGGGAGATCAGTTAAGGGTACTCAGAGCTGCCCCGAAGAAAACTGAACGAGCCCTACTTTTTTCAGGTCCGTGGAGGCATCCCTAAACAGAGGTGCCTGGAACAGTTGAAGGGTGCTTTGAAGTCCCTCCCCTCCCCATGGAATCGGAGCCCCAGTTCCAAGGGAATCTCAAGGCTTCGTCACTTGGGCAGGGATCTGGTTGCCAGGGTCACAACTTACATGCACCATTTACATCGACTATAAAAAGGTGAATCATTGACTCCCGTTTTCATCCATACCTGTTAGTCATGGGGATCATCGAGTAAAGAGGGCCAGACACATTACCACGGCCTGGGGGGAGAGGGAAGGGGCCGCCCAGAGGACAGAAAAGATTGCAAGGACTATTTAGCTTCTTGTTTTGAGCTGCCTACTGCCAATAATATTACTTGAAAGCACTTGGATAAATACAACGGGGAGATGTGAAGCCTCATATCAGCTCCCGCAAAGTCGAGAAGAATATTAAATGTTCCACCCTGATTTGCCTGTTTTAAGCAGTTCTGAAGAGCCCCATTAGTCTACAACCCTATAGAGTAAATGCCCAGGATCTCCATTCACAAGCACCACACAGAGGGGGTTCCAGATAACCCTTCTATTCTCGAAGCTTCTTAACAAAGGAAATGGCAGAACCCTATATTGTCCCCCAACCCAACTCATGGCTGAATGGATTGTACCACAATAGATGTCCCTCAAGCTCCAGTTCCTGGTTACCAGCAACATCTGGAACCTATGCCTGCTTCCTTCACTACAACCAATAGCTCTCATCTCTTAAGTGATTTTTTTTAAATAGAGGTTAAAAAAAAAAAACACATGCACCAAGCCCCTTTGTTTTCATGCATTAAAAATTGAAAGCTGAAAAAAAAAAATAAGGATGCCTCACAGTGATTACAGCATAGCATTCACTCCATAAGTCTGGTGTGGGCTTCTTGAGGACAGGAATGGATTATCGAATTCTCAGACAGACAGACAGAGAGAGAGAGAGAGAAACACGTTCGGGGAGGGGGGGCTTTCTTCTCTTTGCCCAAGCCACCCCAGTCCCTCCCACCTTCCTGCCTCCTATTTCCCTTAATCGATACTAGGTGCAGAGAGACTTAGGGACTCAAGGGAGGGTCAGAATTAGAGGTTGGGAGCATGGAAGGAAGGGCTTGTCCCAGACACACTTCCTTCTCCCTTCCTAAGAGCAGCAGTCTTATGGGCCTGCTCTCCCAGACCTTCCACCAGGATCTCTGGCACTCTGGATCCTGCCCACCGGGGTTAGTCTTCATCCTTCCTGTCCTGCCTCTCCGCGCCACTCTGTGGAGGAGCTACCTCACTCTCCTTTGCTCTCCTCCAAATAGATCTGAGAAATAACTGGGCCAACTGCCTGAATTACCTCCTAGGATCTCTCACCACCTCACCCCCCTGCACTCCAGCCCCCTCCCCCCCATACAGCTGCCAGACTGCTGACCCCCACAGGCAAAGGTTAGAAAGGCCGGACTGGAGGTCGGAGGAACTTCACCTCCTGGGGTCTTGTTATGTTAAAGAGAGCTGGGGGGGGGGGGGGGGGGAGGGAGGGGAGGGCTTGCTTCTAAAGGCTTAAGTCATCTTCTCCTGCAGAAGCTGGAGCAACAAACCAAACCGGCAGCTGTTCCAACAAGACTCTTTGAAGCTCAGCTTTGTAACAAGCATTGCACAGGCACCATCCAGAGGCTACAGAGTGTCAGGATCCAGGCAGCGGCAGAAATGAGCAATGTCACATCCAAACTGGGTTTGGCTTTTCCGGGAACAAACTGCAGCCCTCTGAGGCCTTGTGATAATTCGTGTTGTCTAGACCCGGGCAAACTACATCCTTTTTGATCTTTAGATCTCGGGTGTTTATGAAACAATCCTTTTAAAGATCGTGTGTGTGTGTGTGTGTGTGTGTGTGTGTGTGTGTGTGTGTGTGTG
>NW_027185798.1:32936729-33005687 GCF_028583685.1 Petaurus breviceps papuanus | reverse complement strand
GGGGGGGGGGGGGGGCGCCCCCCCCCCCCCCCCCCCCCCCCCCCCGCACGACACCCCCCCCCCCCCCCCCCCCCCCCCCGTAAAACCTTAGTAAGGTATCAGATCTCCTAGTCCTGAATCTCTATTGCCCCACCAACGACTCCTTTGTCTCTCCTTGACCAGGTGCCAACTTACCAAGAGAGATCCCAGTGTACTGATTCCAGGGCTGGCCTGCCAACCAGGAGGTTCTGGGAAACCATCCCTCTGCAGCCACTTACAAGCTATGTGACCTTGGCCAAGTCTCTAGACATCTTTTCCTCCCCTCTAAAATTGAAAGGCTTGCGCTCCATGGCCTCTGAGGTCTTCTCCAGCTCTCAATCTATCCTTGAGCCTTCTTGTTGCCCCACCGATGGCAAAAGATTCATTTCGTCTCTACTCTTGAGAAGACACCAGCTCCACAGCCTGAAGAACTGAAGGAGAGAGACTACCCCCAGAACACGAGGTCTAGCTACACACAGGCCCAGGACTTGGTGGCCTGGAAAGAGGCCTATGAATTCCCACAGCCCTCTGGGGAACTGGCAGCTGAGCTGAAGAGGACCACCTGGCAGCTGGAGGAGGTTCTGCAGGAGAAGCAGCAGCAGCAGCAGCAAGGCTCAGAGCCACATGGAGACTTTCCCCTGGGAGTTCAGGCTGGTCACCTCTCTGGGGAGCCCAGTGTTTTCCCCCTTGCAGGGAAGACTGGGAAGGCAGAGGCCCGCTGGAAAAGAAAGAGCCATTGCCCTGGGTCTGATGACAAATGGGTCTGATTACTCTTCCTTTACCTTCTGAGACATAGGACGCGGGGGTTGGGGGACAGGGAGAGGGACTCAGTTTCAGCAAAGTCTCTTCTATGGTCAGTGTTCGTCCAGACCGTTCACAGGTAGCTAGGTGTACATGTGGGTAGAACCTTATCCTAGCACTGTCAGTAAGACCCGTGTTCAAATGGAGCCTCAGATACTCTCTGGCTTTGTGACCCTGAACAGGTCACTTTAAGCTGAAATGTAAACTAAGGTCATTAGAGTACCACCTCTTGAGGATTGGGTGTACAAAGCGCTTGGCACAAAGCCTGGCACTTAGTAGGTAATAAATAACTAAATCCCTGTTCCCTCGGCCCCCAGGCTGGGGGCCTTTACCATTTGCTTGCACGGTAACTGGGACTCTCTTTCCTTTCTTTTTCCTTGTTGTTGTTGTCGTGTCGTTTTCTGGTGGGAAAAACAAAACCAACCGCTAGAAAGTAGAACAAATTCTGATGTTCCCAGATGAATCCTGGGGTAAAGTTAGGAGAGAAAAAAAGATTTCAGAGAGAAACCCATTCTATCTCTGGATAGCGTTCCTTATTTAATACTTTACTGATTTGACACCAGAATCTTTTCCCCTTGGCCACTCCCCTCCCCCTCAACCTACAACTGAACCTTCCCTTAGAACAAATAGAAATTTTATGCAAAACCAATGGAGACTGAAAAGATAAGAGAACGTATGCCACATCCTACATCTGTAGTCACCTTGTCTCCACTGACTGATCTGGGGTAGGAATGAAGGTTTGTTATCCTTTCTCCCCAACAAAAAGATCATTAATTTAAGTCAACAACCTTATGACCTTTTAGTTTTGGGGGGTGGAGGGGGGCAAAGGGGGAGGAAGGGAATGTTAACACTATTGTATTTATTAAGTTTTTTATTTCATTTATTAATGACATAAATTGTCATCCTGTTCTTCTATATTTCCTTCTGCAACAGGTCCTACAATCTCCCAGGGCTGCTCATAATTTCTCATAGTCATCATTTCTTGCATTAAAAATTATATTCCAATGCATTTACAATTACATACCCAATTTATTTCCCCTTTTATTTGCTACCACAAAATGTAACTATGCATTTTGGCACATATGGGAGGGATGGAGGGACTTTTTTTCAACTTTTCTCCTCCTTGGTATATGTCCCCAGGAATGGGATGGTCAAGTCAAAAGCATGAAAGATTTAGACCTTTTTCTTATATTATTCCAAAATGTTCTTCAAAGTTTACCATTGCATTTATCCACCAATATCATGTAACTGTACCGGTATGTCCATCTCTCCTCTCACAGTGACTCTTTTCATCCTCTCTGAGACTTCTCATATAGCTCAAAGTGACAATTGCTGAAACTTTCATGTCTCTTTTATTTGTGACTTAGAGCCATATTTCCTATCTTTTTATTTACCTTGTCCTTTTCACAAAACTGTTTTTTCATTTCCTCTAATCCCTTATCTACTTGGGAATGACTTCTGGTCTTATAGATTTGTGCCAATTCCCTGTGTATCCTGCATATCAGCCTCTTTTTCAGGATATAAGGAGCAGAAATTTTTTTTCTCTGCATTTAACCATTTCCCTTCTTGTTTTAACTGATTTTATTTTTGGACACTAGTCTTTTAATTTTATGTAATTCAAATCATCTATTTTGTCTTCTACAATCTTCTACCTTTTCTTGTCAGGGACTTCCTCACTCTCATCCATGATGGTGCAATGTACCTCCACTCTTTCTCCTTTATTTTTTTGAACATGAAATGACCCTTCATATAGATGTCAAGAATCCACTGGGGCAGTTAGGTGATTCAAGTCCAAGATGCTATCCACTATAGCACCTAACTTGTTTGGGAGGTTTCTCTAAATCTCCTAAAGCTTAGAATTATCCAAAAGGTGAATGGCTGTCTCAGAAAGTAATGCATTTCCCTTCCCCATACCACTACCCAACATGTTAACTCAATGTCTTCAAGCAAAGGCCAAATATTTGTTAAATATATTAAAGAAATTATCCTTGTTCACATGATACCTGGGCAAGATGACCTACTTCTTAAACTCTGTGATTCAGTCACTTGGGGTTGAGGCATCCAGAGATTAAATGATTTACATGCAGGCTAGTGAAGGATTCTAATCTGTAATCTGATTTAAATTACAAAATTCTTTCCACTCTATAGCATATTGCCTCCCTAACCACTGTTCTAGTCACTTTGGAAGATAAAAAGAGGTACAGAGCACCATCCCTGCACTCCAACAGCTTACTATCTAAATAGAAATATACTGTATAGGCAAATCAAAATAATCAAACTAGTACACGATTATTGTTGTTGAGTTGTTTCAGTTATGTCTGACTCTTTGTGGCCCCTTGTGGGGTTTTCTTGGCAATGATATGGAAGTGGTTTGCCATTTCCTTCTCCAGCTCATTTTACAAATGAGGAAACTGAGGCAAACAGGGTTAAGTGACTTACCCCAGTGCCTTACAGCTACTAAGTGTCTGAGTCCAGATGAGAATTCAGGAAGAGGAGTCTTCCTAACTCTAGCCCAGTAGTCTATCCACTTTACCACCCACCTTCCATATTGTACACATTTATATAGGACTTTAAAGTTTTCAAAGAGCTTTACACAGGTTATCTGCCACTAGTCCTCACAGTGGTCCTGTGAAGTAACATATTGCAACATTTATGATGTCCATTTTACAGATGAGGAAATAGAGATTTAGAAGTTAGGTGATTGGCCCATAGTCACACAACCAGTAAATGCTGGGAGATAAGATTCACAACTTTGCTAACTCTTAGTCTAGCACTCATTTTACTACTTGTCAATATTAGACAGCAAATAAATGCTAAATTATTGGATCTATTAAGAAAACATTCTAAATTTAGGGGGGAGAACAACCATTATGGGATTTGACGATCATAGAAAATGTCACAGAGCGACCTTTTCTCTTTCCCTTCTCAGCTGCTTCTACCCTAAAGCTAAAGCAATACTTTGATAGTGCAAACTCCTTAATGTAGTATTCGTATATTATATATAGAGATTGTATAAGATTATATAATCTTGCCACAATCTCCCTTTCTAGTCTCTCCCCCCACTCCTCTCCATACAGGCTTTTCCTCAAATCCTACTCTTTTTTCCTCTGAGATGAACTTTTGTTCTAATTGTTCATTATGCCTGGAACCTTCCTTCCCAGTAACCCTGTCATTGAAATTCTACCCATTCTTCAAGCTCAAGGCACATGTTATCTTGTAGGATCATCACATCCTAAATTTAGATGCATGATCTGATCTGAAGAGGAATAGGACCTTAGAAGTCATCCAATCCAGTCCCTTCATTTAACAATTGAGGAAAATGTCATACAGAGGAAGCAATTTGACTTATCTAAGGTCACATGGTGACTGTGTCAGTATTAGAAATCTGGTCCCTTCTGGATGCAGCTTTCTTTCCATAGCACCACAATGTCTACTCCATAGCTTCAAGGAAGTAATATCCTGTTCTTGACATCCTATACAACTTTGTACTCTTTGATTCAGCCACAAAGGCTTCCCAGCTGTTTCATGAACAAGATACTCTTTCTCTCACTTCCAGCAATTTTCCCTGGCCCCCTTGCCTGGAATGTTCTCCCTCTTCCACTCTGATTACTGACTTCCCTAACTCCTTTATCCCAATTAAAATCCTACCTTCTATAGGAAGCCTTCCCCAGTTTCTCTTAAATCCAAGGCCTTCCTTCTGCTAATTATCTCCTAGTTATCCTGTATATAACTGGCTTAGTGAATATATGTATTTTTGCATGTTATCTTCTCCATTAGACTATAAGTTCCTTAATGGCAGGGACTGGCTATTGCTTTTTTGTATCCTATACTTAGCACAGTGCCTGGAATATAATAGGCTCAATAAACATTGATTGATTGATTGATTGATTGATTGATTTCCCACTCACCGGGAACACTGCAATTATGTATAAACACATCAGCTGCTACCTCCTTCATTGTAAAGACTTTGAGGGCAGAGACTGTCTTATCTTAATAACTATCACATTGTTTTCAACATTGACCTTCAATATGCTTAATTATATACCTTTTATAGCATCCAGTTCATAATATTTAGAGTTTCATATTAAGAACTCAAAAATGCTTGTTGAATGAATAAACTAGCATTTGTAATAGGCCTTAAAGAAAGGATAAGATTTGGATGCACTGAAACAGGTGTCAGGACATTGCAGGCTAGAGGAATGTAGCCTTGAAATCAAGGAATATTTCATTTTGCTTCATATTCTCAGTTTAGCACAATGTTTGGCTCATTGTTAGTAATTAGTAAATGTTTGGTGACTGAAACAAAACAAAATAAAACAAAACAAAAAAATCATGGAGGCAAGAATGTATAAATAATATTCCAGTTAATAAGGAAACCAATTGAGCAGAAGAGTTATGGAACATGAGACAGAACTGGAACCAATAATTTCTGAAAAGGGTCATCAGTCGGGGAACCATAAAAATGAAGAGGGTCATCATAAAATGATGAGGTTTAGGCTAGAGGTGCTCGAGACCCCAAAATACCAACACATTGGGTCCTACCAAATGAATTCAACTCAAGTCTTCTCTCAGCCCAAGAAAAGCAAAGTTTATTAAAAGTTGGCCATAATGGGTAGACTCTTAAAGAGCCTCAGTATCTGTGATACTAGCATTGGGCAAGTGGACCAGAATCATCTAACCCAGAGCAAGTCTGTCCTAGAAAATTCTATGGAACTCTCACACACACATGCAGGCAAGATGGGGTCTTATATACAGAAAGGTTGTGGGAGGAATCTAGGAGTGTTCTAGAGGAGGAGTTTGGGGAGGGTCTTCAGGAGGAGTCAGATGACCCACTTAGCCAATGCAAGCATAAGAGATACTGAGGCTGCTTAAGAATCTACCCACTATGGCAAACTTTTAATAAACTTTGCTTTTCTTGGGCTGAGAGAAGACTTGAGTTGAATTCATTTGGTAGGACCCAGTGTGGTGGTATTTTGGGGTCTCAAGCACCTCTAGCCTAAACCTCATCATTTTATGGTGACCCTCTTCACCACTGCCTATTCCATATGTCTAACTGGATTTCCCTTAGATACCTTAAACTCAACATGTCTAAATCTGATTTATCTTCCTGTTCTTTACTCTTCCTAAGTCCTCTGTAGACATCACCATCACCTCAGTATCATCTCCTCAGTTACCGAGACTTACAAGGTGTCACCCCTGTCACTTCAGTCTCTCTTATCCCCTACATTCAGTATTTCCCCATATGCCTCCTTCTCTCCTCTGACATTGCCACCATGTCATCTTCCACCCAGCTGTCAAATTGATCTTCCTAAATCAAAGTTCTGACTTTGGCCCCTGCCTATTGCAATGGGAAGAGAATAAGCATTTATATAATGCCAGGAACTATGCTAAGCATTTTTAATAAATATTTCACTTGATCCTCACAACAACCCTGGGAGGTAGGTGCTATTATCCTCCTTTTACAGAGTCAGGAGGAGGAAAGTGAGTCAGGCAGAGGTTAAATGACCTGTTGAGGGTCACCCAGCTTAGTATATGTCTGAGGCTGTATTTGAATTCGGGTCCTTTTGACTCCAGATCCAGCAGCCTATTTACTATGACATACCTCCAAAATCAAATATGAAATCTTCTAGCTTTTGAAGCCCTTCATAACCAGGTCTCTTTTTGTGCGTCACTCCCTTCCATGTCCCCTGGCCTCCTTGCTGTTCCTTCTCTCACACTAAACTCCATCTCTGAACTCTATGCCTTTTCACTGACTGAATACTATTCCTGGAATTCATCCTCTCCTCATCTTTGCCTCCTGGCTTTCCTGGCTTCCTTCAAATGAAAATCTTATCTTTAAAAAAAATTAAAATATTTTATTTTCCCCAAATTACATGTGAAAACAATATTTATCATTTGTTCTTTTTTAAAGTTCCAAATTCTTTCCTTTCTTCCTCCTTCATCTCCTTCCACCCCAAGACAGTAAGCAATCTGATACAGGTTATACTTGTGTAACTATGTAAAATATTTTCATATTAGTCATTTTGTACAGGAAAACTCAAGTGGAAAAAAAAGAATGAAAGAAAAAAATGAAAAATAGTATGCTTTGGTCTGTATTTAGACAAATGAGTTATTTCTCTGGAGGCAAATAACATGCTTCATCACTGGTCCTTTAGAATTGTCTTAGATCATTGTATTGCTGAGAAGAGCCAAGTCATTCACAGTTTTTCATTATATAATATTGCTGTTACCATGTACAACATTATCCTGTTTCTGTTCACTTCATTTTGCATCAGTTCATGTTAAATCTTTCCAGGTTTTTCTGAAATCTGCCAGCTTGTCATTTCTTATAGAGCACAATAATATTCCATCACAATCATATACCACAACTTGTTCAGCCCTTCCCCAATTGATGGGCATTCGATTTCCAATTCTTAGCCACCACAAAAAGAGTTGCTATAAACATAAAATCCCATCTTTTTCAAGAAGCCTTTCTCAATTATCCCTAACGCTTGTACTCTTTAATTGTTGATTATTTCCACTTTATTTTATTTGGACATAATTGTCTAAATATGTTGTAATGTCCAAGTATGTTGCCTTTCCCTTTAGACTGTGAGCTCTTTGAGAAGAGGGACTATTTTTTGACTTTCTTAGTATCCCCAGTGCTTAGCACATTTAACACTTAATAAATGGTGCTTAATAAATCTTAGAATAAACTTCCAGGAATTCATTGAAACACCTCCCTCAACTTTTTCCCTTAGCACAACACTTGACACTTAGGAAATGTCCTTAGTAAATGATTGTGTACTTGACTTCCAAGTGTCAACTCAAACTATTCCCTTTTAATTTCACACTTTACTTAGCTTGGGGCTTGGCACAATAATAAACCTTAAGCTTTTTTTTTTCTCAATTCATTTATCTTATTACCATTTTCCTTTTCTGTTAACACCTTGTTTCTACCTTATAAAAACCCAAATTGATACCAGGCTGGTCCTATCTTGATAAAGTTGTTAATCACTAAGCAACTCCCCCAGATTTATTATAACTAGCCCAGTGTTCAACTTCAAAATAAAACATGCTTCAGTTTCCATCTTATCAAAGGCTTTTCTTAATCAAGGTGTTGACAGCCTGCTCAGCCTCCATTATTCCAAGATTTGAATTTATTTCCTAGTGAGCGATTAACCCAATTTACTAGAGTCCCTTAAAGAAATTCCTTGAGCTGTTATTCCCTGAGAAGAGAGGCTACTGTTGGGCAGGCTTTCACCTCCCTGTAGAACTCCTTTTTCTGTACATATGATAAAGTAATTCCAAAAACAATGCTCCATAGGTAACAATTCTCTCACCTCCTACCATCTTAAAAGATCTATTTTAAAAATTGATCCTAAAACCCAGAGCCCTCAGAACTGAATTTTCTTTTTAAGAATCCTATACCCTGGATGTCATTTGTCTTACTTTGTATTTATTATAATTTTCACTTTCATTTCACTTACAAAGTAGACTCCTTTACATAAATCATTTTAACATCTAAATCTTTTCCTAAGGAAAAAGGACAGAATTTGTCTAGAGTAGTGGCCTCCAAACTTTTTTTGATTGCATATCTCTAAAAAAATTTTTGATTATACTATCTGAATATGTATTCACTTATTTACAAATTACATACATGGTCTAATAATTAAGCATCTTATAAAACTTACACAAAAATACAAAAAGTATGAGATAAAGATAAAATAATATTTTATCCTACAGTCAATAGGAAATGACTAGAGTTTACTGATTAAGTATGATTGGACCTGTGATTTGTAAAAATTATTTTGGTAGGTGTGTGGAAGATGGATTGGAGAGAGAACCTAAAAGCAAGAGACTAATTAGGAAAGTATTGAAATACTCCAAGAGAGAATTAGGGAAGGCCTAAACTAGATTACTGGCATCTGATTAGGAAGCAGGGTAGAGATGCAAGAGATTTTGTGGAGGTAGAAATTGCAAGACTTGGCAATCAACTGGATGTATGTGGTAAAGGAGAGCAATGAGTCAAGGAAGATACCAGGTGTCTGAAAAGATGGCAATGCCCTCAGTAGAAATAGGGAAGTTCACAAAAGGGGCAGGATTTGGAAAAAAGGTAATACAAGCCCAACCCACACATGCCTGCTCATCTTGTGCTACTTACTTTTCCACTGAGGCAGGCTTACTCACCTTAGATTGCACTAATAGCATGCAGTGGGTAAACTGCTTTGGGTCCCTGAATAGGGCAAGATTATAACCTCCCTACCCAAGTCCTACTGGGCTTGTCTCCAACACAAACATACCAACCCTTATGCCCCAACACTTCTTACTACCCCCTTCTAAGCCCAAATTCAGCCTCTCAGGGCAATTATAACCTAATCACTACCAGGATACCCACAGCAACAGCTGCTGCCATTAAGAAAATCTCTCTATCTCTCTGTTTCTGTCTCTGTCACCTCCTACCAACCCTCTCTTCTCCAGATGACCTGAGATTATGGCAAGCTCCCCACAGAAGGTGGGTTTTGCCCTTCAGAGCAGTAACTAAGAGGCCCACCTCCCCCCTTTTGGTTTTAAGTGAGACTGAGTGGCACAGGATAAAAAGGCATGGTTGGTTAGGAGTTTCATTATAGATCTCATTACATTCTCTTCCCCCTCATCCCCTCTTCTAACCTTTTCTATTACTTTCAAGGACACTACCATTCTCTTGGTCACCCAGATTCATAATCTAGATGTCATCTTTGACTCCTTGTTCCCCCTCACCCTACTATCCATTCAATTGCCAAATCATGTTATTTCTCCTTCTGAAATAACTCCTGCATCCACCCACCCTCTCCTATTCAGTCACTAGCTCATTTTGGGCCCTAATCACCCCTAGAGAAATTAGATGGCACAATGGTAGTGGACCTGGAGTCAGGAAGACTCAGCTTCCTGAGTTCAAATTTGGCCTCAGACACTTACTATCAGTGTGACCCAGGGCAAGTCATTTAAACCTGTTTGCCTCAGTTTCCTCAACTGTCAAATGAACTGGAGAAAGAAATAGCAAACCACTGCAGTGTCTTTACCAAGAAAACACCAAATGGAGTCACAAAGACTCAAACATGACTGAAAAAACAAAAGACTAAACAACCAAACAACATTGCAACAGCCAGTAAATGCACCCCCTGTCTTAAGTCTTGTCTCTTTCCAGTTCATTTTCCCCACAGGTCCCAAAATTATTTTCTTAATGATATGATAGGAATGTATCACTTTCCTACTCCAGAGACTCCAGCACTCTATTGATTCTAGTATCAAATATCCTTTTATCTTTATCTCATACCTTTCTAATTTCTATTTTTGATATGTTTTATAATGCTTATAATTATTAGTACAGTAGCACATTATATGATTTATAAGCCAATGTACCCACAGTGAGTCCCTACTTAAAAATGTCTTTCTCATAGTAATATGGAATCCAAAAAGTTCATCCATGACAAGTCTAGAGGATTATCATTGGGAAGAAAAGCAGCACTTTTTAAAATCATTTCACCTGAAATTATAGTTCCTCATTTATGGAATAAAATGGTTGATTTAGATTAGTGATCCTTTCTAAATTTTTAAGACCACTAAGGTTTCTAGTGGTCCTTTTGAAGAATTAAAAAAACTTCTAAGAAAAGGGGGGAAAACAGTAACAGCACCCAGAACCTTAGAATGTAGGATTCACTACACAGGGCTATTTCAGGGATAGTCTATCAGAAATAGACCCAGTGAAATAATCCCAAACAAATCTAATTGTTCTTGTCTTTTATTGAATATAACCTAGATAAAAGAAAACACAGCTGAAGCTCAAGATATTTCTAGTCCTACATATCAATTAGAACAGCCCTAAAAAAAATAAATAAATAAACAGGAAGGAAGTTATCCATCTCATCAAGATGGTGGGGTGGGAAGGGTTTATTAAATTTTAGGTTAGAGTTCTCCCATAGAAACCATACATAATTCTGTGACCAGAACTCTAGAGATTTCCCCTTCTCTGCCTACCTATGGACAAGTAGCATGTTAACTTTTGGGGAAAGCCTAGGCTTGGCAGTCACAGGGCCAATATTCAAATCCTGCCTTTTTCAATAGGCCTATGCCAAATTGGGCAAATTACTTAACTTCCTTTTGTGTAGAACTCTGACATCCCATCTTTGTCTGTAATTATTTTCTTTTCCTGAGTTCTAGGAATAAGCAACTTCTTCCAGACATAGACAGTCTGATTGATGTTTTAGTTGCTTACGTTTATTATATAGTCTTTCATCTGGGTTCCTCCAAACCAGCTATTCTTTTTGCCTTTATTTTAGCCCTCTTCTAGTCCGCATTAAACCTATCTAACTTTGCCTTAAGACTAATGTTGGCAAAAATGGTTCATATGTCTGTTGTGGTTGACCAATATTCTCTAAAAAGAATTTATTTTCCTTAGCTCAGCCCAGTTGGAGAAAGTGGAAGATATGGAAATAGGGGGAAAGGGCTCCAGGGAAGGATTTTCTTCCCCTGGTCATTCTTTAGTACTTCATTAAAGTTCATTTGAAAGGGGAAATTGGTTTATCCTTTGGTGAGGTAAGAGAAGAGTAAAATACCTTCACTAGGCCTCTGATCCTTGTTTATTTATTTAGCACAGAGCCTGGCACATAGCAGACGATTATTGGTTTACAAGGAATCTCTTATGTAGTTGGATGCTAAATAAAATGTACCTGTTCTATAATGTAAGGCATTCAGAAACTCAAAGCAAACTAACAAAAAGATGGAAATAGAGTAGGGGGGAGAAATAGCTTCTTATATGCCCTAATGAAATACAGCCCATAGAAAATACAGTGCTATAATGACTTGGAAGAGAACTTGATGAGGCTTGGAAGTCCTCCAGTGAACGGAGAGTAACTATTTGTTAACCAATTCAAAAACAGCGAGGGACTTTCGAATTTTAACGCTACCCAATTGCAAAGGAGTCCAGTGAAGTGGGCGGGAGGTTTTGCTGCCAAAGGCCTGCCGTGTTTCCCCGATAATAAGACACTGTCTTATTAATTTTTTTGGACAGAAAAACACCAGAGGGCTTATTTTCAGGGGAGGGCTTATTTTAATGAACATTGACAGCAATTTTAATAAACAGGTAAATGTGAACAAAAAAAATGTACCTTTATTCAATAAGCAAATCACTGGGGAAGAACAGGATGATGCACTCACTGCTGCAGCTCTGATTGGATGCAGCTCGGAGCGCGGCATGCGTTTCACGGGGCGGGGGGGGGGGGGACGGTGCAAACAGAGGGTACTGTAATGTAGCGTGTAGCGCAGGGGATCACCTTCACTGCAGTAGCAATCTCAATAGGGCTTATTTTAGAGGAATCTTACACAGTAAGGGGAGGGCTTATTTTCGGGATAGGTCTTATTATCGGGGAAACGAGGTATCTACAAAGCAGAAAAGTGATTAATTTTGCTCCTCTCCCCCCCACGCTCCCCCCCAAAAAAAAGACCCAGGGCCACAGCCTAACTCCTAGGCGGTGTAGGTTTTACTTAAATGCTGTGTTGCTATTGTCACAATACTTAAACGCTCGAGTTCAGCAACCAAAGTTAAAAGGTGCTATGCAAATAAGATTTCACTTGATATTGGAAGTTCATTAGATTAAAAAAGTATTCCTGTGGCGCAGCGAATAGAGCTGACCCTGGCGTCAGGAGGACATGAGTTCAAATCCGACCTCACACCTGACACTTATGAGCCTTGTGAATTTGGGGAAGCCACTTAACCCCAATTGCCCCCCAAAAAGCATTTTATATATACAAATATTCCTAACCTGCAGGAACTGGTTTTAAAGCTGCTAAATCATTAACCAGCCAGCACTGCCACATGTGGCTCTACTAAACATGACATCTGCCAAGAGTGGCGCCACCATGACTCCCAAGACAAGTTACAGCTCTTTTGAGGATTAGGTGGGTGGCTCTGAAAAGAGCCTTTGGTTGAGGAGCAGTTTGCTCCTTTCTAAGCACATGCTCACTTGGAGCTAGTGTACTTGGTGACGGCCTTGGTGCCCTCGGACACGGCGTGCTTGGCCAGCTCCCCGGGCAGCAGCAGACGCACGGCCGTCTGGATCTCCCGGGAAGTGATGGTGGAACGCTTGTTGTAGTGCGCCAGGCGAGAAGCCTCGCCGGCGATGCGCTCGAAGATGTCGTTGACGAAAGAGTTCATGATGCCCATGGCCTTGGAAGAGATACCGGTGTCAGGGTGGACCTGCTTCAGCACCTTGTAGACGTAGATGGAGTAGCTCTCCTTGCGGCTGCGCTTGCGCTTCTTGCCGTCTTTCTTCTGGGCCTTAGTCACAGCTTTCTTGGAGCCCTTTTTAGGGGCTGGGGCAGACTTAGCCGGCTCGGGCATGGTAGTAAAAGCTTTCTCGATCTAAGCCAAACGAGAAAAGAAACCAAAAGAAACAGAGAGTAAAGCAGTGAAAGAACCTGCATTCTTTTATAACGGTAGCATGCAAATTAGGGTTCAACGGGCTCTTTATTCCTATTGGTCAACGTGATGTAATTGCGCTACAGCTACTTTTTCTATTGGTTTCTTCCGGAGCCTATTCCGAGCCAATAAAAGTTGATCTTTTCTAACCCCGCCCCTACAGAAGTCTACAAAAGATACCTTATTTATCTCGGGGACTTATTTTCCCCAAGATTTCCTTTTGCCTTTTTCCGTCTTCATATTCTGTTTTCCGTCATGTCAGGCCGAGGGAAACAAGGAGGTAAAGCTCGTGCTAAGGCTAAGACGCGCTCTTCTCGGGCTGGACTGCAGTTCCCAGTGGGCCGTGTTCATCGCCTGCTCCGCAAGGGCAATTATGCTGAACGGGTTGGCGCGGGAGCGCCAGTCTACCTGGCCGCTGTGCTCGAGTACCTCACAGCAGAAATCTTGGAGCTGGCAGGAAATGCCGCTAGAGACAACAAAAAGACGCGCATCATTCCCCGTCATTTGCAGCTCGCCATCCGCAACGACGAAGAACTCAACAAGCTTCTAGGTAGAGTAACTATTGCCCAGGGTGGCGTTCTACCCAACATCCAGGCTGTCTTGCTACCTAAGAAAACTGAAAGCCACAAGCCTAAGGGCAAATAACTCGGCAATGAATAACTTAGCATGTGACAACACCAGAGACAAAAGGCTCTTTTCAGAGCCATCCATTTCATCAAGGAAGAGCTGAGATACTGTAATAATTTTAAATTTTTTTTCTAGATGACTCCATTTATTACTTTACATTAATCTCATTGAATTAACGTGTTAAGTTCGTTCTTTAGTGGTAATAGCCCCTTCATTTGATAGATGAGGGTGGCTCTTAAAAGAGCCGTTTTGGGGGGGGTGGAGGGACACACTAGTCCCTCTTACGGTTTATTTGCTTTTGCCAGGCTTATGGCTCTCGGTTTTCTTAGGCAGCAAGACGGCCTGGATGTTTGGCAAGACACCGCCTTGAGCAATGGTGACTCCCCCGAGGAGTTTGTTCAGCTCCTCGTCGTTGCGCACTGCTAGTTGCAAATGGCGGGGGATGATACGGGTTTTCTTGTTGTCCCGAGCTGCGTTTCCCGCCAGCTCCAAAATTTCAGCAGTTAAATACTCCAGAACCGCCGCCATGTAAACCGGAGCTCCGGCGCCAACCCGCTCGGCGTAGTTACCTTTGCGGAGCAAACGGTGCACACGACCCACGGGGAACTGGAGCCCGGCCCGGGACGAACGGGATTTAGCCTTGGCGCGAGCCTTGCCTCCCTGCTTTCCGCGGCCAGACATGGCGATATGGAAACGAGGCCCTCTCTCAGAGAAAGAAAGACAGAAAACCTTTCAGCAGCAATTTGAAGTAATTTATAAGACCTACTGGCAGGCAGAAAAGGACCGGTTTCATTGGTTAAAAAGGCCGTTTGATTAGAACAACCAATAGGAAAAGAGAATTTTCATCTCATCATTTGCATCGTAGGCTACCAGGAAATGACGAAAAATAATCTACCAATCATTAGTGGGTATCCCCAAGCCCTTATTTGCATGCCGGATCTATAAGTAAAGGGCCTGTCGCCATTCTGTGTCTTTGTACTTCAGTCGCGACTTCAGTGGCTTTGTGCTTTCGATAACCATGCCTGAACCAGGAAAATCAGCTCCTGCTCCTAAAAAGGGCTCCAAGAAAGCCGTGACCAAGGCCCAGAAGAAAGATGGCAAGAAGCGCAAGCGCAGCCGTAAGGAGAGCTACTCCGTCTATGTCTACAAGGTGCTGAAGCAGGTCCATCCTGACACCGGTATCTCTTCCAAGGCCATGGGCATCATGAACTCCTTCGTTAACGACATTTTCGAGCGCATCGCCAGCGAGGCTTCCCGCCTGGCGCACTACAACAAGCGCTCCACCATCACTTCCCGGGAGATCCAGACGGCCGTGCGCCTGCTGCTGCCCGGGGAGCTGGCCAAGCACGCTGTGTCTGAGGGCACCAAGGCGGTCACCAAATATACCAGCTCCAAGTAAGCGGCTGCTCCAGGAGTCACAGACTTCCCATGAAACAAAGGCTCTTTTCAGAGCCACCCACTTGATCAGAAAAAGATGCTATTCACTTGTGCTTAAAACAAGAAACACGGTTTTTCTGTATTTCCTAAAACCCTTGTCTAATACTGGGGAAGTAAGCTTTAAAATCTTTTGTAAAAAGCGGGTTGAGAAGCTCACCCTACCAATACAGGTAGGGTGGACAATACGAAGTTGGTAAATGTCGGTATTCCGCTTCCATTATGGATTAGAATAGGCAATAGGAACAGACCCGTAATTTTTTTAATGGAGGTAATTTATGGATGCTGAAATTGTAACAGGCGAATGTTCTCATTCCTTTCCCCCCCCCATTACTATGATTAAGGGATTTGCCCAAGGGAATGAAATAATTTGAAATGGAGGTTTTTTGCTTTACACTGTTATACGCCACATTGCCTCCTGCTTCCCTAAATGACTTAATTTTTAATAAAGGTCTGTATTCTGTCCCTGCCTGCACAACTATCCTCGCGAGACTGCGTGCTGAAAGATTCAGAGCTGCCTTACTTACGAGTAAGGACGAGCCGGTTTTGGTTTTAAGACCTGCCTCTCACCAGTAACCTAGCTGTTTGATCCTGGTTGTATCATTTATCCTTAGTGCTCTAGCCAATTTTCTAGCTTTAGTTGCAACTAAGGTGCGGACCTGCATTGGTAGGTACCTTCCTAATTGGTAGAGGGACTTCCCTATACCAGTGAAATCACAGGACCATTCCCTATCCTATCTCTGAAATACCCGACGCATTCTGGGAGCTGGCGGGAAAGATGCCTCCTCTTGAACGCTTTCCCTTTCCCAAAACAATCTCATTTCCTCATTGTATTTAATCTGCTTTTTACCCTTCCTATAATAAGTAAAAAGGAATTAGCTTCCAACAGCCTTTCTCCACCGTGTTTCATTTTCCTCAAAGTTTTCCCCTTCTCCTTTGACTGATTTACATCTTAGTTTTGTGAGGTACAAAAAGAGGGAAAGGTGGTAGGAAAGGAGTTCTCTCTAAGGCTTTGACGTTCGGGGAAACTGAGCTTAGAATTGCTTAGAACTCTCCAAGTGGAACTGTATAGGAGGCGCTACCCCCTCCTCTAACACTAGACAAACAAGCCTCTGGTGCCCCTGCAGCTAAGCTCCTTGTTGCTGGGACATAACTTGGGGCTCCCCGAGGTTATGTGAAATTGGCTAGGCGTCTGAGGGGACCCTAGTCTGGAAAACTCTGGAAATAGAGAAGAAATGGAAAAAATGGAGTCTCCTTGAGCCCAAGAACCTTCTCAGTGAGATGTAGAGTCCCTCAGCCAGCAGTATTTGTGACTAGGAATGTCATGCTTTAAAGTTTAAAGTATTTAAAGTTTAAACAAAAAATAATAATTTTTCCTTTCTGTCAATGCCAGGCTTCCTCTCTTGTTCCTTCTCCATTTCATAAGCCCCACAAGATGGGAGATGGCTTAGTTCCAAAAGTTCTGCTGCTAACTAGCTGAAAGACTTCTGCCTAAATCAATTTACTTCTGACCCTTTCTACTGCTCTGAAAAATAAGGAGCTTAAAATCGTTCTTTAACTTTCATTTGATCTCAGAAATACTTCCAATCTTCCAAGTTTCACTGAAGGGGCGGGGGAGGATAGGGGGGTTGGGAAGGGAATCACAGATCCAACCAGAGTATTTTCGTTCTCACCATTGGTATATAGTCTGCATCTATTTCCCTTTACTATATCTAGAGAATGATAAGGAGAGCAAGACTCTGACGAAAAGAAACAAAGACTCCCTTTTACTGTGCCAGCCAGAGGAAGCTCAGCTCACTCCTTTCATAGACAGAAGACTTATGATCCCGAAAGTATCTACAAATTACCCTACTTGCTTGTCCTTGAAATGTCCCTTTTTTTAAAGCTTCAATGCCCCAGTACACCAGGAGTTGTATAATTAGCTTAGACACACTCAACACATTTAAAGTGAACATTTATTGAAAACCCAATCACGTTTTTAATCATCAAATTAAAGAAATTAAACAATGAAGCTTTTTTTCCAAAAAAAAATAGCTAAAAATTTAACAACTAAATTTGAAATTATTAAAGCTGGGTTTGAATACTGGTTCTATTCTTATTTATTACCTTTCTGGATCTCCACTTCCTTACCTATAAAATGAAGGAATTGGATGAGAATATTTAAAAGTCTCATCTAGTCCAAAGCTTAAAAAGTAGATAAAATGGAGAAAGTTTGTTTTTCAGATTCCAACTCTGCAAATTCCAGCTCCTTATAATCAAACTTTTGGCATTACCCTAAAATACAGAATATCCTTTTCAGCTTTATTTTACAGATTCAAAAAAAAAATATCCCCAAGGATGTTCCCTTAACCCCTGAACTTTTCTATGAAGGGTCAACATGAAAGCTCAAAGATTAGTGATCAGAGGTGAATCCTTTAAACTTTAAAACATTAACTTTCTTTCCTTCTTTCTTCCTTCCTTCCTTTCTTTTTTTCTTTTTGCCTTCCTTCTTTCCTTTCTTTCTTTCTTCCTTTCTTTCTTTCTCTCTTTCTTCCTTCCTTTCTTCCTTTCTTCCTTTCTTCCTTTCTTTCTTTCATTTTTTTTTCTGATGGACCAGGACTCCCAGGGTATCCTACTATGGGCTACAGAAAACAAAGTGGTTAGGTGAATCAAACATCTGGTTGATTTTTTTTTTCTGAGCAGGCTGTAGACAAATAGAGTCCCCAGGCAAGAAAAGAAACCTCTCTGAGGACAGGAAGGAGGAAGGAAGAAAATTAACCTAATGCCAACAGGAAGTGGGTTCTGCCAGGTAGGAATGTCAATGTAGCAAGCAGGGCAGTATCCTTGATAACTCTAGTCTGTAAAAAGAAAGTAGAGGGGCCTAAGCCTGCAGGTCAGCCTAGGACTGTCTCCTTCCTCCTAACACTAGGGCTTAGATGAAGCAGCAAAGGAATATAAATGGAATGTAGAGTCCCATAATAAGGCCACCTGCCCTGGAACAACATAGTTCCTGAGCAATTCAATTCTACCACATCAAGAGGGCTGTAGGCACATTGGGGTATACCCCTTTGCACACCACCATGGTCATTAGCACAGGGTGGAAAGATTAAGTCAAAGCCTATATGACAGGAACCCTGAGGTTTTCTTCTTTGGTTTTTCTTTATTTTGTAGTGGCAGAAAAAAAAAGCAGGAAGAACTCTCAAGGACCCACCATGGTATACTAGATCACTGTATTTGAACTGAATACTACCTTTCTGGATTTCTACTTCTTTACCTGTAAATGAAGGGATTAGATGAAATAAAGTCCCATCTAGTACAAAGTTTAGATGGGGAAGCAGATAAAAATGGAGAATTCTTTATGCCAGAATTTGTGACCAAGCTTTGTGCTTACCCTCTAAAAGGGAGCTGACTTGCCTGTTGCTGTCTCTTTTCTGAAGATGCTAGATACGACAGTTGCTGGTCCCTCAGAGGGGATGTCTTGGCATTGATGTAAACACCCCCCCCCTTCTTTTTCCCACCCTACATTGACTAACCCACCACTAAGATGCCAGCTCCTCAGGAGAGGCCAGGTAGAAAGAACCCAAGAAATAGTAGCAGCTGCAGTGGTGGAATGACAAGAACTCTGGGTTCAGTCATGGAAAAATGAAGGAGCAGCACATGCTCAGAGTTTGGGAATTCTGCCCAGACAATATAAGATTCCTGGAAAGCTCAGGGATTGGGAAAGAGTTCTTAAATTTAGGATTATCATACATCTAAAATTATAAGACCTTCAAAATCATCTAGTCCAATGTCCCTTATTTTACAGATGAGAGAACCAAGGCCCAGAGATTTTAAGTGGTTTGCCCATAGTCACTTCAGAGGTGAGATTTGAACTCAGATCATCTGACTCCAGAAGATCTTTCCACTGGACTGTATTGTTTCTTAGGGACAGGAGTTTTGTGCAGATAGCCTTGAAATTAGAAAAGCCATCTAAGGTTCCAATTCCATGGTATTGAGAGCAAAGGCCTACTGTCACTCTGAATTGTAGATAATGCTGGTCCAATGGGGGAGAGAGGTCAGTGTGTATTTCTCCCAACAGCCCTAAAGTCATTTCCCTCTAGAGGGGGTCCAAGGTCCCATTGTGGTACCATAGGATTAGAGGCCTTTCTATGTCCCTGAGGTGATTATGAGACCAAATGGAATGTTGAGAAGAACCTGCTTTTAACTTTCCCGGTTTCCTCTGCTCTGAGGTGAATCTATGCCACAGGGTGGTGCTGTCAGTCTGGAGTAGTGGTTTCCAAAAGTATTCTAGTTAGGCACTCCCACAGAAAAAATGTATGTTGAGACTGCACACCTTTCTCACATCTGTGTGTTTACTCATACATTATATATATGCTATTGTACTAGTATGTACATTATTTAAAAGATTATTAAAAGAGAATATTTGGCTTATTTAAAATAGAATTATCAAAAATAGAAATGAAAGAAGAAATAAAACGAATGAATTATGTTTGGAGTTTTTATTTTATTAAATGTACAAGGTAACTTTTTGTTCTTGAGAATAGTCACTGAATATACTTGACACTAAGTCTGGAGTCAGAGGACCTAGGTTCAAATCTTACCTCTGGACACTTACTACCTGTGTGACCTTGGGCAAATCTAGCCTCCCTACACCTTCTTTCCTGGGAGACTTAGACAACCAGATGGCCTCTGAGGCATCTTTACGTCCAGTTCCTTTACCCTATTAAAGAAAAATACATTTTTATATCCCCTAAGAGGTCAGGCAGATTTGTAAGACATAGTTCTTTGTTAGTAATTCATTAATCAGTTAATTTGATCAAGATAGCTAACTAAGTAGGTTAACATTGCTTGTAAAATACTTGTTTTATTGGAGAATACCCAATATGAGCCAACTAATAGGTCCTAAAAGTCAATGAACATAAAGCTGCTTTTCAGCAAGTCTTGTTTCTCTGTATAATTATTCACCATATATGCAAGGAAAAAGGGATTTGTCTGAATTTAGAACCTGAATTCAGAAAATGGTGGTGGTAATGATAATGATGATGATAGTATTCATATAGGGCCTACTATATATCGGGAAATTTTCGAATATGAGCTCATTTGATTCTAGGACAACCCTACGAGGTATCCTATGAGGATAGCTATTACTATTCCCATTTTACAGGTGAGGAAACTGAGTCAGAAGTTAAATGACTTGCCCCAAAATCACACAGACAATAAGTGTGAGGCCAAATTTGAACCTGGGCCTTCTTGATTCTTTGTCCATAGCCTACAGACCTCTGGCTTCCTTTAAATGCCAACTAAAACTCATCTATAAAAAGTCTTTCCCAAACTCTCTTCAACCTAGAGCCTTCCTTCCCTCTTTGTTATTTTCTATGTACCTTGTACATTGTATATTTGTACATATTTGTTTGTTCTGTCCCCCACCAGACTGTGAACTCCTCAAGTTCAGTTCCTGGCCCATAGTAGGTGCTTATTAAATTATTATTGACTCACAAGAGCTCTATCCATTATATCACCTAGTTGTTATAAATTGCTATAAATCCATTTCTCTTTTTCACATGTTTTTTCTAAATGGACAGCATTATAACTTAATTTCACATTCATATTTGGATGTTTTGTTGTGGTTATAATAGGACTACAGGGAACATCAAGAAAGTCAATTTGGCTAGACCAGCAGTTCTCAAACTTTTTAGTCTCATGACCCTTCTATAGTCTTAAAAAGTGTGACATAAGGGGGAGCTAGGTGGCACAGTGAGTAGAGCACCAGACCAGTCAGAAGGACCCAAGTTCACATCCGGCTTCAGACACTTAACACAAACACACACAAAAAAACAAAACTAAACTAAACTACCCTTGTGTCCTTGGTCAAGTTACTTAACCCCAATTGCCCTCCAAAAAAAAAAGAAAAAAGAAAAAAAGTGTGACATATACAAAGTTCAAGAGACATAGTTTCTGAGTAATTAATCATTTTATTAATTATTGCTAGCAGATAATTAATAATGGGTCAGTGGCACTCTCAAATGCCAAAGACCCCTCATGGAACCTACTCAAGACTTATATGCCCTTAGAATGGTGAGTGTTCCTGAGGGTGGCAATCAACTCTGACTGGTAAACAATTAACAAGAAAAATGAATATTATAATGAGAGCTGGACCCATTTTAATGAGGGGAGGGGACTCTGGTCACTCTTCCTCCCAGATTATCCCAAGCCTCAGGCAATCTAGACAAAGGATCCACCCCCAACCCAAGCCTGAATAGAACACTATGGGCTTCCCCACTTTTCTGGGGTCAAAAAAAATTTGAAAAGAAAGCTAATTCAACCTCATCATCATCAATGTCCTTCAGATATTGGCTTGACCTAATAGAGAATGGGGAACTAGGAAGGGAAAAAAACCCTGGATCTCCCCAATAATTACTTATTTAATCATCATTTCTTTCAAAAAGTATTCTGGAGCCTTCAAAGACTTTTTGTTAGTATGGTTTATAACTATCAATGCTTGCCATATTAATTAAAACATCCTAGTATTATTTTTTTTTATTTTTGACCCTTCAGATTCCCTAAAAGCATCTCAAGAGATGCCCCCAAGAACTACACTTTGAGAACTGATAGGCTAGAGACCATAGAACACATGAAGGGGAGTAATATATAATGAAGCTGGAAAGATAGACTGAAACCAGGCTTTGAAGAACTTTAAATGCCAAACATATGAATTTACATTTGATTCTAAAGGTAATTAAGGAAGCACTGGAGTTCATTTAAGGGGAAGGAGGTGAAATCATTATACTAGTGAATTAAGAAAATCACTTTGGCAGCTGAGCAGGACAACTTGAGTGGGCGGATTTGAAGCTCCAGACCAGTCAGGAAGCTATCATAATAGCCCAGGCAAAACCTGAGTTGAGAAAGGGGGGCAGGTGGGAGAGATGTAGGGATAGAAAGGACAAGATTTGCAGTGGGGTGGGTGAAAACAAAGGATCAGTGACTATAAAGCAGAGTGACTGGGAGGACAGTGGTGTTGTCAATGGTAAAAAAAAAAAAAAAATGGAGGTTTCTATGAGAGGTGTGATAGGAATAAGATGGTGAAATGGGAATGTAAATTTGTAAGATCTTCCCTGCCCCTAGGCTAAAGTGCACCTGGAGCCTGGTGTGGGAGGCTTGTTTTTCAGTAGATACTTCTTGATTGGCCAGTGAGTCAATAAGGTTGTTACATTCTCTGAGCCAGGAGAAGGCTATATAAGCCCTGATGTGTAGCTTTGTTTTGGGGGCTCACTTTGAGAAGTGTTCTGTGATTTGATATGGATTCTGGGAAGCCGTTGCCTGGAGCACCTCCCCTCCCCCCCCTTTGAAAAACCCAGATGTTGATTGGGTATGGATGTAATGGCTGGACAGTTTGGAAAGCTGTCTACTTGATCTGTTTCTGACTTGATAATTTTGTCTGTATACTTTGAAGTTCAGGGTGCTGACCTTTTTCCCCTGAACTAGGTGAACGATACATGTTTGACTGATTAAAGTAAGCTTGTTAACCCATTTTGAGTTGCTTTCCTTTATCAAAGCAGATCCAAGAACCTGTATTGGCAGCAAACCCTGAGGATGCTTGGGGTGCCTGCTGCTACAGATGGAAGAGAGATACAGTAATAAGATTTGCTATGCAGATCACAGCCCATTCAAGCCTGTGACTCATTCTGTTCCACCTAAAATGAAAAAAGAGTGGAGAGGGGAACTTTCCAATGTCACGTACTGAGCTAAGGATACCCTAGGATTAGAGTTTAACTACCCTGAGCAGCTGGCATTCTTGCAATAGAAAGGGAAAAGCAGGAGCAGGCATTGTAGGAGGGGGAAGAGTTTGGGCAGTAATAGGTAGAGGGTTCATGTAATTGTTTTGGAACCAAGGCCCACAGTTAGTTAAGAGAGAGCAGGCTACCATTCGTATTCCCACGGGCATACTGGTCAGTAATACATCCCTTTGGGCTCATACCGTACCCACAAGGGCTAGATCAGTGGTCTCTCCAGTGCAGGCTCTGGCCTGAAGAAGAGCTGAGGCCTGACCCCCAAGGGATGTGTGATCAGTCAGAGAATGAAATTGCATCCCATTCTTCCAGCAGTAGCCATTCATGTGGCTTGCCTCCAGCACAACCTCATCTATGTGTATCCTCTGACATTCCCCCAACTCTGCTTCCTCCTCTATCTGTTGCAGATGTCTAATTTCCCCTCTTCTAAGTTGGGTCCCCAGGACAATTGTAACCTAAGTACTACCAGAGCACCCACACCTGGGGAAAACCCCAGGTACCCATTTGAAGTGTAGTCGCCAACATTCAAAGCAGTAAAAGACCTGCCTCTCTAATTTTCATTCTGGGTGGGATAATGAAGAATCAATCCCTTTCTCACTACTCAGACAGCTACCATCCTAGCCCTGAATCAGCTTTTGCTTGGACTAGTATAGTGGTCCCCTCATTGTTCTCCTTGCCTCAAGTCACTTACCTCTCTAATCCATCCTCCCACAACTGCCAAAATTATTTCCTTAATGTTGTTGTACCCAAAACGTGAGCAAGACCCAAGTAACAATTTAGAAGTAAACCCTTTATTGGTGCCATGTCTGCTCAGGGCCCCACCCCAAATCGAAACAGTAGGAGCCTCAGCTTTTCAAAGCAACCCACTCAGCCAAAGGTCAGGGATTGTGTAGGTAGGAACTTGCGGAGACTAAAATCAGTGATTGGTCAGTACACATTTTGAAACTCCCCAGCTGCTAGTTTCCCTAAACAGAGCTAAACTTGGCAGAGCTGATTGGGGGAGGGGAAAGAGAGCAAGGGAACCAGAATGAGGCCGTGTACAACATTCCCCACTTCTTATGTTGGTGTGTCAAACCCTTGACACAGCTGGGCCGAAGCATACAGGTCAGTCAGTTCTGTTCCCAAGGGCTGGTACTGGGGATCCCTAACAATTAGCAATTTAACAGAGTTAATAGGGACCTAACAAATTGTAGAAAATGATTAAGGAGGCAGGGTCCTACAATCAGGGCCATAGTCAGGAGGAGGAGGGGGCCAAGTACAACAATGTGATGGTCTTAACCATGTCACTCCCCTATTCTGTAAACTACAGCAGCTCCCTATAGACTCTAGGATCAAATATTTCACCTTCATCTCAACCTTTATTAATTTGTATTTTGTGTGTGTTTTATAAAGTACTTAATTATTGGTACTGTAGTATATTTAGATAAATTATAAATAAACATATATATAGTAGACACATCATTAAGGATGTATGGGGTTCATTGGATCCCTTAGAATTCCTATGATCCCTGGAGAGGGAGAATTGTATCAATTATTTATAGAATACTTTGAATCCTATTTTTCTCCCAGCTCTGTCTTTTGGGATAAAACAAAGGTTATCTTGCACCTAATATTCATTATTACCTGCATAGTGATGAAGGGGTGGAAAGTAAATACTGTAAGCTGCATTTTAGGAACATGTGCCAGAAACAAATTTTTTTTTTAATTTAACATTTTAAATCCAAACAATTCTAGCCTAGAGAGAGACAAGTCCAAATTAGTATGGTATCCTCATGCCTTCAGACATTTCTCCATCACTCTACCTTAAGAAAAGTTGAGATAGGAATCTTGAAAAGGAAAAAATGATAATAATTATAAATGTAATTCATGATTATCATTCCACAACAATAGCCACAATTCAATTTCTTCCTCTTTCTCTCTCCACAAGGACAGGTATATTCTCCTTCCATGATCAACATCACAATCCTTTCTTGAATAAAGAGGTTACTTTTCTCACTTGCCCAATGCTTTGGGGGATGAAGAAGGCAAGGATCTAAACAAGACAAGAAATAAATCTAATCTTTTATCTTTTTAAGAGCAAGGTCTTTCACTTTTGTTATGCCTGGAAAATTCTAGAAAAGATTTTAGGCTTGGAGAAAATATTATTTCTTAATATTTTCAGTCCAACTAAAAAGGGTTTTATATGTTTCCACACTGGGAACTAGGTACACTTCCCACATATCTAGTGTTGAAAGTGAAATTTGGGGAGAACACAACTGACTGAATTTTGTTCTGTATAATGCATTTGGGGGGGGGAGGTAGGGGTGGGAAGGCCTATGTCTCAGCGTGTATCTCAGGGATAGTTTAAAGTTAAATGCCTGTCTTTCCCCTTCCCCCTCACAGTGTTACAAAAGAAAACTTTAGAGGGCTTTGAATATATAGTTCTAGGAACTCACTCCCTTTTATTCATCATATCTAATAAAGAAACATTAGTAGCTTAACAATAGACAGTTGGTGGCATTGTGGATGGAGTGCCAGACCTAGAGGCAGGAGGACTGATCTTCCCAAATTCAAATCTGGACTAAGACACTGACTAGCTGTGTGACCCAGAACTACCAGGTAAAAGAGAAAATACTTCAAGTGGGCAGAAAGAAACAAATCAAATATCGAGGAACCACAGTGAGGATCACACAGGATTTGGCAGCCTCTATACTGAAAGATCAGAGGCAGTGGAATACAATTTTCTGGAAGGCAAAAGAGCTTGGGTTACAACCAAGGATCACCTACCCAGCGAGACTGAGCATATTCTTCCAGGCAAAGAGATGGTCATTCAACGATATAACAGATTTCCAGATCTTCCTGATGAAAAAGCCAGAGCTCAATGGAAAATTCAACCTCCAACTATGAGATGCAAGAGTGACATAGAAAGGCAAACAAGGAAAACACACACACCCTGTTATTTAATAAGAGGAAACTGTGTATAGACAAGTAGAGGGTATGAGTATAAAATACACAAAATGAAGATAAAAAAAATCTTATTAAGGGCTACAAAGGGACTGCAATGGAAGAAGACAAATGAATGAAGTGGAAAAGGGTAAATTATGCCACACAAAGAGGCATAAAAACAACATAGCAGAGGAAAAGAAGGGAGGGAGATGAGCATTATATGAGCTTTTCCCTCATTGGTTCTGGTGCAAGGAGGGAATAACAACCAGTTAAGCATAGGACTCTATGGAGAAGAGACGCAAAATGTATCATATTAGAGGCAAAGAGGGGAGGGTGAGGAGCTTCGAATGAGATTTATTCCTGTCACTCTTGGTGCAAAGAAGAAATAACATACTTCATTAAGTATAAAAGTATCCTACAGGCAGTAGGAGGGGGAAAGTGCTACAAAAGGGGGGGAGGGGTTAGTAGGGAGGGAAGAAGTAAGGGGGAAGGGGAGGAAAAGGGAGGGGGGCTTATAAGGGAATACTGAGGGAGGAGGTGGTCAAAACAAAAACTATTAAGAAGGGGAAGGGAGAAGGGGAGAAAAAATATAAGCATTAACAGGGGAGGGAATAGGATGGAGGGAAAGAAACAGATAATAATCATAACTATAAATGTGAATAGAATGAACTCTCCCATAAAATGGAGGTGGATAGACGAATGGATTAAAAATCATAATCCTACAATATGCTGTTTACTAGAAACACATCTGAAACAGAAGGATACACACAGGGTAAAGGTAAAAGGCTGGAGTAAAATGTAACATGCCTCAGCTAAAGTAAAAAAAAAAAAGCAGGGGTAGCAATCCTTATCTCAGATAAAGCAAAAGCAAAAATTGATCTAATTAAATGAGATAAGGAAGGAGACTATATCCTGCTAAAAGGCACCATTGAGAATGAAGCAATATCATTACTTAACATATATGCACCAAGTGGTATAGCATCCAATTTCCTAGAGGAGAAGGTAAAGGAATTAGAGGAAGAAATAGATAGCAAAACTATACTAGTGGGAGACCTTAATCTCCCCCTCTCTGAACTTGATAAATCCAACCTCAAAATAAACAAGAAAAAAGTTAAGGAGGGGAATAGAATTTTAGAGAGGGTAGGTATGATACATCTCTGGAGAAAACTGAATGGGGATAAAAAGGAATATACTTTCTTCTCAGAGGTTCATGGCACATACTCAAAAATCGATCATGTTCTAGGGCATAAAAACCTCACAATTCTGTGCAGTAAGGCAGAAATATTAAATGCATTCTTCTCAGATCGTGATGCAATAAAAATTATATGCAATAAAGGACCATGGAAAGATAGACTAAAAACTAATTGGAAATTAAACAATTTAATCCTAAAGAATGAGTGGGCCAAACAAGATATTATAGAAACAATCAGTAATTTAACTCAAGAGAATGATAATAATGAGACAACATACCAAAATTAGTAGGATGCATTAAAAACAGTTCTTAGGGGAAGTTTTATATCCCTGAGTGTATACATGATTAAATTAGAGAAAAGGGAGGTCAATGAATTGGGCATGCAACTGAAAAACCTAGAAAAAGAACAAATTCAAAATCCCCAATTAAATACTAAATTAAAAATATTGAAAACCAAAGGAGGGATTAATAAAATTGAAATTAAGAAAACTATTGAATTAATAAATAAAACTAAGAGCTGGTTTCATGAAAAAAAAACCATAAAATTGATAGACCCTTAGTCAATATGATGAAAAAAAGAAAGAAGAAAACCAAATTATGAGTATCGAAAATGAAAAGGGTGAATCTACCTCCAATGAAGAGGAAATCAAAACAATGATTAGGAATTATTTTTCCCAATTGTATGCACATAAATTTGACAATCTTAGGGAAATGGATGAATATTTACAAAAATACAAGTTGCCCAGATTAACTGAAGAGGAAGTAAATTACTTAAATAACCCCATCTCAGAAAAAGAAATTGAGCAAGCCATCAGTCAACTCCTAGGAAAAAAACTCCAGGGCCAGATGCATTTACTAGTGAATTCTATGAAATATTTAAAGAACAATTGATTCCAATACTCTACAAACTATTTGGGAAAATTAGTGAAGAAGGAGTCCTACCAAATTCTTTTTATGACACAAATATGATACTGATGTCTAAATCAGGAAGAGATAAAACAGAGAAAGAAAATTATAGACCAATCTCCCTCATGAATATAGATGCAAAAATTCTAAATAAAATATTAGCAAAAAGACTACAGCAACTTTTCTCGAGAATAATACACGTTGATCAGGTAGAATTTATTCCAGGAATGCAAGGATGGTTTAATATTAGGAAAACCATCAGTATAATTGATCATATCAACAATAAAACTAGCAGAAACCACATGATTATCTCAATAGATGCAGAAAAGGCTTTTGACAAAATACAACATCCATTCCTATTAAAAACACTAGAAAGTATAGGAATAAATGGAGCCTTCCTTAAAATAATAGGTAGCATCTATTTAAAACCATCAGCAAATATTATATGTAATGGGGATAAGCTAGAAGCATTTCTAATAAGATCAGGGGTGAAACAAGGGTGTCCACTATCACCCCTCTTATTCAATCTGGTTCTAGAAATGTTAGCAGTAGCAATTAGAGAAGAAAAAGAAATCAAAGGAATCAAATTAGGCAAAGAAGAGACCAAGCTATCACTCTTTGCAGATGATGTGATGATATACTTAGAGAATCCTACGGAATCAAGTAAAAAACTACTTGAGACAATAAATAAATTTGGCAAAATTACAGGATATAAAATAAACCCAAATAAATCCTCGGCATTCCTATATATTTCCATTGAAATTCAACAGCAAGAGATAGAAAGAGAAATCCCATTTAAAGTTACTGCAGACATTATAAAATATTTGGGAATCTACCTGCCAAAACAAACCCAGGACCTACATGATCACAACTACAAAACACTCTTCACACAAATTAAGTCAGATCTAACTAATTGGGAAAATATCAATTGCTCATGGCTGGGTTGAGCTAATATAATAAAAATGACAATTTTACCTAAATTAAATTATATATTTAGTGCCATGCCAATCAATTTACCAAAAAACTACTTTATAGAGCTAGAAAAAATAGTAACAAAATTCATTTGGAAGAATAAATGATCCAGAATATCAAGGGAATTAATGAAAAAAAATGCTAAGGAAGGTAGACTAGCTATACCAGATTTCAATCTGTATTATAAAGCAGCAGTCATCAAAACTACTTGGCACTGGCTGAGGAATAGAGTAGTGGATCAATGGAATAGATTAAGCACACGAGATTCAGCCATCAATGACTATAGTAATCTATTGTTTGATAAACCCAAAGACCCCAGTTTTGGGGATAAGAACTCACTATTTGACAAAAACTGCTGGGAAAACTAGAATATAGTGTGGCAGAAACTGGGCATAGACTATTACCTAACACCATATATTAAAATCAAGTCTAAAAGGGTGCATGATCTAGGTATAAAGGTTGATACTGTAAGCAGTCTCCTAAAACAAGGAATAGTTTACCTGTCAGACTTGTGGAGAGGGAAAGACTTTATGACTAAACAAGAATTAGAGAGTATTATAAAATGCAAAATATATAATTTTGATTACATTAAATTGAAAAGCTTCTGTACAAACAAAGCCAATGTAACCAAGATTAAGAGGGAGGTGGGAAATTGGGAAAGAATTTTTACAACCTATGTCTCTGATAAAGGACTCATTTCTAAAATATACAGAGAATTGAGCCAATCTATAAGAATACAAGTTATTCCCCAATTGATAAATGGTCAAAGGATATGAACAGGCAGTTTTCAGAGAAAGAAATTAAAGATATCTATAAGCACATGAAGAAATGCTCTAAATCACTATTGATTAGAGAAATGCAAATCAAAACAACTCTGAGGTACCACATCTCACCAGTCAGATTGGCTAAGATGACAAAACAGGAAAATGACAAATGCTGGAGAGGATGTGGACAAATTGGAACACTAACACATTGCTGGTGGAGTTGTGATCTGATCCAACCATTCTGGAAAGCAATCTGGAATTATGCCCAAAGCCTATAAATAATTTCATACCCTTTGACTCAGCAATACCACTTCTAGGGTTGTATCCCAAAGAGATCATAGAAGTGGGAAAAAGACCCATATGTACAAAAATATTTATAGCAGCTCTTTTTGTGGTAGCAAAGAATTGGAAATTAAGGGGGTACCCATCAATTGGGGAATGGCTGAACAAGTTGTGATATATGCATGTTATGGAATACTATTGTGCAATAAGAAATGAGGAGCAGATGGACTTCATATTTACCTGGAGAAGCTTACACGAACTGATGCTGAGTGAGAAGAGTAGAGCCAGGAGGAATATGTACACAATTACAGACACAACGTATGTGTGACGACCAACTTTGATAAACTGGACTCTTCTCAGCAATTCAGGGTTATAAGTCAAACCCAAAAGACTCATGATGGAGAGAGATGTTTACATCCAGAGAAAGAACTGCAATTGAACCCAGATTGAAGCACACTACCTGCCCTTTTTCCTTTTCTTGTTTGGTTTTGTTTCCTCTTTCCCATTCTTCATTCCATCTGTTACAATCCTTCTTTATAACCTGACTAATGCCTAATGTGAAAGTATTTGCAGATACTATACTTGATTGTATGCCGCCATGGGGGCGGGGGGAGGTAGGAAGGAAGAGAAAATTTGAAACTCAAGGAATTGTAGTAATGAGTCTTGTAAACTAAAAGTAAACAAATTAATAAAGACCAAAAAACAAATGAACTGGAGAAGAAAAAAAATTTAATGAGGCAGAGCTGTGAAAAGTAAGACTCACTCTCTCCTCCAGAATCATTCAGAGTCCAGTGGCAAGACAAGTCAAGACACAGTGCAGTGGGAGACGTCGGTCTTTTGAAGCTCAGGTCTTTCCCAGGTCTCAGTTCCTCTAATCCATTTAGCAATTAAGAACTAGGTAGGAATTGAGACAAAGATGTCCTAGTTTGCCATCACAAAATTATCAGTCTGAAAGGGGAAGACACAGAGAGCTCCAGGCCGGATCAGAAAACTATTGCTATTTACACTCACTTTGAGCCATCAAAACCCAAAGAATGAGCAAGAGAGGCTTGGGCTGAAGCCTATTATTGGCTGATCAACTGGCCTGTGTGCCTTGGGTTTACAAGCATAGTCAAATAGCTACATTTGAATCACAATGGGCTTTTTCAAAGCCTGTTTTTTTTCGGAGCTCTATTTCAAGAAATCATAAACGAAAACTCCATGAACAAAGAGTTAATTGTCCCAGCTTTTTGAAAAAATAATGATAAGTAAATGAGGGGATCTAGCCCCCAAATTCCAAGATACCTTGTGAAGTACAAATGATCAAAAATTATAGTCCTTTGGACAAAGCACCAACACATAAGGGTATGACTCCCCACATGGACAGAAAAGGAGGAGGAGGAGGAGAAAGAAGAAAGAGGAAGAAATAGAAAAGTTCTTGATAGGTCACATTGCTCAGGTACAAAGGGGGAAGTGTGTGTGAGTCAGGAAGAACTGAGTTCAGATCTGGCCTCAGACACTCACTAGCTCTGTGACCCTGGACAAGTCACTTAACCTTGTTTGCTTCAGCTTCCTCATTTGTAAAATGAGCTAGAGAAGAAAAAGACAGACCACTCCATTATCTTTGCCAAGAAAACCCCCAAATGGGCTCATGAAGAGTCAGACATGACTGAAAAACAAAATTGTGTGTATGTGTACACATATGTCCATTACCTACTGATGGTGTGTGTCATACTTTTGAGTGGATAAACTGTACTTTACTTGCCTTTCTGTATCCTGTGCTGCCTTATTTAGTCAGTAGCTAACAAGGACCCTGAAAATTCTATTGATACCAAAACTGTTGAAACCTAGATGTAAGTTATATTCTGAGTTTCCTGATAGAAATTCTGAGGATACCAAAGATTGAATGCCATCTGTGTAAATATAGAACTTGAAATACTGGGGTGTAAAAGACAGATTCTAGCATAAGGAATGGTGTTGGGTTTACAGTCAGGAAAACCAGCATTTGAATGATTCACATTCAAATACTGCTTCCTGCACTTGCTAACTGAGTGAGCCCCAGCAAATTACTTAGCCCCTCTGAACCCCAGTATGTTCATCTATAATATGGTGACAATAATAGCACCCACCTCACAGTCATTGTGAGGAGCAAATGAAATAATGTAAATAAAATGCTTTGCAAGCTTTGAAGTATTAATAGGAACAATTCTCATTTTAAAAATTGGGGCTAATACATAGAAAAGTGAGTTTGAAGAGATCATCATGGTTAGAATTGTTTCATATCCCAGTTATTATATAGGATGTCCTCTATTCCAACATATCTTGCCATTTGGGGATATTTCACAGACCTGTTGTAAAAAAAAAAGGCATTTTATAAACTTTAAGGCACCATGTAAATGTGAGTTTTCAACTAGTAGTATTATTTACTAATAATCTGGCTGAATTCAAATATGAAACCATTGTCCCATCCCATCCTTGTGTCTCCAGTAAGAATATCCTCCAAAGTAAAATCAGAGATTCCTAATCTTCCTTTGATTTTGTTGAGATCAGGGAACCATAAAATGTTGAAGATATAGGGTTAGGGGTGCTGGAGACCCCAAAATACCAACACTGGGTCCTGCCGAATGAATTCGACTGAAGTCTTCTCTCAGCCAAAGAAAAGCAAATTTTATTAAAGGTATTAATGGTATTACCCACCATAATGGGTAGACTCTTAAGAAGGCTCGGTATCGGTGATGACGCTTGATTGGACAAGTGGGCCAGAATCATCTGACACAGACTGAGTCTATGCTAGATAATTCTCTGGCTTTTCTTTTCATGGAAGCAAGATGAGGTCTTATATACAGAAAGGTTGTGGGAGGAATCTAGGGGTGGTCTAGAGGAGGAGTTTGGGGACGGTCTTCAGGAGGAGTCAAATGAGATCAGACTCCAACAATGAGAGATTAAGGGTGGGAAGTAACTGGAGGCTACCGGGAGATGAGAGACAGTGGAGGGCTAGGCTAGTTTAAAGGTGTATAGATATTTTGGGAGGATCTAGGGTGGGAGCTAACTGGACAAAGGAGGGCTAGGCTAGTAGCAGAGATTTGGGCAGCTATAAAGAACGGCTTATGGCCTCAGGGCAAATGCCTAATCTGATGGGAAGACTCTAGGAGAGTTCAAGGGAGCTCCCAGCGCCAGTACCTCATCATTTTGATAGCCATGATTGAAACCAGAGAGGTCAGAAAAGAGTGGCAGAACCATATCACTTTCCATTCAAACTAAACCATAAAAGAGGTTATGATCTCCTGATCACAAATTAATTCTACTAAATTAATAAAGACTACTTTGTTGTTTTTATTAACTACAAAAGAGAATGCAAAGAGAAAAGTTTACATTCTAATGAGGGAAACAACACATATGCAAAGAATGGGGTGAATGTATCCCAAGGTTGACATAGGGTTAGCATGGTATAGTAGAAACCTAGATTTCAGAAGGCATTCAGATTCCCAATGATGGGGTACAGGCTCTGGGAAACCCCTTGAACTCTGATTTAATCTTCCCATTTGATAAGGTTTGCCTGAGACCGTAAGCCTTTCATTATAGCTAGACCCAAATCTCTTACTCTTACTAGCCTAGCCCTCCATTATCCTGCAACTTCCCACCCTTGATCCCATCAAAATATCTATACCCAAATATGTTACCCTTAAACTAACCCTCCACTGTCTGTCATCTCAGGGTAGTCTTCAGCTATTTTCCACCCTTAATCTCTCATTACTGGAGTCTGATCTCATTTGACTCCTCCTCAAGACCCTCCCCAAACTCCTCCTCTAGACCGCCACTACATCCCTCCCACAATCTATATATAAGCCCCATCTTGCCTCCATTAAGGGCCTGAGAATGATCTAGCACAGACTCATTCTGTGTCAAATGATTCTGGCCTGCTTGCCCAGTACAAGCATCGAAGATATCTAGACTCCCCATTATGGCAAATCCTTAATAAACTTTGCTTTACTTTGACTAAGAGAAGACTTGAGTCAAATTCATTGGGCAGGACCTGGCAAGTTGGTATTTTGGGGTCTTAATCACCCCTAGCCTAAACCTTAAACCTCTCAGCTCACCATCACCAGCATCACCATCTCAGCTCATACTTACTAGCTGTGTGACCAGGGACATTCACTTAATATCTCTGAGCCTCTTTTTCCTCAACTATCTATAAAATGGGTAAGAAAACAATTTATAAACAGCACAACATAAATGAGCTAAGATTATTAATTATTTTGCCTTGTGCTTGTTTAAGGAGAAGTAAAAGGAGTCAAAACTCTAGAGGGAAGATAGATGGTGTCTTGAAATAAGCCCTGATCTGGGAATCAGACCTGAATTCTAGTCCTATCTCCAAACTAAGGCAGTTGTGGAAGTTTACATTTCACTTTGCAAAGCCTCAGTTCTCTGATGCCTAAGAGATTAAATCTCTGTCCCTTCCAAACATAATCTTGTGATAATTATATTTAGTCTTCTTATTAGGAGAATGTGAGCATTATTATGCTTTATTTTTTTCTTTTCCCAACATAATCAGGGGATTTCCCATCATGACCTACAACTTTATGGGGTTAGAGGTACCTTTAAAAAGTCAAGGTAGTCCAGAATTGGCAAGCTCGAGACCAAGTTCCTTAGTTCTCTAATTCCTATCTTTCCTATGCTGTGCCTCAGTTCCCTGATTAGTGATTACAAATCTGGTTAAAGGGACTTAATACCACTAATTCTTCCCACTAACAGGTGCAATTTGGAAGAGCTACCTGATCACTGATTCATTCATTTGAACCCCTGATATATACAAATACATATACATACATACACATGTATATTTACACACACATATATACATGTGTGTGCAAGGTGATGTTCTTGGTATGAATATAGGATTTTATAGCACTGCCTATTCAATATCTCTAATTAATGAATTGAGTATTAGACTGTTTGCTAAGGAGAGGATGCAGGCAAACAGTGCAATCGAATACACTGTAATCGTCCCTATTCCTCGATTCCTCGCTGTCCCAGCTCTCCCACCCAGCCTCTGTTAACTACAGGCCTACAGGTTCAATAGAAGCTCGGAGGAGGGGAAGAAACTACAACTCCCATGAACGCTCGGGAAGCTGGCAACGCGGCATGTCGGGAGTTGTAGCCGCACCCTCGCCTGCTCTCTAGGTAATGCGGGGATAAGGACCCAATTTCCCGGCATGCCTCGCGAAGCCGAGACTCCAATTCCCGGTGCGTCCACTGCAAAAGTAACAACTGAGTGGACGTCACGAAGCCGGGAGTGGCGGAAGCGACCGACCTCTAGGGACCGGTAGAAAGCGGGGTGCCGGCCGGGCGGGCTCAGACATCACCCTGAAGTACGTGCACCCCCAACCCTTCCCTCTGTATTGTTCCCCACCCCCAGCCGCCATTAGAATGTAGAAAATATCAAAAAATAGAATGTTTGGCTTGTGTACCCAGCGCTTAGCTTAGCCATGCACGTAGTAAGCGCTTAATTAGTACATAATTCATTCACTCGTTCAGTCAGGCTTTCAGTCCGCAGCTGCAGCAGCTTCCCCCTCTTCAGAGCAAGCACCTCCTGCCTGGCACCCTCCTCCCATACTTCCGCCCCCCCCCCCCCCCCCCCCCCCCACACCCCCCCCTCCTCGCACCCCCCTCCCCCCCCCCCGCCCCCCCCCCCCAGCCTCCAGTGCTCACTCCATTCTAGGCGTCCCTCCCTGCCCACCCCGAGCTTTTTGTAGCCTTCTTCCCCGACGTCACAGAAGGACGGGGTGGGATCTCCCTACTCCTACCTCCCTGCTGGGTGCAGTTTGGGTGGGCTTCCAGAAGGAGGGGGCTTGGGTGCTTGGATTGGGGGATGGGGCAGGGGTGAAGACAGGGTTTGCATGGGAGGGTCCCAAAGTCTCAGTTGTCCTTTTCTTCCTCCCTACCTCTCCCCTTCCCCCATCCTTCCTGTAGCTGATGCTGAGTGCACTGCGAGTCCGACTTCTAGCTCCCCAGGCCTTGTCCGGCTGCGTCCATCTATCCGGTGGCTGCGTAAAGAGGGCGGGAATGGAGGGTCCTGTGGAAGCAGCGATAAGAGCAAAGCTGGAGCAGGCTCTGAGTCCGGAGGTGCTGGAGCTTCGTAATGAGAGCAGTGGCCACGCGGTGCCCCCCGGGAGCGAGACCCATTTCCGTGTGGCTGTGGTGAGCTCCCGCTTCGAAGGGCTAAGCTCCCTGCAGCGCCACCGATTGGTCCATGCCGCCCTGGCCGAAGAACTGGCAGGGCCTGTCCATGCGCTGGCCATCCAAGCTCGGACCCCTGCCCAATGGAGAGATAACCCCAAACTAGACATCAGCCCCACCTGCCTGGGTGGGAGTAAGAAAGACCTCCGAAGTGTCTCCTGAAACCTTGGAGAGGATAGGAGAACACGTGTATTCTAGATTTGTGGGAGGAAGAAAGGGACTGACCTTGATTGGGGCCTGCCCTCCCAAAATAAAAATGTGGTTGTGTCTGACAGTGTCTTTGTGATTGTGAAACTTGAGCTGAGAAAGGAGAGTCAGGTGTCCCACAGTGCAGGCCCACTAAGGACAGTTGAGTGGGACCTTATTCCTGTAGCTCAGAGAGGGGACTCAAACTCTGGTTGAGCCTTTGATTGATTCATGTGAACCCCTGCTACATGTAAACTGATAGCAAGGAAGGATGGCCAGGGTTGATATAGAAATAAAGGCGACAAAGTATTTGACATACAGATTTCAAACCTCATAATAACCCTGTAAAGTAGGCACACTGTACATTATACCCATTTTACAGACAGAACAGGTTCACAGAAGTAAAATGACTGAGTACTAGGTATAGGAGACCGTGTCAAGTCAACAAACATTTAAGTGCCTGTTCTGCTCCAGTCACTGGCAACTAGGATAGAGCAGTGAACCTGCAGTGAGGACGATCTAAGTTTCAATCTCTGTGACCTTGGGCAAGTCACTTAATTTCTGTCTTGTTAAGTTTCCTTAACTGCAAAATAGAGATAGTACCCTCCTCTCAGAGTGAATGTGAGGATTAAATGGGATGATATTTGTAAGGCACTTCGAGCAGTGCCCGGCACACAGTAGGCATGATATAAATGCTAATTATTATCACTTTGCTAAATGCTGGGTGTAGAAAGAAAGGCCAAAAATAGTCCTTGTCCTCAGGGAGATCACAAGCTAATGGGAGAAATAGCATGCAAATTACTATGTACAAATAAGATACAGGCAGGAAAAAGGAGATAATTTCAGAGGCAAGAGACTAACATTAAGGAGGACTGAGAAAGATTGCTTACAGAAGGTAGGATTTTAGTTGAGACTTCAAAGGCGCTAGGAGGTGAGGAGGGAGAGTATTCCAGACACGGGGAGACAGCAGGTAAAAATGCAAGGAATCTAGAAATGGGTGTCTTGTTGAAAGAATAGCAAGGAAGCCAGGGTCACAGGGTTGAAGGGGTATGGGGTAGAAGGCTGGAAAGGTAGGGACCAGCTTATGAATGGCTTTAAAAGGCAATCAGAATTTTATACTTGGTCCTGAATGCAATAGGGAAGCAGTGGAGTTTATTAAATACGGTGGTATCATGGTCAGAGCCTTATTTAAGGAGCATCACTGTCCTAATTGTGGCACAGGTGAAAGGAGGCAGGAAGGCCTGTTTGCTCCCTATTGCAGATATGGAGGCCTGCACCAGGGTGGGTCACGTGCAAGAGGAATAGAGGAAAGATATTGCGGAGGTAGAATCAACAACACTTAACAGACAGATTGCACGTATGTTGTAAGAGTAAAAAGTTGCTGACACCATCCTGAATGATGAGGGGGAAAGATCAACGAATGAGTCATATTGAGTTTAAAATGTCTATTGGAATATCCAGTTCAAGATATTTAATAGATGATTAGGGATTTGAAAATGCAGATCAGAAGACTGGAGATCAGGGAAATTAGAGAGATAAACCTGGGAATAATATACATAGAAGGAGCAGATGAAATCACTAAGGGAAAATAGTATAGGGGGAGTAGAAAAGAGGACCCAGGACAGTCTTGGGGGATACCCATGGTTAGCAGGTGCAACCTGGATGAAGGTCCAGCAAAGGAAGCCAAGAAAGATTAGTTAAACAGATGGGAGGAGAGAATTAGCATTACAAAAATCCTTGAGAAGGTGACTGATAGTGTTAAAGACTGCTGAGATAAAATTGGGTGAAGATTGATAAGAAGCCATTAGATCTCACAATTAAGAGATCATTGGTAACTTTGGAGAGAGCAGTTTGATTTGAAAGATGCATGTGAAGTCAGACTATAAGAATATTTTTTGAATTAAATTTTGTTTATTTTTAGTTTAGATCATTCATTTCCAAAAGATTGTGAGTTACAAATTTTCTCCCCATTTTTCCCCTACCCACCACCCCAAAACAGTGATCCCACTGAATACCCTATCCCCTAGTCTGCTCTCTCCCATATCTTCCCCCATCCCCCCTTCAACTTTCTAGTAGGGCAAGATCTCTATGCCCCGGTGCCTGTATATCTTACTTCCCAGTTACATGTAAAATAATAATTATATATATATATATATATATATATGTATGTATGTATGTATGTATGTATATATATATGAATTAAACATTTGATTTTGAAACTTTGAATTCCAGATTATTTCCCTTCCTCCCTCATCACCCACCTTTACTGAGAAGATAAGCAATTCAATATAAGTTGTACATGTGTAGCTATGCAAAACATTTCAATAGTGGATATGTTGTGAAAGGCTGATTATATTTCCCTCCATCCTATCTCACCCCCCACTTGTTGTATTCTCTACTTTGATCCTGTCCCTTTTCAAAAGTGTGTACTTCCAACATCCATCCACCGAAGCCTGCCCTCCCTTCCATCATCCCCCCTCGAATCCCCTTCCCACCTACTCTCCTGTAGGGTGAGATACCCTATTTGGTGTGTATGTCATTCCCTCCCTAAGCCAAATTCAATGAGAATAAGGTTAACTCATTCCCTTTTGCCTTCCTATTCTTCCCCTCCATTGTAACAGTTTTCCCTTGCCTCTTCTATATGAGATAATTTACCCCATTCTATCTCTCCCCATCTCCTCTCATTATATTCCTCTCTCACCTCTTAATTTCACCTTTTAAGTATCATCCCTTCCTGTTCAATTGGTCCTGTGCCCTCTGTCTATGTATACCTGTATACATATACACACTGACACATGTATTCATAGGCCCATATACCCTCCTATATAGACAAATATATGTATGTATACACACACACACACGCAGACACACACATATATACATTTCTATTCCCTTCAACTATTCTCATACTGAGAAAAGTTTCATAAGTTAACAATTATCATTTATCCATGTAGGAATGTAAATAGTTCAACTTTGACAAGTTCCTTATGATTTCTTTTCTCTGTTTACTTTATCATACTTCTCTTGCTTCTTGTATCTGAATGTCACATTTTCTATTCAACTCTAGTTTTTTCATCAAAAGTACTTGAAAGGCCTCTATTCCATTAAATGACAACATTTTCCCCTGAAACATGATACTCAGTTTTGCTGGGTAGGTGATTCTTGGTTTTAATCCCAGCTCCTTTGACATCTAGAATATCATATTCCAAGCCCTTCAATCTCTCAGTGTAGAAGCTGCCAGATCCTGTGTTATCCTAATTGTGTTTCCACAATATTCAAATTGTTTTCTTCCTGGCTGCTTGTAATATTTTCTCCTTGATCTGGGAACTCCGGAACCTGGCTATAATATTCCTTGGAGTTTTCTTTTTGGGATCTTTTTCAGGAGGTGATTGGTGGATTCTTTCAACCTCCATTTTGCCCTCTAGTTCTAAAACATCAGGGCAATTTTCCTTGACAATTTCTTGAAGGATGATTTCTAGGTTCTTTTTTTGATCATGGCTTTTAGGTAGTTCAATAATTTTTTAATTTTCTCTCCTGGATCTATTTTCCAGGTCAATGGTTTTTCCCAATGAGATATTTCACATTGCCTTCTATTCTTTCATTTGTTTGAATCTGTTTAATGGTATCTTGATTTCTCATAAAGTCACTAGCTACCATTTGCTCCATTCTAATTCTGAAGGAATGATTCTCTTCAGTGAGCTTTTGAGATTCTTTTTCCAACTGGCAAATTTGGCTTTTTAAGGCATTTTTCTCCTCATTGGCTTTTTGAGCCTCTTTTGCCATTTGAGTTAGTCTATTTTTAAGGTGTTATTTTCTTCAGTCAAGTTGTTGACTCTCATTTCATAATTTTCTTGCATTGTTCTCATTTCTCTTGCCAATTTTTCCTCCACTTCTCTTATTTAGTTTTCAAAATCCTTCTTAAACTCCTCTATGGCCTGTAACCAGATCATATTTTTCTTGGAAGCTTTTGGTGCAGAAGTTCTGACTTCATTTTCTTCTTCCTTTTCCATGCTTTGATCCTTTTTGTCCCCAAAATAGGAGTGTAAAGTTGGATTGCTGTGCTTGCTTTACTTCCTTTCCTTGCTCATGTTGCCACTCAATTATTTGACTTTTGAGCTTTTTGCTCAGTAGAATTCTGCTACCAGAGAGGGGAGCTTTGTCCCAAACTGCTGGGGTTTTCTCAGCTGCTGGAGCTATTAGTTGGCTGCCCTCTCTGAAGCCTCCACATGCTCTGGCAAACTGGTCATGCAACCCATGACCTCCACCCTAGTCCTGCAATCCATATCCAAGCAGGTTAAAACAAGAGTGATTACCCCTCAGACTGGTTGCTTGGTCCCCCTACAGTCTGCAGGCCAGGAGCTCAGAAGCAGCCAAGTGGCAGTAACTAGACAGCCACCACACCTCAGCAGCTTTTTGCCCTGAGAGGAAAGGCCAGACCACACTCCCAAACTCCCAAGTCCCAAAGTCCATACTGCACTGACCTTTCACTTTGTCCTTAGCATCAATGGGTTAATAATTCTGGAAACCACCACAGCTGCTGGTGATCTGAAGTCCCTCCTGGCCAGCGGCTGGTTGTGGCTGCTAAACCTCTGGCTCTCAGGGGGCTGGGCTCAGCTCCCAGAGCTCTGCACTGGCCCCTTCCTGCTGGCCTGCTAGGCAGTCTTCAGTGAGAGGTTAGCTTCTCTCTGTCATTTTGTGGGTTCTGTAGCTCCAAAGTTTGTTTAAAGTCATTTTTCACATGAATTGGAGGAGTTGGAAGCGGAAGCCGCACGGGAGTCCTGTTTCTACTCCATAATCTTGGCTCTGCCCCCCTCCCCCCAGAATATAAGAATATTAAGAGAGTGAGAGGAAAGAAAATAAAGATACTGATTGTGGCTGACCTTCTCAGAGAAGGTTTAGCCACAATGAGACATGGGGCAATAGAGAGGCTGAAAAATCATTTGAGGATTTTTTGAGGATGCAGGAGATATGGACATGTTGTAGGCAAGGAAAGAAGCAGTCAGTAGATGGGGAGAACTTGAAGATAAATTAAAGAGGGGATGATAATCAGGAACAATCTTCTGGAGAAGATAAGATGGAATGAGATCATTTGTATATGTAAAGAGGCTGCCTTAGTAAGGACCAGGGGCAAGATTTAAACCCAGACCAGATCCGGTGTCTTCACCACACTGCAGATTTCATCTTCTAGAAGTTTAAAACTTAGTTGGGGGAGACAAGGCATGGTATAGGATATGGTGGAAAGAGGACTAAATTTGCAATAGGAGGACCAGGATTCAAATCCCAGAGCTTCAACTTAACTGCCTTGGTGACCTTGGACAAATGATGTGATACCTCAGGTTTCCAAGTCATTAAAAATGATTAGGATGAATGGGGGGGGGGGGGAGTCTAAAGGCCCTTCCTGTTCTGAATCTTATAAGATCCTTTGACATGGTGTAATGGAAATGTAAATTTAAAGATCTTCCCTTCCCCTAGGCTAAAGTGCACCTGGAGCCTGGGGTAGGAGGCTTGTTTTTCAGTAGATACTTTTTGACTGGCCAGTGGGTCCAAAAGGTTGTTACATTCTCTGAGCCAGGAGAAGGCTATATAAGCCCTGATGTGAGGCTTTGCTTTGGGGCTCACTTTGAGAAGTGCTCTGTGATTTGATCAGATGGGACTCTGGGAAGCCATTGTTGAGAGCCCCCTGGCTTTGAAAAACCCAGATGTTGATTTGGTATGGATGTAATTGTTGGACAGTTTGGAAATCTGTCTACTTGATCTGTTTCTCTGTCTTGATGATTCTGTCTATATACTCTGAAGTTCGGGTTGCTGACCTTTTTCCCCTGAACTAGGTAAACGATACATGTTTGACTGATTAAAGTAAGCTTGTTAACCCATTTTGAGTTGCTTTCCTTTAACAAAGCAGAACTAAGAACCTGTGTTGGTAGACACCCTTGGGACGCTGGGGTGCTTGCTGCTACACATGGGCATAGTAAATGTAGCTAGGAAATGGTTTAGTTTAATGAAAGAATGTAAGTCTAGGAGTTGAGAAACAAGGGTTTCTTTCAGTCCCTATATCTGCCAATAACCAGATTTATGACCTTATGTTACTTCACCCTTATGGATTCCAGTTTTCCTACCTGTCATATCATGAGGCAATTGCAAAATTGTAAAGATGTAGTTCATTGTTAAATATCCATTTTGGAAACCTATTTATTCCCTATTAATACCTTCACTGAGGATATCTTCTTCATGTAGAGATAATGCATAAAGATTTTATATAGGTGGGATAGGAGGCATACAGATTAATAGTTATTGGTGTTTCATCTGTTGTGTAACAATTAAAGTCATTGTGATTACATTATTTTCCAAATAAACACACAAAGTGCAAGTTATTAATGATCAGTGGTTAAGTCCGATGACAGGTCTTAACAAGCAAGTGTTGGCAGAAAAGTATGTTGCTCCTTGTCAGGAAGTCCTGCATGCATCAGCAGGAATATGTGTGTGTAATGACTTGTTTACAATATGATACTGTATGAGTACATGATGCAATATTGTGTCATGTGGGAAAAAAATGCACAAATTTACAATAAATTATTAAATTTAAGATGTATCATTTTTAAATGTTATATTTTTTCAAATGACTGTTGAAGGGTTAAAGAAAATTGATTTCCAGGGGGCAGTGAGTAATTTTTTTAAGGGGGTGACAGGCCAAATAGTTTGGGAACCTTAATTAACTTGCCTAAGTTCACATAGGTCATAAGTACCAGTGCTATAGACTGAAACCTAGATGTTCTCATGCCAAACACAGCTTTGTTGCCATTATACTACAGTAGTAAGTAGGGAAATTGGAAGATGAGAGTCAAAATTGTAGAAAGCCTTGAGTACTGAGCTAAGGAATTTATACCAACTGACAAACATATTAAGCACTTACACTACTAAGCTCTTAAGGAGACAAAATCAAAAATGAAACTACCTGCTCCTGAAAGACCTTATGTTGTACAGAGTCAGCAGGCACATAAAAGAATATATAAATAAATACAAGGGAATTTGGATGAGAGAGGAAGGCACTAGCAACTAGGAGATCAACTCCTATAAAAGATGGCATTTGAGTTAAGTTTTGAGGGAAATAGGGTTCTCATCAATCCTTTGGTCAGTTAAAAGCCAATGTAGGAGGAAGTGGGAGAAAATAAGGTATACAAAACATACGTGGAATAGATTGGAGGTCAGGAGATCAGTTAGGAAATTATGGCAAGAATCTAAAAGAAAGGCATTGACTGAGGTTCTGGCCGGTTAGAATAGAAAGGGAGAAATTTAAGAGTGTACAGGAAGGAAAAACAGAACTTCTCATCAGAATGTTATACCTGAAAGGCATTCTAAAGCTTCCAGCTGGGTGTGGAAGAATATGGGGATCATCCACTGTCATGGAACAGTCCCAAGAAGAATATGGAAAAATCCATTTTTAATTCCATCCTTCTCTCTCCCCCCAACCCCCAAAGACAAAACAGACAGGAGGTCCAACAGACATGGACTTGGATGGAATAAATAAAGGGACAGCACTTACAGTTATAAGGATTTTTTAAAATTTTATTTTTCTCTTATTTTCATTTCATTTTTTCACATCGACTGGAGGGGAGGGGCATTCCCAGGAGGGTGGGAAGATGGACGGCCCCTCCTGGGGTGGCAGGAAGGAACTGCATCCAGCAGGATGGGGTGACAGAAAGAAATGTGGCTCATAACACATGGCACCAGAAGGAAAGGGGTGGTCTGAGCACAGACACAAAGAGTTCAACGGTCATCACCTGGTCAGTGTTACAAAATGAGGGGAGTGGCCACAGGGTTAGGGGGCTGGACGCAATATGGGAGGAGGGGGAATTTGGATTTTACTTTTTATTTTTCATACTTTTCCCCTTTTTTCCTGGTTTTTTTTTTAATTTAATTTTTTTACATTTTACAAACAGCTAAAAACTACAATACATCACAACTACAGTGGGGGGCACCAGAGAAAAACCAGTCACACGGGGTAAGGAGCAGCTAAAGTTTAAATGGCAGGGGCCATTTCATGGGAAAGAGATTATATGGAGGAGCTGAGGCTCCTGGGCTGGGGCTGGAACCTTCCCAAAGCTCCCAGCCTGGCTAGAGGGGCTCACAGAAAGGGACCCTGTCTTCCCACTCCGGGATCCTTGTGCTTTTAGATATGTCTGCTGGTCTCTTTGGCCTCCCCATGACTCCTAGAATAGGGCCCCTTTGGAGAGAGTGGGTGCCTGTGCTATTCTCTCTGTGCTATAGTGAGCAGGGGAGCCTGTGCTTCTCTAGGGGGAGAGGAAGGGGACACTGTGCTTAGATCACGTTTAACCTAGAGTTGTCCCCCCAGTCTAGGTGTTTCCTTTGCCCACCCAGCCCAGAGATTACACTTCCTAGGCTTGACATAGGAAGGACAAGTAGGGAACTCTATTGGTGAGGCCACAGTTATATAGTATCTGTTAAAATTACCCTTGGCTTAAATTTCAAAGACAATGCAGCAATATCTCCCTCCCCACTACATACACAATACATACACACACACACATACATACATACATACCTGCTGAGCTGCCTCAGAACTCAATACAAATAAATAAAAATAAAAAATCAAACTTTATAAAACTCTGGATTCAAACTTGTAATCTGAATTGGGGGAAAGAAAGGGGAAGCCCAGGGGGCTAAGGATTATTGCTACCCCTACCAGCATTCACAGGGAGGTATCGGAGGGCACGCAGTGACCCTCCATTTCACTAGTTCTCTCTGCCCAGAATCCTGTACCTCATCTTCAGACCCCTGTTCTTCGGTCTCTCTGCTCCCCCCATCCCTGAAGAAGATCTGTACAGAAGACCCAAGGGGAAGAGATACCTCCTCCCCACTCTGCCCCGGCTCCCTTCTCCTGGATCTTAGCTCCCAGAGAGAACTGAGGTTTGTACAGGTGAAATGAAGGCCTTGTCTGTAGGCCCTGAAGTAGGGGTATGAACCTTAACCATAACGTCAGAGAAGAAAGGAAAGGAGAATATGTGGACATTAAGGATAGTTAGAGGTAGGGAGTGGAGCTTCTCCAGAACCTTAGGGGGAAAGAGCTTTCTCCTCTGTAGCCCCTGCCCCATGAGGACCACTCACGCGAGCACACACACGTGCACACACACACATACAACACACACACGGCTAAGACATCAAACACAGAGAAGGGTAGAGAGGGAGTAATGGGGGATTCTTGGGGACAGATGGAGGAGGTGGGTGTTGATGAAGGAGTCGTTGGTCTCACAGTGCACTGCCCCCATGTCCTCCAACTCTCCCTCACTGCAGCACCTGCCCCCGGGTCTCTGGAAGTTTTAGGGCAAGGGAACTGCCAAGGGCGAGGGCAGCCGAGGCAAAGAGGATGGGGGCGGCCTTCGTGACCCCCACAAAAGAGGTGAAGATGCTGATCCCAAGCACAGCTGCCAGCTTACACAGGGCATTCAGGAAGCCGAAGGCAGTGGTCCTGTGGAGGCAGGGAGAGAAGGGTCAAAAGGAAATATCATGGGGAGCATGGGGGCAGGGCAAGATGTAAGGAGAGGCACGTTGAAATGTGTGGAGGAAAGGTGAGTCAATGATATCAATGATGGAGCAGCAGAAAGAACTTAAGGACATAACATGGGGAGAGAGAGAAGGGCAGGAAACATTCAAGGGGGGATATAGGGTTTACAGGAAGATGGAGGTTATAAATGGGAGTCAGAAGTAACGAGTGAAAGAAAGAAGACACCATAACAAAGCTAGCCATGGGAATCCTTAGAGTAGTGAACATAGAAGCAACAGGCTCCTAAAGAGAAAATGGAGTGTGGGGGAACCTATGTCAGTCCATCTTGCCATTGGGAAGAACAGTGATTTTTCTCCATTGGGTTCCCCACCCCCAACTCCTTGGTCCCCCCACTCCCTCTATTATTCTCAGCTCCCAGACTTAGGTACCTCTTATCTGAAGGGTAGAGCTCAACGGTCAGCACATCCAGCGCGTTCCAAGACGCGATGCTGACCCCGCCAAAGAGGCAGAGTAGAGCAATCATGGCAGATTCACTGTTCCCAAAGGACAGGAAGAAGCAGGAGACACATGACATCACACTGGACCCAGCTGGATTGGGGAAGAAAGGAGAGGTGGACATCAAGGTTGGGAAAGAGTCATAGATCCCATGGCCCAGCCACCCTTGTCTGTCTCTGTACAGCTCAAAATCCACCAACCAACCATTTGGCCCGACCAAGGCATGATCCATAATGTCATAAACAAGAGTATTTTCCTCCTCGTCTTCCTGATTACTTTTACCTCCTGCTAGACACTTCTATCCTGGACCCCCACCACTTCTTTAAAGTTCTTTCACAGGGCACAGATTGTCTAGTATGATGCCCACATATAACAGGTTCTCGCCAAATATTTGTTGACTAGGAAGTGGTATCAAGCAGAGTCAGAACTAGCAGTTTTGGCACTCAGGGTCAATTATGCACCCAAGCATAAAATGAGCCAGGTGAAAGAGCAGGAATCTGTGCTCTCAAATAAAAACTTTATGACTCATTCCACTTGGGGGATGAGGGTTTAGGAACCCTAGGCCACCTCAAGGATGCTGCTAGGGAGGTCAGACAGCAAACAAGCCTATTTGGAGGGGTCAGGGCAAGGGGAAGGAGCAAAAAAGGCACACTGTTTGGTTAATTTCCTATTTTAGCTAATTATTCCTGCTACCTAGGTGCTAAACTCAGTTGTTTCTACACAGCCAAGAGATGAATGTGCCAACAGTGACACTGAATCTCAATGCCCTGGGCAAAGCCCCATTGTCCTGCCCTAATTACTCAGCTATCAAGGTTATTCCCACCTCTTCCATTTGCTCCCCAATTACCCAACATTCGAAGCCGGCCAATCTTGTCCATGAGCAAGGCTGACACGATGTTCCCAGGGAGCACAGCTAGGGTCCCCAGAAAGCTGACGAAGTAAACCATGTAGGCGCCTTCACCTGTCCCAGCCACGTCCAGGGGACACCCTTCCTTGCTATGCAAAAATGTGCTATTGATCAGCCGGCTGCCTACAAACTTGTACTCAAACAGGTCTGGAGGACAGAAAAAACAACACAGGGTTGGGGAGAAAGTGTGTGTGTGTGTGTGTGTGTGTGTGTGTGTGTGTGTGTGTGTGTGTGTGTGTGTGTGTGTGTGTGTGTGTAAAGAAAAGTGAGCAGGGTGCAGATTGTGGAGCAGTGGTCTGGAATGGCAGAAGAGACTGTCCCCTTCTCTCAACATCTCCCACCTTGCTTTTGCCCCAAGCAAAATGCTGGTACCTGTATTGTAGAATATCGTGTTGATAAATGTACAATTTCGAAAGAATGTGTTACTGGACGTGACATCCTCGAAGTAACACTCCTCAAACAGCGAGTCCTCAAAAGACACCGACTTCAGTCTCAGGCCAATAAACCTGGAAGGGCCAGGAAGGGGGGAGGAGAAGCACACAAGTCAGAGCCTCTCAGCCTTAGTTTCCTCACCTTTAATATGATAATAATAGAACCACCTACATGACAAGATTGTTTGAGGTTCAAAAGCGATCGCTCAGAAATTGCTTTACAAACCTTAAAGTACTATATTATAAATACTAGCTATTATTATTATTAAAGGAAGGGAGGGGAGAAAGATGAGAGATTTTTCTCTGTAGCCCTCCCTCCTATTCGGCCACACACACACACTCCTGCCCACCCCAACTTGTGCCCTTCAGTGATTGTGGAAGAGGAGAAACTAGAGAAGCCTGAGAGAGGAGTCTTCTCTAGAATTCCCAGAGACTGAGCTCTGCGCCATGCTTGGAGACTCTTTGGCTGGCAGCAGAGAGGGATTTGAGGAGAGCCCCTGGCAGAGGGGCCAGGGACAAGCCCTCACGTACTTGTCATTGAAGTACTGGCCCCCACGGTGAATCTGGTTCTCCAGGGTGAAGTTGAAGGTCACATGTTCCACCCGCTCCCCTGCGAAGAGCCTGGTTCGGGCAGCATAGTCAACTGCCTGAAGGTGACGGATCATGTCGGGGAACCAGACTGTTAAGCCATAATAGCTAAGGAACAGAGTTTGGGGACAAAGTGAAATGAGGGATCAGTCATAACCCCAGAGTCATAGTGACTGAAGAGAGGCTTCAACCCCTGGAAGGGGCAGAAAGAACATAGAAGAATGGTCAAGGAGTGCCAGAGCAACACCCCCCCCTACTCTCCCATCTCTATCCCTTTGCACTGGCTTGCCCCCCCCCACCCTTCCCCCCAAAAGACCTGAATGTGCTCTGCTCCCTCCTCACCTCTTCCTCTTCCAATCCCTGGCTTTCTGCAGGACTCAGATGAAATACCACCTTCTGCCAGAGGGCTTTCCAGATCTACCTCTGAGCTAATGCCTTCCCCTCTGAGATTACCTTCCATCTACTCTGTACTTATCTTAGAATTATTGGTTTAGGGCTAGAAGGAAACTTCGAGACCAAGCCTCCTCACTTTACAGGTGAGGAAACAGGTGAGGCACAGAGTTCAATGCCTTACCCAGGATCACAAGTCTAGTAAGTATCTGAGGCAAGATTTGAACCTGGGTCTTCCAGACACCAATACAGCAGTCTATCCACTATTACACCAAATAGCTGTCTAATTATTTACTTGTTGTCTTCCCCACTAAAATGTGAGCTCCTAAGCACGGTATCTGGCACAAAATCAACATTTATTAATGCTTGTTTCCTTCCTTCTTTCCTTCCTTTCTCCTTGAGGGCAGGGACTGAGTTTACCTTTCCTTGTATTTCAGTGCTTAGCACAGTTCCTGGCACATAGCAGGCATTTTCAAATGTTTGTCGACTGACTTCCAGCTTTTCCTCTGCTCTCCCCTCCCCCCTACCACTCCAACATATACCTATTCAACACCAGCACCCCCTCACCTAAAGGACATGGTGAACCACACGCCCATCATCATCAAGGTAATTCGGCGATATTCGGGGCTGAAACAGGAAAGGAAGTTCCCCCATACCTGGAGGGGGGCAGGTGGTCAAGGGGAGGTCAAGCCCCACTGTCCCCCCATACCTTTCCTCCCCTGCAAAATTCCCCTATTACCTGGCCCCCTAGGCTCATTGCCCGGACCCCCCAGCGCTGGTACCAGGTCCCCGTGTCCGACTGAATCTCAATCAACTCATCTTCCTGACGGATGGTCTTAATGTGGGTCACCTGAAGGAAAGAAACAGGTCCAGCCATCACACAAGGGATCATGGAGTCACATGGCATCACCCAGCCCCATGGGTTCCATTCCAGTAACAAACTGGGAGGTTGTGGGGCATGGAGGCAAATTAGATATGATGCACAGAGAGACAGGGGAACGGGGCAGAGAGACAGAGACAGATAGACATAGAGAAACATAGACAAAGAGAGATAGAAACAGAGACAAAGACAAAGAGACAGAGAGACAGGGGGCAGGACAGAGAGAGACCGAGACAGAGAAACAGAGAAAGAGACAGAGAGAAATCTGACTCAGTGTGAGAGGATGGAGAGGACTGTGGGGAGCTTTGGGGTGGGGAATAGCCAGGTGACAACCTATGTGAAGGAGGAATTGAGGGAAGAGTGTCCCTGGAAGGGGCGGGTTATTCATTCCAAACACTTTCAGTATCTGATTCAGTAGAGATCCCAAAGGAAAAGAAATCACATCCAGGATGGGGAGGAGGTGACTTACTGAGAACACTCTCTCGGGATGCCCTTTCGCCCTCATATTGGTGTCATGGACTTGCTTCAGGACCATCCAGGCTTCATCGTGTTTCCCATTCTGCAGCCACAGACACAGAAGTGGGTTTCAACCTCCCAGCTTCCTCAGATCACAGCTGCTTCTCTCCAGGTTAGTTCTACTCCCAGCCCTCACTCCCACCCAGACCCAGACCAGGCTAGGTCCTGTATGAGAGTTACAGATATTTATCTCCCACCTAAAGGGCATGGGTTCAACTAACAGGTTCTGCCAAATACTATCTATGTGACCCTGGGCAAATCGTTTTAATTCTCTGATCCTCAGTTTCTCTTGTAAAATGAGAAGACTAAAGAACATTTAAGGTCCCTTCCAGCTCTAAATCCATGGTCTATGACATCTCAGAGACACACAACCAGCCTAACCCCACTACCACCCCTACCCTCAATACACGCACAGATCACACTTTCCAAATTTCCCAGGAATGCTATAGATCCAGAGATCCAGAGGTGAAAAGGAGCTGAGATATTTTCTTGTCCAGCCCCATCATTTAACAGAAGAAGCATCTGGAACCTATGAAATAACCTGATTAAGGTCTCACACACACACACACAGAGTTACTGAGGTCCAGGACTAGAACTCAGGCTTCCTGACTCTCATTCCAGGGCTCCTTCCACTGCTGTGCTCTTGCCCAGCTCAATGGAATCCATATGGGTATTGGGATGGAGAGCAACAGAGGGACAAGCCAAGGAGAGATTCTTAGCTGGAGACCTCATGGCAAGGAAGGGAAAACATTGGCAACAAGGAAAATTACAAAAACTATTTAGTTGGATCAAGGGGGTAAGGAGGGCATGGGATGATGGATGTAAAGCTGAAAGATCTTTTAATCCAACCTCCTGATTGTGATCACAACAGGATGTTGGAGGGTAATGGCCCCTGGCATGCAGGAAATTTCCTCTCTCTGGGGAGACCTTTGGGACTCTCTCTGTGGCTATGAACCAGCCCTCTCCTCAAGAAGGTACGGGAAGAGAGGAAGAAAGGAGGCCAGCACAAGCAGATCAGGGGCTTGGTGTGGGGCTGGCATTAGTACAACCATTGAGGAATGAAGGTTGAGCTTCTAAGAGAAGGAACAGTCAAAAACCTGGTGAGGCAGAGGCCACACAGAAGAGACTCTAGAACTGGGGATGCCTCCCTTTCCTGTCTTTTGCTTCTGTTAACTTATTAGCTCTCTTGGGAAGAAAGGAAACAAGTATTTATTAAGAGCCTACTATGTGCCAGATACTGTGCAAATATATTTATTTGATCCTCACCAACAACCCTGAGAGGTGATACCATTACCCCATTTTACAATTGGAGAAACTGAGGCAGACAGCTGTTAAGTGACTTGTCTGGGGTCATACAGCTGATAAATGTCTAAAGTAAGAGTTGAACCCAGGTCTTCCTGATGCCAAGCCCACAACTATGTCTGCTGTAACCCTTTAAGTGTCTCTCTCAAGTGAAGAGGCTGTTATCAATCTTAATTTCTTAAGGGTTTGTACTGCTTTGGGTTCACTACTGTTGGTTAAAGAAATTGATCTCTTTAAGATAAAGAGGTTGGCCACTGCATATCCACTGTACATGTTCCATTAGAGAAAGTGAGTGGCAAGGTATACAGAACAGAGATTTTACAACTGCTGTGACTTTGCCCATGTGGAGACTTGGAGAGGAAAAAAAAGAGAATTATAGATTCATCTTTGCAAATAAGTCCTGAACAATAAGAAATAAAAACAAAAACAAAGGACAAGTGTAGCAACAAGTTGGGAGCTGGTATTGCTAAAGCAGCTGTCTCAAAGAAATAACTTCTTTCCATTGTCTTCTCCCTTAGGTGTAAAAGGAAAACATTCCCCGTTGAGGAGCAGAGCTAAGGGATTTGACTAGAGAGAAAGTGAGCCTGAAGGAAGGCAGTGAGGAGAAAGAAATTCATTACTACCAACAAGAGGATCGGGGCAAGAAAGAGGGAGCACTGTAACTAGCCCTCTCCCCATCACCGCAATAGGACCTACCCCACACAACTGCTAGATATAGGTAAGAAATGGAATACCAGGAAATCAAATAATGTGCCCAAACATACCCAGGTAATTAAGTGTCAGGGCTGGGATTTAAATTTAGGTCCTGCCTCAAGAGTTCTTGATGTCCAGACCAAATGACACTTGGTAAGAGGAATAATAGGGCAAGAGAGGCAGAACCATACCAGGAAACCCCTGAATTCAGGGTTCTTGAATACAAATCCCCTGAAGAAACTGACCTATCCATCACATCAGTGTGAGTGCATGGAACAACATGTAGAATGTATTAAGCCATCTATGACATTGACGGGTCCTATACCACACCCAAAATGCCACAAAGAGTAAAGGCAGGAGGCAAAATCCCACCCCATAGAGTAAAAGCAGTTGATGAAAGGAAGAGAGTAAAACAGAGACCCAGTATCAAACAGGACCAGCTAGAAGTCATAAAATCCTCCAAGGGAAGTAAGAAATCAACCAATGAGTCAGCTGATAAATGGTAAAAAACCAAGCAGCTAGAAATCCCAGAGCAAAAGGTTTCCCCTCCCAATTTCCATCACTCTTTACCTCCAGGAAAAATCGGGGGCTCTCCGGCTGTGTGGTCAGGGCCCCAATGGCAAATACAGAAGGAAAGGCACACACGAGAACAAAAACCCGCCAGCTATGGAACTGGTAAGCAGAACCCATTTGGAAGCTCCATCCTGGGGAAAAAAAAGAAAGATGACAGGATAGTACTAGAAATCAGAAAGTAGCTCCACCCTGAAAGAATGCCCATTTAGAGGGGGAGATTCTGGGGTTTTCACTCTGGTTGGGAATGGAGGCTCCCACCGTACCAGACTAAAAGCAGTTTCTGCCTCAGGGAGAGGAATCTAAAGGGGTGTCTCCTGGAGGGGCACGGTCCCTTCAGAGGGCTCTCACCATAATGAGGAATGATGGCCCAGGCCATGGCAGCTGCGTACACACCACCAATCATCCAGAACATACAGAGCCAACTCAAATGCTCCCCTCGCTTCTCTTGGGCCAAGAACTCAGAGAAATAGGAGAAGACGATAGGAATAGACCCCCCAATCCTGTAGGGAATTCCAAGGAAGAAGAGATAAGAAATCAGATTCCCACCCCACCACCCACCACCACCACTCCCCAGATCCGGACTCCTCCCACCAGATCAGAGCACACTTCCATTCATTCCCCTGCCCCCAAAACTATTCCCTAATTCCTCTCTTCCTCCAAAGATGGGAAAAGTAAGCTAAGGAGGGAGGCAAGCTTCTAAAATGAGGGGTTCTATAGGAAAGGAGAGGGAGCAGATGGAAAGTCTTAAAGATTAGGAGGAGGGTTGAGGAGATTAGGAGAGTTAAAGAAATGGGAAAAATCCTGGGAGGAGAAATTTAAGGGAAGAGAAATCCAAGGGGAAGGTATACAAAAGATCTTAGACACAGAGTAGTGCAGATACAGGCAGTGATGTTAGAGAAATGAGGGGAGTTTACATAGAGACACTGGAAATTCCAAGAGGATGGAAAGGTCCAGGGTTTGAATAATTTCCATAATGTCTAGAGAATTAGGAATCTGGGGGATATGAGAAAGCTTCTGGGTGCTATAGAAACCTAGAGCGGCTTCCACCAGAAGATCATCATGAAGGCATTTCTGAGGCAATTGAGGACATTAAAATGGGAAGGTACATCTGGGAATGGAAACAGAAGTTGTAGGTGAATTTGGGGGATACTTAGGGGTGGGGAGGGGAAGGGAAGGAAGGAATCTTTGGAGCAGGTACTCACCCGACCCCAGAGAGCAGGCGGCAGAGGAGGAATGTGCCATAGCCCTGGACAAAAGATGAAAAAAAGGCGAAGACACTGTTGACGGAGAGTGAGATGAGCAGACATTGTCGCCGGCCCAGTCTGTCAGCCAGACCTCCCCAGAGAAAGGCTCCAACCATCATACCCAAGTAGACAATGAGTCCTGGAAAGAGAAATACAGAAGGAAAAGGATGGGAAGGTCAGTCATGCCTCCTCCAGTCAAATGAATACAAAATGAAGTGAAATTACAGCAGCATGGATCAAGGTTAAACCTGAGAAAAACCATCTGACTGCTTAAGTAGATCCAGGGTTAGGAAATAAGACTAGGGTGTTTGGGCCCCATTTGAGAGAAAAATGGACAGGACAAAATGGCAAGAACCCAGAGAAGAACTTCTGAATCAAAACATAATGGGGCCTTGGACTAACAGATATGGGAATTAAGAGTGAGTAAGATCTGCTCTAATCTAAGGCCCTTCTCTCCAGGACCCTCTCAAAGCCAAATTAGCCCTCCCATTGGCTTCAGCTAGAGATCTCTTCTGTGTTCTTTGATGAAGGAGATAATTCATCTCCAATTAATAAATCTCTTAGTCAGACAATCCCCATCTCCCCCATTAGATCTAACCTTTATTCCTTCCAACACCAATCTCAACCTCTCTCCTTTCATAACCTCCTTCCTTTCACAGTCTGTGGAGCTCTCTCCTTCAGCTCTTCTGGGAAGGGACCAGAAGAGATCTCCCCATCCCGACCTTTTGTCCTGGGACTGTTGGCAATTTGGGCACTACCAGGGGCCACTCAAGTATCAGTGGATTATAGCTTTCTCAGATTTAGGCAAATTTCAGGAGTCCTCAGTCACATACCCCCATCTGGAACTAAGAGCTGGAGGCAAGGTCAAAACTTCCCTCTCTCCCATCCAAGTTAAAAGAACTGGGATTCTGACCTCTTGGATTCCATTCCCTTCCTATCAAAGGAAAGGAATAAGCCCTCTCTCAACAGGGCACAAAAGAAGCCTAAATGAACAGAGAGGCCTCCCATTGTGATAAAGGGACTGCCCATGAAAATAAATCCTTTCCCTTGACCCTTCACCACCTCCTAAGGGGAGTGAGTAGTCATGAGAGGAGGAAAACATAATCAAGTTCATTATAATTCTATAATCCCAAAACCACAAGTTGAGTAGGCCACAGATTCTCTTCCCCCTACTCTGTAAGTCATGGTCTATCTCCTTAGGGAAGGACCACAAGATTCCCAGACCTTAGTTGGGAACTGGAAAAAGGAAGGAAGACCTGGACAAAGTCCCTATCATCCTTAGGAGATACTTTGAGGGGTCACTCAGTGCCTAGCAGAGTTTCTGTGGCCAGAGTAGAAATGGAATAGGAGACAACCTAGGAGATAAGGGATGAGAAGGGGAAAAAGAATAGGAAAGACTTTGGTTTCTCACCCAGCATGCCTTTGTTGGAGTCAGACAGGCACATGTCCTTTTCAGCACTGGGCAGCACAAACCCCACCACGAAGACTTCGACCCCATCAGCCATAAGTGCCAGACCCAAGACAAAATAGAGGGTCCACTGGAACCGGCCATGGCCACACTCCCGCAGGATGGTTTCATATTGCTGGGCTAGCTCTTCCCTCTCCTTCCGCCGCTGAGCTTCCCCTCCAATTCCAGGGCCTTCTCCATCACCCAGGCCTCCCCTCACCCCAGCCAGGGGAGCCCCATCTGCCAAATGCTCTCCCTTTCCACTTGAGTCTCCCCTGGGGATTCCCTGATATTCCCCCTCGTAGATCTCCTCATCCTCATCATGGCCCTCAGTGGCATCACTGGATACACCCCCTTCTTCTTCATCTTCCCTAACTCCGTCCCCACGGTAATAACCATCAGCTGGGGCAGGAAAGTCATCATCATCATCCTCCTCCTCAAATCGGGCATAAGATCTCCTTGAATATTCATCCTGAACTCTGTCAAGGCCCTTGACCACCTTCTTGGTTGCATGCTTCTTGACCTCCTTTGCAATGTCTTTAGCTCCACGGATGAAGGCGGTCCGGTCACGGAAGCCTTCATCCATGGCAGTGACTGGGGTGTTTGGACACCCCTCAGGGGTCCTCCCTCTGCCTTCTCTTCCTCCCTGTCCTGTCCCTCAAGAAACCTCTAGATTTTAGAAGACCCCCTGGTAAATCCACTTTACCCCAAGTAAAGTACATTCAAAGAGCTTTGGACATTGAATGAAAGAGAAGGTAGGACCAGAAAGGGGCATGTATTAGAGGGGAAAGGAGGGAGAGGGTAGAAAATATAAATCTACAACCTGTTCAACATAGTCAAAAAGTAGGGAGTTGGGGAGAGGTAAGGGAAAGGAAAGGAGAATCAGGTTGGCTGGAGTAGAGTTGGAATGTTCAGGCTAGCAAAGAGAGAGCAGTCATGTCTCTGCAGGAAACATTGGTTGTCCTGGAAGACAGAGGAAAAGAAAAAGGAAAAAAGCATGAGAACCAGAAGAAGCCAGTCAATATACAATGTAGTCCCTTTCCCATCCAAACCCCACTATGCCCAACCCATGTTTTAAAATGAGGAAATGGCCTCAGTGTAGGATGATTGAACCAGAGATGAAAGAAGACTCAGGAGGTCATCTTTTCCCTCCCACGAGCACCCTCTCACCTTAGCCCTGGAGAACAGGCTCAAGCTCCACACAGATCTGTCTAGAACCCTATTCTATCAGCTTATCCTACCCCTTTCCCATTAAACTTAGAAACCTTTCTTGCCCTACTAAGAAACAGACACAGAGAGATGAAAAATATCAAAGATACATTAGCATTGTTGTCTAATTTCCTTCCAGCTTGATGCCTTGTTTTTATTTTATTTTTTTTATTTTTGATCCAATAGTTAGAGGGTATGTTTAGCCCCACTATCTGGTCACCTTGGTCCTCATCCCAATGCATAATAGGAGGTAGGATGTAAGAGTACAGTGAGACAGGTTTTAAAGATGGATGCCTTGCTTTTTTAAATTTTTGGTCCAACAGTTAGAGGGTATGTTTAGCCCCACTGTCTGGTCACCTTGGTTCTCATCCCAATGTATGATAGGAGATAAAATGTAAGAGTACATCGAGGCCGATCTGGAAGATGGCGTTCCCAAGTCCTGCCCATCATCACACCTCTAAGGTCCAAGATCCACATAAGGACAATGCTTCCATTTTTTAGACTGTAATATATGCCTCATGCCTCTCCACCTGTGTCATAGATGGAATCCCATCAAGATCAGGAAGTCTGGGCTCATAGACATGAGTCCAGACTCCTTCATTTCACAGATGACAGGATTGAGACCCAGTGAATTTAAATGACTCGCCTAATTCATGCCCTAAAGTTCAATCCTCTGGTCCCTGATTCCAAATCCAGATCTCTTTCCACTACACCAAAGTGTCTCCCCTCCTATGGTAGAACTCACAGAGATTGACATGAACAGTCCAGCCAAGAGCAAAGTCTCACATTCTACAAGAAACAGAAACAAATGATGGCCATCTCTGGGCACAATCCAAGGGGAAGGAAATATTGGTTAGGGAAAGGGAAGGGATGAAGGAAAAAGGAAGTAGGTCATGGGCTAAGGGACATACTAGGGTGCTGTCACTAAGTGTCTTCTTAAGTGCTCCAAGATCCCCCTAGATGTGCCCAATGCAAACATGCATGCCCCACTGTCCTGACCAGATCATACAAGGAAAGCAAAAAAAAGAATAATGACCAAGATTTGAGTAGGAGACAGAAAATAGCACTTTCCTCCAGGGACAAACAACTGGACCCCCTCCCCCTTTCTCTGGTGGGGGTGTACAGGAGCGTCTTCATTTCAAACTTACTTACCTCCTGACTCCTCCTTCACTTGAGAAGTCTCAGGTGTTCTTCCCAGTCCAGACCCTGGAAATCCTTCCCCACCATCCCACCCCCTGAGGACTTCCCCTCCTAATCCCCACTTAATCCTTTCTGTCCCTCCTCCCTGTGGTTTGGGGAAAAGGACTTCAGGGACACTGCATTGCGACAAAGATTGGTGCAGAATAAGGGGGGAATGTGGGCTCCCCAAAAAAATAGTACAAGGAAAAGATCATGGAAGGTGCATATATATGCTCCTATGGGGTATATATAAAGTCCTATCAGAGAATGTCCCTTATAAACAGCTGTAGGTTAGGTTGGTGAGATTAAGGACATCCCCAGATAGGAGACTGGGAAGTAGTAATATAAAGGGCAAGAATCAGAGCCTAGATCTCTCAGGCTAAAACCATCACCAGCTTGACCAAGACTAATGATCCCCATAGTGGAAAAGGACCAGTTTTAGAGTCCAGGACCTTGGTTTGAATTTTGTCTCTACTATTTACTTACCTATGTGACCTTGTCCCACCTCTCTGGGCCTCAGTTCATCATTAAAGAAAGAGTTGGACTAGATGGTTTCTGAGGTGCCTTTCAGTTCTAAATCTATATTCCCATGATCTTTTCCAGTAGCAGTGAACAATCACATACACACACACACTCACACAATATCCTCATCCCTCAGCAAGAACTGAAGAATCACATCCGAGTTATCCCCTCCCCAATGCAAAATGGGTCTCCCAAGAGTCCTGCAGGAGGAAGCAGGATTGGCCTGAGGTCATAGCCTGTGGTAGTCGCTGGATTTGCCCCAGGGATATGGAGACTGAAGATGGTCTCCAGAGCAATGGAGTAGCTCAACGTCTCCTTCCCCAGGTAACAGGGAGTCAGATGGGTCAGATGAGGGAGAAAGGGAGTCAGAGATTCCAAGAGCTGGCTAAGGCTAGAGGAAATAATGCTATTTTTAGCTTCAGTCTCAGTGAAGTGTGTAGGGAAAGACAGGGGGCTAGAGAGAAAGGAGAGCCTAGGAGGGTATGATATGGAGACAGTCCGGTTATAAACACTGTTACACCATAAAAGATGAATTCACTCCTCTTATGGATTCTGTACAGCAAGGGTATGGAGGGAATCAGGTGTTTTCAGTGTCCTTAAGTCATCTGTGGTTGAGAGATTTGGGGTGTAGAAGGACCCCAATACCTCAAAACACTCAGATATGAAACACAATTCATCTCTTTCCCTCCATCTCCCCTCACAAGTGACAAGGTCATTGGTAAACTCAATACATCCAAATCCCCACCCTCCTGAGGATAAGATGTTACAGGAGGTGTCCTAGAGCCTCCTACCCCTTTTCCAAAAGGATAAGCCCCCACCTGAAGGATAGGCAAAATTGTGCTAATACCTTCCCCCTCCTTTCATCTCCCCCCCCCATTTCACTCCAAGCGTACGCGTGAGGAAAGGGCCATTGCTGTGAAGAGAAAATGGAGGTGACAGCTGAGGCTGCAAGGGAAGGAATAAGGAGAGGCAGGAGCTCAGAGACAGACAAACAGGACACAGGGACAGAGGCCTTCACCAAGGGAATTTTTCACATATCCCCTCCTCCCATTTTGCCTGGGCTGGAGGGCAACAAGGCACCAAGAATTCACCAATTGATTTTTCTGAGCCTCTTTCCCCATCTCCCACCTCCTGCTTCCCCTAAGTCTTCATTCTAGACTGATGTCCATTTTCACCCCCCAACATTTCCCGCCTTTATCAATTGCCCATATCTCCAGATATCAATCCCTCTCACTATCTTGCTTCAGGCTATTTATCACCCTCCCCACATGCAAATTCCCAAAAATCTGCCCTTCCAACCCTCCCAAATTTCCTAAAAGGTACAATGATCTCCCTGTTTTCCCCCTTCAGCATCTAGCTCCTTCCCACTCCCAACCTATTTACCTCAAGCCTCAAACGGGGGAAAAAGGAGGCATAATCTACCCCCACCCACCCCCCTTGCCAAGGTCATTTATCTTCCATCCTGATGTAGGAGACACTAGGAAAGGAAAGATGAGGTGAAGGGTACATTTAAGGCTTGGGGATTTGGGTAGTGATATAATTCAGACAGTTCCCCCAACACCACCACCCCCTCCCCCGCCCTTCTCGAAGTATGGGGGGGGGGGAGTCTTGAGGAGAGGGAGAGAGGAAGGGACAGGGAGAAAGAAAAGAAAAGAGAGAGAAGGAGGGAGAAAAGGAAAGAGAGGGAGAGAGAGAGAGAGAGAGAGAGAGAGAGAGCATTCTAGTGGAAATAAATATCAACCCCCCATAATACCTCCTGATGAAAGATGAGGACCCCCCCTCAAAAAAAGGCACTGGAGCATAAAATGGTTCCAATCTGAGTTAAGAAGATGCTTCAAATGCAAGGAGTGTCTGGGGCTAAGGAGAGAGGTGAAGGGAACTGGGAATGAAGGGATGAAGAGTCGGGGGTCTCACCTGGGAAGGGTCCCCGCGGCAAGGAAGCAGGGAGGAGACGGCGACAGCGGCAGCGGCTGCTCTGGGTATCAGGGGAAGCGGCAATGCAGACCTGCCCCCCCCCCCCCCCCCCCCCCCCCCGCCCCCCCCCCCCCCCCCAACTCGCGCAGCCGAACATCGGGAGAGACCATTGAGGGGGGCGGGGGAGGTTGGGGAGACTAGATGGAAAGGAAAGTACCGACTCAAGCCAGAGGTAGGGAGAGATGAAGAGACGGCTGGGGAGGGGGAGGCGTTTCTCAGAGGGAAGGCGGAAGACCATCCCTGCTCCCCCATAAAGAAGGAAAGAGAGAAACTGGGGATTGTCTGGGAGTCAGATAATTACCTAGAGAGAAATACCTACACGATACATATTAGGTCCGAACCAGGAGGGGCAGGGGTCTGGGTACCACTTCCCAGAGAGCATCACAACTAACCCCCTTATGTCCAACCCTGCAAAATTTCAGGATAAACCCTCAAGTCTCGTAACCCTCTCCATAAACACGCCATCCTCCCTAATTTCTCCCCTTCAATTAGCCATATGGCAATACCCTCTTGCGGTACCATCGCCACATGCTAATTAGTGAAAACAGGGTAAATAGAGTCTGATTGGGGTGGTAGGTTTCCTAGAGCTTTGGACTCCAGTGTCCCTCACATCTGAAGTATGCTAGGTGTATCCATACCCTTCCCAGATATCAACATTTCTGGTTATTTATTGCAAGGACACCTTCCCCCAGCACCCTTCCTTTGTCCATATACCCCACTACCAGTTGCAGAAACAAATACACAAGAGGAAAAGGCATTAAAAGATTGTCTCCGGACATTCTCCCTCTTCTTTTTGGTCACAGTGGGTAAAGGAATAAAAATCAAGAACTCCCACATTTTGCCTTCCCTCCTTCTCCTCCTCTTCCCCAATCTGCAACTGGTCCCCCCCCCCCCCCCCCCCCCCCCCCCCCCCCCATCCACCCCCCCCCCCACAACTCCCCCCCCCCCCCCCCCCCCCCCCTCCCCCCACCTCCCCCCCCCCCCCCCCAATCCTCCGTCTCCATCCTGGGCCAAAAGACCTTCATCGTCAGATTTCTCCTCCTGCCCACCTCTTCCTTCTTCCCAACCCCCGCCTGATCCCTCCAAACCACACAGCTGAGTGACTAAACCCATGAGCCTTGATTCCCAGGCACCATGCTGCTCCCCCTCCAGAGGAGGTCTAAGGAATTGAAAAGCAGTTCTATTGGAAAAAGCACTGGACCAGAAATCAAAACACCTGCATTCTCTGTAGTCTCTGGTCTCTCTGTTTGACCTTGGGCAAGTCATTTGTTTCTCTGATCTTGTTTCCTCAGTCTAAAAAATAAGGCAGTTAGACTGGAAGACCCCTAATGTCCCCTTTCTGATTTAAATTTTTAAGATCTATACTTTTCAAAAAGGGGGTTTCACCCACTTCTCTCCAAGTCTTAACCTAGGTCTATATGCTAAAATAAGCAGAACAATACTAGCTAGTCAGTACCTAGACCGAGGGACCTCACCTTCCTGAAAAGGACAAGAGGACTGAGGGGTTAAGGGTTCTCAATAATAGTGAGCTAAAATAGATATTATACTAATGGATTAATCAGTAGTTATAATAGTAATTTATAATTTCATTCATTTTACTGAATCAATTGGGAAGAGATTGGAATCCAAAATAACCAGTGAATGGCTGAAAGAACATCATGTGAGAGTAGTGTGGAAATTTACTAAGAGATAAAGGGGTGAAAGAAAACAGAATTTTTACTGTACAGTCCATCAAAGACACTCAAGCCAGAACAGATGGATCCAGGCATTTTACATCTGGACCCTTTACTGATAATCAAAGATACAGGAAACCAAGACCCAAACACCATATGCAGCACATCATAAAAGAAAACGTTGATAAAACAAAGAAATAATTTGCAAACACAGTCTTGTGTAAGCCTCCTTTTATCTTTGGATAAGAAACTCAGAGAAATGGAAACTTTTAACCTCTATTTCTTTGCCCTATTCAAGAAATGAGGCCCCTGGAGAATACTCCCCAACTTACTAGAATTTAGGATGATGCATGCATACACAAATATTAATGAAACTTTGTTATTAATAAACCTTTTGAATATCAGAATTTCAAGACAGTTAGTGATTGGCCTTAATCTCTTCTACACTCCACCCCTTTAGATCTCAAATTGCTTACTTTTTATCACACCCCAAAAGATGCTTCTTGGCTTGAGTTGTGATTGTGAGAGCAAGTGTAGACAAAGACAGTTCCACTCACTCAATCTCACCCATTCCTTCCAAGCAACCCCTCTCTCAACACAGACCATCTCTCCTAATCTAGCTTTTCTCATGGAGACACAGTATAAGAGAAAAAGTACTGCAGTTAGAGGAAGAAAATCTGAGTTTCAGTCTGTCATTTCTCTTCTGTTGCTGTGACTGTGGCAAGTCATATAATAGGATTTAGAAAGGGAAGGAACCTTCCAAATCATTTAATCCAAGGAGGTTTTAAAGGAGATACCCAAGTGGGTGGGAAATGGTCTAAGATTACTTTTGAAGGTCTCCACTCACTTCATTCTGAATCTCTACTTCACAAGAACATTGTGAGATCAAATGAGATGTCTATTAAGTATTTTGTAATGACAAAGTACCATACAAGTGAATTGTCATTAATCTATCTCCTGTCTTTCTATACTTGGCTTGGGTTGCAAAAGAAGACCACAACCCAGAAATTGGAGGAAAATATGTGTATGATGGATAGCTTACTCTACAGTAGAAGCGATTCACCAGTACTAGTACCATCCACAACAATCACACAAGATTCTTCCAACAGGAAGAAGTGGAGGAGGGATAAGTTAAGTGGGAAGAAACATTGAAAGGGACAATATGTACCCAAGGTTCATTAAGTCCCTCAGGAGGGATGAACAAAGAAAATTAGTCCCCAACTTCTAGAAGCTTGTATTTTAAAGAGAAAATGCATGAAACCTAGTTAAGTAACAATGTAAGGCAGTATTCAACTAAAATTAAATTCAACATTTGAGTGCCAGATAAGTGCAAGACACTCTAAGAGACAATGTACTAAGAGCTGAGGGGGCAATATAAAGCAGGATATGATGCAGTCCTTAGGAAGTTACAATCTAGTAAAATGGAATAAAACACGAACATAAATATAATGCAAGCAGGATGGAAGTATACAAGAGATCCAGAGTGCTGAGAGATCCCAGTAGGGAACCATCAGTCTGAGGTGGGACAAGTTGATGAAATCAGTGAAAGCCACAGGGAAGGGATGGTGTTTAAGCTGCTCTTTTTAGTTGTGCAACGTGATTAAATTCACAGAATCACACATTTTGACGTGGAATGGACCTTCGAGGCCACCTAGGCCAAAACCCTCATTTCACAAATAAGAAATTAAGGCAAGACAAGTTAGCTAGCTGTTGCAGTAGCCAGTGCATTAAGTGACCAGGTAAGTGGCAAAATGAATAGAAATGGGACAAATAAAGTCAAATGCAGGGGTTATTTCATGGGTAGAATCAACTTAAAGTGGTTGAATGGGTATGAATGAGGAGTGATTTTGACTACATGATTTTTGGTCTGAGGAGCAAGGAAGAATGGTTTTACTGATGACAGAAATAGAGAAATCAGGAAAGGAAGGAAAATTGGACACATTGAGTTTGAAGTATCAATAGGACTTGCAAGTAGAATGAAAGTTCCTTGAGGACAGAGCTTAGTATAGGTGTGGGGAAACTGTGGCCCTCTAGGTCCTTGAGTGCAGCCCTTTGACTGAATCTGAACTACACAAAACAAATCCTCTTTAAAAATTTGTTCTGTAAAACTTGGTTTTACAATCAGTCAAAAGGTCTTCCAAGGACCTAGAAGGACACATGTGGCCTCGGGGCTGCAGGTTCCCCACCCTGGCCTGGTACTTAAGAAATGCTTAACTGTAAGTATCTTACAATTAGATATATAGAACCCAGCTCAGGTAAAAGATCAAGCTAGTAAAGTGTTATCAGGATAACAAAAGTAGTGGGAGTCATGAGTCACAATCAGTTTGAAAAGCAGGAAAAAGCACAGAACAGTGTAAAGTTCTCAGCCTTTCATAATATCTAATGTTTAGTAGGTAAAGAAAAAGGAATCAGTAAAGGAGACCAAAAACTGATGAGTCAGAGAGAAGAGCTGGAAACATGCAGTGGATGCCTCAGGAGTGATTACAGAAGATATAGTCAATTGTGTCAGACTGCAGATGTCATTGAGGATGAAAACTGAGGTCAATGCATTTGTCAAGGTGGGTATTGGTGACTTTTGAGCAGTTTTAGGAGAAAAGGAGGAGTCAGATGTCGTAGAGTTAAGAGATAATGAGAAAATCAAGGCAGCTAGGTGACAAAGTAGACTGAGTGCCAGGCCTGGAGTCAGGAAGGCCTGAGTTCAAATATAGCCTCAGACACTTACCGTGGGACCCTGGGCAAATCACTTAACTGTTTGCTTGTTTCTTCATCTGTAAAACCGAACTGGGGAAAGAAATGGCAAACAACTCCAGCATCTTTGCCAAGAAAACCCCAAAAGGGGTCACAAAGCCAGACACAACTGAATAAGAAAATGGGTAGGTATAAACTAGTTCTGATAGAAACTTATCTTTTATATCTTATAGGTTCAAATATTTCTATGAAGATAATTCTCATCTACTTATAGAACTCATTTGCACCTGGATGTGCCTTATTAGTATCTCAAAATTAGCATGCCCAAAACAGCACCTTCCACCATAAACCTACCTCACTTCCATTCTAAGGTGCCACCATCCTTCCAGTCCCCCACATTTACAACCTAGGAGTCAATCCTCAACTCTTCAGTCACCTTCCCTATACCCAATTGCCAAGTCAATGGACTCTACCTCTATACCTTTCACATCTGTTCCCTCTAAATCCACACTAACTCAGGCCCTCTTCACTTCCAGCCTGGGCTGCTTCAGCAGTCTATAGCTAGTTTCCCTACACCCAGCCTCTCCCCTCTGTAATCCATCTTCCACAGCTACCAAATGTATATTCCTAAGGGGCAGGTCCTGCCCAAGAAGTTTCAGTGGCTATTCTTTCTGGGATAAATTACAACCTCCTTTGTTTGGTATTTGTAAAGCCCTTCATAATGGAGATTCTTGTTATAGGCCAATTTCACATAACCCTCCTATGCTATGTTCCAGACTGACCTGTGGGCTGTTTCCTGTACATGATATCCCTTTCTCTTCTGGGGAAAGGTGTTCTCTGTATCTGGCATGCTCTCTTTTCTCATCCCTGCCTTTTGGACCTCCTAGCTGCCTTCTAGGTTCAGCTTATGCAGCCTCACACAAAACACCTTTGCCTATTGCCCCAATGGTTGTTAGTATCCACCATCCCCCCAAATTATGTCGTATATATTTTGTATTTGCTCATCACTGCACATTACTTCCCTCTGGAAATAATAATATATATCATTAAATAAATATTGTATTATATAATCATTTCTCTCCAGAAATAAAAACAATAATGTAAGCTCTTTGAGGAAAGGGGCAAAAGTTTCATTTCTGTTTTTGTATCCCCATCCCAAGCACAGTTTGAGACCCTTAAAAGTACTAGGTGAATTACAGTAAAAGAATAAATAAGATGACATTGAAGAGAATCAACAAAGTCAAGCAGTAAATTCACACTTGCTAGATTACTATCTCCTTCACCCCCGTCCCTCTACCCCACACCTCCTTCCTGGAAGAAGAGGGAAGTTACTTCAACAAGAATAACATCATACAGGATAAACAAGGGATCCAGCTTTATTCACTGCCAACATCTGGGGAAGAAGTGGAGCCCAACATAGAAAAAAGTCCAGTGGGGGGAAAAAAATCACACTGGAAAAAAAGACAAATTTGAGGAAGAAAGCGCTGCCCCAGGCCCAGGGGGCAACAGTTCCTCTGACTGGTCCAAAAGACAGGAAGAGCCTCAGAGGAGTGCAACAGATGGTAGAGAAATTTGGCTCTACTGAGGAAGAGGACCCCGAAGTGGGCCACGAGGGGGTACTGGCGGACGAGGGGAAGGCCGGGGTGGAGGAAGGGGTCCTCTTTGGTAGCCATAGGGTGGAGGTCGAGGAGGACCGCTGTATCCGTGGGGGGGCATTAACGGAGGAGGCCCTCGCATACCATGGGGAGGCATGGGGCCTGGGTGACCTAAATGAGAAAAAGAGAGAGGTTAAAGATAACAAGAAACACAGAATCTATCAGCGTGAGGTACATTTTGGGAAAAGAAAGGCCATATGGAAAGGTGAAAAGAGGATGGCAGGTGGGGAGTAAAAGACTTAAGAAAGGAGAAAGTATGAGATGGGCAGGAGTCTACTCACCCATGGGAGATCCAAAAGGGGGTCCTCGGGGTGGCATTCCCATAGGAGGGGGACCAGGATGGGGCATTCCTGGTGGTGGTCGTGGAGGAGGCTGTCCCCCTGAGCCTGGAGGTCCTGCATGGGGGTGTCCCAAGCCATGGGGACCATGGTGGGCGAGCTGCATCTGAGACATACCTAGACAAAAGAAAGAAGACATGAGAATGAAATGGAGAGTAAAAAGGGGAAGCTAAGGTTATAGAAAGGAGAAGAGAAAGAGAAAGCAGTCCAAAAGAAAAACAAAGAAGTAGAGGGATGAGAGAAAAAGAGGGAGATTCACATGGAGAATAAAGTTGGTAGGAAACAGGTCTTACCCACTCTATCTTCTTCAAAGAGAAATATAACATTGATTAGTTAAAATAGAAAAATCATCTCCTATTCTCATAAGTTCTTTCTACAGGATCACGTATCACCCCAAAAACAGAATTAGGAATTGGACAGAGGTTGAAAGGATAGGAGGGACAAGGGAGGGCCAAGTGCACAAGATATGGACAAAAATAGAAAAGAAAAAGACACAGAGAGTTAAGACATAATTCCCCCCCCAACCACCACCACCTCCCTATTTGTCCCTCTCATTTCCAGCACAGAACACCTACCAGGATGAGGCATCCCGCCTGGTGGGAATGGATGGGGATGTGAATGGCCATGTCCAGGATGTCCTGCCCCAGGGGTTCCTGCTGATGGAGGGCCATGGGCTCCAGCTCCAGGTGGCATAGGTGGGGGAGGCATTGCTGGGGGTATTCCTGGAGGAAGGGCTCCAGGAGGTGGTACTGGAGGTGGGAATGAGCCTGGTGGGGGCATACCTAAGAAGAAATGGAGAAAGAAGAGTCTGTATCAAAAAAACAGGACAAAAACTTCATCCCACCACGTCCCTATACCCACCTGCTACCTAGGAGAATGACCCCTTCCTCCCCACAAATTACACATACAATAAGGGGCAATTTAAACAAATGAAACATCTACAACCTCTCCAAGAAACCCTACCACATTTACTATCCCTAGGCCTCCCATCTCCAGGACCCTTTCTCTACTTCCTCACCAAATAATGACCATCTGTTCTCTCCTAGTCCCTCCAGCCTTAACCTAGCCCTCACTTCCACAGACCCAGCTCATGGTCTACCTGGTGGAGGAAGCCCAGATCCCAAAGAAGACACGACAGGATTCGGGGCAGAGGGTGGGGGTGGTGCATCAGCAAACAGCTGATGTGGCCGATCTGCCTGAGACAGGGGGTTCTGAGCTGCCAGAAGTCGCTCTGCGGCAGAACCGTGGCGTTCCCCCTTAGAGTCCTTCTTGAAGGCATAAGACACTGTGATAGGTCGATTACACAGATACTGCCCGTTCATGGCCTCAATCGCTGCATCAGAGGCATCGAATGAAGCAAAATTGATAAAGGCATAGCCCTTGGAGTTGCCTGTGTCAGGGTCCCGCATGATCTTGGGAGTCTGCAAAATGACCCCAAAGGCGCTGAAGGTATCATAGAGCAGCTTCTCATCAATCTCGGGATCGAGGTTCCCTATGAAGATGTTGGCCCCCACGTCCAGGTTCTTGTTGTGCGCCGAGGCTTTGTTCACTCTTATGGGCTTCCCATACAGTTTGATCATGTTCATGATCTTAATAGCATAATCAGCATCCTCCTCACTCAGGAACTCCACGAATCCATAGCCTGGAGAGGGAGAGGAGTCAGAATGGGATACGAGGTGCCCCCCTCCCACAAAAAGAGCCCAGCACTTTTTTTGCAGAGAAGAGAAATCGGGGCAAGCACCCAACAAGCCAGCGAGGGTTTCAAGGGCTGCCTTTGGCGGAGCTGGTGCGCCCAGCTACTGGGCTCTTTACAGATGGGCCCATCGAGGCACGAGCTGGGGGTGCGCCCCTCTTTACCTTGGTGCTGCCCCGTGACTCTGTCCTTGGGCATGTGAGTGTTGACCACCGGCCCAGCCTGCAGAAAGAGCTCCCACAGCAGTGGCTCACTGACCTTCTCGTCCAGGCCCCCCACGTACACAGTGGCATCTGCAGAGTGAAAGGGGCGCGGCCGTGAATCGGGGGCGCGAGGCCAGAAAGGAGGGGGCGCGGCACCGGGGGCCACGACCGGCAGACAGCGGTATCTGACCGAGGTCGGGCCACAAAGGGGCGGCCACCGGACGTCACTCTCTGGGCCCCACGCTGCCTCAGGCGGCTTCTCCACGGCCCTGGGGGTCGGGTGCGTGGGAAACTTGGGAAGCCCTCCCTTCCC
>NW_027185798.1:32885636-32936629 GCF_028583685.1 Petaurus breviceps papuanus | reverse complement strand
CCCCCCCCCCCGACAAGCTCTGCCAGGGGATCGCGGAGGCCACTGGGCCTCCCCAACGCGGCGACGCTTCTTCCCCAACCCCGGACGCCCTCGGCGAGCCGTGCTCGGGCCCGTGGGGCCGCGACTCCCGGCTTCCCGCCTCGTCACCGCTCACCCTGATTCCGTTCGGAGATGGGCCCCGCCGCCATACTGAATGTGCTCCCGCCGTCTCCAGGCAGCGGCTCCGCACCGAGAGCGCTTCCGCTTCCGGGGCACTGGTAGGGGCGGGGCTGCCGGAGGAAGACAGGCGCTAGACGCAGCAGCGGCCATCTTGGAAGCTCCAGACGTGAGCAGCCATGTTGGCTGAGCTGGCGCGGACAGCCTGAGGGGGTGCTGGGAGTCAGTCACGTAGTGTCTGGGCGGAAGGGCCAGTCAGAGGCCTCCTTCACGTGATTTCAGGAAGGGGATAAATAACGGCTCTCTTCCCCCACTCCCAGCCCCGACCATAAACAACAGAAACCTTAAGGTCATCAAACTTTATTTCTCAAAATGACTAATCACATGATCTTGACAGTCTGACCTCCACAGTTTAACTTAGTCTCCCTCCCCTCACCCCGAAACAGCGGTATGAGGTCGACCCCCAAATCAAGGTCAAACGTGATCAGGCCCTTGGGAAGTGGTTCCTTGCTCACTGATGTCGAAAGGTTCCCTTTCCTCTTAACATGGAGGTGCCGAAAAGTTGCCATAGCAACAGTGGGGCGCGTTTCTGACCCCAAACCAGAGTTTGGAGGGGTGACGCAAATTCGAGGGACAAAGGGGGTATGTGGAGCTGGAAAGGGCATAGGGGCCATCCAGCCCAACCTCCCCTCAAGTCTACAGCTGAGTAAACTGAGGCCCAGGGAGGTTTAGTAACCTGGAAAGGGCCCTAAAGTTGACAGCTTTACGGAAAAACCGCAGACCCTAAGTGTCACGTGGCCTCCCAGCTGGAGCTGCTGCTGCTGCTGGAGCTGCTGCTGTTGCCACCACCCACCTGGCTCCCAATCTATCGAGGCCAACCCCACCACCTACTGGTATTAGCTGTGCTCTCCACCCGTACAGCTCCAGCCCTTACCCCAGCCTGGCATCCCAGCACTCAGAATGCCAGCTGTGAAAGATGGGCTAAGGGGCATTGATCGTACAAGATGCTGAGATTCAATGCCTGGCCTCCTTCTTGGGACAGATGCTGAACCACCTGAATCTGGTCCAGCTCATAGATGTCCTGCAAGGATCCCTTGAGCCAGCAGGGTTGCAGTGGACAGAGCAATGGGTCTAGAGTCAAGAAGAACTGAACTCAAATCCAGCCTCAGATACTTACTCCCTATGTGACTTTGGGCAAGTCACAATCTCCGTGCCTCAGTTTCCTGAAACTATAAAATGGGAATAACAGCATCTACTTCACCAGTCTCTGGTGAAGAAGATCAGAATTAGCTAATGTCTGTAAAGCCCTTAGCACAGTGCCTAGCACATAGTAGGTGCCATACACATTCCCTACCCTCAATTAGGCTTCCTCCCTGGATGCTGGAGTACAGTTTTGGAAAGTATGGGCATTGCTACATCACATGCACATTGAGCATATTAGCATATTCATTGCTTGTATGTGACCAGTTGGCTAGCATTTATGGAACACCTATGTGCCAGGCAGGCTGAGGACACACAGAAAGGCAAAAATCAGTCCCTGTTCTCTAGGGCTTCCTGATCTAATGGGGAGACCACATGCAACTGTGTATAAACAAGATATATACAGGATAAATTAGGCGTAGACTCAGAAAGAAGGCACCAAGATTAATAACTGGGGAAAATGTCTTGAGGAAGGAAGGACATAAGGGACAAAACACTAAACTATTCCACTAAAAATCTGGTTTGATTCCCTCAAGTTCCCAAGTGTGTATCACATTTGCATCAAATTATGACAAAGCAAGTGACCACAAATTGGGATTTAAGGAGTATACTCCTTGTTATTCAATCCAGAACCATCCCCTTTTCTCTTTGTTATCCTCAATAAAAGATTTGGTCCCATAATACCTCCCATGAACTTCTGAACTTGTAGCAAGCCTAAGACTGGAACTTCTAAGAATTCAGATTTTAGCTTCCTTCACAGAGTTTGGTCTTTGGCCCTAGCCTGACCTCCAACACAATTGGAACTCTTCCACAGTAGGCCTTGAAAAGCCACAGAAAAGTCTAATATAGGACATTTACTAACTTTGTACAAGAACCCCCCTGTAATTGGGCCCCACTGTAATTCTCACTTGGTCCCTTCTCCTTATTGCTTTATTTACCCTGAAACTGATATTGGGTGTTGGGTAATGAATGATCAGTCAGTTGGATGAAGATGCCTGTGCCCACCTATCATTCCCACAATACAAGATTTTCTGTTCCCATTTTCCCAACTTTATCCTAGCACTTAGTCCCACATTTCTCTTCTCAGAAGCAAAATCCATAGCTTGTATAAATACTGTTCATTGATGGTTTCTGTAAATAAAATGTCACTACAAAATTATCTATATTTGGAAGTGGTAGAGTCTCTCCCAATCCCATTCAGAGGCTATAGAGGGCTAGGCCTGGAGTATGAGAGGCCTGATTTCAAATGTGGCCTCAAACACTAGCTGTGTGACCCTGGGCAAGTCACTTAAACTCCATTACCTCAAATGTAAAATTAGGATAAAAATAGCATCTACTGTGCAGGGTTATTGTGAAAATCAAATGAGATTACGTTTATGAAAAGCACTTAGCCCAATACCCAACACATAGTAAAAGCTATTCCCTTTTTTTCCTCTCCCTTCTTCATTCTATTTCCATAGAAAGCTGTGAAGAAAAGAAGAAATTAAGAAATAGAAAGGCAGGAAGAACAAAAATTAGGAGTAGGTCTAGGTCTGTGGGAGCCATGTTGATGAGAGTCACAAACAGAATCTCCACTTCAGATACTGTACAACCATAACACACAAAGGAGTAAAGAAGGGTTAAGATCCTAAATAATGAGATAGTTCCACACAAACACACACACACACACACTATCCTAAATGTCTTACTGCAGATTTAAGCTGTTAAAGCTTAAACCAGACTTTTGGGACACCCTGTACATATAATATTTTACAGATTAAGGAAATGAGGTCAAGCAAAGTGCTTTGCTCAAGGTGGCACAGAGTCAGAGACAGGACAAGAACACCCGGCTCTCTGGAGCCCCAGTCCTATGTGCTTCCCAATGCACCAAACAGCCAGCTAGCCCATTTTAAAATAAGACTAGATCTCTAAGGGGGGAAGGGCCCGAACAGCTGGTTAAATCTTATTAAGCTTGTTTGGTGATTGGAGAAATTAGGAGGGTGGAGGTTAAGTCAAAGGGAAGATCTGGCAGATCAAAAAACCTACAATCCTAAGGAGGGCCAGACATCTCATCGGGATGGAGACAGGGGGGTCTCTGGGTCTTTGCTCTTCTGAGTCCCAGGTGATGCTCCTGGGGACCACGTCCTCAGCAACTCCTGGAGCTGGGCCAGTTCATCCAAGAGTCCAGAGACTGTTGGGGCTGACAGACCCGTCTGAAGGAGAGAAGAGGGCAAAAAAAGATGTCACTGTAGATTTGTATGGCCACCCCACCCACTTGGTGCCTTCACTGTATCTACTATTTCCTCCAATTCCCCTTGCAGTTCCAGATTTCACCACACTGTTTCAGCATTATAACAAATATCTTACATTCAATGCTTGCTCCTTGAAAGGATGCTTCAGTTTTTACCTTTGTCTCCCCTATGCCTGACACACAGAAAGGAAGTAACATAAATACTTGTTGATTAATGTCTTAACCACCCCCCTGCCCTGCTAAATTTCCTTCTCTTGGCCTCCACTTGCCACCTCACATTCCTGCCTTTGTATACCAGCCCTACCTGGACCTCAGGTCGCCCTCTTAGGTAGCAGCGTCTCCAGAGTCTGATCTGGGGCCCTAGGAATCCAGGCAGCAGAAGTCCCGGAGGCAAAGGGGTGGGCCCCCAGTGAGGAGGGAGTCCCCACTCCTGGTCAGCCAGGCTATCAGAGGATGTGTTGTGTCGAAGGAGCCATCGTGATGAGGACATCAGTGAGGAAAAACCATCCCGCCAAGGACAGAGCTGGTTCAATGGGGTCAGAGTTCCCCGAGAGAAGAGGAACATGGATCGTGGAGGGCCAGGGGTCACTGGAGTTGGCTACAGGGAAGTGGGGAGTCAGCTCACTACCAAGCATTCAGTCCTTCTGGAGTTTCAGCATCTCTCTATGATAGCCTCATCTACCCTCCCCATGGGCCAAAACTTCAGAAGGACAAATGGAGGGAATATTGAATTAGGGGTGGCTCCTTCATAGGCTGGGTGGGAAGAAACTTGAGAAAAGGAAGAAGACAACCGAACTGCCTCTCATCTCCTTCTAGAGAGCCTGCCCCTTGGGGACTCTTGGAGCCAGGACAGTCAAGTGCAAAAGCTCAAGACACTGTTTCTTCCCCACCCTCCTAATTCTCTCTCTCCCATTACAATGAGACTTACCTGTTCTTTAGGGGGATAAGAATGTGAGTGGTGCTGTGGTTCATAACAAGGGTTATAGAATTGAAGTATCTGCTGGTGGCTATATCGAAGACCCCAGTCCCAGACGGTCAGTGGTCTGGGGCCAAGCTCTCCAACTAGAGACTGAGGGGATCCTGGCGTATAGACTTGGGTATAGGAGCCAAACTGGGTAGAGAAAAAAAACAAAGATGACTAGGTAGGCCTCGAAAACTCTATCATCCTCTCAGATCAGAGGGGTAGTAGTATTATAAAGCAATACCTACACACACACACACACACACACACACACACACACACACACATACACATACCCCCAACACCCCCACCCACCCCCAAAAAAACAGAGATCTTGGAATCTCAGTGACTAGAGGATTCTAACAAAGATCATGAAGTCACTGACCAGGTATCTTCCCTTACTTTTTACCCTCTTCTCATTTTCTTAGCACCCAACAAAAAACTTCATGATTAAAACTCAGCAAGAATAGCCCAGGAAAAACAAAGAAAGAGGGAATCACTAACCTGTCCACTCTGCTTTGCCCTTTCCCAGGGGGTGTCTCTCAGGAAGGTGGGATTATCAGGAACCCTGACACTATCATGAAGGGCCAGGAGGAAGAACTCTGAGAATTCAAACTCTGCTGGAAACTGATGAACCAGCTGCCAGAGGCAGTCAAGGAAAAGAAGGAACACTGGGGCCTGGAGTCGGGGAATTGAAAGTTAAAGGGTCTCATTAGGGACTGCTGATGAGGATTTAAAGGTAAACAGGGAGTGTTGTAGGGCTCTGAGACTCCAGACTTCTTCTTACCCTCCCTGTTTAACACTCTTCCAAGGCCCTCCATACCCCTTCCCTTGATCTCTCTAGTCGATCCAAATCAACTTCACCATCCCCTCACCTTCTCAATATCACCCAATTCCCTCTCACCTCCTCACTTCCCCCAGACCCTCCTAGACGGGTCAGAAAGGGGTGTCCAGCTGCCACCCACTCTCGCTGGACAATGGTCTGGAGGCCATGCAGGGTCCGAGCTCTGGGGGCCGAGAGCAGCTGGACAAGTGAAGAGAGGAGGCCATTGAGGTCACGGTCACCTTGTTCTGGGAGGTAAAAAGGGAGATTTAGTAAAGTGTGGGGATCAAGAGGCCTGGATAGAAAGAACAGAAAGGACATTAAAAAGATTAAAGGAAATGGATGCAACTGAAAGGAGTGAGAAGGAGGAAAGGAGAAAAACAAATCAGGATAAAATGAAGAAACAGATATGGAAGTGGGTGACGTGAAGAGTGAGTAAGGATTGAGAGAGCTTGAGAGATTTCAATTGTTCTTGCTGCTTTCCTGTTGTCCTTCCTTATGCCCAACTGAGACTGATAGAGAAGGGAGAAGAGATCTCAAGAATATCTTCAAAGTTATTGGACAGAAGAGAACTGAACATGGGAGAGAACAAATGGACTTCTGCATCACCTTCCCTGGAAAGACTCCAATCTTGTGGCCCAGAGACACAGAGGCAGGGGAAGAGCAGGGACAATCTGGGGATTTACCTTGAAGGACTACAGATCGGACCCTGGAGGTCACTAGCACAGAGATGTCACTGGCCTTTCGGAGACAGGACCTGATAAGAAGAGAGTGTGGTAAAGGGTGAATGACAAGGTCTAGGGGTGAGAAAGGTCATCTGCTGATCATCATGGTAAAGGTAGGAAGCTAACTTTAGCATTTTGTCATCTTTTTCTGCCATCAAAGCTAAAACATATAGCTGCTTCCAGGAAGAAGAAAGTAGTTAAGTCTGGAGGGAGTCTGGAGGAGCTCATGGAAGACCATGGAGGGGGTCCAGGTTAATGGAAGGCTGAAGCAAGGTATGCAGGTAAGCAGACTATAGGAAGGGGATGATCACCTGACATGGTCCAGCCACCTTGTTCCCTCCAGAGCTGAAAGCCATTTTTCATCAGCTGCATCTGGTTGAGAAGAGTCAGAGGAATAGGGAAGGTCAGGAAAGTTGAGAGTTTGGGATTCAAGGCTCAAGAAATTAGATTCAAAGGGTTAAGGAAGCACAGAATCAGTCATCAGAGTCAGAAAGAATAAGCAGGTCTTCAGGATCCCACTGAAATGAGCCCATCCTTCTAATAGGTCAAAGGGTCAATAGATCAGTGGGGCAATGGCCACTAATCCAAAGTAGACAAAAGAATCAGTAGGTCTAGGAGTCATGAGTTTGAAGTCAACCTTACCAGGAAGGCAGAGGGCACGAAGCCTCAAGTGGGCAAGCTGGATATCTGCAAGGCTGGGTAGCTCATCCGTAGTGTCCACCAGGACAATATCCGAATGCCCGGCCTGAAGTAATAACTCCACTGCCCTGTGGGTGCAAAGAAGAGGGAGGGGAACAAAGAAGCGTAAGGGTCTTGGCTGTCCCCTGACTCCCAATCAGATTCCTCCCCTCAAACCTCTCCTTTACCTGATATCCTCCCCATTAGGATCACTGGCTTCATAAAAACCACCAGAGCGGAGAAGATCACTGCCTCCAGGGTGATGCCAGGATAGGCGCTGTAAATGGTGGGGTGGACTCCAGTCTCAGACAGGTCATTATGGGGAAGAGAAACTCCTTGCTTCCTCTTCCCACTTGTCCCAAAGGACCCCAAACCCTCTTCCCTGACCCTGATCCCCACACTGACCGGTCCACGGCCCTGATGGAAGTGACCAAATGCCTTTCTGACTTCACTGTCCAGTGTCCGTCTAGGGACCCAGAAGTATCGAGGGAGACTGTGGAATTGAAGGTGGTATCACTGCTTGGCTCAATGACCTCATAGTATGGCAATGATGTCTATAATTGGAGGGGAAGGTAATCCTAGAGGAGTGTCAGGTTTAAGGGAATAATGGGTTAGGGGGTACCATGAAGGTATCTCCAGGAGCCATGTTGAATGTTTAGCCTTAGGTTGGAAGGATTTGCTAAGCATGCCTACTAGAAGATAGAGATGTGAGAGTGTTGGATTCACCTGGTAGATACATCGAACCTCTCATTTACTGTGCTGACCCTCCAGCCTCTGGCCCCATGCTTTTTCCGTTCAGCCTCCCAGTCCTCAGGGGTCTCTAAGAGGGGAACAGGTGGCACACTGGAGCCCAGGCCACAACCTAGAGAAAGGGAGAAAGAGAAGTACTGGTAACCTCACCCTTTGTCTCCAGCCAGACTAGACCCCAACCACCTAGGCTTCTACCTTCCTGATTCCCTCAGCTTCTTTCCTTTCCTCTGTCCTACCCCCAGATCACTCTCCATCCCCTCCCAAAGATCTTCCACTCACAAGCTTTGCTCAGAGTCATTCCTTCATACTGTTGGGCTTGACTGTTCTGGGCTCTAGCCTGGATAATAGCCATGGCCACCTGTGGAAGAAATGACACCCCACCCCTTTGGCTCAGATCAGAGGGGGGAATAGAAGGGAATAGGATTTATGTTTCTCTCCATTTCTTATCAGAATAAAAAGAACAGTCTCTGTAGAACTGTGAGCTGATAAGTCATAGAAAGAATGGTTACAAAGGCAGGCAGATTTGAGAGGATCTATGGTGTACAAGAGCAGTTCTTAACCTGGGGTCCATGGACCCCCACATATTTCAGAGGGTTCATGAGCTGGATGGGAAAAAATTATCTTCATTTTCACTAACTTCCAACTGCAAGTCTTTGTTTCCTTTAAATATGAATTAAAAAAAAAAAACACCTTATCTGAAGAAGGGACCAAAAGGCTCCATTAACACACACAAAAAAGTTAAGAAATGCTGGTCTACAGTACAATTAAAAGAGATTCCCATTAGGGATCAAATGGAATCACATGGAGAACGCTTTGCAAACCATAAAGCTCTATGTAAATGCTAACTATTTTAAAAATAATAATAATTATTGTTATCCTAAAGGAAATTTTATGGAGTCGCCTGGTCAAGGGAGTACAGAGGGAGTAACAGGGAAGGAATGAGTCATATGGGTCCTTTTGGAGATGGGGTGTCTTACCCTAAAGGCGAGAGGCTCCAGTCCCCCCTCTCCAAAGCCAACTCTTAGAAGTCGGAAGTCTCGTCCATGAATTAGAATTTCATCAGGCATGAACTTCAGCAGAGACCCTGGACGAAGGATCTGGGGCCTGCCTAGGCCACTTACTGAAGTCAAGGGTTAAGGGTCATTAAATATTATAACCAAGAAACAGGGGGCCCTCTGTTTCCCTCCTACTTGAGGGGAACTCTTCCAGCCCATCCATCCCACTCATACAGGGGAAGTATGGAGAGAGGGGTCTCCCACACCTCCAGCTGCATCCTCTCACCCAGCTTCTAAAACAGTCCACTTTTTTCAATTACCAGCTTCCAACCGTCCAATGTTGCTGAGAGCAAAATCATAGTCACTGCTCAGTATAGAGTCCTAAGGGAGAAGAATAAAGCAGGGGAGTTGTAAAATGACATTTTTCTGACTCCCTTTCCAACTTTAAATCTACGATCCTATGGTTTTCCCCAGATACTCCCCTACCCAGGGCACGTCTGGTCCTCCGGGACAGACACCCTGAAAATTACCCCAGCAAGAGAAGGCTTCCCACCCCACCCTCTCCCAAACAGGCTTTATTAACCCTTCTTACTTCCCCTTCCTACTTTACCCCACCAATCTCCTTCAATTTTCTTCCCTCCTCACCTGCCTCCCTTGCCAGCCTTGGGGACGGAACAACACTCTCTGGTTGGTACATATCAGGGTTCCAGGCAATTCGGGTTCTAGCCCCCTTCTCACTCCTGGTGCCCAGGCCAATACCTGTTCCCCTTATTGGAAAGGAGAAGGGGGGGAAGATGAGTCATGCAGGGGAAAATTATTCCCTTCTCAACAAATCTCCTTCCATCTACCCTAAACCACAACCTTTTTCCCCTCTACAAGACCAAAAAGAAGGCTGAGAGAAGAATTAGTTTCTTCCCCTACTCTGAGCTCTTTGAAAAACACAAACCAAACCACAACAGGGGGTTAGAGGAAAGGTCATCACTTCATAGATGCCCACCATCTTCTAGGTGAGCCCAAGCTTACAGTAGCTCTGAACAGAGAAGTGGATGGTCTATAAGGTAGGAAGGTCTATGCTGGGGGAATCACAGTGGGATGAAGACCCTGAAGAGAGGAAGCTTAGAGAAGATTGAAGTTCTAGGGCATTGCCCAGAGTCAGGGGTATTGAAGGGTCCTCAGTACCTGGAAGGCATCGAAGGGCTGGGCAACTGCTGGTCTGTGGACTCCTTGGCTCTTCCATCACACTCACCTGCATGGACTTTGAGCGTAAGAGCTGAAAAAAAAGTTCATTTATAGTTAATTCCAGATCTTACCCACCACCACCACCACCCCCACCACCACCCCCCGCCCATCTCCCCTATCTCCCAGTTGGGGCGTCGGTGTGGGGCGGCATACACAAGATATGGGAGAAGGGTACAACAGCCAGCTCTTTTCCAAGTCAATATTAAATACTCAAGGGAAACTGAGGTCTAGATGTGATCAAGGAAGACAGGTCTGGGGTGGGGCAGGATAGGGGAAGAACTAGTTAATGGGTAATGAAAAAGTGAACTTGAGACTCGGAAGAAATACCGAGACATTGAGAAATCCAGCAACAGTTAGACCGGACTTATCCCGAAGTCAGATACACCCTCCATTTCACAGTTCCCACCCCAGCCGCCCAGCCGCCCCCCTGAAGCTCCCCTTCTTCTTACCCCCATCTCCGGCTCCTTCTGTGGGGGAATGTTGAAGCTCCGGCCCCGGCCCCCCCACCACATCTCCCTGGCTCCATTCAGGGGAACTGAGGGATGGGGAGGGGGAAGGGGGGGTGTAGGGAGACTCAGGGAAGTCTTGGCCCAACTGAAAGAAGGTTGAGTCCTAGGGAAGGGAAGAGATGGGGACTGGGGGTGGTGAGGGGGCAAGGCCAAAAAGAGGTTTTAGACAGAGTTCTTTCCTGGGGTAGGGGAGAGAGAGCTTTGGTTGGGGGGCAACTCAGGGTCCTCTGGAAACTTCAGACTACTCCGGAGATTGGGGGGGTAGGGTGGAAATGAGATGCCCTGCCCCTTAAAGGGGAATACACACAATTGGAGACGAGTTTGGAAAAGGGTTTTAAGAGAGTAGGCTGGGAAAGTAAATTTGGGGGTGTGCATGAGTCTGTGTGAAGAGTTCTCCAGTCCACTTTCTACTGATTAGCACAGAGGAACAGAATTGCATGAACGCTTATAATTTGGGTCAGGGGGAAGGTGTCTCGCTAAATCTGGGCTCCTCCTTGATGCACAATTTTTTGTGTGTATCTCTGTGTAACTCCGTGTGCTGAAGTAGTCGCCCTTTTTATGGGAAGAAGAAAAATAAGACATCCTTCTTTCCCTCAAATCTTACAAGAAGATGCTATAGGTGGGGAAAAGAAATTGGGCCCCTGGAGATTTCCCATCACACTCAGAGACATAATGATGAGATATCAAGGGAGGCTAGGGCAGAGAGAAAAAGGAATATATCCCGACTCTGTGCTTTTTAGTTGTTGGGGAGGTAAGGACTGAGCCAAGGAGATAAAACACAAACTCACGTGTGGGACAAACTGTCCCTCCCCCTGGGTCTCCCTTTACCAGTAGCCTGCAGCCAATTGGGAACTAAAGCAGTCTTCCGACACCTCCCTTTCTCTCCCTCCCAACTCTGAACATCGGATACCCCCACAATCAATGATTCATGTTGTGGGCAGTGTGGGCTAAGGGCCAGGAAACCTCTCCATACAACTTGGCAAAGTCCCTCGGGACAGGCTCTGGGGTGGGGAATTGGAGGGGTGGAGGTCACTGGAGAAAAACAGGCACGTAGATCCAAAATGAACATAAAAAAATAAGATGCAAAATGAAATTTAAATGAGTGGCCATTTTATTTTGTGTTCCTAGAAACAATTAAGCCAAGTTGGGGAACAGGGACTCTAGAGTCCCGGGTTTTTCCATGCCACCTCACCCCTCCTCTTTTCTAGCTTTGACCTTAAATGTTATGCTTTCTGACTTGGCTGCAGTTGTGGAAATCCTGAAGCAATTAGGGAGCCTGAGACAAGTAGTCTGGTATTGACTCCACACCTTCACAAATTCTGGTGTGCACTAGCTACGGCCCTCAAATCTGGGAGTGAGGAGGCAGTGAGAGGGGGTTTCTCCAAGGTATCCATGAAAATAAAAGCATCAGATTCTTGCGTGTCTCTCATACCCTTCCATCCTCCCAAGGCTCTTCTCTTACCGTGTCTCTACACTTATTGGGGGAAGATCAAGGCAAAGAAAGAGGGGAGTAGAGAGGAATACAAGACCAAGGTGTTCATGGTAAAGAGGAGGAAAGTAAAACAGTAAGATTAGCTTCTGGTCAGAAATGGAAAGAAAACAAACCAGGGAGTAGTGAATAGCAGCACTGAGTCTGGTGATTTTTACCTGCTCACAAGATAAGTCTGGCTGTTGGAACCCTGAAGACAATGCTACTCTCCCCCCAGTCCCCAGCTATTCCCACTTTCCCTGTCCTTCTCAGGCCACATCTGAGCAGAGAAGGGGGGGGGGGGGCTCGGTGAGTCATTTGATGAGTCACAGACCCAGATATAAGCACAGAAACAAGGCCACAGACCTGCCCACCCCCACTCTACCACTATCAGCCAGCTACAGTTTTCCCTATTCTATTCTTTCGGGCACCACTCCCCTTTCCTCGCTCAGGACATTGAAGGGTAGGAATGGAAGGGGGGCAAAAGGACGCTAAACTGGGGAGATTGGAGCATGGAATTATTGGAACCAAAGTCACGACCTCGGGCTTTAAGTGATTGTCCTTTCTCCATCTGAAAAGTGGGAGAAATTGCTGGGGCCTGAGTGACTCATTCTGAAGCTGCAGTGTACTTGACTGCAAGGAAAAACAGGAAAAAAATAACATGAAGAAAGTGGTATGAGGAAAAAGAAATTAACTGCCCAATGAAGGTCATGACTCAGCTGTGTGTGTTTGTGTATGTATGGAGGGCGGGGCAACCCTAAATGTCAAAAAGCAGCATTAAGCTTCCCACCCTCCTACCAGGTATTCCCTTAGCTTCGGAGGAAGAATGAACTAATTAAAGAGAAAATGAATCCCTTTCTCCTCCTCTACCACCCACTTCCACTGCCATACCCTACCTAGAGCTACTACAATCAAGCATATTCCTTCCGGGGTTAACCTTACTCATCCTTCTTGGTCAAGTACACCCACCATGGATGTGCAGCGGAAGAGGGGGGAAGGAGGAGGTGGGTTGCCTCTTTAGCAACTCTAGCAACTACCCTCAAATCTGAGGCTTGGCTGGTTGCTGAGGTTGTAGAATGACTTACTCAAGACAATTTCTTGAGTACTAATATGTTTGGAGGTTGAAGAGCTTACTGGTAACCTACAGAGTGACATCTCATTTTGTGAACACATGATCCAAAGCCATTTGCTTTTTAAGTTTTTTTTTTTTAATTTTTATTGGTCTGTGAGCTCTAGGGTTTTGCATAAATGATAAGGAATCAGTAAGGGAGAGAGAAGGTAGCACCTGTCCCCCCAACCCCACACTTTTCACCTCTGGCTCTTTTACAGCAGTAAGTTTAACGAGGAGAGATTTGAGACCTCTCCCCAAAACCCCATCCCCCCAAATGTGAATTTTTAAAACTTTTTTACAGATTTTTGTCAATTAAAATCTAAACCAATGGGGGGAGGGGAATCTGGATTAAATTTCATACAACTCTCAAACACAATCAGCAGGGCAACAAGGGAATTTTAGAAACCAGAGGAATTCTAGGACTGTTCCTACACAACATCCTAGAATCACATGGATAAGGTCAAAGAAATGAGAGGGTGGGATGGAGGACCAACAGCAGAGGTCTTGGGGCAAAGGGAAAGGAAGAACCTGGGAAAGCTCCTTGTTCTCAGAACCCCTGAAGCCCTGTACTGCAAGAGTATAAGTGCACTTGGAAGACTGAGATGGGGGCATCCCTAGTCTTGGTTAAAGAATTTCTGCCTTCCTTCCACATATATACCATTCTCAAACTCAAATGAGTTCCAGGGAGATTCTTAGGGCACCCACCTCCATGCCTAAAATACTAATGATACTTTCCTCCCTCCCCCACCTTCTAAAGGCCTTGCAGCTACAGAACAAAAACTTACCCACTGTCATGATCTCATGGGTATTGTGATACCTTCTTCCCTCCTTCCCCCCCAAAAAAATCTTTCACACATCTTCCCCTGTAGAAAAATAACTATTAATCTCAGGACCCCTCCTCACATTGAGAAGGGGATGGGGTTTCAATGCCTCAATAAATACCTTCTTCCATTTAAAAAAATAATTTAATTTTAAAGAAAAATCCACAGGGCTTGAAGGAGACCCAACCTACATCCCAACCCATTCTCAGCCAGGAAACCAAGAACCTTTTTTTTTTGAAGGGGTGGGGAAAGGGAGTAGAATTAAAATTACATCTTTATTTGGTAAAAAAAAAAAAACACAACACATGCCATGGAGGATTTTGTAATAATTTCATTTCTATTCTCACTCTCAAATTTAAAAACAAAAAAGGTGTCAAACTAGAAGAACCTAACTAGAGTTCAACCTAAAAGAACGATAGAGCATTTTTTTTTTTGAGGAGGAAGAGGTTTGAAACTTCCTTGGCTTTTTCCTCTTGGGATCTGCCTCCATCTCCTCAGGTCAAGCCCATACTATAAGCTTTCAGGAAGATGACAGAAGAATTATGAAAAAAAAAAACATATTGGGGTGGGGTGGGGGAAGCACGGATATTTCTAGGTCAGCTTCTCCACCCTCATCCCAGGAAAATACACCCCATTTGTCTTTGGGTACCTTTGCTTATTTAAAACCAAATAAACATTTTTTTCAGGAGAGTGCAACCCCGAAGAGCCACAGGCAGTAAGGTTACAGAAAACCGCAAAGTCAGACTTCAACGAGAAGGGGCTTTGTGGTTGATAAATGGAAGCAAAATACGGAAACACTTCATCTAGTTATGTGCAACTCTTGCCATGTAGTAGAAGTTTTATACTCCCTCTTCCCAACCACCCTCACTGGACAGTTGAGTGAAAAGCCCCTTCTTTTTTTTTTTTTTTTTTAAAGCAATCAGGGTTAAGTAACTTGCTCAAGGTTACACGGCCAGGTGTTTCTGGGTGGGCGCTAAGTGTCTGAGCCCAGGATTCGATCCCCAGGTCATCCCGACACTGGAGCCAGTGCTCTTTACTCGATGTGCTACCTGGCCGTCCCAAAAAGCCCCTCTTCTTAATGAAAATTCCCCAGCTGCATCTGCCAGCAGAAAGCCCTTATCTTTGTCCCCTAGGCATTAGGGGGGAAACTGAATTAAAAACAGGAAGGACTACATTTTGGAGGTGAGGTGAGAAAGCATCTCAAAAAACTCCAAGTAGAGAAATATTAAGTCTCAACCAGCTCTCCAGATGCTAGGTATGATTATTCTCCTTCTCTGAACAAATCCAAAAATGGATAATTGCATAGTTGACACCTTTTAAAAACGTCAAAGAGAGGAAGTGAAGATGGGACCAAGAAAGGTCCTCTGTTTAAAGCTTTTAGAAGTGGTCAGGGCCAGAACCACCTCTTGTGGTTCTGTGGCTTGTGCTTTGTGCAAACTGCGAAGGGCCCCCTCCCCCCATTCCCACAGAAAGGGAGCTGAGTGGCCAGAAAAAGGGATTCATCTAAGTATTAATCAGCTCACTGGGAGTTAAGTCTGTGGTGATAACTCCAAAACGTCATGTTTCACTAATTCCCCACTTCTTGTATAAATTACCTCCACCTCTAAATGTCTCTTCGGTCCTAATATCAAAAATATCTTCTTGTAAATTACTTTTTATTAATTTTCGTTTTAAAATAAACTACCCACAAACCTACAGTCAGCTATGGCTCAACAAAAGAAGCCTAGATGTTAATTAAGTTCACTCCCCAGAAGTGAAGAGGAAGGAGAAATGTCACACAAGTAGAAAAAGAAATCTTTTTGTGTGTTTTTCTTCTTTTTCAAACAAATTAGTTCATAAAATAATTTTTCATTCTACTTTAAAGCAGTGTTTCTAACAAGATGGGAATAGCAGGTTTAGAGTTTTTTAGGGTTTGTTTTTAACAGTCTTGCCAGTTCTCTCTCACCCACGAAGTCAAGCCCATATCCCAACCAAACCCCCATGTTTAGTTACTGATATGGCCAAAAATCATGATCTCAACAAGCTATCTTTGCAAAATCCATTCAGAAAAAAACCCAAAACACAGAAGTTGCTCTTCTGCTTCTATCCTTCCACAAAATGCTTTAAAACTATGATAATTAAAAATAAATCATAACCCCATCAACTGGCAGCTACCTCAACTCAGCTGAACTGTGACCCAGAAAAGGGCAGGAAAGAACCAGCAACAATCCCTCCCCCAAACTAGAATGACACAGACTTCTTAAATTTTTTTTAAAAGGAGGAAACAGAACCATAAGAAAATGATTTCCTTCCATCTAGGAAGTGAACTTTGTGATTTAAACTAAATACTGCCCTCTTTCCCCACCCCCAACCAGTCACTGGCCCGGTCCTGCTTTTTCCAGAAAGAATCCCTGCCCACTCTCTACCTGAATCCAAACCAGTAGTAAGTTTATTTTAACCTCCCTTCTGTCACATACTTTTCCAACCTACAAAGAACTTTGGTCTTTTATTCCACCAACCTCAAATCTATTTCTCTGCTAGCTTCATGGTGTCCCAACAGCTAACTGTCCTTTAACACCCCAAGAGAAGGAAAGATGGGTTATTAGGTAGAACCACAACAATGTCCCCATTTGCTTCTCCTACCTTGACAAACCCAGTACCATGGGGGATACTACTGTTTGTGAGGTACCTTCCTCAGTCTCCCTACCCAGCCCTGGCCAGCTCCTAGCAGCCTGGGCTACCCATCCCCCTAACACCCTGAAGCCTGGGTTGGGTCCCACAGAAGTTATTGCATTAGCCCTACCCACAACGGGCTGGGTCACATGAGCCAATCAGTTGTGCTTACCTCTCTTTGTTTTGCCCCCTTACCCTCCCAGCTTCCACCCCCACTCAGAATCTGTGTACCAACAGCTCCCCACCCCTTTCCTGCTCCCTCCGTCTCAGTTCTTCCCGGTAGCAGCAGGAGCAAAAGTTGCTGGTCTCAGGGTGTCCATAGAAGCTGCAGTTCGGCTGTTTGCACTTGGTCTGGGTCAGGGGAAGCCCCAAGTCTTCCACTGTCCCTCCACCCCATCCACCAGCACCATCTGGCTCTGGGGGCTCCCTGTAGCCATTACTGTAGCTGTCTGCCACACGAAAGGGGGAGGGTAACAATGATCCCCCTGTATTTCCATCCACAGAATGACTGTCTCTCTCCAAAGGAACTGGGTCTTGATGGGGGAAGGGCCGCCCTGAGGAGCACTGTCTAGGAAAGGTAGCATAAGATGGGAGTCCCCCTCCACAGGGACCCCCTGCCACCTGCCTTCCAAGGTCCTGGCAGTGGGGACCACCCCCAGCTGGCCTGGGAATAGTGAAGCCCCCAGGGTGGCTGGTCGAGAGCACAGCCTTGGGCTCTGGTGGGGAGGGGTTCAGAAGCTCTTCTCCCCCATCTGGCTCTGGTTTCTTCGCTGGGGGGGGCCCACTTCCACCCCCTCCATTCATTTTCCTTTCTGCCTCTTTCTGCTTCTGCTCAGCCTGGAATCTCTCCTCAGCATCTGCCAGGTAGCGCTGAATCATCTCCTCCTGGTACTGGTGTCGGTGACTCATCTTCAGGTTTCCAGCAAAAATAAACTTACGTTCCCCCTGCATTGCAATTCTCATAATGCTCAAGCTCAGTCTCACTTCCTGGCTATACTTGCTCCCTCCATCACCTGGAGACTCAGGTGTGGGCTTTTCAGACCCACCAATATCCCCAGATGTATCCTCCTTGCTGCCCTTCCAGCCCTTGATTGAGCCTTTCTTTTTCTTGTCCAGTATCTCACTGCCACTGGGTGGCACCCCAGACCCCACCCCAATCCCAACAGGCTTGGCACCCTTGCCATGCATTAGGCCCCCCATGTTCTTCTTGAGTTTACTGCCCAAAGTCTTGCCAAAGCTGCCCAATTTGTTGGCAACTGAATCTGCTCTCTTCTTATCCTTCTCCCGATCTCTCTTTGGCTTCTCTTTTCGCCCACTTCCCCCATTGCTGGTAGAGTTGCTGCCAACTGATTCCTTGTCAGATTCCCCTGATTCTGGGGTAGAACGAGGTTCATCCCCAGCTGAAGCTGTGGGGGACTCAGGTTGGGCCAAGGGAGCCTGCGAAAGACAAAAGCACCACTGAAAATTATCCCACATTTCCACCCACCTCCTTCCCATCCCCACCCCCAATTTCTTCAGTAACTCTCCTGGAATGGAGGTGGAGAGAGTTGGTTTGTTTTCTTTCGTTAATCACTGAGGAATGTAACTGCTGTGACAGGTAAGGAGTTTCTGGTTTTTAACTTTCATCCCATCTACCACATATGGACTTCCTTCGGTAGTTCAGTCTCATGCCCGACAGAATCTAGACATTCCTGCGGGATTCTAACAAACACCTGGCTTGTCTGTGTATAAGCACCAGTAGGCTTGAGCTTACTAATGTTTCCCTCCCCCTACTCTGCCAAATGTGCCTTACGACTCCATCCAGAGCTACCTCCTTTCTCCCACCTAGCCTAGGTTTCCCCCACAACAATGGGTCCCCCAGCTAGTGAAAGATGATCCATGACTGAGAGCAGAGTTCACCTGTGCATCAGAAGGTAAAGAGATCCATTTCACATTCATGTAGCTATGCAGAAGGTGTAATTTTGCCTCCAAGGACAGGGTCACACTGCAGGAAGGGAAAAAAACAAATTAAAACCCAAAGGCTTCAAAGGGGGTAAATGAAACTACAGTCTGTCAGTGTTCATCAAATTCATAACAATAAAAAAATACAAATTTGAGAAAAATAATAAAGAATATAAAATATGTATGTACTAGGAATTCTAATAGGTCAGGTAAACTAGGTCATTACTCAGATATGGAGGATATTAAGAAAGGGGAATCGGAAAAGATTTGTTCTAAATGTATTTATTCTCCAGGCTTCCCAGATTCAGGGATGGGGAAGGTTTGGAGGGCTAGAAAGACTAAACACCGGAGATCTGGGAGTTTGCTTCTCTTGTTATTTAAATTCTACAAGGCCACAAACCTCCAGCTGAAAATTTTGGCTATTTTAAATCTCCCCTCATTGATCTCTTTGTTAGGGTGGACAAATCCAGCCACAAAAAGGCAATGATTTGATAGCCCTGCCTGACCTCTCAGGTCATGTTTTGTTTTATTTTTGCTAGGTCTGTAATATTAAGGACAGAACTATCATCTCTATTCCACTGAAAGGAGAAAGCAAAAATCTGGTTTTATACCCATCTCCCCCACCCCCCCCATAAATTGTAAAAGCGGCTACACAACACCACAATTCTAGTATTAGCCTATGTCCAGCCCTCCAGATATCTTGCATATTGCAGGTGGTATCATAAATCCCTTTTGAGATGGGAAGACTTGTTGTGGAGTTGCTAAGACGTTTGCCGATATATATGTGAAGGTCTTAAAACCAGAGAATCCATTTGCCTGACCTGGCCAGCCTGACGTTGTCACTCTCATCCTTGCCCCACTCCCAGCTCTTTCCAGGGTCCACTGCAAAGTGCAAGGGTAACAGCTTGTGCTCGGAGTCTGTGAGTGGGATCACTGCTAGGGAAGTGGAGAGGAGGAGGGAAGTAAAGAAACAGGTCATTAAGAAACCTCTAATTAACCAGACCCAGATCAGCCTGCACTGAAAGGAAAAGGGAATAATTACCATATCTACCAGACTATACTCTGCTCAATTATCTGTTTTGTGGAGTTAACTTCTTCCTGCTACATAGCCTCAAGAGAGCCTTCAGCCCACTGACAGTGAACAATCACAGGGGATCACTTACAGTCTCTGGATTAGACTGTCAGGCAGTCTGTGCTAAGAGATCAAACTCATCTGAACAAAAACGTAAGCAAAATGCAATTAAGAAAGCCCTGTAACCCAATAACCCTGCGTATCAGGGTCCTGTCCCACAATGGAGTGAGAAGTTCAACCACAATAACATGCTGGATACACCAACGTCCTTATGACTTCTGAAGCTTGATCAATTCACTTCTACTGCCAAGAATTGTTTTAGCTCAAGCTTTTCCTTAATCTCTCATTTCAATTCTCCCAAGAGGAAACAAGGCATTATAAAAGAAGGAAGACAGAAAGAAACCAGAGACATAGACACCATCATCATCACCTTGCTCCTTGGAGTTCTCTTTCTGCTCCATAGACACCAGGGCAGAGAAATGAGCCTGATCATAGGCCAATACCAGGGGCGATCGGTGACACCGGCTGGCTGGGACTTCCAAGGGCAGATAAATCCCCCCAAAGGGGATTGGGGCAAATGCTGCAGAAAAGTCATTAAGGAGAAAATCATGAAGCATATCAATTCCCTTTGCCTAGGAGACACCTTCCTACCTTCTGCCATTTGTATATCCCCAACAAAGACTAGTTAGTACTCTCTTCTACAAAGACTTTACTTATTAATTCCAAGCAGTCAATTATGTCTTCTCAGCATTTGTATTTTATATGTGTGCCTTATATCTGTATATACTACCCATCTCCCCTGCCTTCTCAGAGATTTAGGACCTGTATCTACACAGAGTCCAGATTAGGGCATCGATTAACTAATTGACCCACCTTCTCCACCTGAGTCCCTAAGCATGGTGTCTGCGACGACAACAATTGGCCTCTTAAGCACATGTGCAAGGACAAAGACATGGAACTCTTCCAGGCTCTCATATACAGGTTCTTCTGAACTCTCCACCCTGAAGTCAAAGAAGCAGAAAAGTAAACCTATGAAGACTGAATACTTTAGTTAAGAGATGAAGGGAAAACACTGGGGTATAATGGCATTGCTCTGGACTAGGATTTATTAGACCTTTTTTCTACTCCTGATTCATCAGTTAACTATGTGACTAGAGTCACATCACTTCTGGAAGCTTTCCCCACTCCTCTCTATAAAACAATGGTCAGCCTAAAAGGAAAATTATATCATGGACAATTCATAAAAATTTTCTGGAACAAATAATCATGATGGCCAGGCGTGACACTAAAGAAGATGAAGTGAATGACCTGTCTGATTGTTGTTACTAGTACCCATAGTAAGTCTGGACCATTCAAATTAAAGTAGTTAAGATGTCACAGGATTCTTGGATGAAACCGACCATGTCCTGAGGCCTAAGCTGATAAGAAGACTCACTCCACACAGGAACCCTCTTCAGTGTTTTCAGGACTTCCAGCCAAAACCTCCCCTTTACGAGCCCCATTAGGGGGATAATTTGTTTTGTCTTCTTTAAAAATGCCTGAGGGTCTATCATATTTTTTCATGGGGGTTGGGGTTAAAGACTCCCCCCTTCACTTTTATCCAGGGACTTAAAAATCATTACTAAAACGACCCCCAAATATCCCCTTTTCTCCACACAAATTCCTAGTTGCCATAATTATAAAAAGCTAATTTTATTTCCCCCAAATTATACTAAAGCAAAATCCCCTTGCAATAGTTTTACCTTTTCACTCCGTCCAAACACTTTCTGGGAAGAAACTATACAAACTATCCCAAAGGAAAGGAAACTTGCAAATTAAAGAGGACCTGAACCATTTCCCCAGGTTGCACAGACCTTTCCATGAAGGAAAAAACCTCTAGACCTAAGCAATCACACACAGAAGACAAAAATAATAATAGTTAACACTTCATATACACTTCAAATACAGCACTTCCCATGTGCCAGCACTTTTATTATTATCTCATTTGAACCATAAGAGGTAAGGCACTATTATTATCCCTATTTTACAGATGAAGAAACTGAGGCAGAATTTAAGTGACTTGCCCTGGGTCATACAGCTATTAAGTGTCTGAGTCATATTTGAACTCAAGTCTTCCCAACTCCAGGCCCAGTGTTCTATATCCAATGCACCACTTAGCAGTCACAAGAAAAAGCTAGAGAAAATCAGTTGGAAACATATCCAAAAAAATTCCATCCTACTCAACAGTCCTTCTGTAGGGTAGATTCCAAGAAACTATTTGAGTGAAGAACCCTGTCCTTCTTATAAGAGTGGAGCACTGATTTATGAAAGATAGTCTTTGGAAGACAGGACACCAAAATGGGATAACCAGTGATGTGATGATAATGTTACTGCATTAAAATCCATTTGACCTTGCCCCAATGTCAGCTGCAAAATGAAAACCCAACAAATACGGTAACAATGGGTTCAATGTCATTTACTGCTTCTTTGCAGTAAAATGAGTGTCCATTTGGAGTTTATCTTGTTGGACAGTGTGACATAGTATTCTAAACTTACTTTCTGCCAGAGTGCTTTCCAATTTCCCAATTGTTTTTGTCCAATAGTGAGTACTTACCAAAGTAACTTGGTTCTTTGAGTTTATCAGACAGTGCTCTATGCGTGTTTGTTTGCTTCTATATACTGGGTACCTAATTTCTTCCATTGATATCTCTCCTGTGCTCTAACCTTTCTCTCTGGCTCTCTTTCTTTTAACTAGTACCAAGTCATTTTAATGGTCACAACTTTTTAGTACAGTTTAAGATCTGGTATTGACAGACTCACCCTTCTTCCCTTCCTATTTTATTTCATTAGTTATCCTTAAGATTTTTCTAAACCAACAAAGTTTATTCCTCCATATGAATTTCATTATTTTTTCTAGTTTTACAAAATACTTTTGGTTGTTTGGTTAGTATGATCCTGGATAAGTAAAATGACATAGGTAGCACTGCCAATTTTATTATATTGGTTCAACCTACCCAAGCATAATTAACATTTCTCTAATTATTTAGGTATGTCTTTGTTTCTGGAAAATGTGTTTTGTAATTGAATTCAGGCATTTTCCAGGTGAATCTTGGTAGATACACTCAACCAAATTTTTATAGCTTCTATGGTTATTTTGAATGGAACTTCTCTTTTTAGCTTTTCCTGCTATATTCTGTTGATAATATAAATGAATGCTGATGAGTTATGTGGATCCGTTTTATATCCTGCAACTCTGTTGAGTTGAGTAATCAACTTTAATTAACCTTTTGTTGACTTTCTAGGGGTCTCTAAGTAATATATCATCATTTGTTTTCTCTTTGTCTATGCTTATTCTCTCATGGAGTTAAACACTGAGCAATACTGGAGGGTAGGCGAAAGATATCTCTCTACTAGAGATGGAGGCTGGCATACTCCATTATACAGACTTCCCTTTTAATAATCTTGCTCTACCAGTGATGAAGGCAGATGGAACCTGGTGATTAACAGTGGAATACTGGTAGTTGAAGAAAGTAGTTATGCTAATTGCAACAGCTGACAAGTTCAGGGGATATAAATGGTGATACAGTGTGACTGCTTTAAGCCCCAGAAATAGTACAGAGTCTTCCAAATGAAATCCACAATCACTGAAGATAATCCACACAGTTTAACAATTTGCAGACTATGCAATACAGATGAATGCAAAGCCTATCAAGTATACACATATACATCTTGGCTAGACACTGGGCCCAGAATCTAACAGGAGGAAGAAAACTGGCCAGTTGGAGTTTTGGAAATTACACAGCTGCTCCCTGAAACAAAAATCTTTTTCAAACTGTTATCCACTTAGATAATGGATAATGAAGCTAGGTGGCATAGTGGATAGAGTGCTGAGCCAGAGTCAGGAAGACCTGAGTTCAAATTTGGCCTCAGTCATTTAGTAGCTGTATGACACTGGGCAAGTCACTTAACCCTATTCACCTCAGTTTTTTCATTTGTAAAATGACCTAGAGAAAGAAATGGAAAACCACTATAGTATCTTTGCCAAGAAAACACCAAATGGAGGTAAGGGAGAATCAGACACAATTGAGACAACAAAAACGACATCCCTTTAGATCTACGTCTTGGGAAAATGGGGTGGTAAAGTGGAGACATGGCCTTGGAGCCAGGGAAACCTAGGTACAAGCAGCACCTCTGACATAGACTCTCTGTGTGAACTATGGGAAGTTACTTAACCTCAAAATGTTCTGGGCAACTCTCTAAGACTCTTTTCAGAGAAGGTGCCAACTTTGCATTGGTAGGAGTTTCCTTATCCAGGAATTCCCTATACCAATGAAATCACCAGTCTAGTCTCTATGCTTATTCAATTGGTAGTGGTATATGCTATATGGCAATGGATCATGGGATACCCTCATCTCCAGAAAGTCAAAACTGCTGGGAACTGGAAGGGCAACGGAGAGCTGGGCAATGAGTACAAATCAGTAGCAATCTTATTACCTACAACCAAGGACTTATAAAAGATACCTTATGATATAAGAAAAATATAATCAGAAGAGAAGGTGGGCCTGTGGGTCCATACTGTTAAAGGGAATAGTCATATCAATGAGATTGATTGATTTAACAATTCAAGTAGCTAAGTCCCACACTATAGGCCAGCCAATAGACATTTATTAAGTGCTCTGCTAAACACAAGACAAGTTCAGTCTATCTCTTTTTAATTCATCTATCTGGTCCTCTCTCCCATTTAATCATTTCCCCTATTAACCTGTAAACTCCTGGTAGGAGAGACTTGGACCTGGTCACTCAATCTCTTCCCCCTCCCCTCAACCCTGATGCCACTAGCATGTTCGAACACATTCTGAGTGGATCAATCATTAAGAGCTATGAATTGGGTATGAACCAGGATGGGTCCTGTCCCTAAGGACCAAAGGAAGTGTGTTAGTGTTGAGTAAGGGTCCTGGCCACATAAAGCCAGGAGGCTAGTTTGGAAATAGGGATTCAAGCTTCACCTGTTAGTGCAGATGCAAAGTCCCTGAGAAGAGACCACTTGAGGAAAGAAGAAGCAGAGCCTGGCCCTGGCCTCAGTCTCTTCCCTTCCTTGGTTGCAGAAGCCTCATCAAATCTGAAGAGCCAGAGGACAGGGTTCTTTCACAAGCACCCCAGCAGGATTCCTATGACGATAGTCACAACTGTCTACGGCAACAACCAAGGATGCCCTGGGCCAATGAGGAAAGGCAGACTGGAAGCTTCACAAAAAACCTAACACCACCGCTAAGGAGGACACCCTGAGGACTTCCAGGAGCTCTCACCCTTTTTGCCACATATGCTCTCTAAGCTCAACTCCACTGTTCCACAGACTATGGATGAACCGGCAAAATAGTGTTATCACAGACTTGCTGGGATGTTATGTACCAATCATAGCACTGTAGTACAAACACATGTTTTAAGAACTTGTTATGTCTGGTTGACTGATGCCAACAGATAATCATGAGGGAAACCTGTTCTTTTTGTCTGTTAAGTGTTTTAAGTGAACTGTGCTCAATTTTCACTGGACAGAACATTCCTATTACGAGGTCCAGGGCTCCTTCTCCCTCAAGCAGAAACTCTGCAGATAGGAAGCCCTCAAATAAAACTAGAGAATTTACTATTTCTTACCCCCACCACATCCACATACCCTCCACAGCTGGCTCCGTTGGTACCTATATGCATTCGGGGTTCACTTGAAGCCAGCTTGATGAGCTCATTCCATTCCTTCTGCCATTCCTCCTCTGTATACACAAGCCCAGACTAGGAGAAAAAGACAAAGAAGTGGGTGGTAATTAGGATTTTGGCTCCCAATGACCCTTCATCTACATCCTACTCAAATATCTTCATCCATATCTCTTCATTCACATTCACAAGTGATTTATACTACAAATTCAACTCAACTCTCCAAGTGAATAGCAAAAGGAAGCTTTGCCAAAAAATATTATAAACCAAAGGATAAAACAAAAATATTACTTAATGGTTTGGGGATGTCATATGTGATTATGGGAACAAGGTTACCATACTAGTTATTAGAAAAATATTCAAATAGCTTTACACACACTTACGGGAGGAAAAAAAGCCAGATCTATTCCTTGTTCCTTGCTACCACTTTCAGATCTTCCCCCTTCCAACATCACTCAGTTCATTTCTCCCTCCATCTGTACTCCAAACATATTTATTATGCTAACCAGATTCAGAGAGCTGTTTTCTAGCCCCACCCCTCCTCTTATTCTCCTTCCTTTCTCAAGAAGTTCAGTACCTGACCCAGTCACAGAACCACAAGATTTAGAACTGGAAGAAACCTGAGCAACCATCTAATCTAATGCTTCACTGAAAGGAATTCCCATTAAAACATTTTAATTTTAACTTTTTTATTATTCTGAACCTGACAAATACAAACTGATAGGAACTTTTTAATATAAAGAGAATAGGAAGATAATTGTACATGAAATCACAGATACTTATTATGTACAGCTTCCTATAAAAAAAGAAAAGCATTTATACCAAATTCATCAGGTTAGTTTCAAATCTATCCGTGTCCCTCTGAACTTCATTCTGTTTCTCTTCTGTACATTTAAAAAATGATTCACTGAGCCTCCATTCTCTTCTTTTTACAGCCTTACTGCTTGCCCCCATCTCACCCCAAACCAAACTGCCCGCTTCCCTGCCTCCCCACCTCCCCCAACACCCCAGAATTTTTTTAAGCTTCCCTTACAACAAATAAGCATAAGCAAATTGAACAAATTCACACACTGGCCACATCTGAAAATGTAGATCTCATTCTACGTCTGAGACTATCACCTCTCCGAGGTAGGTAGCATGTTCCATCATTGGTCTTCTAGAGTCCCAGTTAGTTACTGTATCAGAGTTAAAATCTTGCAGTCTTTGTTCTTTGTATTATATAAATTGTTCTCTTGGCTCTGTTTGCTACATTCTGCATCAATTCATAAAATGGTTTCCATGAAACTGTCCCTTTCATAGTTTTTTACAGAACCGATAATCCATTACATTCACATACTACAATTTTTGCAGTTGTTCAACTTACAGGCATTTACTATTTCCAGTTCTCTGCTGCAACAAATTTCAATATAAATATTTTGGTACACATATAAAAAAATTTCTCTTTTCTTCTCTCTCTGATCTTGTAAAATAACTAGAAGTGATACTACTAATTAAAAGACAGACATGGGTCAGTGGGTTTTTGGACATAATTCCAAATTACTTTTAGGAATGGCAGGACCAGTTCACAGATCCAACATCACGTTAGGGTTGATATGTTACCATAGCCCCTCTGACTACTGTCATTTTCCTTTTTCATCATCTTTGCCAATGGGTATGAGGAGTCTTAATCAGTGTTTCTCTTATTATTATAGTGATTGGGAGAATTTTTTTTCATTATAACATATCTCCCCAAGTTTATCTAAATAGGACACATTAGCCATTTACTATAGAACAAAAATAATACATCATATTCATATACCACATTTTATTCAGACATTCCCAGATGGAAATAGCACCCACAAAAAAGTAAAGCCATAAAAACCTATTAATTTTTTAAATCAAACTCACAATACCTATTCCAAACCTTATCTCTCCTCAAGAAAACTCTACTATTTCTCCACCACTCTCCCTTATAGCAAAGATTCTCACTTCATATTTGAGAAAATAAAGGCCATCTAATGTGGAGCTGCCTCTTCTCCCCAATTCCCCCTCTCAAATATTCCCCATTCTCCCCTCTTTTGCTCCAGCCTCAAAGAAAGAAGTCATCCTTGGTCTTGCCAAGCTCAATCACTCTACTTGTACCCTTCCAAGAATCTGTGTGAAGATCATGCCCCACCCCCCTTTCTAACTTCTAGTCTCTCTTTATCCACTGGCTCTTTACCAGCTGCCTAAAACATGCCCAGATTTACTCTAGCCTTAAAAAAAAAAATCTTTTTTAAACCCTCCATTTGATCTTGCCATCCTTCTCAAGCTATGGCCATATATCTTTTCTCCTTTTCACTGGTGAGCTAAAAAGAAAAGCTGCCAACAATCATTGCCTCCACTTTCTCACATCCCACTCACTTCTCTACATATTCCAATCGGTTTCTAACCTGGTATACCATTCACCTGAAGACTGTTCTCTCCAGGGTTAGCAATGATCTTTTAATTTTCTAAATCCCATGGCCTTTCCTCAGGCTTTGTCTTTTCTAAGCACTCCCTCCTCCTACATACTCTCTTCACTCGGTATTTCCATGACACTGTTCTCTACTGGTTCACTTCTTTACCTAACAATTCTTTCTCAACACCCTTTGCTAAATCATCATCCTTGTCTTATCTATTCCCTTTTTGTAGTAATACCATAAAGCTTTGTTCAAGCCCCTCTTCCCATATCTCTTCATACTTTCTCTAAGTGATCTTGGCAGTTCCTGATTGTTCAATTATCATGCCTGTGCAGATGACTGCCATATCTAGATATTTAATCATTTCTCAAGTTCCTGTCCTGAATATAACTGCCATATTAACATTTCCACCTGGATGTTCCAAAGGCTTCCAAATCCAGTATGGCCTACCCTTAATTCCCCTACTTCTGTCCTGGGCACCCCTACTCTTCCAGTCACCCGATTTTGCAAGCTAGGACTTTTCCCTCTCCCTCATTCCTGTTATTCAGCATGTGGCTAATTCCCATCAATTTTAACTCCACAATATCTTTCATACCTCCCCTTACTTCACTCACATCAAACCACCCAAATTCAGACCCTCATCACCTCTTACCCAGACTTTACAGTAGTCTTCTATGTGGTCTCCCTACTTTCAGTGTCTCCCTCTCTATACATCCTCCACACAGCAACCAAAATGCTCACTAATGCACAGGGTTCTAATCATGCCATTATTTTCCTGCTTAAGCTATGTCAATGGCTTCCTTTTGCCTCTAGAATAAAACACCAAGTCCTCTCTGTTCAACATTTAAAGCCCGTCACAGTCTGACTCCAACTTAGCTTTCCATTTTTTCCCATTATTCCCCCTCACTTCATATTTCAACCCACTCAGCGGTTCCTCAGCATGGCACTTTGTCTTCCACCTCTGTGCCTCCACACAGGCTGTTCCCAAGGCCTGGAATTATAACAGCTGACAAGAGCTAACATGGATATGTGCCTGGCACTGGGCTAAGCATTTAACAATCATTATCTCATTTGATCCTCACAACAATCTGGGAGGTAGGGGCTATTATTTTCTTCATTTTACAGATATGGAAATTGAGGCAAAGGGCAAGTGAAGTGACTTTCCTAGGGTCACACAGCTATTAAGTGTCTGAGTACTCAGATAATGCTGACTCCAAGCCCACTACACCACCAGCTCTGCTTAGAATGTTCTCTTTCTCTACACTCTTGGAGTATCTAGCTTCCTTCAAGCTTATTTCATTTGCATCTTTGTATCACCAGTACCCAACTGTACCAAGCACACAGTAGGCACCTAATAAATGTTACTGGATTGAATTAAATGATAAGAGAGGAAGTCACTCCAGAAACATCTCAGACATGGGGACAAGCCTTTCTTCAATTAAAAACAAGCAAAAGAAAACTGAGAGGCAGCATTGAGTAATGGATAGAAAACCTTCTTTGGAGTCACAAAGATCTGGATTTAATGCCTTTCTTCTGATATATACTAGCTGTGTGATAATGGCCTAGTCACCCAAGCAACTCTCTAAGACTAAAAGTTATAGAGACTGTATCAGAGAGAGGGTTTCCAAAAGAGAAATTCCTCACATCAATGAAATCCTAAGTCTGGGCAAAAAGAAGAAAAAAATTTAATTAAGCAAACAGCCCATAATTAAAGCACATGTAGTTGATTATGTTACAATAGAAAATCACATATAAAGGTCTTCCTTCTTTCCTAATTACTAAATAGGTCAGCTAGGTGGCTCGGTGGATAGAATACCAGACCTGGAGTCATGAAGATTTATCTTCCTGAGTCCAAATCTGGCATGAGACTGTGGGCAAGTCACTTTACACTGTTTGCCTGTGTTTCCTCATCTGTCAAATGAGCTGGAGAAGGAAATGGCAGACCACTCCAGTATCTTTGCCAAAAAAAAAAACAAAAAATCCCAATGGGGTCACTAAGAGTCGAACACAACTGAAAGGAACAAACAACTAAATAAATCTTGGCCACTAGGGGGAGGATCTTCCCAGATTACTAGCTATCACTAACTTCTATGCATCCAATCCTTACAGCAGGAAAGGAAAGCCCTGTATGAATTCCGAAGCTCAAATCTATAGAAAAAATCAACTGAGAAACTGTAGCGGCAAGCACCCCAAGCGTCCTCAGGGTTTGTGCCAACACAGGTTCTTAATCTGCTTTGATAAAGGAAAGCAACTCAAAATGGGTTAACAAGCTTACTTTAATCAGTCAAACATGTATCGTTTACCTAGTTCAGGGGAAAAAGGTCAGCACCCCGAACTTCAAAGTATACAGACAGAATTATCAAGACAGAAACAGATCAAGTAGACAGATTTCCAAACTGTCCAACCATTACATCCATACCAAATCAACATCTGGGTTTCAAAGCCGGGGGGCCCTGGACAACGGCTAGCCCAGAGTTTCATCAAATCACAGAACACTTCTCAAAGTGAGCCCCAAAACAAAGCTACACATCTGGGCTTATATAGCCTTCTCCAGGCTCAGAGAATGTAACGACCTTATTGACTCCGGGGCCAATCAAGAAGTATCTACTGAAAAACAAGCCTCCCACCCCAGGCTCCAGGTGCACTTTAGCCTAGGGGCAGGTAAGATCTTACAAATTTACATTCCCATTACAGAAACACATCAAGTAAAAAAAAAAAAAATTTGAAGTGGTGATCAAGAGGGGAAATATTAATCACTCTCTTCTTCAAGGAGGGACACAACAAACTCTATTCAACAAACATAACAAACATCTTTCAGATTTAAATTACAGTCAATTGAAGGAGAAAGGTGGAAAGGTGAGAGAAGGGAAAAGAGGAACCAAAAAAACAAGAAAGGGAAACACAAAAAGGGACTGACGGAGACAGAGGTCATTGTGAAAGAGATAGACAAGGGAAGGGCAGAAATGAGAGATGGACAGGAGGATAAAGAGAGAAAGAGGCTTAATAAGTTTATACAAATGTACCACTTAAGAGCCAGAGAGGTGCTACAAATAATCTGATGAGCCTACTAATTGGTTAAATATTTACCAAAGACCTGAAAAAGCATAGTTCTAACTCATTGTAATAAAAGGGGTTTGTTTGTTTTTTGGACAAAATAAAATCCTCCATAAATTCAGGAAGTTCCTCTTTGGGAGCTCTCTAAAGCAAGGAAATTAAAGGTTTGGTTTCCCCTCCCCCTCCAAGAAATTTTTTAAATTGGCATTTCCAAAATTTGTTATTTTTTGCATAAGTTTTGGAAATATGAGTGTTCCAAAAATCCTTTCTCACTTTTCAAAGGAAAAAACCCCCCATGCTTATCCCTTCCTGAAAAGTAGAAACTGTCATGTTTTATTTTACAGAGGGAAAGGTTATCTACTTTCATGGAATAAAATCGATAATTTATTTCACATCAGTAAGAACTTAAAGTTGTTTTACTTTTATAGCTAGAGGTATAAATGATATCTTCTTTTAGACACTTCATCAACAAGCATCCGAGTGCCTATAATGTATAAAGAGCACAGTGCCAAATACTCTGTAGATGGGTGGTTCCCATCTCCTGCCCTATCCTCCAAGAATCTCTGTCCCATGGGGTAATCTGAATTTTATGGCCCTTTGAAGGTAGTAAAAATAGGAGAATGAGAACCTAGAAAGTTCTACCTTAGTGGATCCACCTCGACAACACTGGGAAGGTTTTCCCATTTAGATTCTCCTACCTCCTTATTCTGCTGTGTTTGTTGCCACCTCCAACGCCGTCTTAGCGCCTCCTTCTCTCCTCCTTTCTCCATCAGTGAGTAAAGTGCCTTACGGAGCATTAGGTCCCGATCATGGAAACCCCACATCCCTACAGAAGCAATGAACTTGAGAAGGAAAAAAGGCAATGGCATGCACTGATTGATTTTGCATGAACAAACTGTATGAAGCAAAGTGGACTGAGCCTTAAGTTCAAAGACCATCTATCAGAGAACAACTGAACAGAACAGAAAACTGTGTTCCTCCATTTCAGGCTGCTTCAACTTCCAGTCATCATGTTTCAAGAAGGAGGGTCAGATTCCAATTTACAGGCTGTGAAACTTTTAGAAGGGCTCTGTCCCCACAAACCCCTATTAAGGAATCCTTACAACTAAACAAAGTCTAACCCAATGAAACAAAAATCAGAAAAACTAATCTTAAAAGAGCACTCTCCAAAGAATATAACCAATGTTTATGCTAAGAGCTATGCGTGTATAAAAATTTGGGTTGTAGCTATTTCCTGATGCACTAAAGTGAGATAACTCTAAGCAGAACATAGCAGGGTAAGGATATATGAAAACATCTTTACACAGACCAATGAACTGTGGGGAAACCACAGAAGCAGAAAATACAGGCCTGTCATGCAGCCATAAGAGATAGGGGAGACTGAGTGAGGGAAGGAAAACAGTTCTTTGGACAGATGAAGACTACCAAGAGCTTCAAGCCATGCATGGCTGCTATTTTAACTCAAAGGATCATCTTTATGGATTCACAATGAAATAATGACTGTCGATTATGTATATGAAAAAGAGGAAAAGACAGACATGCTTTTCATCCTGAGTAGTATGAAAGGTTGAGATATGAAAGGGGGTGACAGTTTAATATGCAGATACGCTCTCTAATGGGGCCTACACTGGGCCTGCTTTCTTTCTGTCTCTAAATGCTTGGTCACTGAACAGCGGGAACCAACTTTAGTTCCCCGACCTTGCTGACCTAGCACTGACACATGTATGTGTCTAACGTAAAACAAAAGTCAGATCATGATGCACAAAGGAGGTCAGACTCAATGGCTCCCCTCTTTGCACGAAGAACAGTTCAGAATTGTTCAAATGGATTTTCTTCATATCTCAGAAATTCAGTTGCATCTTCTGACAAAAATATGTTCTGCCCTTGGGCTCTACAGTATTCCTTCCTGTTCCCCAAACCAGAAACCTTGGAGAAGGTCAAACAGATCAGGTCAGGACTCACCAAGAGAGGCTGCATGCAAGAGGCAATTTCCATCTCCTGTTGTTGCTAGAGGCAGAAGTCTTTGGCAGGTAGGATCCACACTTACCCACCAGTTTAGACGCCCTGTAGAAATATTAAGGATGGCAAGAAATGGACAAAGTAGGTTAAATAATCATCCTTTCCTCCCACCCCTGTGTTTCTCTCTTCCTGCCAAAACTGACTCAAATTAAAATATGAATAATCCTACAAAGCATGGACACTTTTTTACTCTTAAATTCCTCAGGAGTCAGTCTGAAGCAACAAAGTTCACATGGTTAGAGAGAAATGCTAGTAAGGCTAAGACTGTGGGTTCAACGGCTATGTGGGCTCATAGCCTTGATGTTATATGGCCAGAGAGGATAGTTTTACGTTACTCAGATACCTAGCAAATATATACTATTTACTGTAAGACGAAATCAGCAAGCATCCTAACAATGTCAATAGCACAGTTTTCTTTCCCTTCAAAACTTTTATTGCTATTTTTCATTTTTACATCATCTTCATTTCCCAATATGTCCCTTCCTCCTCTTCCAAAGACTGTAACAAAGACTAAGAGAGGAAAAAACAGTTCATCAAAACTAATCAACACATCAACAATTCCAACATGAAAATGAAGCATCCCATGCAACATCCCCAGGCCCCCTCCTCTGCAAAAAGATGGAAGATGGGGCACTCTTATAGTGGCACCACTTTCATACATGACATAGATGGTAGCATATCATCACAAAGATACAATTATAAGAAGACCAAATTCTACAAACAATCCACAAAACCAATGTCATTGCTTTATATTTAATGCACAGAAAACATAACCTAATTTTGTGGATTGTCCACAGGGATTTCTAATATATAACTGCAATTACCCTCTCCCCAAACCGAACACATCCCCAGCTGCCTCTCCCCACCATACAAAGCTAATTTTAACAATGACCTAAGTCAATCGTAATTAGAAAGGTAAATCTGTTTGTTGAGAAAAAATGATAGCCACAGTGATCATTAGGGAATTCCTATGAGTTATCTGTAATAATTTCTCCTTTCCACTAGCATGGGTAATGGAGAATTGATCATACTCAGTATGTATTCATTTTGTACACTGCTTCGTAAGCACTTCTAAGGCTCTCCCTTGTGTGTTGACTGAAGGCTTCTTCTGGAGAACATAAATAGTGTTTATCTCTACTTCCCTCTATTCACTCCAAAATACTGAGGACTAGATTTTGTATACTACTGAATGTACAAGAGAGCAGTCAATAAGTAGTGTCTGGCTGCCTATAAACTCTGAATGTGATTAAATTGCACCTTATGCACTGAACCTAAAGACTGCAGGCCTAATCTTGAAGCAATACATCTGCCCTATTTTTCAAGAATGGTTAAAGGAACAACATGGATGAAGAGCCCCCCATGCTGACCTGCTTGTTCCAGGGCAACCAACATGGACTGTTCGATGAGGTCCCTCTCGATGAAATTGCGGAAATCTTCAGTGAATACAGTGAGGTCTGGAAGCTGGAAGGCACATATAGGCATCTCCAGAGGGTGTTCACTGCTCCCCCCACTCCCACCACTAGAGGAGACATGGGAACGGGCTAGGGAAACGATGCTGGAGCTGGCATGAGAGATGCCCCGGGACAAGCGTTTCTCTGCAATGAGAAATGGATCCTCTTTAGAACATAAAACCTCGCTCCCTAATCAGAAAAAGTACAAATGCTATCAGAAGTGGTGGTCTTTCCATTGAAATTCCAATTATAAAGAAACCATTACTCCCACAGACTTAAATAGAACTTCAAAATTCCCCTTCCATAGGCCAGAAAGGATAGGGGGAAAACGGAAAATATACAGAATAACATGTGCAGACCAACCCTCTGACAAAATAGGAATACTACCCCAGGCCCTGGAGCCCTGAAGTTAACACCAACAAAACGACCAAACATTCATTCTTTCCCCTTCAGATCAGAACTTGCCTAGGTCTTTCCTTCCCTAAGACTCTGTCCTTCCCACTGCCACTCCCCATCAACAAGGTTATTGGCCATTCCAAGACACAGGGAGAGCAGGACCTTTGGAACTCAGGGAGAGCTTCTTTTAGACAGAAGATTATTTAGGCAACAAGGTCATAAGGATAATTAGAGACGAATTTTCACTTGGGGAAAGAAAATAACTGAGAGCCTTATTCAGAAACATGTCTGACTAACCCTAGAACTCATCTTGTTCACTTCATTCATCACCCTATTCTCTGGTACCTATTTGTAACAGCAATTATATAAACAGTCAACTCTTGATCACAAATTTTAATGCAGGAAAGCAACATATGTAGCATCCAAAAAATAATTATGTGCCTTTTATATAAATTATATGATTGTTTTAGTCCAATAGATTTACCTAATTACATACTATTACTATTAATTTTCATCCCCTGAACAAACACAGGCAGAAAGGCAATGTGAAATAGAACTGTGATGAGTGGCAAGAAAAAAAAAAGGCTTTTGTCAAAAATTGGCCATAAATAATATGCAAAACGTATTCAAGAGTTGACTATAGTCACTTACAGTACCTTGAAGCTGTTGGAATTCTTGGGGTTTTTTTCCACCCTGTGTATCCTATCTTGACCATTAGCTCAAGGAGTTCTAATTAAGTTCTGGGATTATATTTCTTCCTTTTCCTCCTCTCCCATAGAGTTCAAAACAGGTCCCCAAATACAGTCACCACCTAAAATGGCTGAAATACACTGACTTTGACTGAGAGACCCTAGAGGCTGAATGCATTGAGGCTTTCTTGCTTAAAAGAGAGAGGATGACATCCAGAGGGCTCCACTGGCTACTGACAAAATGCAAAAGATATTACTAAATCCCCTCTATCTGTTTCCAATTCCTTCCTTCCCCTCCCCTACTCCTTCTGCACACCCCTGTACCTTGGATAATGTCATCCTGACGATGAAGGGTGGGCCGGGGGGGACGAGTGGGCTCCCTTTCAGGAGGTCCCTTCTCAGGGGGTCTGGGGCCACCACGACCCTCACTGAAGGGTTGGGGCAGGTTCCCAGCATGGACCTGACGAAGCTGTTCAAAATCACTGAGGGCTGCACTTACATCCCAATTTTTTCCTGGTCAAGAGACAACACAGAGGGAAAACTGATCACCTGGGAATCAAATAAACAAAAAACATGGAAGAAAGTGCTACAAGCCAACATATACAGGGATGAAAGAGCATTCCTTTGCTTAGAATGCTTATTAGCATTAATGTGCATATTTTGTATTAGGTTGCAAGTAGTGATATACTCACAAAAGTCATATTAACCTTAATTTTACAAGTTTATGTTATCTGGAGATACGTAGTTTGGAACAAAACAATGGACCTAGAAGAGTTTCCATACTCCTTGCTCCTTACTCTCATTTTCAGACCATCCCTTTGCTACGAAGGACTCAGCAACCTCTTTTTTCCTAAGGTTTCTTCCATCTCTGTCATCTATCACAGATGAAAGCCTTGTCAAAGTTATCTATCAATTTTCAAGTTGTTGTCCTTCCTTTATCATGAAGTCCCATACCTGGGTCACAGCTTCCCTTCTCCACCTCACCTCCTGCCCTCATAGTTAGAAACTGCAAAAGCTGATGCCCTCTCAAACCCACTGCCCCCCTCCGCAATTCATTAACATCCATCTTAACACCTCAGCCATATGTACAGGGGTGGAACTATCTCCCATAACTGTTCCACGTCTATGATCTGAAATTCTGAAATTACTTTCTCCATTAACAACCTCCTATCCTTCTCTTTCTGCTTTACTCCTCCTAAGACTATTTTTCTATCCTAACCATGATCCATTACTGTTTTTCCAGTCAATCACCTCTCCTCTAGCCTCAATATCCTCAACAGTACCACCACACCATACATTAAGGTCAGTTACCCCTGAATCTGATTTCCCAAACCCAAAGATTACCTCCACCATCTGCCTTCTCTACTCCTACTCATATGATCCCCTAAATGCTACTGAAGAAAGGAATGCAACCCCCCCATATGAACTCAAGATAAACTGAGGTTATTTAATCTTAACTGTACCCTCATTACCATACAGCAAAATAAAAGCTTCATTCTTCCTTAATTGACTTTCTATTGTATTACTCACAGCGGCTATTCCAAACCTTTTTTCCTCTCTAACATCCTATATCATATTCTCCTTGTTCCTTCTCGACAGAATGCCTCACTTCCTACTTTAATAAAAAACTACAGTCAGTCAATAAGCATTTACTAAGTGCTCACTATGGGTCAGGCACTTTGCTTAGCACTGAGAATATAAAGAGAGGCAAAATATACATACACATATTTAGTTTCTGCTCTCAGCAAGTTCAGATTCTAAAGGGACAAATGTAAATAACTAGGGATGTACAAGATATAAACAGAGTAAATGGAAGGCAATCTAAAATTGGAAATCATTAGCTGCTGGGAAGAACAGGAAAGGCTTACTGCAGAAGGTGAGATCTGAGCTGAGAGTTGAAGAAAGTCAGGTTAACTAAGAGCATGGTGAGGGGGGCAGAACATTCCAGGTAGTGTCAACTACAGCAAAGGCACAGAAACAGGAGATGAATTTCATGTTTGAAGACCTGTAAGTAGGTCAGTATAGCTAGATTGCAAAGTATATGGGAGGAGTAAGGTGTAAAAAGTCCAGAAAGTTCAGAAGGAACCAGGTTATGAAGAGTTTTAAATGTCAAAGAGAGAAGTTTATTTTTAACTCTGGAGCTCAAGTAACTTGGTCAGAACTGTGATTTTGAAAAATCATCTTGATAACAGTATGGAAGATGGGCTGAAAAAGGAAGAAACCTGAAAGAAAACCCAATCTGAAGGCTATTCCAATAATCCTGGAGAGAAGTGATAAGGGTCTTAATTAGGGTAGTAACTGTATGAGTAGAAATGAGTATGTATAAGGGAGATATAAAGGTAGAAATGATAGGACCTGACAACAAATGTGGGTGAGAATAAGTGAGAAGTCAAGAATGGCACCAAGTTTGCCAGCCCAAGTGACTCAGAAAATGGTGGTGCTCTTCTCCCACACTGGTGAGGTCTTCCTAAAACCTACATTTTGGAAAAAGACACAAACCAGCAAATCCTGATTCCCCAGACTTGTCCAACATGCCTCAGATACCTTCTGACTCCACTAGCTTCAGTCCCTTGTCCCACTGGAGAGTTCTTCCTAGAACTTCTATTTTGGAGAATGGCCCAGACTAGCCATCCCTTATTCTCTGGACTTAGCTACTACACACTCAACTGGTCACCACCCTGTTTTTCAGATCTCCTTTTCTGTATTGTCTTCACCCATTAGAATGTAAGCTCCTTGAGGGCAGGAAATTTCTTTTTGCTTGTATTTGTATCCCCAGCACTTAGCACAGTGCCTGGAACACAGTAAGCAATTAATAAATGATTAATTTATTAAATTAATATAATAATAAATAATAAATTAAATTATTAAAAATGCTTAATTAATAAATGCCAGTATTAGAAAGTACAGAAAGGAGAGTGTTCAGAAGGAAAGATAATGTTTTGGACATACTGAGTTTAAGATGCCTGTGGAACATTCAGTTTGAAGTGTCCAAGAGGCACCTGGTGGGTGATACGTAATTGCTCAGCAAAACAGCTAGGGTTGGATATATAGATCTGAGAATCAGCTGCACAGAGACTGAACTCATGGGGGCTAATCAGAGTATCTAGTGAGACAGGATAGAAGAGTGGCATCAAACTCAAATAATTTTTGTGAACCTTTCTCTCCCTACCCCCTAGTATATTTTTCTTTTCTTCTCTTTCCATTCTTCTTTTTAAGATCATCAAGATATACAACAGTCAATACACATTTATTAAGCTCCTACTACACGCAAGGCACTGTGTTAGGAGATACAAATAGGAAAAAAAGTCACTGCCCTCAAGGAGCTTACAATCTAACAAAGGAAGACAATATACAAAAGAAAGATAAAAAAGGGAGGGGGTCGGTACCCTACATGTGGTATGGTGGAGAAATCAGTCAGAGAAGTCACAAAATAGTGCAGCCAGGTGACTTCTCTGACTGATTTCTCCACCATACCCCTATGTGGGTACTATCCCCTCTCCCTTTTTTAGCTTTCTTTTGTATATTGTTTGCTCATTCTTCTAGCCTATTTCTTGACTTCAGACATGATGTTAAAGGCTCTTCACATTCCTAGAGAGAATGTCTGGGTTTGTCTGTTTCTACTTAGAATATTGAATGTTTTATTTCAGGATCCCAGGAACACCTCAGGCTGAGGACCTTCAAGCTTTCAGTGTTCAGTGTTGCCAAAATGGTCTGCTCCACAACAAAGTTTGATTTTTACTCCCCTGATCTGAACTCTCTAAGTTCCTGATCTGGGCTTGGGTCTGAACAATAGGTCTGTAGGCTTGACCTACTTGGAATTTCATTAGCCTACTACTAGATTTAGCCAGACTGCTAGAAAGTTCTGCTGACTCAGTGACGTAACTGAGAAGTACCTTGGCCTAAGATTCCAATCTTATTCATTCCTATACAGGATTCAGACAGGGCTAGACGCTGGATCTGAGACCTCTCTCCTCTACTAAGATCCAAGCCACATTGCTGCTGCTTGCTTCTTAATTTGCTCCTTAATGGGTACACAGCCTAGGGCCTTCAACTGTTCCTCACCCTGAAATATTACTCTGAGGCATAGACCCTCTCCTTAGTCTGCCCTGGATCTATGACCTGGAACTGAGTAGTGTGCAATAAAGTTGCCAGTTGGCACTTACTCCTGAACCTTAAGTTTAAGACACTTTATCTTGGAAATGGAACCTCTTCTTGCCCTGGTGTCCAGACTCTCCCTGTTCTGGAATGTTCCGTACTGAGTGCTCCTAGCCAAATCTCATTCCCAGTGTTCATAGACCTGTCTCTCTTTGCTAATCTGGGCTTCAAAACCAACTCACTGTGATTTCTTTTTCTTAGATTTCCTAATCAGGATTCAGTCTGGTGAGTTTTCTAGATCTGTTTACACAGATCTGTTACACACAGGTAAGTAATACATAACAAGTAATACCAAAATAATTTGGGAAAGAACACTAACAAGGGGGAAGTTCTCACTAAAAGCTTTATACCACACCTGAGTAGGAGCTTTGAAGAAAATAGAGATTCTGAAAGGCAAAGGTAGGAGAGAATATTCCAGGCATTGGGAAAGCCTGTTCAAAGGTACAGAAGGGAGAGAGAGATTAGAAGGGGCAACAATAGAAAACACTTCCAAGGACAAGTTAGAGCTAGAGAATGAAAGGAATTTATTATTTGTAATTTTTTCTTGATATCTTTTGTTTTTACATCATTCACATCTGCCAATATAACCTTTACCCCTCCCTGCTCCTAGAGCTTTCTCTAACACCAAAGAAAAAAGATTTTTCAAAAATAGTTCAACAAAACTAAACAACACATCAAAAAAGTCTGAGATTACATAAAGTATTTCACATCCAAGGTCAACCATCTCTGCAAAGAGGCAAGTGCTTTCCCACAGCTCTTCCTTGGACCAAGGTTGGTCATTATCATCAGAAGGATTTAATTTGCTTTGTTGTTGTTATTCTTTCCATTTACATAATCAACAAGTCAACAACTTACACAGTGTCTGGCATTATGCTAAATTCTGGGAATATAAAAATAAACCAAGAAAGATAGTCCCTGCCCTCACACAACATATTTCTAATAGGGGAAGACAACATGTAAAAGGAGGTGGGTGGAGGAAATTAGGGGTAGGGAAGAGATACTATGTGTTGAAGAAAGTGCAGAGAGTCAAGAGAGGGGCTCGGAAAGAAATGAAGACATGGCTGGCCTGGGCATTTTTCTTAAAATGGAGGTTCTTTCCTTAAACTGGAGAGGCCTCCACCAATCAGAGAAAGGGCTGCAGAAGTAGATGAGGAGGCTGCGGTAGCACAGAATTAGGAGTGGAGTTCAGAAAGGAATGAAGTTATTAGCATATTGTTTTCATGACTCTGTTTACTTCCTTTTGCATCAGTTCATATAAGTGACCTCATACTTGTTGGTATTCTTTATATGCAATGAAAAGACTTAAATGTAAATCAAAGGAGATTGTATTTTATCCTAGAGAGAACAGACTCAGTCAGTGAAGCTTTTTGAGCAGCAATGTAACATGGTAGGACCTATGTTTTAAGAATATTAATTTGATGCACTAAATTACTATTGATTAGAGAAATGCAAATTAAAATAACTCTAGAGTATCACCTCACACCTATTTATTGGTTAATAAGTAAAAAAGGAAAATGATAAATGTTGGAGGAGATGTGAGAAAACTGGGACGCTAATGTAGAGTTGTGAACTGATTCAACCATTCTGGAGAGCAATTTGAAACTATGCCTAAAGGGCTATAAAACTTTGCAGTTTGATTTTTTAGGGGTTTTGGATTTGTTTTGGGTTTTGTTGCTGTTGTTTATTTTTTAATCCAGCAATACCACTACTAGGTCTGTCTCTGAAAGAGAGCCCAAAAATGGGGGGGGGGTGCTATTTGTGCAAAAATATTTGTAGCGGTTCTTTTTTGGTAGCCAAGAACTGAAAACTAAGGGCATGTCCATCAATCAGGGAATGGCTGAACAAGTGGTGATATACGACTGTAATGGAATATTATTGTTATAAGAAATGAGTAGCAAGATGCTTTCAGAAAAACCTGGAAAGACTTACATGAACTGATGAAGAATGAAATGAGCAGAATCAGGAGAAAGAACACTGTACAAAGTAACAGAGAGATTGTACAATGAACAACTGTGAACAACTTAGCTGTTCTCAGTAATTCAATGATACAAGACCATCCCAAAGGACACAGGATGAAAAATGCTATCTGCCCCCAGAGAAAGAACTAATGGCATCTGAATATAGACAGAAGCATTCTTTTCTTCACTTTCTTTCCTTATTTTGAGTTTTTTTGGTTCAAGTTTTCTTCCACAACATGACAATATGGAAATGTTATACATGATATATAACCTATATCAGATCGCTTATTATCTTAAGGAGGTGGAAGGGAGGGAGGAAAGGATAGAACTTAGAACTCAAAATTTTAAAAACCCTGAATGTAATTGGGGGGGGGCAGCAGAGAATAAAATATTATTTTTTTTACAATTCATAAAAAAAGAATATCACTTTGGTAGCTGTGAAGAATGAATAGAGGAAACAAAAGAATGGAGACAAGAAGAATAATTAGGAGGCTATTATAGCATCCATTTACTTCAAGAAGCAGAGCATGAAATTAAGTCTTGTGAGTACAGAGAGGGGAATGGTGGCAAGAGCTATTATATGGAACAGTATCTGAAACCTCATGGCTTTTGTCATATCCAGAAAGGACCTGACAGCAGTCAAAGACTGATGAGAATGACAGTAAGGCATAAAACTGGAAAACAGTCCCAGATTTCACCACACAAAAAAGTGATATGACTCAAAATAAATTCTTCAGTCCTTTATCTTGCAAAAGATCTTCCATTGGGAGTCCAGATGGTGGAGTAGAAACAGGAAGGACTTCTGCAGGGCTCCGGCTCTCACCTCCTTCAATTCATGTAAAAGGGGACTCTGAACAAACACTAGAGCTACAGAACACACAAAATGACGCAGAGAAGCTAACCTCCCACTGAGGACAGCCCAGCAGGCCGGCAAGAATTGGCTAGCCCAGCGCCCTGGGAGCCGACTCCAGCCCCTCCAAGACTGAGGCTTTAGCACCAGGGCAGGCCTGACCAGCCACCCGCAGCGGTGGCTGTTTCCAGAATTATCACCACATAGATGCAAAGGACAAAGTGAGAGGTAAGTGCAGTGTGGACTTTAGGATCCATTAGTTGGGAGTGCATTGGCTTTTGCCCCCAGGGTGAGGAGCACCACAGCCATGTGGCAGCTTCAGCCCCTGGCCTGCAGACTGTAGGGCAACCAAGGCACCAGTCTGAGGGGTAATCACTCTTGCTTTAACCTGCTTGGATCTGGATTACCATCTAGGGTCGAGGTCCTAGGGTGTGTGACCAGCTTGCCAGAGCATGTGGACACTTCAGAGAGGGCACCCAACTAATACCTTTGGCAGCTGAGAAAACCCCACTGTTTGGAACAAAGCTCCCCTGTCTGGGGGCAGAGTCCTACTGTGGCAAAAAGCCCAGGGGTCAAGTAATTGAGTGGCGACACGAGCAGGCAAAGGAAGCAAAGCAAACAGAAGAATTCAACATTAGACTCCTATTTGGGGGACAAAAAGGATCAAAGCATGGAACAGGAGGAAGACAATGAAGTCAGAATTTCTGCACCAAAGGCTTCAAAGAAAAATATGAGCTGGTAACAGGCCATAGAGGACCTTAAAAAGCAGATAAGAGAAGTGGAGGAAAAACTGGGAAGAGAAATGAGAACGATGCAAGAAAATTATGAAATAAGAGTCAACAGCCTGACTGAGGAAAATAACACCTTAAAAAACAGACAAACTCAAATGGCAAAAAGAGGCTCAAAAAGGCAATGAGGAAAAGAAAGCCTTAAAAAGCCAAATTTGCCAGATGGAAAAAGAATCTCAAAAGCTCAATGAGGAGAATCATAACTTCAGGATTAGACTGGAGCAAATGGAAGCTAGTGACTTTATGAGAAATCAAGATGCTGTTAAACAGATCCAAACAAATGAAAGAATAGAAGGCAATGTGAAATATCTCAATGGAAAAACCACTAACCTGGAAAATAGATCCAGGAGAGAGAATTTTAAAATTATTGGACTACCTGAAAGTCATGATCAAAGAAAGAACCTAGAAATCATCCCCCAAGAAATTCTCAAGGAAAACTGCCCTGATGTTTTAGAACGAGAGGGCAAAAATAGAGGCTGAAAGAATCTACCAATAACCCCCTGAAAAAGATCCCAAAAAGAAAACTCCTAGGAATATTATAGTCAGGTTTCGGAGTTCCCAGATCAAGGAGAGAATATTATAAGCAGCCAGGAAGAAACAATTTGAATATTGTGGAAACACAATCAGGATAATACAGGATCTGGCAGTTTCTACACTAAGGGATCAAAGGGCTTGGAATATGATATTCCAGAGGTCAAAGGAGCTGGGATTAAAACCAAGAATCACCTACCCAGCAAAAATGAATATCATGTTTCAAGGGAAAATGTGGACATTCAGTGGAATTGAGGACTTTCAAGCATTCTTGATGAAAAAACCAGAGTTGAATAGAAAATTTGACATTTAGATACAAGAACAGAAGCATGAGAAAGAAAACAGGGAAAAGAAATCATAGGGAATTTGTCAAAGTTGAACTATTTACATTCCTACATGGAAAAATGATAATTGTAACTGATGAAACTTTTCTCAGTATGAAAATAGTTGAAGGGAATAGAAATATATATATATATAATATGTATTATATATATTATATATAGGAAGATATATGGGCAAATGAATACATACATGAATGTGTGTATGTAAATATATGTTTACAGGTAAACATTGATAAAGGGACCAATTTAATAGGAAGGGATGATACTTAAAAGATGAAATTAAGAGGTGAGAGAGGAATATACGAGAGGAGACAGAATGGGGTAAACTATCTCATATAAAAGAGGCAAGGGAAAATGGTTACAATGGAGGGGAAGAACAGGAAGGCAAAAAGGCAAAACCTTATTCTCATTGAATACATACACACTAAATAGGGTATCTCACCCTACAGGAGAGTAGGGGGGAAGGGGATAAGAGGGGCGATGATGGAAGGAAGGGCAGGCTGGGAGGAAGGGAAGTTGGAAGCACCCACTTTTGAAAAGGGACAGGATCAAAGCAGAGAATAGAACAAGTGGGAGGTGGGATAGAAGGGAGGGAAATATAGTCAGTCTTTTACAATATATCTACTATGGTAATGTTTTGCATAGTTACACATGTATAACCTATACTGAATTGTTTATCTTCCCAGTAAGGGTGGGTGACAAGGGAGGAAGGGAATGAATCTGGAATTCAAAGTTTTAAAATCAAATGTTTAAAAAAACATATATACTATTATTAATACTATTTTACATGTAATTGGGAAATAAGATATACAGGCACTGGGGCACAGAGATCCACCATGCCCTACTGGAAAAGTCGAACAGGGTATGGGAGAAGATATGGGAGAGAGCAGACTGGAGGAGGGGATATCCTGTGGGACTGATATTTTGGGGCAGTGGGTAGGGGGAAAAAGGGGAAAAAATTTGTAACTCAAAATCTGGCAGAAATGAATGATGTAAACCAGAATTTAATAATGCATTTTGGGAAAAATAAGAAATAGAAAAAAAAAAAGATCTTCCATTGCTCATTTTTCACATGAACAAGGAAGGCTGATCAGACTTTGGCCAAAATGCACTGACATTCATTTTTTAGAAACTGAGGTACTAACGGTTGGCTCAGATACTTAGCACCACACCCAGAAATAACTGGCTGTGTAACCTTGAGCAAGTTACTTAACCCCAATTGCTTTTTAAAAAAAAAGAAAGAAAGAAACTGAGGTACTTGAGAATAAACCAAGAGCCTCAGTTAAAAGACTTAGCAACTGCTGTAATAGAATGGTGCTGTGCTCATGCTGGTGTCAGCTCAAGTACCTGCAAAGGCTATTTGTTCAATAGGTTATAATGTCCTTTATCCTTAGCAGTTTGTTCAAACCTGTTGGTACCTGAGTGGTGACTGTCAGGTTTTGTCTGGAAGCACAAAGTACCTAGAGGTCTCCAGCAGAAAAGCAAAGGTTAGTGGCCATAGTTAGGGAGGCCACTCCAAAATGGCCAGGAAGGGCCCACAAGAAACTATAATTGGATTTCAAACAAATTAAGAGAATTGAAGATCAAACAAATTCAAAGGCCCTGGGCTATGGGGAAACACCTTAAGAGAAAGCTTGTAATGAATCCCCACAAGTGAAACCCTATTCCCATCCCTCTCACACATACTTAAGTCATTCTCCCTTTCAGGAAGATTAGTCTAACTCAGACAGAAAAGGTGAGCACTGGTAACAGAATAAATCTCCCAAAAGACAAAGGTAGGGAAAAGGCTGCTGAGAGGACAAAACACATTCTCCATTCAAGTTTGGGCCACCAGTCAGGTCCCACCAAACTTTGAAGGAATGTCAAAGAAAGATAATACAAAATTAAATTAAGGAGGAGCAAATGTGTTTGTTGCTATCTCATCTTCTCCTTTAAAAAAATTTTTTTTGACTGAGCTGAGACTAGATCTGATAGAGATTAACCTACAATAAATCCTATACCTAAGCCTCTCTTTGGTACTCAACAAATAGCTTCTCTCACAGGTCACTGGACAGATATTAAATTGTCTTATGGAGTTAATCCTATCCCTCTTAGTGATCTAACAATTTGCCTGAATAATCAGTCAATAAAAGCTTTCTGGCCAACATGGCTGCCTGAACAGAGAGGCAGGTTTCTAACTCATCCACACCTACTCCAACAAAAACCTAAAATTCCAATCAGACCAAATAATGATCAAGAAATCTAACGAGAATTAGTCAGTAAAAAAGCACTTAGGAACTTCTGAAACAGGGAGTGGAAGAGAGGAGGAAGTTGGGGGCAAAGGTAAGGAAGGGAAGAAGATAATGATTTCTGCTTCAGATACCCTTTAATCTAATCTTTTTGTTTTATTATGTTTCACCATCATCATCAAAAAGCATTTACTTCGCAAGTCAAAGAATCATACAAAGAATTCTATAGTCATAAATCAATCAACAAGCAATTATTAAGCACCTGGTTATGTGCCAGGCACTATACTAGATGCTGAAAATACAAAGACAAAAATGACAGTCCCTGCCCTCAAGGAGCTTATATTCTGTTGGGAGATACATGTTTGTAAGTATATAAAAATAAATACAGGACACATTTAAGGGGGTGAGGAGAAAACTGGGAGCTAAGATCAAGAAAGGTTATGAATAGGTATCATTTGAGCAAAGTTCTGAAGGATACAAGGGATTCTAAGAGGCAGAGATGAGGTGGCAGTGCATTCCCAGACATCAGGGAGAGCCAGCACAAATACTCAGAAATAAGAGATAGGAAAATATGTGTGAAGAATGGCAAGGAGCCCAATTTGGCTGGGCTCTACAGTGAAAAAAAACCGGAAAGGTTGGTTGAGGACAACTTGTAAAGGGCTAAACAAAGGAATTTATATTTGGATCCTACAGGCAAAAGGAAACCACTGGGGTTTATTGAGTAGAGGATGGACATGATCAGATGTGTATTTTAGGAAAATCACTCTGGCAGTTTGGTGAAGAATGGATTGGGAGGGGGAGAGACTTTCAGCAAGGAGACCAATTAGGAGGATACTGAAATAGTCCAGGTGAGAAGTGATAAGCAGCTCAGACTAGGCTATGTGAGTAGAGAGAAAGGAAGAAAACAAAGAACATCATGGTTCTTGCCCTACAGGATTTTATAATCCAGGACAGTCACATGGGCATGCAGACAGTAAAATAAAAACTACAAACCAACACATTCTACAATTATCCACACTAATTAAGGCACAATGGCATGAAAAATGCTAAAGAATAACCAAAATCATATTTCAAGATATATCAAATATATCTTCTCAGATTTGCCTTCATGTTATTCTTAGGTAAATATGAAAATCAGTCGGCAGTTCCTGAGCACTTAGTGACTTGAAGCAGAAGAAAGCAATTCAATAATGTACTTGGTGATTGTAGGAAAGCAACTTTTCATTTTAAAATTATGGTTAGTAATCATTAAGAAGAATTTGATGATGATTTTATTGACAGTAAACTATCATATGCTAATCCTTCTACCATCTTCAAATTTCCTAAGCCAGCTTCAGAAAAAAAAAAACCTTTCCCAATTCCAATTCCTCACCTTCCAAAAGATCACGGGCCAATCCTGGCTCTGCTCCTGTGGAACGGACAAAATCTGACAAGACAGCATCCATGTCCAGGGTGATGTAATCATGAAATCCTCTCAAGCAGCTGGTTGAAGGTGGAACACAGATCAAAACTCAGGCTTCCACCTAACAAGGAAATAAATGCACACATTTCAAAGTTCACTATAAGACAATTAACCTAACACAAGGAATTTTGAAAATGGGGAAACTAGGCCAGCTCATTCATATCTGCAGATTTTAAAGTTTAAAATTTAATTTAGGATATAAATTTAATTTTGCTAACTCATCTCCAATATAGGAATACTACTTTGCCTTTTATTTCCCCCAAAAGCTGTTCTGACAGTCAACTCTTGAGTGCATTAATGAAGTGACACACCGGCACAAAGTATACTGATAGCTCAATCATAGAAAACTTTAGAGATAGATTTTAGATGTACCTCTAGCAGCAGATCTTCATTGGACTTTAGGTTTAATGAAAGCTGAGATGTGCAGAACTGATTTTAAAACTAAGAAAACGATCAACTTTGCAAAGCTGAGTGTAGGGAGTCTAAAGGTTTATGATAAAAGGGATTCAGCCTATTAGTTATTTTGTGAAAGTAACCCCTACTCACTCCATTCAAATAAATTCCACCTGAAAAGATCCCTTTTATAACGGACCAGTCTTTTACAGAAACTATGTCTCTGACCTGCTAGTCTGGCTATAGATCCACATTTCTCCAAGGTTAACAACCTGCTCCATTAAGACAACAGTACTAACTACAGTGAAAAGCAAATCTCTGAACCATTCCTACCACCTCTGGTAGCTATGCCAATTCCCTATAGAAGGTACCTAGTTTATCAAGTGACCCTCATTTCCTGTGTCCTATACCTCCTAATAACCTGTTTGGAGAAAGTCAAAACAAAAATCCTCAAAGGCTTTTCTTTCAGAAAAACTCCTCCCACTTATCTCAGAATTCCTGGAGTACAGAAGTGCATTAACTCAGAACTAATCTTTTCCATGGGAAGCTTCCTGTTACCACTCTACTACTCTCCCCCACCCCCTTGCTGCTTGTTTAGGTCTCAACCAAAATCCTGATTTTCCACATTCCTCCGTAATGTTTTGACCAGACCTATGATTTCATCAGAGTAGGGAGCTCCTGGTGAGGAACTTCTACCAACCCAATTCAGCACCTGCTCTGCAATTTGACCTGCCCAGGGTTGCAAAGCCAGTATGCAGTCAGAAACAGGACTTGAATTCAAAGGTCTTCGGGATTTCCAAGTTACCTCTCTAGCTATTATTTCACATCCCTTCTCTTCTAAGGTACTAGGCCAAATATACAGCAAAGGACTGAGGTCACTGGAGCACAGATGCTATTTTTAAAGTAGAGGTTTAACCATTTGGTTACAAAACATTTAGGGGAGGTGAAAGGGACAGAGGAGGCAGTTGGGGTATTTCCATAAAGAAAGGGTAGGAGGCAAGAACCCAAAAGGCTGAATTCCAGTTGAAGAGATATAATTTGGCCTGATTTTCCCATTCACAATGCCAATTAAGGCAACTCTAGAGGATGTATACTAGTGGAGGGGAAATAAATTGCACTACAGATAATTTCAAACCACAGAAAATCCAAAAGCCATTTTTATGCCAATTTTACCTTGTCCTAATTAATAAAGGAAGGTGAAAAGGTATTTTGAAATTGTATAGGTTATTAGGATTTTTTATGTTGTTTGTTATGCAATCTATAAAATGATCTGCTGCCCATCTTAACTACACACCTGAGACATAGAGACCTAAGGTTGGGGATGAGCAAATACAAGAGCAATGGAAAGGTGTCCCCTGATAACTAAACCTAGGACATTCCTATAACTACAGACCTATCAATAAGTCAGGAGCAAGGGGGCCCTGAAACAAGACCTGATGAGGCCACCAAGGATGAGGCTTAACAGTAAATGAAAGGACTTAGTACTGGATGGCATAATAGCTGAATGAGATCAGAGAGAGGGTAGCAGATGAAATAAGCAGTTCTTTTTCCCTATGCATTTGTATGGAAAACCAGATCTAAGTGAAAATACCTATATAACTTTGTAACTTTCCTCTTTTATTTACTAGTGTACCTCTTAGAGGATTTCTAGTAGTTTTGAGAAATAAACTCCTTAAGGAAGTAAAAAGAAGAGACATATGTTGATTTCAGGGACTACTGACAGATAGTTAGAAAGACTGGGTTCTTCTGCAAGCCAATATATGGAACCCAGTCCTGAGTGATAAGAAATGAAGAAGAAAGGAGAAGAGGGAGTTCAAATGAATCGTCTCAATTTTTTTCTGTAAAATATGACACAACGTTCTCAGCCACGAGAGTGAGGAGAAGAGGATCCATGCAATCTAAAACAATTCTAAGGTACCACACTTCATACCCATCAGGTTTGCAAAGTTGACAAGGAAAATGACAAATGCAGGACAGGCTGTGGAAAAAATAGTTACATAACATGTAGCCATACTGGAACGCAATTTGGAATTAAGCTCCAAAAAGCTTAATAGATTAAACTGTGTATGCCCTTTGACCCAGAGATACCACTACTACAGCGATGCCCACAAAGGAACCAAAGAAAGAGGAAAAGGATCCACCTTTACAAAAACATGGAGCAGCTTTTTTTGTGGTTGCAAAGAACTGGAAAGTGAGGGGATACCCATCAAGTGGAGAACAGCTAAATAAGTTATGGTATATGAATGTGATGGGATACTACTGCGCTATAAGAATTAAGAGGATATTTTTTGAGAAATCTGGAAAGGCTTTTATGAACTGATAAAAAGTAAAGTGAACAATTTATGTCACACTAACAATATTATAAAGGGAATTCTGAAAGTCTTAGGAACTCTGATCAACATAATAACCAAGTACAATTCTGGAAGACTCATGATGAAATAGTCTTCCCACCACCAGAGAGAGAAGTGATAGACTCAGTACAATTTTTTTTGGACATGGTAAATGCAGGAATTTGTTTTGCTCAACCATACATGTTTATAGCTAACATGTTTTGGGGTTTTGGTTTGCTTTCTCAATGGGGAGGGTGTGGGAAAGGAGAGAATACAAACATGAAAACAAATTTAAATTTTTTTTAAAATCAAACACAATTTGGAATTAAGCTCCGAAAAGCTATTAAACTGTATATACCCTTTGACCCAGAGATAACACTATTAGGTCAATACCCACAAAGAGACCAAAGAAAAAAGAAAAGGCGATGGCCATGGCTCTATCACCCTAAATGGCTCGTTACTCTAACTCCCAGCCTTAGTTTAGAAGGCCTGCAGAGTAGTCCGTGAGCCCATCTTTTCCCAAATCACATCACCCACAATACTGATCACAAGATACAGTCTAAAGTCTATAATGAGTCTAGTCACTTCGAGCATCAAGTTCCAGTTCTTCATCATAGGCTTCAAAGTGGCCTCTCTTCATCTTCCTGTCCTGATTCCTTGCTCGGTCGCTTTTCTTTCTGTCTCTATGATTTTGTACGCACTACTAGCCTATCTAAAATGTTCTTACTGCCTCCTTTCAAACCAACCACTTTTTCAATCTTCTCAACTGCAGTCTGCGCTGACAAATAAATACTCCAACAGTGAGTAAAGTGCCGGCCCTGGAGTCGGGAGGACCTGAATTCGGATCCAGCCTCAGATACTTCACACACACACACACACACACACACACACACACACACACACACACACACA
>NW_027185798.1:32679465-32885626 GCF_028583685.1 Petaurus breviceps papuanus | reverse complement strand
ACACACACACACACACACACACACACACACACACACACACACACACAAAACCAGCTGTGTAACCTTAGGAAAGTTACTTAACCCCAAGTGCCCTCCAAAAAGCAAAAAAAAAAATACTCCAACACAGGTACACTTAAGTATGCATTTTTTCTATAAATATAGTGTACAAGTTCTGTTGCATCTGCTTTTCTAGAACTTAAGGATTTCAAAAGCAGCAGCAGACTGGTCAACAGTCCTTTGCGTCTCACATTTTCATTCACACAATGGACGGCACTTACTATGACACATCTGGGAAGAGTGAGCAGATTAGAGGAGAGATGGAAAGGAAGGTCACTTATTGATTACACTCATAACTGGCTTTCTAAAGGGGTACCATATGTATGAAACATAAAGGGGGAATCCAGGCCTGTATGAAATCATCTAAGAGATCAATGACTGTATGAGAGATGATCCTCTTTACTTAGCTAACATGCAGGTTATGCCAAGCTCTCTCTACTCCTATAAATGTGGTATGGTATGCCTAGGTTCCATCTCACACAACAATATCACTTCCTAGTGTGAAAGAAGGCCAGGTATTTGTTAGGGTTATGGGATTTAAAGATCTTCCATGCCCCATTGGACTTGCTGACTAGCAGGAAGGGGCGGAGCAAGAGGAAGCGGAAGCCAAGCTAGAGTTCCTGCGGTGGCTAGTGGTGGCTAGCAGTGGTGGCGACAGAGGCAGCGGCAGTGGAGGCGCGAACCCCTTTTTGAGTCAGCCAGAATTTCTGCTAAGGACTCCTGCTGAGGACTGCCAGGGGCCGGAGCTTCTGGGAGCGTGCTTCCTGGACTCTGGGTGGTTGCTGTGAGTGGGGAGAGGAGCACCTTTGCCTGAGGTAGCCTGTTCTGTTTTAAAGGCTTGAGAATGTGGGTGCTTTCTACTTTATCTACCTGTGCCAACTTCATAACTACTCTGATGGCTTTGACTTTCTGGTTTTGGGACTCAGTCTTTTGGTATTTTAATAAATGTTCCAGCTTATTACCCCATATAGCAAGCCTGAAATATTCTGTGATGGATAATTACATCAGCATATCTGTAATTTCCATAGGCATTGTGAATATTGCATTGCTGATACAGTATTTTATAGGGAAAGGCAAGATCTTGCTCAGGCCTAATTAGAAGATATTAAGGGTAGGTGTCAATTAGTAGGAAGCTGGAAGTTTACAGAAAGGAAGATACTAGATATTCGGGGACTTCCAAAGTAATGGACCAGATGTAACAGGACCAAGGACCTTACGAGAAGCACAGATAATTATAAGAATGGCTAGAAACCACTCACCTTTCCCATCTTCCCATTCTCTCCCATCCCCTCATGAAAAGTTTTCTGGACTGATGATGCATATAGAATATATACATTCTAGTAAAGAGCCTTGGGAACCCAAAGATGCTTTTTGCAATGATATGTGTGTATATGTGTGTATATATATATATGTATGTGTGTGTATATTACACATAATATACACATATATACATATAAATAAATTAGTGATGCATTCCAAAGATTAATTTGGAAACATGATGATGGTGATGGGTGTTAGGGTATCCTGGGCATTGTAGCAAAAATACCAGGGGTTACACTTATAAGTGGCAGCCCTCAAGTTAAAACACCACCTTTTAAAAAATTCCTTTAAGAATTTTTTCAACTATAGACTCATATGTCAGAGATAGAAGGAATTCATGTAACCCAAACCCCTCAATTTCATGGAAAAGAAAACAAAGGACCAGAGAAATGAAGTAGATTTGTGCAAGATCAGTGTTGGACCTAAAACCTGTTACTTCTAGCCTGAAGGTGAGATCACTTCCACTATGCAATGCTGGCTTAGGGCATGCCTCTTTTTCAGCCAGCCCTGCTCAGAGCTTTTACTGATAAAATCAATTCAAAGGATACAACTAGCTAGGCTAAAGCCTAACTACAGCACAACATCCACTATTTCAATAAACAAAAACACATTTTTTGCAACCGTACATATCAATACAAATTCAGAAGATGATCCTGTGGCTTCCTTAACAATCAGGTAACCAAACAAAACCAATCAAGGTCTTTATTCAGAAGATTTCAAACTCCAGGGGTCCCACACAGTTTAGCCATAGATTCAATCAGCCTGCCCTAGTCTGAATTACATCTGGAATCAATTAACAAGCATTTATTAAGTGATTATATGCTAGATATTGTACTAAGCAGTAACAGAAAGGAATGCAAACAATAGCAAAATACAAAGAAAGGTAAAAAATTCACCCTCTGAGATTAGCCACCTTATCCAACCCATTCCTCCTTAAATCTTTTTTTTCCCCAACTTTTATTTTTTTTAATTAATTTGTTTGTTTACTTTTAGTTTACAGGATTCAATTCCACAATTCCTTGAGTTTCCTATTTTGTCCCCCTCACTCCCCTCCCCCCACGGTGGCATATAGTCAAGTATAGGATCTGTAAATACTTTCACATTATACATTAGTCAGGTTATAAAGACAACGGATTGTATCAGCTGGAATGAAAAATGGTAAAGAGGGCATAAAACCAAATAAGAGAAGGAAAAAGACCAGGTATTTTGCTTCCACCTGCATATAAACTCAGTTCTTTCTAGTTCTTTCTCAAATCTTAAGAACATCCATGACTACAAAGTCTCTGGGACTATCAGTGTGATGAACATAACCTCACCAAGTCTGTTATCTTACCTATAAATTTGGGAGGGGGGATGATGAATTAAATAATATGGTTCTTTTCATCTCAAAAATAATTATAATTAGAGCTTTCTACTTCCGATTAAATATTTAGAATGTCTAATAAAATTCTGTTGCAATATCACATTTGTCAAGAGGTATCTCACACATTGGGGGCAACTAAGTGGCACAGTAGATAGCATGCCAACACCTGGAGTCAGTAAGACTCATCTTCCTGAGTTCAAACCTGGCGTCAGACACTTGGTAGCTGTGTGACTTTGGACAAGTCATTTAACCCTGTTCGCTTCAGTTTCCTTATCTATCAAATGAGCTGGAGAAAGAAACGGCAAACCACTCCAGTATCTTTGCCAAGAAAAGCCTAAATGGGGCCATGAAGAGCTATATATGGATATGACGGAAAAACAAACGGGCACATTGTAAGTGCTTAATAAGTGTTTGATTTATTAATCTGAAGGCAACTAACACAAAATGTTAGAATAAAAATTTTTCAACTGAAAGCTTCAAATTACAGAAATTAAATTCGAACCTTATTCTCAATTCTTTTAAGTTCAAAATTTCCTCAAAAAAAAAAAAAAGAAAAGAAAAGTAAAGAAAGAAAGCTAAACCAGAACTCTCCAATCATATCTGGTCATAAGAGATTGCAGTTGCAAAGATAACCAAGAGTTTTTCATCTCACTGGAAAAAGTAGTTCACTATTTTCTTTTCTCTGATAAAGACACAAGCAGCAAAAAGATGGGAAAGAGACTACAGGAAGGGATTAAACCTTAGGAGTCAAAAAGGCTCAGATAATCCATCAACCAGATATTGCTTATGAAAACCAGCAGTCAGTCAAGCAGCAAACATTTTGTAATAGCATCAGAGATTTTAGTTGCCAAAGGACCACCACTCAGAATCACAGAATTTCTAACAAGGGAAGAGCCCTCAGAGATCATCCTGACCCCACCTCTAACTCAAGGATCCCCTCAACCACATGCCCAACAGGTGGTCACCTAGCATTTGTTTCACAGCAGCCAGGGAGAGGGGACTCATGACATTCAGAGGTAACCTATTCTACTTTGGCATTAATTGTTTACTAAGTGTCAAAGTTTTTCCTTACAGCAAACCTAAATCTGCCTTCAAACAACTTCAACCCATTGCTAGTTCAGTTCTCTGGCTCTTTTCAAAAGCATTTTCCTAAGGTTATGTATTAGAAGTAAAACATAAAAATAAAAACAAAATCAAAATTTTAAAACCTATAGGCCAGGGCCTGGCATGGCATTTAAGAATCAGTTAGAAAGAGGACTCAGGAACTCTACTGCCTCCCACAAGCACTTCATTCTCCATCATCTTTCCTGCCTTCCTGCTCCCCAGCTAATTTCCAGACTGTCCTTCTTACTAGGTCCTTGTCATCATTCCAGGGCACAAGGCACAAACTAGTAAATATTCTAAGTCCCAAGCTGAGCTTCTTTGGTCAAATCTGCTTTTGTCTTTCTCCTCCTTATCCCTCAGCTCCAGGTATATATTAAGGAACACATACCAACTCCCATCCCACTCAACAGAAGAAATAAGGCAGCTCTTGTCACATCACAATGCCTTGTCTGAAGTTCTCAAATTCCAAAGAGAAATCCCCAACCCAATGATTAAGATACTGGTTGAAGTGACAACATTATCTGGAATCTGCCCAGCATATGACTGTCAGTATTTAATTTGATCGAATAAAATATGTAGTACTCTACACAAAAGGCACATTTTAACAGCTATTTGCTGACTGGTACACAGTCAATTTTCAGCAAGATAAAATTCAAATTTAATTCGAAGGGATTGGAAAGGATAATTTTCTCCATAAGACTTCACACAGCATTATGTTTTGTGCTTTCCCAACTCATTTCAGTACACTTAAGCTTAGCTAAGATCACATACTACTGTAATTATCTACATATGTGGGTTTTCCTCCCCCTTTTTTAGAATGTAGGGTGTATTAAAGCAGGAACCATTATCTTACCTGAACTTTGTGTTTCCCCTAGCACCTATCAGAGTATACTATATGTATTAGGTGCTTAATAAATGTTGTTATTCAGTCATTTCAATCATGTACAACTCTTTGTGACTCATTTGGTGTTTTCTTAGCAAAGTTAACTGGAGTGGTTTAACAAATCTCCTCCAGCTGATTTAACAAATGAGGAAACTGAGGCAAACGGAGTTGAGACTTACCCAGGGTCACACAGCTACTAAGTGTCTGAGGTCAAATTTGAACAAGTCTTTCTGACTCCAAGCCCCGAACTCTATCTACTATACTACCTAGGGGCCTAATAAATGTGAGTTGAATAGAATGAATCGTACTTCATCTAAACTAACCTTTTTCTTAGTGCCTTTCTGGTTCCCCCCACCTCCCAAGTTCCTTCAACTAATCCTCATATTTACTTTCTCTCTCATATTCATCACCTTCTCATCACTCATTCAACTCCCTAGTTCAAACCTGCCAATGTATTTCTTCAAATGTGGCACCCTGCTATGATCTAAATAATACGGTAGGACTAGTATTCATGCAACCTTAAAATGCATTAACTTTTTAGCTACCACATAACACTTTTGGCTCATAGTGAGTCTGTACTCCAAGTGTCTTTCTTTTAAAAAAATATTTTGTTTTAATCATCCAAGAACTTCAAAAAGAGCTATAAATATTTTTGTGCACCTTTAGAGTTTGTTTTGCTTAGAACTAATCCTTCCTTAATCTACCCTCCCTCTAATTCATCCTCCTCCTTCTCCCCTTTCCCTACTTCCCCATAAGCGAAATGTATTTTTGTGACCATCTGTGAGTATTTCCTTCTTTTGACCAGTTCGGATGAAAGTGAGGTTCAAATGTCAGCCATTCTACCCACCTCCTCCTCTTTGTATAGATGTTGAGTTGTATACCCCAATTATGAGATAATATTCCCTAATCTACCTTTTCCTTCTCTACCCCTTTCCCAGTATATTCCTCTTCCTCTCTCTTTCCATTCTTTTCTTAAGATCTTCAAGACATAACACAACCAGGCTTTCTCTAATGGAACTCCCCCTGTGACACCTGATAATGATAGAGTTCATAGGGGACACATGTGTCATCTTCACAGATTAGAATATAAGTAGTTTAGCCTTGTTATGACTGTTTTTTCATGTTTACCTTTCTATGTTAACCTTGAATCCTGTGCTGGTACTTCAAAATTTCTATACTATTCTTTTCATCAGGATGCCTGGAAGTCTTCTATTTCATTAATGATTTATTTTTGTCCCCTGTAATATATTCAATTTTGGGGAGTATGTTATTACTGACTATAAACTTCTATATTTTGCCTTCTGGAACATCACAGTCCAAGTTCTTCACTCTTTTATAGTGGTAATCACTAAATCATGTGTGAGCATGACTATGGCTCTTTAATACTTGAATTCTTTCTTTCTAGCTGCTTGTAGCATTTTTCTTTCACCTGGAAGCTCTGGATATTGGCTATAATGTTCCTGCGAGTTTTCATTATGAGGTTTCTTTCAAGAGAAGACCACTGAATTCTTTCTATTTCCACTTTGCCCCCTGGTCCTAAAAGATCTGGGCAATTTTCTTTTAAGATTTCTTGAAATATGATGTCTAAGCTCTTTTATTTGGTCAAAGGGTTCAGCTAATCAGTGATTCTTAAATTCTTCACCTCAATGTGTTTTCCAGGTCAGTTGTTTTTGTTATGATATAACTTATATTTCCTTTCCTTGTTTGAACCTTTTGATTTTGTTTTAATATTTCTTGTTGCCTTCATGAAGTCATTGGCTTCTAACTGGTCCACTCTAATTTCCAGTCTGTTGCTTGGGAAAGGTTTTGTATCTCCCTGTACCAAGCTACTAATTTCCTTTCCAATTCTTTCTTCCATACCTCTCATTTTTTCCCCCAACTTCTTCCTTAAGCACTCTCATTCCATTAAAAAAAAAAAACATTTTGGGGGTGGCTAAGTGGCACAGTGAATAGAGCTCCAGCCCTGGAGTCAGGAGGACCTGGGTTTGGATCCAGCCTCAGACACTTAACACACACACACCAAAAAAAACTAGTCATGTGACCTTGGGCAAGTCACAACTCCAATTGCCCTCCAAAAAGCCAAAAAAAAAAAAAAACCACATTTTAAACTTTCTTAACTCTTGCTTCTCTTCTAAAAATTCTAGCTTACTTTGTGCCCAAACTGTATTTTCCTCCTATGCTTTGCTTGTAGATGTTTTGGAGCTATTCTCTTCTTTTGCATTTGTTCTATATGTCCCTACCACGATAATAGCTCATTATAGTGTGCTGTTTGTTTTGTTTAGTTTTTGTTTGCCCATTCTTCCAGCCTCTAGACTTCAGACTTGATATTAGGGCTAGGCTCTAGGGTACTTCTAGGTGGAAGGTCTGGGCTGGTCTTGTTGCTTTCTTCTGGAATTTATTATTGTGTTATTTGAAAATCTCAAGGACAGACTGGGGGACCTGCAAGTTTTCTGTGCTCCCAAAGTGGTCTGATCCAAGGTCTATTTGTTACCCTCTCTGGTTTGAGCTCTACAAGTTTCTAACCTAAATTTGGTTCTGTGCAAGAGCAGACTGCTGCTAAATTTTGCCCCTTTCAGCCAGCTAGAAAGCCCCATTGGTTCAGAGTGATAGCTTTGTAGACTTCTCTTTGGTCTTGGTTATTATTATTCCTCTGCAGGCTAGGTAAGATACTAGAAGTGAGATCATCTCTGAGCCTGGGGTATGACCTACATAATTGCTGCTGCTGGCTAGGTAGTATGCAACAAAGCTGTTAGTTTGCACACATCTCTGTTGTGGGTCTGGGGCCTCCTCTAGCCCTGGCCCACAGCCAGATCAGTATGCTCCTGGCCAGACTCCATCTCCAATGTCTGCAGACTTCCATGTCTTTCTCCCTATGCTGGGCTGGGCTGGACAAATAGATCTCTTTGAAGAAGTTTGTAGAAGGAAGCTCACTGCACTGCTTCCTATCACTCTAACTCCATCCACCCTCTTGGCTCTACATCTGAGTCCAGATTTCTTTCATATGATCTATTAGCCACATTTCTCCAATTTGCACGTGTATTTTTGGGTTTTGGTCAAAGTACCGAATTTACATTTATTAAATTTCATCTCTCAGATGCTTCTGTGGTAATTAGAGATAATGCTTTTTTTTAGTCATATGCCAAAGAATAGAAGCACTGATTCAAGGTATCAAACCCAAATGAAGTAGATTCTAGGGTTCCGAAATAATTGACTAATGTAACTGCTAAGTTACTATCAGTGATTTCTCAAAGACTGTTAAGAATAGGAGGAGGGGTACCAGAGCACTACAGAAAGACAAAAGTTAACCAAGTTTTAAAGAGGGGGCTGGGGTGTTAGATATACTAAAAGTCTGTACTACAGGCCAGGTAATTTGACACTTCCATTTCTGGGAAAATTATTAAACACAGTATTTAAGGGACTGTTAGAAAGCATCTAGAAAAGAAAGTGGTTTAATTATCCCTTCTTTGCAGATAATTTTCCCATGTATAAATTCAGCCTTAGACTCTCTCTCTTAAACTCCAGTCCCATGCTACTATGTGACTACAGAACATCCCCTCACTTCCTCATTTCTGTCGAGGACATTAACATTCCTCCAGCAATCTAGCTTCACAACCTCAGAGTCACTCAATCTTCCCTCTCCTTCACTTCTCTTCACCTCCTTGAATTCCCAGCTTCCTTTCAAATTCAGCTAAAACACCACCTCCTACATAAGTCCATTCCAGAGTTTCCCTTACTACTGTTAACCCTTCCCATGCCAAAATTATTTCCTCCCAGTCCAATGTTTCATTTTTGTCTTTGTATCTCTAGCAGCAAGAACAATGCCTGACACATAGTAGGTGCTTAATAAATGCTTAATAAACAGAATGAAAGAACCACCACAGTTTCATCAAACAGAAGTCCCCAGGGATCTGTACTGGGTCCCATGGTGTGTAATATTTTTTTCCCCATTTGATCAGAGCCTGAACAGGCCAAAGTACAAATTTCCTTAACGTTTTTATAAGTTATTTGGACAAAGAGGCAGGCAGCATGCTTATCAAATTTGAAAACAGTATAAAATGAGGAGGGATGGCTAACACCACAATGAATGACAGTCAATATCAAAAAAGATCCTGACAGGCCAGAATACTAGGTTTACTCTAATGAGACAAAATTTAATAGTGATGAATATCAAGTCTTACAATTGGGCTTAAAAACCAAGTTCACAATTACAAGATGTGGAAGCATAGTTAGTTTAACTAAAAAAGATGTAAACATTTTTAGTGGAGGTGTTAAGAGTCCTACAGCATGCTATATCCTGTTCTGCCCATATCTCTAATATTGTGCTCAGTGCTGCGTGCCACATTTTTAAAAGGACAGTAATAAGCTGGACAACAGTTAGAGAGATTCCTAAGCAAAGATGGCTGACCTCACTTGGTGTAGTAGCAATTCCTCTTAAGTATGGGTTGGCTTAGGCAATCCCCTCTAACTCTTAGGTTCTATGAGTCTTGAATTCCAGACAGTAAATTCAATGAATCAAGGCACAAATGGTAATAGAATCTTAGGCTGCCTTAAGAGGCATAGAGTCCAGGGGATGGCAGACCCCATGTCAAGCATTATTTTCAATTCAGGAAACCACATTTTAGAAAGGATGTTGAAAACTAGACAATGTTCCTAGGAAAACAACCAAGCTTATAAAACATTTCAAGATCATGCCATACAGGTATCAGTTGAAGGAACTGGGAAGAACATGACAACTCTCTTGGTATTAGAAGGCCTGCCTGGCAGCAGAGGAATAATAGCACCTATTCTGCTTAAAGCCTGGGGACAAAAATGAGGAACAATGAATGGAAGCTGCAGAGGCAATTTAGACTTAGTATAGGAAAAATTTTCCCAACAATTAGCACTACCCCTCAGGAGTCAGTGGAGTGAAGACCCTCACTGAAGGTATTCAAACAAAGCATATGCTAGATATACTATGGAAGGGATTCTTGTTCAGGTATAAATTGGATTGGATGACCTCTGAGTTCCCTCCCATCTCTTAAAATTCATAGCTCTCAACTCTGGCATATTCACTCAATTTCTACATAACAGCTCACATAACTGAAAACTTTCTTTGTCTCCTTTTCCCACTTAAAAATCTCTAGTTCACAGAATCTTGGAGTTGAAATGGATTTCAGAGGCCACCCAGATTCCCCAGCATCCCTCCACAGGAAGTTACCAACCAGTGCTACTTACCTATTCTTCCCCTAACCTTTAGTAGATAATGGATCACACTCATCATTCCCCGAAGAAAAACTGGCTTTCTTATTTAGAGAATTCAGCTCCTCTTTGAAAAGAACCTCATAGCTATTACTTAGCTTCAGTTGGTCAGTGACCTTTCTTCCAGTTCCAGGTCAAGATTCCCTTATGCCTCTTCAGATTCTATTTGTTTGCTTTTTACATTGAGGACCTTCTGCCCCCTTTTTTTTTTCCTGTTAAAGGAACTCATTCTTTCTGTTAAGCTGTAGAGGCCCTTTACCAACTCTTCTAATAAAGGGACTAGACTGAATATTGAGTCTAAATTATAATTACTAGGCCATGGTGAGAAATCAAACCCTAAATTATATTCAGGTTACTACAAACCCTGTTCTCCATACCTTGTGGAATTAAGCTCCTTAGCCCTCCATTAGTTTTAGTCAAAACCACCCCCCCCACAATAATTTCCTACTACTATTCCTCATGTGACAGCTTCCAAACTTATGACAGCCTCATTCCACCCTTCTTTTTGCACATACTCACTCAACTGTTAATATTACTCTTAAAATCTGGCACATAAAAGGTGTTTAACATTTATTGAACTGAACTGAATGCCATACTGAAAAATGTGGCTGGATCAGCACAGAACATAAAAGCATGAAGCTAGGACTTTCTAGGACCTGTATATCATACTTCTACATGTACCCTACCACTGTGCTAGTTGTTGTGGGGTTTGTTTTTTTAAGCTACATCGAAGTATTGGTACAACTCAAATAGAGTACCTGCCCTCAAGGAGCTTATAATCTACCAGTTATTAAATTTGTGGATGGCTATGCCCTACCCCCTTTCATATGAATTTCTATCAAGTCAGGTAGCCTTTCTCCTGCTGTTACACTTGTGATTTTTTTTCAATCTCACTATCAAGTTTTAGATTTACCCCTGTTCAACTAATCTTGTTAGTCTCAGACAAGGTTTCGGCCTGTTGAGATTCTGACATGTACTATACTAGCTATCTCCCTCCTCAGGTTGTAGCACATACACATATGATAAGCATGTCTTCTCTGGTACCGTTCACAGCTATGGTGGGGGGAGGGGTCGAATTATTAACCAAATAAGAGACAACTTCAAAAGATAAAATACATCATTTCAATTATGTGAAGTTAAAAAACTTTTATACAAACAGTGTGACTAGGATAAAAAGGGAAGCAGCTGAATGGGCAAAAAATCTGTATCAAATATCTGATAAGATCTTATATTCAATATATATTTTTTTGTTGTTCAGTCATGTAGTCTCTGTGGCCCCATTTGGGGTTTTCTTGGCAGGGATGCTGGAGTGGTTTGCCATTTCCTTCTCCAGCTCATTTGACAGATGAGGAAACTGAGGCAAACAAGGTTAAGTGACTTGCCCAGGATCATAAGTTAGTATGTGAGGGTAGATTTGAACTCAAGAAGATGAGTCTTCCTGACTACAGACCCGACACTACCCACTGTGCCAACTTGTTGGCATTTATTAAATGCTTACAATGTGCCAGGCACTATGATAAGTACTGAGGATACAAAGAAATAAAAAAATAATCCTTGCTCACAAGGAGCTCACAATCTAATGGGAATAAAAGTCATTTACCAATGGATAAGTGGTCAAAAGTTATGATCAAAAAAAGATATTGCTCAAAAGAATTCCAAACTATTAACAAATACAAGAAAGAATGTTCTAAATTGCTAATAACAGAAATGCACATTAAAACAATGCTAAGGTTTTGCCTCACATCCAGTCTGTGCTCTGACCCAAAGATTCCACTGGTAGGCACATTCCCCCCAAGGAGGTAAAATATTAAAAAGAACCCAAATACACCAAAATATGTATAATAGCCCTTTTTTGTAGTAGCAACGAACTCAAAACAAAGTTGATGCCCACTGACTGAGGAATGGTTAAACAGGTTGTGGTACATGATAATGAAGTATTACTACACCACCAGAAACTATTAGGATTAATACAGAAAAACATGCAAAGAATTAACGCCAACTAAAGCAAAGTGAAGTAAGCAGACCCAGGAAAACAAAATGCACTATGACTATAAATGTGAGTAGAAAACAACAACAAAACAACTGAAACTCAATGCTGTGAATTATAACTAAACCTGGCCTCAAAGAAGAGATATGAGAGGACACCTCCCCTCCTTCTTTGCAGAAGTTGGCGACTATGAGAATGAACCATTAGTGAATGAACCATGTCAATGTGTTAACATTTTGCTGCACGGTTTTTTCCCTAATTTTCTTTGTTATAAGAGGAGGGTATTTGGGATAACATGAGTGATAGGAAAAAAAGGTATCAATAATATGTATTTTTAAGACTTTTTTTAAAGTATGCTTTCTAGGGGTGGCTAGGTGGAGCAGTGAATAGAGCACCCGCCCTGGAGTCTGGAGGACCTGAGTTCAAATTCGACCTCAGACACTTAACACTTACTAGCCATGTGACCTTGGGCAAATCACTTAACCCCAATTGCCCTGCTTTCCCCCCTTCAAAACCAAAAAAAAAAAAAGCATGCTTTCTATATCTTCATCCAAAGTGTTGATAAAAGACATTGAACAAGGAATTATCAGCTTCCTATGGTATTTCACTAATGATCATGGACTTAATACAAACAAAAATCCCTCCACAATCCAAACTATCTAAAAGTACAGTATATTCAACAGCACACATTCTATCACTGCATCCACAGAGCTCTCACCTGCTCCCCATGCTAATGGAAGGCAGATATATACATACATGGCCTATACTAAAGATGGCAAAATCCCTTCATCAGGAATTTTACAGAACAAAATGCTTCTTAAGAGTGGAATTTTTAAAGTATATTAACAGACAACACAATTTGAAGGAATTGGGGAAGATGAGAGCTAAAGTCTACCTTTCCCTAAGGGGAAAATGCTATACATGTATCACTGTTACCCTTTCCTGCTTCTAGTCATTTGGAACTTTGTGTGTTATCTGAGGAGAAGAAATAGTGAATTTAGTTGTTTTTGTTTTGTGATAGAAGTATTGGTTATTTGTGATTCAGCATACTGAAAAGAACTGAAATGTAATTATTGCTTCCTGGGAGAAAAGAGCTGGGAAAATAAAGTTCTTCCTATAGTGTCCCTCTGTGTCCACATAGCATTCAGCCTAGTGATTTTATTATTGAGAGACCAGGACAACAACCAGAGGAAGTATTTTATAGGATTACTTCTAATAAAAAATTATAATCAATTCGGCAAACATTGTTACTTTAGACACAGAAACATTAAAGTGGCTTTAGTGTGCAGAATCCTTTTTAAATGGTATGTATTGTCAGGAGATCACAATGTCTCATTCATTTAATTCAGTGAGAAAGCAATCTACAATCAGTGCCTTTACCTCCTTTCCCGTCATTTTCTTCTAAACTCTGGGCAGTCTCTTTCCTAACCTCCTCATCATTCAACTGAAACTGCTTTCTCTGAAGTTACTAATGATCTCTCAACTGCCAAATCTAATGGTCTTTTCTCAGTCCTCATTCAGTCTGACCACTCTGCAGCCTTTTACACTGTTGATCATCTTCTCCTTAATACTGTCTTCTCTCTAGGTTTTCTTGATCCTGCTCTTTCTTGATTCTCCTGACAGCTCTTTCTCTCTCTTTTGCTGGATCTTCTTCCAAATACAACCACTAGCAATGTACGGCTGTCCTAGGCCCATTTCTCTTCTCCCTTTTACACTATCTCACATCTCTGCCTACCAAATAGCTCAAACAGGATGTCTCAAGAGATCGTAAACTCAACATCTTCAAAACTAAACTCATTACATTTCGCCCTAAACTTTCCACTCTAAGGATAGTAAGAAAACTATCCTGATTACTATCAAGGGCATCGCCATCCTTCCAATCACCCAGGTTTACAACCTCCCTCTCTCGCCCTCCACCCCCATTCAATCTGTTGCCACATCCTGTCGATTTCCACCCTCACAATATTTCTCCCAAATGTGCTCTCTTCTCACCCATGACACACAAGTGCTCCCTTCTCTGTGACACTGGTACTACCCTTGCAGGGGCCCTCATCACCTTGTACTCGAACTACTGCTTTCTGGCTAGTCTCCCAGTCTCAATAACTCCCCATTCTGGTCCATGCTCCATTCAGCTAGCAAAGCGGTTTTCCTATACTTCAAGTATAACCTTATAACTCTCACTCTTAAACTTAGAATGACTCCCTATTACCTCCAGGATCAAATACAGAATCCTCTCTCTAGCTTGTAAACCTCTTCAAGACCCGACCCCTTTCTACCTTGCTACCTTTCTGCCTTATTACTCTCCAGCCCGACCTCACCCCCACCCCAAATGAAGCACTCTATTAGCCAGCGACACTGACCTTGCAGTTCCTTGAACAAGACCCTCCCTCTACTGACTGCTTTTTCACGGACTTGTCCTCCATGGCTGAAATGCTCTCCCTCTTCATCTGCGCCTTCCTGGCTTTCTTCATGTCTAAGCTACAATCCCAGCTTCTGCAAGAAGCCTTTCCCAGCCCTCCATAATGTTACTGCTTTCCCTCTAAGGGTTCCTCCCACTTATCCCATATAACTTTGCATGCTATAGTTGTCTGCACATTCCCCCGCCCCCCCCCCCCCCCCCCCCCGGACTGTGAGCTCCCTAATGGTCAGGGACAGTTTTTTTGCCTTTCTCTCCCCAGCCCTCAGCACAGTGCGTGGTGCAGAGCAGGCACAGTATGTGTTGGTGACCTTGCCTTACCTTTTGTACGGCTTCTATTTCGTTCATCCAGGCTAGTAACTTACCAGGCCTTGGAGAGTTGCTGAGGCATTGAGAGACTCTAACTAGCTCAGAATCAGGGAGGCAGGTCTTGAACCCAAGCTCTCTATTCACTTGAGCCACACTACCACTCCTACTACCCAAATCCAGTTATAATTCATTAGATGCTGCAAGTACCTTTTCCATGTATATATGATCTATCCTCGCAGCTAGACTGTAAACTAATTAATGGCTACCTTAATGCTATAGCCAGTTTTAAATGGTTCTGAGCTTCCACTCTCACTTCATGCTAACATGAAGAGCAAGGAGTCTAAGAACTACTGAAGACCCCAGCAGACAATGAATAGTATCGATGGGACTATGCAGCAACCTGGGCTCCCTGGACTGGGTTGATTTATACCTGCTAAGTATGCCTGAGGGCAGGGGTGGGATCTTCTCTTCCATCTACAAGACCATCTGCCCCCAGAGTACCTACCACTGAACTCTACTCAGAGTTCTGCCCATTAACATTAACAGTCAAACATTAAACAGCAAAGTCCTCGGGAATGTGCTACCACCTCTGACAGAACTCTAACAATAAAATCAATCTGCATACCTTGAGTGCACAAAGATGATTCAAGATTCAAAATTATAACCAGTCCACAGTGTTGCTCATTTTGAGCTAACTTTATCAAATGCAACACAGTAGGGCTAAAATGGCTAAGAAATCATCAGCAACATTCCATGTACCCTCCACACTTGTCATCAGTCCTTCATTTCCCTTGATGTAGACATATGGCATTTATGCCTGCTGAACTGCTTTCAACAACTCAGTGAAGAACCAAAACTGCAAGTGTCCAAAATTCTCAAATGTTCAACTCCTCTGGGACATGATGTCAAAGCCAAGGCGCCCACACTGGGAGTGAGAAGAGAGAAGGGCTCTTGGATATTTCAAGCTATTCTTAATCTACTTGCAAGTGAGTAAGAGGATAACCACTGTCCAGGCCACATAAATCACAGAAACAAAACCATCAGGGAAGAGGAACAACATCATTTTTTCCCCAGATGACGAGAGATAACATGAGACGGTGCAGAAAAGTGCTGGCCTTGGGGACAGAAGACATAGATTCAAATCCTGTCTCTGATACTTAGTAGGTATGAAACACTGAGAACCTGTTTCTTCATCTGCAGAGTGTAGTAATGATGATACTAACACTTCTTGTTGTTCAGTCATTTCAGTCATGTCCACTCTTTGTGACCCCATTTGGAGTTTTCTTGGCAAAGATACTAGAGTGGTTTGCCATTTCCTTCTCCAGCTCATTTGACAGATGAGAAAACTGAGGCAATTAGGATTAAGGAACTTGCCCAGGGTGACACAGCAAATAAGTATCTGAGCCTGGATTTGAATTCAGGTCTTCCTGACTCTGGCCCAGAACTCTATCCACTGTGTCACCTAGCTTCATCAAAAAGAAGGTCCCCGAAAAGCACGAAAAGAGCCAAAGGGAAGGTGATTTGTCCTCTAGATTGGATATGTAGACAACATTATGTATTTCTAACATAATCCCAAACCCTGGGTTGGCCTAGATGGCTGTTTAGGTCCCTTCTGATTCTCAAATTCTGTGATTGTCTTAATTATATTCAGTTTTCCATCAGTGCTACACTGGTAAGGCCGATAAAGGGCAATGTCTTTAACTAAGAGGGAAAAGAGTTAGTGTTTTCTAAGTATTTCTAGGCTTATTTCAGCTGCATAAATGGCAAAGCAAATATCCATCTGCCATATCCCACAAGAGTCAAATGTGAATACAAGAGGTCTGGGGGTGGTGAATGGGGAAGGGAGTGGTAGACAGAAACCTCTTTGTACTGGCAACTGTGTTTTCAAAGCTGCTGATAGAAGGTTCCTTGGATGACAGTTATTTGGGAAATTTTAATAATTTGGATGGGTTGCACAATGGATATGACCTTCAGAAGCTTGTGTGGTGGAAGCCAGAAGGAAAGTTTGTTATTATGATGTTGGCACAACAGTAGACTGTACAGAAACAGATATTGGGTTAATGTTTATTTTGGGGTCTGGCCCAAGGTACCAGTTTATCAGATACAGTACATTTTTATTCTCTTTTCTTCAGCAACCAGGACCATTAGATAGTCAGATAGAAAAGGAAAAAACATATCATATGAAACTGAAAACCAAAGTTCAAACCCTAGCTCTATAATTTTCTAGCTACGTGATCTTGATCAAGTCACTTAATGTGTCAGCCTCAGTTTCCTTACAAGTAAAATAAGAATAACATCACCCTATCCCCCACATAACTAACAGGGGTGTTGAGGAGATCAAATGAAATAATGCACTTAAAAACACTTTGCAGGCTATCAAGCACTACACAAATAAAGGTAAGGTACTGTTAATGACAGGCCATCCCTCTTGATCAATACTTATGGACATTTATTTCTTCTTTCAAGACACAGACCAGGTGCCACTTCCTTCTGAGAGAATTACTTGAATCTACAACTGAACATAGTCTCTTCTCAAATTTCCTTAGAGCACTTTTTCATTAAGGCCCTTGGCATCCTATCACAATCTACCTTATATTATAACTGCGGATATGCCATACCCGACAATTAGACTGTAAGTTTCTTAAACTGCAGGTTTTTATCCCAGGCCCTGGAGCTGTGCCTTACAAATATTAAGTGCTTAATAAATATTTAACTGAATTCTAATAAACCTACTATTGCCAACAACAACTTAATTCAGGGGATTAAAAATTAATCATTAGGTTATCTAGTTCCCCTGAGTCTATTCTATCTCCACATTCCCTATTCTTTGGGCCATTTCACTACTCACATCACCATGAAAAGATATGAAGGAGCATAGAGGAGACAGTAAATTCAATTCAATAAGCATGCATTAGGCACCGTGTTGGGTGCTGGGGATATGGACAAAAATAACAGTCCTCAACCTCAAGGAGCTTACATTCTACTTGACTGAAATCAACTAGTGATCAACTCTGCACTATCTACATATATTTATTATATGTCCCCTGCAGTAATATTCTTTTCATCTCATGAGGCTCATTTCCCCTCATTTACCATCCAACACACATCTAAACCATTTCCTCCTCATCATTACCTCATATTGTTAGGATATAAACCAAGTTTAATAGCAGTCTAAAATATATGCAATTAGAAAGGTAAATTTTCCTCAAAAATTCTCAAATGTGGAGCGGCTAGGTGGCACAGTGAACAGAGTACTGGCCCTGAAGTCAGGAGGACCTGAGTTCAAATCTGACCTCAGACACCTGATAACACTTACTAGCCGTGTGACTTATGGTTAAGTCACTTAACCCCAACTGCCCTCCAAAAAGCTAAAAAAAAAATTCTCAAATGCAATTCAAAACTAAATATACATCATTTTTTGCTTTATCCATTGTTCAAGGTCCAGTTTGAGTTCTATTTTTCCTGGCTTTCTCTGATCATCAGCACAATACAAAGGAAAAAACCAGATACGAAATCTAAGGGCTTGGGTTCAAATCTCAGTTCTCCCTCTTGTAACCTGTGCAACCTGGGAAACTCCTATTCTCTGAGCCTCGGTTTTGTTATCTATAAAATAAGAATGTTGGAGTATATAATCTCTATGATCTCTTCCAGCTCTGAATTTATGAGCCTATAATCTCAGCTGAACTCTTCATCTTCTGAACTATTAGACATTTATCAATTTATCCATTATTACTCGGAATCACCAGTTACTTGAGAATAGGAAGAAAGCACACCTTCTAAGTCCCAAAGTCCTTACACAGTGCTCTTAATAGAGGGGACAGTCCATAAATATATAGTGATTATGTAGTTGTCTTCCACAATATGGATAACTAAGGTATCTATTATATCAGAAACAAGTGTATAATTTATTTATGGGTTTTACTTATCCTCAATTTGCCTAACCAGCATGAATAATCAAGGCTAACTGGATACAATCATACAGCACATGCAAGTCAGACTGACCCTGGGTGCTTCATGGACCACACATTTCTGTTTTTAAAGAACTATTTATTCTCATCTGCCCTCACCTTCTCCCCTTCTTAAATGGGAGCAAAGAGACAGAAACTTCCTACTATATAGCATTTTGGACTTTAGATATGCTCTTATTCACAGGCTCATTAGATATTTTTCCCAGTCTAACAATACAGCTGTATGACCCTGGGCAAGTCACTTAACCCCAACTGCCTTGCCCCGCCCCCCCTCAAAAAAATCCTACTATCCAGTCAAACAACAACAACTTCTAAACCAGAAACAGAAGATTTGGGTTGAGTGGTGGCTATGACACTCACAAAACTGTGATTATAAGCAAGTCACCTAATCTCTCTAAATACTTCCTCATCTGTAAAATGAGGGCAATACTTGTCCTCTCTCCTCACAGGGCACTCTGTGCATATTTGCAATAATTCATCTTCTATTTCTATTGCATATATTTACATAAATACTTGCTGCCATCCCCATTAGAATGTAAGCTCTTTCCAAGTAGGGTTTGTGAGATTTTTTGCACCTCTATTTCCAACACTGAACACAAGACCTAGCACAAAGGAAAAGTTTAATAAATGCTTATTGCTTGATCAACAGTGAATGCAAAAGAACTTCTGAAACTATAAAGACAAACAAAAATGAAAGGCATTGTTATTTATGAGACAGAATCCTGGGATGGAAGAGGAATTAATTAATTAGCAAGCATTTATTAAGTGCCTACTATGTTCCAGGTCTTAGCAGGAAGTCAGTCTGTTCAGGAACCAGAGAATTTTACAACAGCAAGGTGCCTTAAAGATCACATAATCTAGGTCTCAGCAATTTGGAAAGAAGAAAGGGAAAAAAAATACATTTATACAGCACTTTCTATGTGCCGGGCATTGCGCTAAGCACTCTGAATTATTATCTCATTTGATCCTCACAACCCTGGAAGGTAATTATTGTTATTACCCCTATTTTACAGATGAAGAAACTGAGGCAGAAAGGAGTCAAGAGACTTGCCCAGAGTCACACAGCTAGTAAGTATCCGAGGCTGGATTTGAACTCAGATCTTCCTGAATCCAAGACAGTACTTTGTGTAGTGTGGTGGTCCCTAGTTGCTCCAAGGAGCTGGGGAGATCCTGGGGGATCCTCGGCTTCAAAAGGCTCTGTAAGTACATTTATACTCTGGTTTCTTTTAGTCCAAATAAATCAATTAATTTGTACCTGTGTATTAATCTGCAGGGAATGACGACTACTGACTCTGGATTTCCAAACCAAGCTAGATCTTTAATATTTCTCATCTCACCTTTGCTCCAACCGCCAAAATACAGCAAGAGCCCCTACTGGGATAATCTATTTGCGCTTCCTTTCCTTTGATGGTTGCCTCTCACATCAATTAAAATGAATGTGTGTATACATAAGACTTAGCTCTAAAAAATTACATACTAAGAATACTACCAATACACTGGTTTTCTTCCTTAAAAAGTCGCAGATCTTGACAGTACTGCACAATCCTTTCAACTTACAGAGGGGGAAACTGAGACCCAAAAAGTTAACTGACATGGCTAAAACCAAACATAGCTTGTTGGGGACAGAGCCAAATCTCCTGATTCTTAGCCCAGCACTCTTTTCACTATAGCCCATTTCTCATAAATTTCTAATCCCAGTATGTCTTCCTCCTCCCCCCACCAGAAAATCTATCAGCCTTCTTTTGCTGACAGCAGCTAATGTATTCAAAACAAATGAAATTCATTTTAATAGCAGTAACAGAGCAAAGTAAGGAAAATGTGTTGTCAAGAAAAATCATTAAATATATTCCAAAGACAAGTGATGTCGGAGTTGTGTGCTTCATTTCTTTTAAGTGTAGAGAGGTAAACAAAGCTATGAGATATATTAGTCTTTACATTTTCTTTTCTATTAGCACTTTCAAATCACAATCAAATTCATTACACAAAGAAAAAGAAAGGAAAAGCCAAATTTTAAAATGTATTTCTTCTTGATCAACATAATGACAAAGACTCTGAAAGGGTCAAAAGACCTTGCCATCACATTCACATAATCTTTTACTTTACTAGTACGGAAAGCAACATTAAACATTAAACAACTCACATGTATACAGTGTTTTAAAATTTACTAAGCCCTTATTTCCTTTACCAGAAGGATACCTATAACCCAAACACAAAGGCCACAATGACCTAGATGCAGATTTACTCCCCTATGAATATTCTGTTAATGTCAAATCTACCCCTACTAGAAGGATGCACAGCAGAATTCTGCTAACCCTCCTAGAGAAAACACACAAATGGTGTTATCTATAGGGATGAAAATTCTAAAGTTTGACGATTTAATTTGATCATTTAAATATGCTATTAGTTCCCTTCCATGAGGGACAGTGAGAAAGGGAGAACAGGAAAAAGAAAAGAGACAGAGACAGAAAGAACCCAGTTCTTAAGCATCACATGCACATCACTATGTGCCATACTGTGCTAAATGGTAATCAAGAATAAAGGGTTCTGATGACATCAGATTTGCAGCCTAATCACACACTTCAACCAAAATACTCTTTTTCTTTTTGCAAAATATTGCCTGAGAAAACAGAGTAACCATTGTAATGAACTGGTACTTTTTTGTTTTATGTCTGTGCAAAGCCTACAGCTGCAGGTGTGGCATCCTAGTTATAAGATTTGTCCTAATGCCAGTTCTGACCTCAACAAGCTATGTTTTTGTGGGCTCTTGGCCTTTCTGAGCCTCAGGTTCTTCATATATAAAGTAAGGGAGCTGAACTAGATGATATTTAAGTTTTTTCCAAATCCAAAATTCTAAGATTCTACTCAGCCTTCGTATTTTATATTTACAGATATAGACAACAAATTAGAAGGGGCTGTTTCCTTCACAGGCAGGTATTTTCAATTTAAAGCACCAAGTTTCCAAGGGAAAGAATATGGCATTCTTCAAACTTTCTACCATAAAGAATGGCATAAAATATGCCCTGAAAATTCCCATTTTTGCTAGGCTACTAAGTCAGCAGTTTTTTTCTTCTTTCCCCTCCATAAAAGTACAAAAAGTATGGATTATTGCACAGACCACATGATAAATGTTCTACTGATATCTGGAATTAGTCCCACTCAGACAGAATAATTTGTCTTGAAAACAGTACTTCTCAAAGGGTGTGACTCGACTACATTGGTATGACATGAACTGTATCAAAGTGAAACTTGCAACAGCATTTGCTAAGCGCACATAACTGGACAGAACTTATACCTGCAATCACATATGCATGTTCTAGTCTCCCAATTTAAAATATTCAGTGTGCCACTTGTGTCAAAGAATACTGTATCGTATGGGAAAAAAAAAGTTTGAAAAGTATTGGTCCTGACGATGATCCAAGAAACAAACTTTTGTGATAATAAAGAGGAACTTGCATGCCTATACTTTACTCTATTTAGGTGAAGTACTGGAAAAATAGATAATAGGACTTTACAGACAGACATTTCATACTACTTGAGGGTCAGAAAGCAAAGGAAATTTGATTGGGCCTGAATTATAGGCAGTCTGAGCCATCATTAACAATAAACCAAGAACTTCATCTTATCAAAGTGGATGGGAAAAAGACTCACTCCAGCAAAACAAAATCATAGATTCCTCCTAAAAATAGTCTATTCTCAGAGTATGGGAGGTGAGGCCAGATTAGCTCAACAGATTAAGGTGATATTCTAGGCATACCAGGAGTAGGTAACCTGCGACCTTGAGGCCACCTCTAGGTCCTCGAGCAAATTCAAATTTCACAGAACAAATCCCCTTAATTTGTTCTGTAAAACTTGGACTCAGTCAAAAGGTCACACCCAAGGACCTAGAAGGCCACATGTGGCCTCAAGATCATAGGTTCCCCCATCCCTGAAACCATGTTTCATTTATTTATATTGTCCCCACAACACCCAGGATAGTACCTTATACATAATACGTTCTAAGTAAATATTTGTCCACATAATAAAAAAGACTGCCCTAAGGAAATACAATGACAATATCCAAAGGCTATTACTACATGTATGGCAGCATGACACTCTTAGCTGCCCCATCCCCACTACTGAACTTGGCTAATGTAAAATGCTTTCTACAAGGTAAATGAGTGCACAAAAGAAAGTCTCACACACATTTAAAGACTCTTCCCCCCACCCCAGGCTGGTACCCACTCAGCTTGGGTAGAATACCTACTAAACTCCATGACCACAGAGGTTATACTGCCTCAGTACAGTCCCCACAACACTTACTCTCTTGGTTCCCACAGGTTAAATGATAAAACAGGCAACTTTGAAACAAAGGCAAAGATGAAAACTTCATGGAAGGTTATGAGGTAGGGAACTTTCCTCTAGTCCCCATTTACCTGAATACAAAATACCAAGAGGAGACTGAGCCATCTACCTTGATCAGGATGAGCAGTAATAAGCCAGTCTATCTGGTCAGAGTCCACAAACGCACACAATCAAAACAGAGAGGACTAAGGGAAAAAGAAATGAAACACTGCGATCAGCATCATAGTATTACAATGTTAATGACACATATTACTCACCAGTGTGCTACAACAAACAACTTGCAAGTGGACAAGTAATGCTCACGGAGACAACGAAAGAGAAATAAAATTCTCTTCATTCTAAAAGCACGAAGCCATCCACATGCCAAAGCAGGTCATGCAAACTCTGCATGAATATGGATGTGTGTGTGGGGGGGGGGGGGGAGTATTTATAGTCAATTTGCAAAAACTGAAGGCAAAAGGAAAAAGAGACGGCACACGATAAGATTATGGATAGAGAGTATCAAGGAAACCAAGGAAACAACAAACTGGAACTTGGACAGACTTCAAGAGATAGTAGAAGATAAATGCTATGGTTCATAGGGTCAAAAACACAACTGAACTACCGAACAACAAAAAACAAAATTTGGATAAAAATCTATGAGTGGATTATCAATATTGTGTATTATTTGAAGCCTCCTTCCTTCCACTGCCCAAACTGTGGTGAGAGCCATTAGGGTCAAGATAATATTACTTGTGTAGAACCCTATTTCAAAGCCAAGCATAAATTACTTTTGTGTTACTAAAAAACTGTACCACCACAAATGGCATAATAATAATATTTCCTAGAATGTGAAGTTACTATAATGGAAATAACTCAGAACTTGGAGTGAGGTCTGGTTTTTAGTACTGTCTCTAATGTATGTTGTACAACTGAGCAAGTCACTCAACCTGTCTGAGATTCCATTTTCTCATCTGTAAAATGGAAATAATTACATTTACACTAACACAGTGTTGCAATGAGGAAAGCACTTAAATGTGAAATAGTTTAATTTTTGCCACTAAGAGAGGAAATATTTCATTCACTAAAAATTTACTACTTTAGTGTCTAGTGTGAGCAAGGAATTGTCCTAAGTCCCACGGAGGGATACAAAGGACATCATTCATATAGAACCAAAAGGGACCACAGGGAGTCATTTAGTCCAGTCCACTCATTTTACAGATGAAGAAAGTAAGTCAGAGAGGTTAAGTGATGACTGCCAAAGGCTCCCTAGGCAGTAAGTGGCAGGACTGGCATCTGAACATGGGTCTTATTACTCCTCTTCTTCTAAAATCTTTAGTCTAGTAGGGAAGACAAGATGTGCACATATAATAAAACATGAAGAATGAAAGAGAAATAAACAGGTAAAAATAAAATAAATAAATTTTTTAGAAAGCCAAATGCCTAGCAGATAGAAAGCTAGCCTCAGAGCCAATCCCTGCCATGGACCCATCCTATTGCTATGACCATGGGCAAGTTACCTCTCAGTGCTTGAGGCAAGACAGTCTAAGATTAAGTGGTAGAAAAAAGGCCAACATACTGGTAGCAGAAGCTTCTTCACTTGGAAATTGCTAATGAAGTGAAAGTACAGGTCTAGTCCCTATCCCAATTTCTGAAAATTAAGTTAAAAGTCATTAAGTTCAAAGGATACATTCTTATAGCTGAGGGGAATTAAGAAAGATTTCACAAAAGAAACCTATATTCAGGTGTTTATGTATAGAGAAAAAATGTTTTCTTTGTTTTTATATACTTTTATTTTTGTATTCTGTGTAGCTCAATGGACTCTATATTCCCAAAGGACCAAGTCATCTATTTATTTGGTTATTGGTAGCATTTCCTTCATCTCCCCAGAGAATGAGCTCTTTAAAGACCTGGGATCTGTGAGGTATGGGTTTGGTTTTTTTAATATATTTTGATAACCATAATTACAATGTAATCGATTTCCTTTGTAATCTTATGTATCTTATTTTATGTATTTAAAAACATTCCAAGAAGGAGGTAGACTTTACCAGGTTGTCAAAAGGAAAGAAGGAAGAAAATAAACATCTAAAAAACATTAAGCATCTACTAAGCTCCAGGCACTGCGCTAAGCACTTTTAAAATATCTCATCTGATTATCACAACAAATCTGGTGTGTTGGTGTTGTTATTATCCCGATTTTGCAGCTGGGAAACTGAGGACAAAGGCAAGTTAAAGGATTTGCCCAAGGTCACACAGCTAACCAGAGGTCAAACTTGAACTCAAGTCTCCCAGACTCAAGGCCCAGTGAAAAGTTAAGAACTCCTGCCTTACAAGACTAAACAAGGCTACAGACAGCAAGAAAAATTTTCCTTGAGAAATGAAATATTCCCTTTCCATACTATATACAGTCATTTCAAGGGGAAAGTTGTGTCATAAATGAAGGGCCTCCCTCTGCCAAGATAGGCTGGTAATAACATATTTGTTAGTGCCCTTTCCTCTTCAAATAAGCATGTACATATTTAATCCTTTATATACTATCCCCACCCAAAAGAATGTTAAGCTCCCTGAGGGCAGGGATGAGTATCCCCTTCATAGTAGGGACTTAAAACATGGTCATTAGGTTAGATTAGACTTCATCTAAGTACCGATTGGACACAGACTCTGTGTGTATGCGCGCATGTGTGTGTGTAAAAGAGGCTATGGGACACAGACTCTGTGTGTGTGTTTGTGTGTGTGTAAAAGAGGCTAAAGTGAGCCTAAAACTTAATAGGAGAGCATACTGGCTTACCTCAAGGAAACAGCACAATGCTTTTAATGATCCCTCCCCCAGTCCCATGCCTCACAAGATTCTCCATGAAACAAAGTCCCATCTCTCTAAAACCATCTTCTTCTATGCTACATGGTTCCAAGTCCCCAAGTGCCTCATTACTTGAAGAATAAAGAGTTTTAAGTTACCCAAAAGACTGTGGAGACACACGGAAGGCATGAGTAAATCCCATCAACAATGATTTATGTGGGAGAAGCGGAGCAAAGGCTATCATCAAAGTGATAGAGGACCAGAAAAGGGCAAGAGCTATCTCTTAAAGTGCTCCCCCCTGTAGCCACCTCATTTCTATACCCTTTTCCCCATTCACTCAGCCATCACTGAAATTAAGGCCCTTATCTCCTACCTAAATTATCACATCCCAAAAGAACTTTCTATTCCCAGGCTTTCCTCTCCAAAGCAGCCTCCAAGAAAGCTGCCAAAATAATCTTCCTAAAAAGCATAAGTATAACTATGTTACTCCCCTGCTCAAGAGCCTTAAGTAGCTTCCCTTTTCTTTGAGATAAAATATGACTCCTCTGGCATTTAAAGTCCTTCACCATCAGGTTCTAGCCTAGCTTTCCTGGTGTATTTCATCTTACACACACACACACACACACACACACACACACACACACACACACTTCCCCAAAAATGATAGGCCATCTCCCACCTGCCACCAAGCTTTTGCACCACTGTCCCCATAGCTGAACTGAATAACTTTCTCACACCTGTACTGTCTCTCCCCAAATTATCCTGAATATACACATCTGTTTACATGTTGTAAGCAGGGATTGTTTCATTCTTTGTACTTGTATCCTGAATGCTTATCAGAGGTCTGACATATAGTTGGTGCTTCATAAACACTTGTTGACTGATTGCACAGAAGACTTTACACTCCTTAAGGGAAGGAACTGTTACTCAATTTGTTTCTTTATCCTTAATTCCTGGCCCCACTATGCTTTGCATGCAGTAGACAATTAATAAAAGCTCACAAGATTAGAGGAATTTGATAGATCTCTCATGAAGCACTTTCGGGAAGAGAGAAAAGTTGCACAGGATAGGAAGGCTTAGAAGGAGTGTAAATGGCACAATCAGACCACAAATCCCACAAACTGGCAAAGGTTGCTAACACTTTGGCTTTAAGCACTTAGCTTGTCTCTTCTTCTGTCAATAGCTAATTATCACTAAAAACTGCCCAGGGGCCAGGAGTAGCACTTCCCCAAAGAACCCCATCTTTTCAAAGCAAGGATTCTTTTATAACACCATCAGTTCAATTAGAGGACTATAATTTGCCAGGTTCTGTCTGATGAATTTCACAAGTGGCTTGTTAGAACTAGAAAGAGGGACTACAAAATCAAAGTACATGGTGTGGAGTTAATAGAAAGTGTCCTAGAAAACTTGTCAAATTTGGAAGCCAAATTTGGAAAGCAGAATTAACTAGACTGCATGAACCTCCTTCATTCTTATACCTAAGTCTACCCCAAGTATGACCCAACTCCACAATACATCCAGGCCCTTGACCCCTCAACACCACCCTAGAAATATCCCTCTGTTTGCTTTTCCCCCTCTAAACCTCTATTCGGCCATGGTCCCTTCAGTCTCTGATCCCTGTCCCCTCACCTCTACTGCAATAGGTTTTCAAATCAGCTTTGGAGACTAGCCAAAGTTTCTAGTCCAGAACAAGGAGTTTAAGACTCAGGCTCTCTTTCCTATCAAACTCCCCAAAAAACCTCAAACAAGATTCTTTATGACTTTCATAGCCTTAGCTTATCAATAATAGACAGGAGGGTAAAGGTTGGTATGAAGTCATGCCAATTCACTAGAAACTGAAAAACCATTAGCCAATTCTTAAACAACTTTCATGTATTATTCACAATAAATGTACAATCCCATGCTCACTTCCCCCTGCCAGCCCAATATTTCCTGGAATACCACCTTGTTCCACACATTACATCCAAAACCATCAGTCTGTATGTGGTTAACAAATATACCCTAATTTTAACAGTTCTGGCCAGACAATTAGGAAAATAAATTTGCTGTTATTTTTAAAAATAAGATACATCCAAATTCTAAGTATGAATGAAATTGAGATTGTTCACTTTTTAAAAATTCATCATATTATTCCCCCTCTGTTCCTTCGAATAGAGTCATTTATGCTTATTTTTATTTTCTCTAGAATGGATACAGGACACATTCTTCCAGAAGGTTTCTTAAAACATGAAGCAACATTAGGGACACAATACACCAGAATTTAAATCTGAACAATAGCTTTGCTGAGTAACAACCTAGATTCTTCCCTAATGAAAAAAGCAGGGCAGTATGCAAGCAAAAATATGTACTCAACCACTTTCTAGAAAACTAGTATTCTGGGACTCCTGATTTTCAGAAATTTTTTTAAAATGCTAATAGTCTGGCTATTGTTTCTCACCACCTCTTCAGTGAAGGTGCTAGGTCCTTAAAGAGGAGAAGCTTATAAAGTGAGTCTTACCTTAAAATCAGATTTCTCAATGTCCCAAGAGCCTATCCACTCCCAGTTCACACACCCACCCACACACCCTTACTCAGGTGTATTCTCCTAGGGAGGTGATGTCATCTATCAGGTTCACCTGCTAACTCAGTAACAGTTTTTGCTTCGTCCATTCATTCCCCAAGAAATGCTTGGGTCTCACCTCCTCCTCCAGGAAATCTTCCTTGATTATGCCTTTACTCACTGCCTTTCCAACTCTTAAATACATAGCTCCACTACAATCATTTGCACTTACTGCTGTTGCTTTATGAGTATTCTTTTTCATGTTGGTATGTATATCCTCAAGATTAGGGACTGTATCTTCCTTCATTAGTCTGTGAACTCTCTGAGGGCAGAAACCATGTCTCTCTCTCTTCCTCCTTCCTCTGGATTTCTCTAATATCTAGTACACATCTATACAGAAGAGGAGACTGACCAAAATGAAAGTATATGAATTCTAGTTTCCACCTCTACTTGGATATTTCAGTAGAATGATAACCATCATTCCTATATATCAGGAGATATATGTGAGGTACTCTAAGACAAAGACAAGGATATCTAACCATCTACAGATAAGAATGACTCATTCTGAGTAATTATTCTCCACCCCCTAGTACACGTGTACACACACACACACACACACACACACAATGTACCCTTGCCCACTTAAGAAAGAATTAAGAATTGGTAGCTCAGCCAGCCAAAATAGATAGTGTCCAAAACAAAACCCTTCTCCAAGGACAATTTTGATCAACTCCAGAAGAAACATTAATCAGAGCCTAGGTACATGCCACTAAGACTAATACACATCTAGAAAGTGTACCTGCAGGGCATCCACCCTGCCTCACTGTTAGATGTGACTAGGTCTTTCAAGAGAAGCCAAAGGACATGGATTTAATTCTTCTGTACTTTCAAGTATTAGAAATTGAGGCATATGATCAAAACATATACTTGCAATTCAGCCAGCACATCAAAATCAGAACTGCCCCTTCCCACATCCCCAACAAAAAACTAATGAAACTTCCAAACTAAGGAAAGTGAGATGTAGAGTAAGTACTGTGGCAGACATTATCAGGCAAACATAAAGTTTTTTAATCATAGTCCAATTTAGTATATCCTGTTTATTTTAATATAAGATGCACCAGCCCAATGTCAAAGATACTCCCTAAAAACATACAGATTAAAGGGAAAGATTTCAGTCTAGGAGCAAAGAACAAAAACCCCAAACCCAAGCACCAATCAGTCATATAGCTTCAGGATAGATCTATTCCCCACACTGACAAGGCCACATTAGGGAGACCTTATTTGGGCATTTGGAGTTAATAAGAAGGCAAACAGCAACCTCTTTGATTGATATTTCTCAAACTGATCTCTCCTTTCCATTACCACCCAAACTTATTAGGCCCTCTGTACCTTTATCTTCTTCTCCAAAGGGTTTGTTTCAGATCTTTTTTTTTCTCATTTCAATTTCTAAATCACACATATTCCAAGCACCCACACACCCCCACAATAGATTACCTAGCCTTCTAATTCACTGAGTCCAACCAACTTTAACAGACTGGGTTCTTCTCAGCAATGCAAGGTTATAAACAGACAACTCCAAAAGACTCATGATGGAAAGAGATGCCTACATCCAGAGATAGAACTCCAGAGTTTGAATGCAGATTGAAGCAAACTACCTACTCTCTTTCTTTCTCTTGTTTTGCTTCCTCTTTTCCCATTGTTCATTCCATAGGTTATAATCTTTCTTTACAACCTGACTAATGTTTAATGTGAAGGTATTTGCAGATCCTATATCTGATTGCATGCTGCCATGGGGGGGAAGGAGGTAGAAGAGAGGGAGGGGGAGAAAATTTGAAACTCAAAGGATTGTGGAACTGAAGGTTGTAAACTAAAAGTAAACAAATAAATAAATTTTTAAAAAAGATTAAGTCCATCAAATTTGAGCTTCCTTAACTTCCCTCCACTATTCCTGGAAATTTTTCAACACTCCCCACTCTCTCTTTTCTCTGATTCCAGAAGAAGAGGTATCCCTGGACTCCTCACTATTGACAATCCCTCTACCTCGGTTTTGAATTCCTTTTCAAGACATGAATAGCATGGTATAATAGAGAAAAGTGCTGGTCTGAAATCAGGAAAGCCTGCATTCAAATACTACTAAATACTTACTATGTGATCCTGGGTAAGTGACTTCACTTTTTCATGCCTCAGTTTCCTCATCTGTAGAATGAGGAAATAGCACAATAACACCTACCTCAAATTGTAGTTGTGAGGATCAAATAATATATGTAAGCACTTTGCAAACATTAAAATGCTACAAAAATGCTAGCAATTATTTCAGGACCTTATCCAGCTGTCATTCCCCTCTCCAATATCCCTCCAATGGCTCCTTTCTATCTCCCTTCAATTACATTCAGGGTTTCTTGAATCCTAAAAGTCCTTTCCTAGACCCTTCTACCTCACTCAGCTACCATCCCATCTCTCCTGAAACCTTCACTGCTATCTATACTTCTCCAAAAAGTTGTCTAAGAAAAAGGTATCCCTTTCAATACACTCTCTCCTAGATCCCTTGCATCTGGCTTCCACCATCACCACCACCAACTACTCTATCAAACTTGATCTCTCAAGGTCACTAACACCAGGGTGACAATTACCAAATCCTCTAGCATTTTTTTTCTTTCTTACCACTTGCCCCTCTTATCATATGTGACTTTACTGATCACTGTACTCTGAACTTGTGTTCTAAGACACCACTTTCCTAGTGATTTTTCTATTTCTCTAATTATTATTCCTCTGTGTGCTCTCCTGGCTCCTCATCTTCCTGATAGCTTAACCCATGTGTTCCCCAACAATCTGAATCAGCCTCTTTTCTCTCTGTTTTCTCTTCCTTGACAATCTCATATCATTGAGATGAAATAGGAAAGGCAGATGGTGGTAGGTAATATGAAGTGACTGAAAATTATTGAACAGAAGAAGAAATGCCTACCTAAAGAAGATTCATCTGACAGCAATATGAACGATGGGGTTGGTACCCATAATCCCTGTAAGAAGACTACTACAGTAGATAATAATGAGGTACTACATACCACTAGATAGTGACAACTGGAACAAAGAAGGTAGGAACAATACTGAAAAAATAAATCTAACAAAACTTGGAAACAAATTGGATATATAAAAAAAACAAGGGAGGAAAGTCAACATTCATTCCAAGATTTCTAATGTGGGAGACCTGGTGAGTGGAGGCACCAGTGACAAAAATAAAAATTAGAAGAAAAACCAAAATCAGAGGGAAAGGTAATAAATTTGGTTTTAGATATGTTGAGTTGGGTACTGGTGGGAAATAAGGGTTAAAACATCTGATAAGTGTTTAGAGAGGAGAGTTCAGATAAAAAGAGGTCAGGGCTAGAGATGAAGATTTGGGAGTCATCTACATATAAACGGGAATTGAAGCTATGGAGATGGCTTCATGGGCATGGATATAAAGCACTTTGCAAACCTTATATCGTATGATGTCAAATTCTTATTCCTGATTTCCCAAGGTCTCCTTCCCCTTCTGACCTCACATAGTATTTGGTTTTGCCCCAATGCATTGATATAACATTCTATTATAGTTACCTGTATTTGTATCTCAGGGAGTTCTTATCCAAATGTGGTATTTACTTCTAAGGACTAGCATTGTACATAGCAGGTGCTTGGTAAATTAATGAATTTTTACCTCTTAGAGTATCACAGCTGTTTCCTAACAGAACTCCCTACCTCAATCCAGCCTATATATAGATGCCAGAATACTCTTCCTCCAGAATGACACTGATTTTATTATTTCCCTTCTCATAAATGTACCATGCCTCACCCACTGCCTACACAATAAAGTCTAAATTTCTTTGCCAGACACCCCCAAACCAAACCCCTACAGGCTGTGGACCCAACTTGGTGTTCTAGCTTTTTCTCTCACCTTTCCCTTTATAAGAACCCTATGCTCCAGCAAAACTAAAATGAGCTGTTCCCCAAACACACCTTGCACTTCCTGTACCCCAGAGTCCTATCTACTGTGCCTGGAATACTTCAGCAGTCTCCTGCCCCTCCAGCAACCTGCCCTACACTTACTGATAACCAGTATGCAAGGGCCAGCTTGCATGCCACCTCCTCTGCTGAAGCCTTCCTGGATTCCTCCAGAAGGAAGTAACCTCTCCCTACTCTACTTCCAAAGTATTTTTATTTGTACTTTTATAGGAATGTAATCACATTCAGTAGTTCTATCTGTTCATATTTTATCTCACCTATTAGATAACAGACACTTTAAGAGCAGATTCTCTATCCAATTCATCTGTGTAAAAGCCCAGGACAGAGCACCGTCAAGAGACAGCACTGGCATTGTGGAAAGAGCTTTAGATTTAGAGGCATGAAACCAAAGTTTGTTTCCCAAGTCAGTCACTGTTTTAGCCATGTGACTGCTAGCAAATCACTTAACTTCTCAGAGCTCCCTGTAAGAACATAATAATTCTTACACAACCTAGCTCACAGGATTATAATTACATATATGCTTTGTAAACCTGAAAATACTGTATAAATGAGATATTACTGCACATGTAAGGCACTCAAACATTTGCTGAATTGAATTTTAAATCGAGACAGGATTAATTCATTAATGCATCTTTACTGGTTCAACAAAAGTAGATGGGAAGATTATTCCCAAATAAAAGCATTTTTAAGGTTGTGTTCATAAAGGATGGGGGAGACTGATCTAAACTGACACAGATCAGTGCAAGGGAGAAAATTCGATTATTATTATACATGAGGAACTGTGCTACGCAGGAGAGGAAGAGGGCCCTCACTACCAAAGGGTTCTAGGAAGGCTTTGTGTAGGAGTTAGCCCCCTGGGCTAAGTCAGAATGGAGATAAAGGATCTGGAACAGAGAAAGCCAGGAGTACATTCCAGGGATGGTGAATAGCCTGTACAAAAAAAGCCAGGAAAGAGATGGCAAATCTATTTCAGGAACAGCTAGTAGTTCAAATGCATTAAGAGAAATATTACATAATAAGGACAGAAAGGTAACAGAGTCAAATTTTATGGGGCCTCAAATGCCAAGCTGAGGAATTTGTATTTTGCTCCTAAGGCAACAGGAAGCCACAGATGGTTATTGAGCAGGGAAGCAAAGAGGTCAGTCAGACTTCTTTGTAAGGCCTATTATTTTGTAGAGGGAAGGTCCTGGGAGCAGAAGACCAATTAAGAATCTATAACTATTATAATTGGCTAACCAAGAAATGATTAGGGCCTGCAAAGCCCCAAGGAGGGGCATGAACCATTTTTAAGTCCTAAAAGTGAGACCACACTAAAAAAGTTTCCATCTCTATCAACCAATGTTCAACTGTTGTACTTTGATGCCGGGTTTTCCTGATGTTGCTCTAGACCACTAGGACACTTTGTATGTGCAGAAAGAAATGCAAACATACTTGATTATCTTGTATCCCATGAACAGCACAGTTCCAGGCACTTAAGTGCTTACCAAATTTTAGATGGTTATCAGTCTGAGCCAAATATTAAATAAGGAAATTAATATTTTTAAAAATCACAACATGCATATCAAAAATCAACATGATCCTTGATTATATACTATGAATATAATCAGCATCACTATCCCAGGTTCTCTGCTCTTCTCCATCTAGATAGAACTCCATTTTCATGGCTTCAACCAGCACCTCAATATACTGCTTCTCCGTACTTCCAGTCTGGGATTACTCTAGTCTTCTATTTCCAACCACTGCCATCTCCCCATAAGTATCATACCTTTATTTCAAAATCAACACATCCCAAACTGATCTCATTTCCATCTTAACAAACTCCCCCAAATCACTTCCCTAATTCTCTATCACTGTCACCACCATTCATTCTCCCTCTCTCCTATCATATCGGTCTTAAATTTTTGTCTGGCTTTCAGCTTCACCATTCCCATACCCCTCCCAATAACACTGTCCCAACACATCTCGTCAAATTTACTTCCCTATGTTACCCAATGAAACCCTTAGAGGATGCCAACTTCTTAACTGCAATGCAAATTCCTGCTTCCACACCTTCCCTCATGGTCTCTTCCATCTAATAATGCTCACCCTTCTTGGAATCCAAATTCTATTTATTCTTCAAGGTCTAGCTCAAACTTTCTTCAAGAAGCTTTCACGGAAGTACTTCATTGTGTACTCTTGAATTATTTGACTGTTTCCGGTATATTTGTCTTTTCATAATAAGATCTCTGAAGTTAGGGACTTTGTCTTTTACAAGTATCTTATACTTGTATTCCTATCCCCACCACTCAACCAGTGCATAATAGGTCCTTACTAAATATTTGTTCATTGATTGTTCCCCTCTATTAGCACAGATAAGTGAAAGCAAACTATTTCCTAGAGAAAATAAAGGGATGAGACAGAACCCTATAGCACACACAGTTAAGAATGATCCTGAGTAGGTGGAAGGAATAGAACCCAGTCTTTTTCAGTCTCTGAATTTGAGAGTCCAAGGGAGATGACAATGTTTTCATCCAAGAGGTCAATCATAATCTTTTGCTAATGACATCACAAGTACACAGCTCTGGTAACAATTATGAGGTCAGGTATGTTCAGGTCAACTCTTGCTGAAAGATGGGTAACAGTATTTTATTAGATTTAAGGGGCTAATTTTTCCCTTTAAAAAAATTGGTCAAATTTTGAAATAATTACCCCAGAAGGAAAGGTCTTGATGAATTTTTATTGAATCTGGTTCTTTAATCCCCTCTTTTAGATACTAGTCTTGGGGGGGGGGGGGAGAAAAACAAAAAAAAACCAGCTCAATTCTCATTAGACAGGTGCAATCCTGAGAGGTTCTTGACTTTGTGACTAAGTCACTCTGGCTTATACACATGAAAAACTAGGGCCTAAAAGGCTGAAAGGCCAGTATGGACCCCAAAAGGTTTTACCACAAAACGTGTGGCAGTTAAATAGCGAAGTGGACAGAGTGCCAGGCCTGGAGTCAGGAAGACTCATCTGGGTTCAGACACTTACTTACTAGCTGAGTGACCCTGGGCAAGTCATTTAACAGTTTGCCTCAGTTTCCTCATCTGTCAAATGAGCTGGAGAAGGAAATGGCAAATAACTCCAGTATCTTTTCCAAGAAAACCCCAAGTGGGGGGTCACAAAGTGTCAGACAGGACTGAAAAATGACTGAATAAGACATGTCCCTCACCAGCATTCTTAGTATAGTAAAATTTCAATTATCCACAGGATGGGTTGTTGATTTTACATCATTATAAAGAAAACTGCAAGTTCCCTCTACCTATCTTATTCAGCATGCTACCATGCTAAGAGGACTTATCATAAGGAGCAGTGAGAAAAACATAAATTTTAGCCTGGGTTCTGGAAGACATAGATTGGTAGAGAAAAAAAGAGTTGATAATTACCTGAGCGCATCTGATATTAGATGGTATGTACTCAGGTAATTCAAATTTTAATAGTAGCATAAAAAAATATAAACGTGTTATGGTTTTTAATTATAATGCTTTCCAAAACAAATATTTTTTGCACTATTCAGTTCTGGATTGCCTACCACCACAAAGCCCCTACAATCTTAACAAGGAAGACAATGTTGAATATACATAGATCTTTTTGTTTGTTTGTTTTGCTTGCCACAAGTGGGGAACTCTTAGTTACAGCCTTTAGGATCCCCTATGTGTTAAAAATCACTCTGAGATGGGTGTAGAGAGATTTTTGTAAAATAAGGCTGCTTGAAACCGAACTGTTTCCACAGAGAACACTGAAGCCCCAGTCAAGATTCTCTGCATCTAAAGTAGTTCAGGAGAGGAGATGGGTCCTAATATATCTGCCTCCCTCTCTATTTAAACCAGAACTCTTAGTACATCATTCTTCTGCTCACAGGCCTACCATTGTTCTCTATTATCCAATGTTAACAGATCCAAACTTAGTCCCACTTCCAAACTCCCTCTCCTCATAACTCACCCACACCTCCCATGATCTGCCATCAGACCCTCCATTCTAGCCAATCTCACTTGCTCCCCCATTGTACCTTGCTCATCCCCACCCATACCAACTTTGACACATGTCATTTCTTCTGCCTAGAATATCCTTCCTAGAATATCAATCTATGTTGTCTTCCAAAACCCAGGCAAAAAAATCTATTTTAGCCAAGAAACTATCCATTTCTTATTGCCCCTCATGATAAGTTACCTCAGCACTTTCCACTACACTAAGTTTTACCAATTCATATGCTGTCCCATAAGTATTAAGCCATGTTCTGTCTCTTCAAATAAACCAAAAGCCACACAAGGGCAGGTATCCCTTTTTATTGTGTTCGGATTCTATAGAATTCACCAACAACATATCTCAGAATAAGGCTAGTAACAAATATGCCCAGCCTCATCCCAATTCTTTCCCTGCCCCGCTGAGGTTTATTCAAAGTACAGGCATTTCAACCAGGGGATTTGCTCCTGCCACAATTATAAATAGGTCATGGAGCCTGTCAGTAATAATTGAGCTAACTCTAACACACACAAAAAATGAAGCATCTGGGTACTACTAATCTCTCTGGGTGTGTGTGACTTAAAAAAAAATCACATTCCACTCCCCATATTATGTTTCTCAAAACATTGCTAGTGAAACAGGAGGGGAAAAAAATGGAGTTTTCAGAATAATTTTTAGGTTGTCTGTGCACTCTTACTTTTACTTCACCCAAATGACAGCTATGACTGACACACCTCCAAAATCCAACTAAATTCAACACCTAATAACACATAATTCTGTAAGGGGGTAGGAAAGTTCTTTCCAAAAGTTTCATTTCACTGTGTATTTTAATTCTAGGGAACAGCATCTAAATATTCTGGGCTTGAGGGGTTAATAGTCAGAGACTGGAGAGGAATGGATGACAATATGGTATGGTGGAAAAAGCACTAGCATCTGTAACCAGAAAATTTACATTTTCTCAAAGGAATCTGTGGCATTAAACCAAAGGACAAGCTTATTTAGGCAGAAATGTGAGTAACTGACTCAGCTCTGGAACAGTCTGCTCCCACCCCAACTCTTCTTCCCCACTCCAGTACACAGTGGGGCCTAAATTAGTCAAAGTGGTCAACCCTTGATCATTCATGCTAATGAAGAGCTTGATGGTCCAAAATGGTAAATAATCCAAAACTTATTTGGAATATATATTGTCGATATCTTTCCCTTTTCAAATGTTGTTCTTGGGCTATTTCTAGTATTGATTAATATGTATCAATTGTTCAATTAAGTAGGGAGGTGGCTAAGATGCAAATAAAATATTGCAGACACTCTAGAATTGTCTACATTTCATCTATCAATTTCAGTTCTGTTGTAATTGTAACCCATTGTACGGTGGCATTATCGTGGCCACAATGTACCTAACTCCCCAATGTTTTTCTACAAAGAAAGGCATAAAGCTGGATGCCGAGCTTCAATTATCAACTACTTGAGAAACAAGGAGGATGAACAGGTTAATTCCTTAATTTGTTGGTGTTATTAACTTGTGGCTTATGCCCAGGGACATGTTTAAGTTACAGGCATGCTCCCTCTCGCCACCCCAGCTACTTTCTTTCCCAACTCCATCAATGGATGAGTATTCGTCAGTAATAAAAATGCATTTTCTCATTAAAACTAAGTGTAACATTAGGAAAGATAATCCTCTTTAAAAATTTAAAACATTCCCAAACTAAAAATAAATTGAGCATTACCATTCTGAACTGTCCATACCACTGTTTCTCGCGGTTGATGAAGGGGGTATCTAAGGACTGACTGTGTATTTCTACGAAATCTCCCAATTATGGAAGAGGCTATTTGCTTCAGAGACCTCCGCAAAACAAACGAAAAGTAGTCTACTACTGGCAACTCTCAGTAACTTTACAAAAGGTGTTTACAAAAAACATGTGGGAAAATTAAAGTTCGGGAGCTCGTCCGTGCTCTGCTGCCACGGGCCTCCCGAGAACTCCAGGAAGAGTTAGAGAACAAACCTTTCCGAGGAGGAGCCCCCTGCCAGATCGCCTCCAGCTCCAACAAGCCAGGTCCCCGGGGCGGAGCCCGGATGAAGCCCGGCTAAAAATACCGCGGGCCAGTAAACAAGCCGGGGCCAGCCCGTGACCGCGATCGGCCGCCACTCACTCACTCACTCACCCCTTGGCTTCTCAAGTTTCCAGCCTCCCCCGGTAAGTTTTCCCTCGGCCGGCCCGAGGCAGACAGAGCGGACGGAAGGCCCCGCGGGCGCCGCTCTGGGCCGTGTTTTGTGTATCAGAAGCAGTGGCTGCTCGTTGCCAGGAGCGCCGGGGCAGCTCCGCAAAGTTGGGGGCCCAGAGGCTCCAGCCGCGCTCGCCCGGTTAGGCTCGAGCCCCGGCGAAGGTCAGGGGTAACCCCCCCCCCCCAGCCACCCCCGCACACCGACAAAGGGGTGGGGAAGGATTCCGGCGCTCAGGGAGGCGGGGCGGGAGGGGGTCCGACCGCGGACGGACCGGCGGATGGACTGACGGACGGAGGGAGGGGACGGGCGGCCGCGCGCCGCCTGCGTCCCGGGGGCGGGGGCTCCGTTACCCTAGGTCGCCGGGGCGGAGCGCGGGACCCCGCAGCTTCTCCTCAAACCGTGGCGGCCGGCGACGCCCCCCTCCCTCCTCGCCGGCCCGGCCGGGACCGGGCGGCCCCCTCCCCCCAGCCCTGGCGGCGGCGGCTCCTCACGGGCTAGTCCCGGCTCGCCACTAGCAACGCCTCCCCACTCCCTCGGAGCCCGGTACCCACTTCGACTCCGGCGGCTGGCCCAGTAGCAGCCACTCCTCAACCGTCCGGCCGGAAACTGGCGCCTGTTTCCGGCCGGAGTGGGTTGGTAGCGACACCTAAAGCCGCTGAGGCCGGCGCCGCGGCCGAGGCCGAAGCCGTCTCCGGCTCGGCCCCGCCCCCCCAGGCCCCGCCCCCTCATCTCGATCGCGGCCGCTACCACCACCTCAGCCCCGCCCTGCAGTTAACCCGCGCGTGACCCCAATTCTAACTCGCGCGAGCTGGGCTACCCCTCGTTGCCTATTTGTAGCTGCGGAGCGGCCGCGAGCTGGGGCTTGGGGAGGTGGGGAGGGAGAGAGGGCTTGAGAAGAGTGAGGGGGCAGAGGGGATGTAGATGCTCTCTTAAGTTCTCTTAATCTTCCATCCCGTCCTCGCCTTTCCTTCTTCCCCAGCCCAAAGGACCGGTACCAAGACCCCCGCAGCCCTTTCGTTATTTAACGCTCCAGAGGAATCGGCCAGGTTTGGGACTTGGCTCCCACAGGCTGGGGACCGTGGACTGGTATCTCGTACAGTGCAGTGCACGAACAGACATATCAGGAATACTCTGTGATGACAAAGTGACATGCCAAAGGGAATTCCAGACGTCGTCCTAGGAGTCCCAACTTCCTGGCATCTGCTTTTCACGCTAAATTAATGCTTATTACCTGAATTATGTTCTAGTGAGCCAGAATGCAACAGTCCCCAGTCAGCCTCCCTGTCCCCTCACAACTGCGTGCGGCTCACCTGGTGCAGTCAGCAGTCAGTCCACAACCATTGACTGTGGTTCTAGCTTTATACCGGGTAATAAATGAAAACTGGCGAGCCAGCTTAGTCTAGGAAACCTTAAGCCAACCCTGCCTCCTGCGGGGTCCGACTAAGGAGCGGCCCACCTGACTAAGGGGATGTCCTCCCGACTAAAGGAGAAGCTGGGGCTTGGGGAGGTTAACTCCCAGGTCCCCTGGGGGTGCTTCCAATGGGTACCAGTCTGTGTGTGCAAAGGATACTTTGTTCTAGCTTCCTTTTGTGTTTTAGCAATGCAAGGCACTCCAGTGGATAAAGGACCGAACGGAAGAAATCCCTGAGTGGACATTATAGTCTGTTCATCACAGTTGGCCACCGTTTCCTCAGTCTGTGAAATAGCACTTTTTTGAGGATCAAATAAGATAATATTTGTAAAGCACTTAGTGCAGTGCTGGCCTTAAGTGCTCGTTCCTCAACCCTGCCCCCCCCCCCCCTTATTCACACCAGGTTTTAAAGTTTGGAGACTGACCTAAGACAGTTAATACATTTACTGAGCCTTTTACTGGCATCTTGGGGGGGGGGGGGGGGGAAGAGTGGGGATGGGGGATGGAGGGAGGTGGTACTGATTATTGAATTGCAGGTTTCTGAACTATGAGACGCTTGCCGGGTTTACCACTCCGAAGAAGTATCGGTCATAGAGATAATGGACTTACTTGCCAGAAACTGAAAGCACCACCCAGCCCACCCTGTGAAATATATGATAGACTTGCTCACACCATGTCCTTTATTTCCTTCTTCATCTGCTCATCCTCAAAGATCCAAAGTGTATATTTGGGTACTAGAGGCAATAAATAATACATAACTTCCTTACTAGTTAAAATGATGAGAATTCCAAAGCAAGACTGGGAAACAGGGAAGCAGATAACTCCAAAAAGCAGACAGTTGGAAAAGCCTAGAAACTGAGATATCACAACGTGCTGGTGCTATTTCATGAACTCCAGTGCTTAGCACAGTTCCTGGCATATAGTAAGTACTTAATAAATGTTTATTGATTGATTATCAGTTGATACATAGACAATGATACTTGGGTGGCTGTCAATGGTTGGAATGGGACATATTTTACAAGGCCTGATAAGCACATATAGAAGGAACCATTGCATGCTCCCCTGGTTTGGAGTTTGTTTCTGTAACAAATGCCCTTGTTATGCTTGCTTAGTAAATACCCTTTCTAAAAGCCAATTAATTCAAGCTAGTAATCAATAGAGCTCACACAAGTTGGGATTCCTAAGTATATCAGAAACTTCAGTAACCTTCAGGTTTCAGCCTAGAATTCTGATAGAACCTGGTCTGCCAATGTGTGTACAGATTGGGGATGTGAGTCCAAAGGGGATGCTGGTCCAAGTTTCATGCCACCCAGTAAATACCTTGAAGATGTCACACTTTCAGAGGGTTCCTGGGCAATCGATGTCAGGGACGGGTGGGAGTTGCAGTTGCTTTGTGCCTATTTCTTGCTATGATCACTCATTGTTATTTGTGCAATTGCTCAATGAATTGCTTGTTGTTGGTTCACCCAGGCTATGTGGGCAGCAGTGTGGTCAGAAGGGCTTCAAGCCAAGCCACCTGGGTTCTAGTCTCAGCTCAGCTCCTAAGCCACTGGGGGAGTCCCTTCTCTTTCCTGAGTCTCCATTTAGAACCAGAATAGGGGAAAAAAAAAAACAAACCCAACCTTCTAGTGATGTACATGCAGTCCACAGGCTCTATGTCCAAACACCTGCAATTCAGAAGCAAGAGGTCACAATAGGTAAGTATTTTTCTCCCAGACAGGAGAATGGTAGGGAAAAAATATAGAGATATTAGGGGAAACACTACCAGGGCACATAAAGCCATATACCTTTTTACCAAGTAGGGAAAGTCTCTACCCCACTCCTAGAGAATGCTCTTCGTGACTAATCCAAAAAGCACCAACGGCTTCTTCAAGAACAGCAATGTTCTGTGCTTCCAAAGTACCCAGGGAAAGGTCAGAAAATTAGGGCTTTGTATTTACTGGAGAAACTAAGCAGGGAACCCATCAGCCTTAAAGCTCAGGTATAGGAGAAGTAGTAAAGGAAAGGGGGAGCCCAGATACCCAGAGAGAATTCCAAGGATAGTCTGCTGTCAATGCCTGGGAATTTTTGTGATTTTTCATGTTGATATTTCAAATTTCCTTTCCTTTCTACAGGCACTAGCCAAAACTGGGCTCTGATCATTTAATACCTAGATTATTACAACAGCAGCCTTGCTGTTCCCCCTGATTCTAGGCCCTCTCCCTTCCATTTCACCCTATACACTTCTCCCTAAAATGCTATTTTCATCTCTATTCCTCACAAACCTTTAATGATTCCCAATTGCCTATTGTATAAAGTCCAAATCCTTTATTCTAGAATTCAAAAACCATCCATAATCTGCCCCCAAACTGCATTTCCAACTATATATGTCCCACAATCCTCCAATATAATAAATCCTCTGCTCTGACCAGATTTGTGTTTTCACTATTCTCAAAATATAACTGGATTATCCTTTTTATACAAGCACCTTATAAAATTTGGCAGTCATCCACTTTGGGGCAGTTCCTTTGCACCTGTCAGAATTGTGTCTCTCCTCAAGTCTCACCTTCTGCTTGAAGCTTTCCCTGACCACCCACAACAAAAGTGATCTCTTCCTCCTTGCTATTCTTTTTTCGACCTGTATTGCTAAAGTCCAGTTATGACCAGCAGGAACCTGCTCAAACTAGCTTGGGAGAACCCAGTTAAGTTTTCCATATAGGCATTTGCACTTGAGAAATTGATAAATGCACAAATCAGGGCTCGATTTACTGTTTTGTTAATTATTTAGACAAGAAAGTGATGGATAAAATGTCAGTGAAGATTAAAATTCAAAGTGCATTGTGGATACATTTTTTTAAAAGTCATTTGAAAAACATTTACTAGCACACCCCTGAATCCATGAGCATTACAGAGTATTGTGTTAGGTTGTGGAGGAAACACAAAATTTAGATGAGACATTCCCTGCAGCACTTAATGCCACACACAGACTTAAAGTCAGGTCAACAAGGATTTATTAAGTACCCACTATGTGCCAGAAACTATACTAAGTATTTGACATACAAAGAAAGGCAAAAGTCTGTGCTCTCAAGGAGCTCCTGGTCTAATGGAGACAATGTACAAAAAAAACTACAAACAAGATACGTCAGGGATAAATTGGAGATAATTTTAAAGGAAGGCATCAAGGGTGATCAAGAAAGACCTTGCAGATGGTGGGATTTTAAGCTAAAACGTAAAGTAAACCAGGGATAAAACAGGAGGTAGATGAGGAGGGAGAAAATTCCAGGTATAGAGGACAGTCGATGGTACTGCATAGAATTGAGGAAAAAATGCAGAGAATTGAAAGATGGAGTGTCTTTTATGGAAACAAGAAGGCCAGAATCACTGGATCATAGAGTAATATAACAAGAGTCAAGTGTATGAAGACTGGAAAGGTAGGAAAGGACCAAGTTCAAAAAGCCTTTGTTTGGTTTTATTTTGAATTTTTTTTCAATTCACAAGTATTTATTTTCTCTCTTTCCACCTGCATTCTTTGTCTTTACAATGTCGTTATTGTAAAAGTTTTGTTCTCCTGGTTCTGAACAACTTTATTCTTTATACTATATCATTTCTTACAAGTCCTCCCAGGTTTCTCTGAAACCATTCCTTTTGTCATTCCTTACTCTGTGTGATGTTACAGTACATTCATATGATATAATTTGTTCAGCCATTCCATAATTGATGGCACAGCCTTAGTTTCCAGTTCTTTGCCACAACAGAAAGAGCTGCTATAAATACTTTTGTTCACAGAGGTCCTTTTCCTCTTTTTTGATCTCTTTGGGGTATAAGCCTACTAGCACTTTCACTATGTCAAAGGTTATATTGCACAGGTTAGTAACTTTTGGGGCCTAATTCCAAATTACTTCCAGAATATCTAGATCAGTTCATAGCTCTACTAACAATGCCATTAGTGTGTTTATTTTCCCACAGCCACTCCAACATTGAACATTTTCCTTTTTTTTTTCCAACTTGGCCATTCTGAAGGGTACATAGCAGAACCTCATTGTCTCTTTGAATTAGCATTTTTCCTATTATTAGTGACTTGAAGCATTTTTTTACATGACTATTCATAGCTTGGATTTCTTCATATCCATTGACCATTTATCAATTGGGAAGTGGCTTTTATCCTTATCAATTTTAAACAGTTCTTCATACATCTTAGAAATGGGACCTTAATACAAAATTGCTGCTAATGTTTTTCCCTCGATTAAATATTTCCCTTCTAATCTTAGCTACATTCATACCTATACTTCCTTCTTTTTTGAAACCTAATTTTTTTTTCATTTAAGAAAAATCCACATTCTCTCCCTCATACCTTCAGTGTCTCCCTTTTCCTTTGAAGAAAGGAAAAGAAAACCCTTATAACAAATATGCAAAACAAATTCCTGCAATGGCCATGTCTCCAAAAAAAAGGTTTCCATTTGCACCCTAAGTGTATCACCCATCTATCAGGAGGTAACTATATCATCATCTATGTCCTGTCCCCCAGCCATGGGTATTTCCCAAAGCTGTCCTGGGCTTCTTTTCATTTTTACACTCTTTCCCTTGGCAAACTAATTAGCTCTAATGGGTTAAAGTATTTTCTCTCTGCACATGATTCCCAGGTCCACATATGTAGCCCTAAATTCTTTCCTGAGCCCTTCTCTTCCACTATCGGATGCTTGTTGGAAACCTCCAACTGGTACATGTACTGTAGTCATCTCAAACTCAACATGTTGTATTAGCAAGCACCCTAGCACACCCAGGATAACCTACTAGCACAAGTTCTTTGATCTGCTTTGCGAAAGGAAAGACAGCTTTAAAGGGGCTGGCGATCTTTAATAAAGAAGTGAGTATCCAAGAAAGAAAGATAAGTAGAAAATACAAGCAAAGAAATTAGCACAAAGACCAACAGACAGCTCCAGCTGTCTGAACATAACAATATTGCTATACATTTTACATATATCACTGTATAGAGGGAGCACAGACATCTAAGCAGTAAGGGGGCTCTGAACATACAGTTACTCAGAGTCTCAACCAGGAAATCAAATGATCCTTCTCGTGAGCAAATCCCCAAAGCAAAATACCATCCTCCCAAAATATATAACAAAGACTCCGTCCCTGATTGACTCAGAACCAGAAGGCACAAAACCTACTTGACTCATCACAGCTGTGAAGTATCATGGTTCAAAGGCGATTAATGCTTCAGATGTTTACAATTTAACCTGAACCTGGGAAACTGAACTCCAAAAAGAAAACAACAAAAATCCCACTTGCACTTACACATGTCCAAAATAGAATTCATTAACTTCATCTCTTAGCCCGTCCCTCCTCCAGATTTTCCTATTTCCACTGAGGGTACTGCTAGCCTACTAGTCGCCCAGCTTTAAAACCTCCATCATGCTGGTCACTTTCCTCTTTCTCTTTACACCCCACCTAACTAATTGTTCGGTCTTATCAGTTCTACTTCCACAATTGTTTTGTACAATCTCCTGTCCAACACACATGGCCAGGCCACCTCATTTTTTTAGTCCCTCATCCCTTCTTGCCTAGACAATTGAAACATCCTCCTAATTAGACCCCCATCTCTAATCTCTCATCTCTATAATGTTTTCTACACTGTTGCCAAAATAATCTTTCTAATACACAAATCTTATTGGACCACTTCCTTGCTAAAGAACCTCTTAAGGTTCCCTATTACATCTAGGACAAAATACAAGCCCTTATTTTGGACATTTAATGTCTTCAACCCTACCTTCCCAGGCTTATTGAACATGACTCCCCTTTACACACACACACACACTCATTCAAAACCAAACTCACCTACTTACGGTTCCCTAAGCTTCTAACTCCATCTTCTATCACCAGATCCAGAAGCTGAAATACACTCTTTCTTTACCTTGGCCCCTTAAAATCCTAAACTTCCTTCGACATTCAATTCATGGGCCATCTCCTAAGTTTTCATCTCCTTTGTTGTTAGTACTTTCCCTCCTAAAACTATTATTTATATACAACTCTGGGTTCCTGGACTCTCTGTCCCCAATGATATTGCTAAGGAAATGGGAAACTCAAGCAGATGCTATTCTAGAATTTACCAGTTTGGTGACATTTCTTTGAACTTGACTTTGGAGGTTTCTTGGAAGAAGGAGCTGGAAGAAATTAGTTAGATGGTCTCATTTTACACCATTCAAGCAGAAACATGCTACTAGCAATGTCTAATTTTGAAATACCAACTCCCTAGCTCATCTCCCCAGTATCATCATAACACGGACTGGCTGTGGTGGCTGAAGATTCATAATTAATGAGATTGATTGCTAAGGGCCCTATTTTACTTCCAATTCAGCTAGAAGAAGAAGAAATAGAGGAGTCTTTCTTCTCCCTCCCAGAGCCAAAATGACCAGTACCTTTTATTTTTTACTTCCTAATTTGGTTTCCCTAGCCTATTTACATTTTCATGTATCATTTGTGTTCCATTATAGACAAAGAAAATTGGGTGGCCACTCAGTCCTTGTCTGGTATGACTAATGCTGTCACAGAAAAACTTTGAAAAGAGGTTTTGATCCCTTTAGAGAAAAAGGAGCCACATCTCTTGGGCTAGGGTATAAACGGAGAGGAGCAGGTACTGATGAGGGAGAATTTCATCTCCATAGCAACACTATGTAGGCAGAGAGCTCAGGAAGGAAAGAATGGAACAAACATTTATGAAGCACCTACTCTGAAGCAAGCTCTGTGCTAAGTTCTTTATAAATATGATCTCATTCGATCCTTGCAACAACCCTAAGAGGTAGGTTTTATTATTATCTCCCTTCTATAGTTGAGGAAACTGAGGCAAACAGAGGCTAAGTGACTTGCCCAGGGTCACCTAGTTGGTGAGTGTCCGAGGCTGCATTTGAATTCATGTCTTCCTGACTCCAGGCCCAGCATTCTGTGCACTATGTGTCCCCTAGATGAATTATAACCCAGGGTTACATTCACATTTGCCTTTTTATGTCATATATCCTGAGATACAACAGATATTGATTTGCACATGTCCCCAGTTATGCTTCACTCTGCTAAATCTTCCTGTTTGTGCTACTTTACCATCCATGGAGAGAACATGCCCTTAGAAGAGCTAAGTCCCTGAGCTTTGGAAGTCCTAGCCTGGGACTGTGTTGTGACAACTGATGAGACCCCTCTATAGCTATATGTGTGTATGTACACAAACATACATATACACACATGTACACATATGTGTGTGTATCCTCTAACTACCACTACACCTTTTAGAATGTAAGCTTCTTGAGGGCAAAAATTCTCTCTCTTTTGTGTTTTCTCTCTCCAGCTACTAGCAGAGTGTCTGGTATATAGTAAGCACTTAATAAATGCTTTTTCCCATTCACTCCTTAGTATAATGTGAGTTCCTTGAGGGCAGGGGCTATTTCATGTTTTGTCTCTGAATCCTCAAAACCTGTCATGGTGCCTTGCATATAATAAACATGTAATAAATGCTGGCTGGATTGGATTGCATTGAATTTAGCATGTTACTAATAATGACTTGTGCTCATGAAGAGCTTTAAAAGGTATTATCAAGGATATGTATAACCAAAAAAAAGTGGACCAGTCATGCATTAAGAATTAAAAACAACAAATGGGAAGCCTGGCTGGTATACTATTGACCCTGAGATAATAAATTAATGAGAGGGAAGCCTTGACAGTGTTGAAAAGGTTCACTATGGAGGTTTTATGGAAAGACATGTATATGGGATGAAGGGGAGGTTTGTGTTCTGCAGCAGGGGAGATGGCAAGAAGTAGGGACTGGGAATGGAATATGAAGAGTAACTGGGGTCTGTTAGATGTAGTGGTCTGTGTAATGCATTCACATTACATGCCCAGGGCAGTAGTTCCAGAGATGAGAGCATTAAGTCCCCCAGGGTTAGGTCTCTGGTCCAAAGGATGTTGCAGCAGAGTGGATGGCAAGATTCAGAGTTCCTGAGTATGCAACAGCATGTAAGATCTATGTCAAGGGAATGACCAGGGTACCCCTAGACATGTCTAGGACTGCCTCCTAGACATGAGTCACAACTGGGTTTTGTTTAAGAGATTTATCCAGAACTCTGAGGTATGAACAACCAGCCAGAGAGCTAAGCAAAGTCCGATTCCCCTCTTTGTGGCCAAGCTCCATCCTCAAGATGAATCAGGACTCCATGTAAGTATAAAGCAGTAGACCCTTGTGGGAAGGGGGCCCCTGGGACATTGTAACTGGAACAGCAAAGAAGAAAAGTGCCGAGTGATACCAATCTAACTTCATATCTGCCAGCAGGAATGCTGAAGACATCTGTTTTGCCTTGTCTACCTTCTTCCCTCTGCTTTGCCTGGAAGGAAATCCTGGGAGGAATAGCATGAGATCTCTAGGCATATTTTATCATATTTACCGGTTCTAACTTTTGGTTGTATCTTAAAGCATTTGTTTTAGAGACCTTAACTAGAGAAATAATTTTTAAGGTAGGTCTTTGGCTGAACTGGTAGTATTCTACCCCTGAAAAACAACATTGGCATATAGGAATTGTGCAGACAGGACTCTCATAGAGCTAGGAACTAAACAAACCAGAGCCAGAAGTCAGTCCCCCAGGCTGTGAGGACAGCAGAAACCTACTAGACTGGAATGTTGGTGAGACAGGTCAGATTCATGCCGAAGAAATGCTATGATTCAGCCCAAGGCCCAGAGGAAGCAAGTTATTAACCCTGCCAACACATAGGCCAAGGCAGAATGGGAGGAGCCCAGGAATGGAATGGGTTAGTTATACTGTCAGCTGAATAAACAGGTCAGTGTTGGAAAACAGCCAAAATCCACAGAATATTGGAGGGGGTAGGCAGTACCCGGCAGGCACTGACTGACAAACCAGGCACTTGTGGAACAAGAGACACAGGACTAAGCACTGCATTTAGAGTCAGTGCCCTTGGATTCCAATTCTGTCCCTGCTACCTACTACTTGTCCTGCCTTGGGTCAAATCTCACCTCTTTGGGCCTCAGTTTCCTCATCTGTAAAATGAAGGGCATGGACTAGTGGATCTTTAAGGTTTCTTCCATTTCTAAATCCCATGGTCCCAGGATCAAGTGAGACAATACACATAAATCCCTTTGCAAGCCCTCTAATGATATATAAATGCTTTTATTGTTAGTCCTGCAGTAGATCTCTGGACCTAAAGACTTACTTGGTGCTGGCTGACACCCATCCATCTCTCCTTGTGATGTGCCCTCTGGCTGCTGCTTTCCACCTGGCTGGATTGATGCATGTCCTAGCAGCACGCATGTCACATGCTCTGGAAGAATACTTAGAGATGTCAGCAACCAGAGAAAAAGAATGAAATAGCAACTTTTTTCTCCCTTTTTTTAGTTTGGGAACAAATCCAGAGTTAGATAACATTTTCCTTAAAGTAGGTGACCTCCATTTTGCAAGTAGGGTCCCTGAGGCCAGAAAACATCGATTAAAGATGGTCAGGGACAGAGGAAGGGGTTCAGTGAAGTACTCTAGGGGACAGTCTGAAGGCAAATGTGCAAAAATTGAAAAATCTTTTGAAAATAAATAGATACAGATGGGAGGGGTGAGAAGAGAAGAGGAAATGAAAACTCTGCTAATGAGAACAGATAGAAAGAGGTTACAGCCTCAATCAGTTATGCTCACTCTGCCACAATTCCTAAAGTGGCTCGGAATGTCCCTTGGGTGCCCCCCAAGCTGTGCTATTCTGCTTCTTCTCTGGACCTTTTCACATCTGCATGGACAGGAACAGCTCAGCAACTATTTGCTAACAATTAACATTAATTCAACACCAACCCTGTATCCCATCCTATGAACAACAGAGGTTTAGGAAAAATCCATCATAAGATCAAGGCTTTAGAGCAAGAAGGGACTGGAGAGATCATCCTGTCCAAATTCCTCATTTTATGAGGAACTGAGACCCAGAGAATTTGCAACTTGGCCAAGGTTATACAAGTAGTAAAGGTAGCATTCGAATCCAGGACCCCTAACTCCAAATCCAGTGTTCTGGAACCAGAAACTAGGGTAAGCATTAAGACCTCAAAGTCTATGATTGCTCTATTCAAAACATGCCCTCTACCTCACCCAGGACACTGGAAGAAGGATGACAGAGGCCAGGCAGAGACAATGCTGCCTTTGACTACAGACACTCCAATTCCTGAAAGGAGCTGAAAGGACTGATTCTTACCGTACATACAGTACATTCTGTCATGCCCTTCTTACTTCCTACAAAGTTTCTCTTTTGATCTTTGGGCTCCTCCTCCCCTCCTCCTTTCTCTGGATGAATAGCATTTCCAGGAGCTTTTTGCAGTAAACAGCTCTGGAACAACAGAGATTGGGAGCAGAGAACCCACTCTTTTAACCCCAACCCTCCCAAGCACAAGGCGGGGTCACTAACCAAGCAGCTAGGAATCTTCCCTATGAAAATCATCAGGCATTGGACATTTATACACACTGTGCTTGAGGAGCAAGACACATCAACAAACGTCCCCACTCTAATGGTTTTGGTTTTAGGGTTTTGGTTTTCCCTGAACATGAATGATCACAACTAATAAATGCAATATAGTGAAGGAAATATAATATGAAACTCAGAATGAATCACTGTGGGTTCTAGACTGAGCCAGCTGAATTACTGATTCACTGAGGAACTTCAGACAAGTCACAGTTTATCTTCATATCAGTTTTCCCCATCTGGAGAATTAAACTATATGATATTGTCATATAATACAATATTATATTGTGTATATGATATGATATTTATTATATTAACCAATAATGCTCTGGCTCTGCCATCATCAAGAAGCATAACAATCGGGGTGTCGGAGCGGAGAGAGACCAGGAACAGCTTCGGGGAGAGGATCTAGAAGCTCAGGGAGATCAGGCCAGCAGCCATGGATGTAGAAGGAGGAATGAAATGTCAAGTTTCTGCTCTATATCTTAGTGTTGGCCTTTTGGGCCTGTGCTGTGCGGCTGATTGCAGTGGGAGTGGCAGTCCACTTCACCTTGAACGAGACCATACCCATTGGGTCCACTGCAGGCTCTGTGGTGCCTATTGTCATTATAGCCCTGGGTACCTTCCTCTTCCTTGTGGCCTTTGTGGGCTGTTGTACTACCTGTAAGGAGAATTACTGTCTTATGACCGCATTTGCCATCTTTCTGTCCCTCATTGTCCTAATAGAGGTGGCAGCAGCCATTGCTGGATATATCTTCAGGGACAAGGTGAAGTCAGAGTTTGACAAAGGCTTCCGGGATGAGATGAAGCAGTATGAGAAAAATAACACAGCACGGTTCTTGGATGAGTTACAGGAAGAATTTAAATGCTGTGGAGCAATGAACTATATATACAGACTGGGAACAAGTACCCCAAATGCCCAAGAACAGGGTCCCTGACTCTTGTTGCATCAATATCACTTAAGACTGTGGAACTGACTTCAAACCTTTGGACATTAATGAGGAAGGCTGTGTGAAGAAGATTGGAAATTGGCTAAAGCACAGAGCTTTGGTGCTGGCGGGTGTAGCACTGGGTGTCACATTTGTGGAGATTCTGGGAGTTATCTTTGCCTGCTGCCTCATGAAGAGTATCAGAAGTGGCTATGAGGTGATGTAGGGTTGCTCTGTGCCCCTCACCACCTTCTCGTGGCAATAAGGGAGTGGGCTTAGCGTGTCCTGGGTTTTTCAATTAATAAATAGATTTTTTTTTTCACTCTGAAAAGAAAAAAAAAAGAAGCATAACAATCACTGGGAACTAAGTGTCCCATTATCATCATAGGATCAAAGCATTAGAGTGAGAGGGAACATTAGAAATCTAGTCCAATCCTGAAAATGGAGCCCACAGACCTTAGGTGATTTGCACAAAGATATCCAGATAATAAGTAACAAAACCAGGATTTGAACCCAGGTCCTGTGAGTCTCTAAATTCAGTAAATTAGTTAGTAATGCTATTATAAGATTACAAAATATAATTTGTACTGCCATAGCTTAAGCTTTAAGAATGTTGAATATTAGGGCAGCTAGGTGGGGCAGTGAATAGAGCACCAGTCCTGGAGTCAGGAGGACCTGGGTTCAAATCTGACCTCAGACACTTAACACTTACTAGCTGTGTGACCTTGGGCAAGTCACTTAAACCCAATTGCCCTGCCTTCCCCCTCCAAAAAGACAAAAAAAAAAAAAGAATGTTGAACATTTTACAAAAGAAATGAAAAACACTGAAATATAGAAAATAAAACCCAAGAAAAATGGCTATATGGACAGGTATTTTTTACCCTGGAAAAGAGAACTAAAAAGGATCTGAAAATCTTTCACAATGTAATTTGTTATAAAAGGAAAATAAACTGTTCTACACATTCCATAGGAGTATAATAAGAAGAAATTAACATAATTAGATATATAAGAGGTGGGCAGCTAGATGGAATAGTGGAGAGAGGGCTGGGTTAGCATTCAGGAAGACTCATCTTAGGGAGTTCAAATCTAGTCTCAGACACTTACTAGCTGGGTGACACTGGACAAATCACTTAATCCTGTTTGCCTCAGTTTCCTCATCTGTAAAATGAACTGGAGAAGGAAATGGTACACCACTCCAGTATCTTTGCCAAGAAAACCCCAAATGGGGTCACACAACTGAAACAACTCAACAACAGCAATATAAGAGGCAGCTTGCCCTGGAAGCAAAGTAAAAGAGAAGATAACCTCTGAAATTACTTTTATTATGGATATATTTTTTTAAACCTAGAGATTCATCTAAGGCCTTAAAAAGATATGTAATAATAATGATTACAATAATAATTGCAATAAAATGTGTACACATCTCTATGTAAATGAGAGGATTCAATTACTTTGTTGGATCAGTGTAATGAGATGAATAATTAAGACTCAAAAGGTTTAGGTTGTTCCCAGGCCACGAAAGGTTTGAAAAGCTCACCTAGAACTACAGATCGTACCCCGAATGAAGCAACTCACTCCCTTTTAGGATTCTTATAAACACTTCCATGTGTTTATCTATTTATAAAGTTTTCAATTGCTTGGCAATATTCCTGATCTGTTTCTAGGATGCCCTCATGCTGTATCAGACAAGTTTTCTATCAAGGTACACAAGCTTAAACCATATGCCAAGGGGCCATTCTACAAGTAAGACCATGACCAATTAATGGCCCCAAAAACTTTAGTGTAAAGATCAAGCAGCAAGAAGCAGGAAGCAAAGATACCAACACCCAATATTCCCCACCAATTAAAATTCCAAGAAGCCCAAAGGAGAGATTGAAAAGTGAGGAGCAGAGATAGTACCTGAGAAGGAAGTATGGAAGAACAAATGTGGGAAGGTCAAATTGTGCTGTCTCCACCCACAGATGTTTTATGTATGATCATGGCGCCCAGGAAATGTGCCCCCTGGGGAAACTGTACAAGCACTTTGAATATCACTGACTAAAAGGACATAACAGTATATTAAACAGTGTATTATATTATTTCTATGCATCATAGAATCTCATTCTGATGCAGATATTGAAGGTGGGAGTAATTGATTGCCCCACTGACCTTGGCAGTGCTTGACATAATGTTTGCATATTATCCAGGTCCTTTGAATTAGATCTCTTCATACATGAGCAAATCAAAACCCCATCACACCTTGTCCCAGGCGATTCTTGTCCATATTTTTCTGTAAATCTTACACAAAGGACCCATATAACTTCTTAGGGTTTTTCTCTGGCTATTTTAATATTCCATGGGTGGTGGAGTAGCATTTAATCTATCTATCATTATCTCCCACTCTTGATAAATGATCAGTCAGGCAATTTAGGGCATTATGAATTTTTTACTCCCTGAAGACCCAAGATACAGACAGCACTAAGAGAACCTATTAATTGCTTTAAGATCATTGGGTAAAGGGACTGTAAGTATTAATTTGTTTACTTTCCCTTTTTAATCCCATTTCCTATAAATACTAAGGTAAAGGTAAAATAAAATGAGTAAATCAATCTAAAGTGATAAAATGTGATACCCTGGTACCTTTCCCAATCTCTAATTGAATCAAATCAATGAAAATATTCCAAATACATGTAAAAGGGCCTTGACCAAATTATATGTCTCTAAGAAGCCAATAGATGTATTGGAGTAAATGAAAAACATTTGAATTGGCTGAAGGAGCTTGGTCCTGCCCATAAGTCCTCTACAAAATAGCAAACAAATACAGAACTGAAAGATAGAGATTTCAGGAAATAGTGAATAAGGAGGTGTCCCAGGTAACCCCCCCCTTTGAGAAGGAGTTGCTTGGGGAAAAAGAGAACTTCTAGCCTTGGTCTTGGTCTTCTCACCACCACCACCACCACCACCACCACCATTGACCAGAGGCAGACCTTGTGAACTTTGGAGGTCCAAAAGAGTTCCCATTTTCCCATCAACATCTTAGCATCATCCCTGGACTAGCTGATGGCATTGGGAATCAAGGACAGATTAGACACAGTTTACAATTCTATGAAGATCCCAGCAGAAAATTATACTAACAAGACTATAACATCTTGAGGACTCCAGCAAATGGACCCCTAGGAGCTGTAAATTATGCCCCCCTTTTGCCACATGTGCTCCCAAACTTGAGCCCATTTTCTTGAACTCTATGTACTGGTGAGAGAGTATATCACAGACTTGGGGGTAGTGTTTAAACCACACTACTACCTTAAATATCTCTTCTTAAAATCTACTTAAGTCTGGATGACTAAATGATTCTCATTGATAAATGATAATCATGGTGGGAAACACACTAGTGAGGGTTCATGAACTATATAGCATTAAAATACAACCTCCAACCCCTCAGGGCTACCCTTAGATTCCAGAAGAGATGTAGGAGCCAAGGCTCTGGACACCTTGCATCCTCAGTGCAAGAAAGAGTTGGAATAGTTGACTTAGAGCACTAAGCAGGCAAAGCATCACAAAGTGTCTTTTGTATACTCTAAGCCTTACATTCTGATGCAATGTGGATTTACAATAAATATTTATGTGATGAGGATGGAACCAATTATCTTCCATTCTCCTTTCATTATATGTAGTTTACTCAGAGGTCTAATCACTTATTTCTTGTACTTCCTTTTCTGGCTCAGCAAGCAATTTTTCTCATTTGCTAAGATGAATGCTGCTGAAGTTTTTCTCCTACCTGTAATGCATGATTTGGAGCACATTGTAAGAAAACATGAATCATATTCTGAAGGTTCTTCTTCATAATTAAATACAAAATTTGTGCTCTCCCCCAGATGTCTTGCCACCCACATTTGTCTATCCTTTTCAGGTCTCCCAATCAGAAATTATGCTAAAAGAAGAGGAAAGCAGATGTTTAGCACTCTTTGCTTGTTCAGCAAGCAGTTTTCCCCAGTCATGATGATCCATGACTTGCAAAAGAATAGAGGGACCTAATGGGGGAAATTGTGGAAGAAATGCTTTTATCACCATCTCAGATTCTCTTCATATAATTTCAATCTCTAGGCTAGTGTCAGGTGTCTTCTCATATTCAGTTGAAAATAGGAGAGAGAAATGAAAAGGCAGAGACAAGAACAAAGTGAATAGAAAGAAAAGGGAGTTCATAGACCTCAGATGAAGAAGCCAAAGTGCCAGAGACCTAGTAGAGAACTCTACATTCATTCATTCATTCATCTGTTCATTCATTTAGCAAACATTTATTGAGTACTTATTATGTATAAGGCATAGTGGGACTACAAAGGTGAAAAGGAACAGTCCCTTCTCTCAAAGTCACTATTGTGATTGTGAATCATGAAATATCACAGCTTTGGAAGAACCAAAATTCCAGGTGACACAAAGAAAAATAGAAGAAAATGAAGACCATAAAATCATAGATGTAGAACTGGATGGTACTTTAAAGATAATTTAATCTAGTTCCTTCATTTTACAAATGAAGATATTGAGGTCCTTGAGAGGGTACATGATTTACTTAAGGTTAAATATGTAAGAAATACCTGAGCCAGGATTTGAACTCAGGTTGTCTAATACTGAAGCTAATGCTCTGTGTAAATAGACTATAATATATTACCAACAATGACTTGTCACATAGGAGGTAGCATTAAAAAGTTAAATATAGGGGGTGGCCAGGTAGCACAGCAAGTAAGACCACCAGCTCCAGAGTTGGGATGACCTGGGATCCAATCTGGGCTCAGATACTTAGGACCACACCCAGAAATAACTGGCCATGTAACCTTGAGCAAGTTACTTAACCCTGATTGCTTTAAAAAAAAAAAAGTTAGATATATATTTATATATGTGTATGTGTACATGTGATGGACAGTCAATCTGTCATTTGGGGACTAGTCTAAGTCCAAAAAGACATCACCAGAAGACAATGAATTTTTTCAACCACAGCAACTTAGATGTGGTAGGATTTCAGTCTGCCATGATCTTGCTAGATCTGGTGAAGGGTATACTCATACTAAAGAAATCATGAATCCTTGAAGGAAATTGAACCTTTTAGCTTTATCTCTCTAAAAACAACAACAATAACAAACAAATCCACCTCATGTTGTGGTAGAATTGGGGAGTTTTTTTTTTTTTTAACTTGTCTATAATTCTAGGTTGAATTTTTTCCTCTTTGGTAAGTAGCCAAAATGCTCCCCATCACTGTTGTAATTTTTGTGTAATTTTTGTAAGTACAAGGATGAACTCTGTTAGAAAGAAGGCTGAATAGAAGTTAGGACAGGGTGATCCATACCCAAATGCTCAATAAATACTATTCAGATGATGAAATGATGAAGCCAGGCAGGCAGGCAGTCAACATTTGTTGAGCATTCACTGTGCACACAGCATTGAAATAGATGAATGGGGAAACACAAAGACTTTCTAAACTGTGTGTTTTGCTGAGTTAACTCTCAATAGCCACTATGCAGAGGGAGAAGGGAAGAATGGAAAGATATGACTATGAGCATGTAAAAATTCCTATTTTATCAGTGATATCCTGATAGGTTTAATGACCACATCAAGTGTCATTTTAGTCTTCCTCTTGCTACCAAGTAAGTGGGATACCATCTTTCCACTTTTACAGAGGAAATTTTATAGAATCTTACCCTTGTATTTATTTATCTTCTCCCCAACTCTAGTGTTTACTATATACAATAGAAATGCATAATGATTCAGGGCTTGTAATCAAGTCTTTTCAAGTGACAAAGTGATAAAGATTTTAAGATCTTGTGCCTTGGGGTCCAGAATGTTAACAAGAAGTTCACAAAGGTTCGGAAAGCTCCTAAATAACTCTTCTAATAGCAGCCTATCATAACGCCTGTAGGCATTATGATGTAGGCTTTAGCAAACCACTAATAACAGAGTGGAATATATCTTCCACGTGAATCAGGAGATAATCTCCATTTGTCCCATAATAGCTCTGTATTCCATACTTTCTTTAATGCTTCAATAAAGTTATGATTCCCTTAATACAGACATTCATTCCATCATTGCAAATCATAACTCATTTGTGCCATTTTTTTTCATGTTCTCCCATAGATCTACCCAACACACAAGAGCCTTCATCCAGGTCTTTTCACATTTTAAGAGTACCTGTTTTACCTACATCTGCCACCTCTAGCCCTCAGGACACTGGCTCATTTCCTTTCCCAATAACATATATCCTGCATGAATGCTGATTTTCCTTTACCTTGTGATAAATGGCATGCATTTTAAGGAAATTTAGGGAGTAAAATCAATGTGTCCTATGGCACATATGTCAGTGTCACCTTCATAGACTACAGAAATACAGCTCATCTCCATCATTAGCACTATCTGATTCGAGGCATGGCATCCAATAGAACTTTGCTCCTTTTGTCACCCTTTTGACAATCAGTACACCGAATGAACTGTTGGACCAAGTGGGTGGACTGGAGTGCAATAAGGTCAGGGAAACTCCCTTAACCTGCTTAGGCTCTGGAGGAAAGAATCAGGAAGTGATGACTTCATATGCACAAGTGGAACAATATCACATGATGACATCAATATTTCCTAGTTCCTCCTCTGGGTCATAAAATTCACAAAATATGGTGACAGGTGACTGTAGAAGATAATTTAAGCCCAGAGCAATACTATTTCTTTCATTATTCTTTTTAACATTAACATTGCTGAGGTCAAGAAGGGCATGTTCCTATTCTTAGAGAACTAATTAGACATATCCATCCTCTTCTTCATCATCAAAAGTGTTTATTAAGCACTTGGTATTTAATTTGCTTTAACAATGCAGTATTGGCTGAAGTACACAAAACTGCAGGCTAAATATAGCCCCCCTGCAGATTTATAGGATCTTTCATTCTATTTTGGATGATACTTTGTATCACCTGAGGCCTTTCAAAAATACTTCTCTACTGAAATTTGTTCTTGAATATGAGGCCACAAAGATAGAGATATCAAGGTAATCATTTTTATGGGCAGGGTTTACCAAGTGCATCTTACCTCTGTCCTCTGGAGAACGAGGGGATCATACAAGTTCATTTGAGGACATTAGGACAAATAATAATAGTGTAATTAAGAGGATAAGGGATTTCGGAGCAAAGAGATAAAGACTAAGAACAGATGGCAGACATACAGGAAGCTAAGAAAGGCTGAAGAAGTTAGTCTGTGTCTGCTTTTCTCAGGAACGTCATACAAGCCAGAGAAATAATTCTTGGTTTGTTCAGGGTGAATAATTTCAAGACTCTTAGCATGGATAAAAGGAAATTAGTAGGCTGATCTTTCAAAGGACCAACAAAGAGTTATTTGGAAACATGGGTCTATATCAATAGAAAGGAAATAATTTTAATCACTAATTTACTCTCAGAAAAAATATGTATGTATGTGTGTGTGTGTGTGTGTGTGAAGGCACAGAGACTCTGAGCTTTGTGAAATATTGTGTTTGTCAATATGTTGTCATTTTAGTAAAACAAATCAAACCTACCTTTACATTGACTTTCATGATAAAATTAAATTGTGTTCTCATCAGTCAATCAATCAATAATCATTTATCAAACACCTACTATATGTCAAGCACAGAGATACAAAGAGAAAAAATGAAATAGCCCCTGTCTTTGAGGGGCTTATAATCTAGCCAGGACACATATGAAGCAGAATAAAGCAGATAGTATGGTGACCAGGGGTTTTCAATGATTCCTATTTTCCTCTGACCCTACTGACTCTTACTCAGATGGATTTCTCTGTTATAAATGTTTATCTTCCAGGGGTGGCCAGGTGGCTTAGCGAGTAAGAGCACCAGCCCCAGTGTCAGGATGACCTGGAGATCAAATCTGGGCTCAGACACTTAGCACCACACCCAGAAATGACTGGCTGTGTAACCTTGAGCAAGTTACTTAACCCCAATTGCTTAAAAATAAATAAATGTTTATCTTCCACTCTGAGAGGTAATATCAAAGGATAATTTTCTTTATCATTTTGGTTACTTCCAAGCCCCCTGTCATACAATACTTTTACAGCTAAACATCTCTGTTATGTCTATCTTTTTTTTTTTTAAAGCAATCGGGGTTAAGTAACTTGATCAAGGTTACAAGGCCAGTTATTTTTATGTGGGTATTAAGTATCTGAGCCCAGAACAGATCGCAGGTCTCCTAACTCTGGGGCCGGTGCTCTTACTCACTGCACCACCCAGCTGCCCCTGTTATGTCTATCTTTATCTGTTCTATGAGAATATTTCCTCCATCAGTTGTCTCTTCCTAACTGTATTCCCAATAAGTATAATGTAGTTGGCATATGCAGTGAGTAATTCTTTTTAAAGACAAAGTAAACATTTAAAATATTGAAAGCTAGAAATGCAAGGGGAGATGGCCTAGCCATATTAGATCTAAAACTGTATTATAAAGCAGCAATCATCAAAACTACTTGGTACTGGCTAAGAAATAGAGTGGTGGATCAGTGGAATATGTGAGGTACATAAGACACAGTAGTCAATGACTATGGTAATCTGTTGTTTGATAAACCCAACAAATACAACTTCTGGAATAAGAACTCACTATTTGACTGGGACACTGCTAGGAAAACTGGAAAAAAAATATGGTAAAAACTAGACATAGATCAACATCTTATACTGTATACCAAGATAAGGTCAAAATGGGTACATGATTTAGACATAAAGGGTGATTCTATAAGCAAATTAGGGAAGCAAGGATTAGTTTACCTGTCAGATCTATGGAGAATGGAAGAATTTATGACCAAATAAGAGGTAAAGAACATTATGAAATGCAAAATGGATAATTTTGATTACATTCAATTGAAAGGTTTTTGCACAAACCAAGCCAATGCAACCAAGATTAGAAAGGAAATAGAAAGCTGGGAAACAATTTTTAGAGCCAGTGTCTCTGATAAAGGCTTCATTTCTAAAATATATAGAGAACTGAGTCAAATTTGTAAGAAGACAAATTATTCACCAGTTGATAAATGGTCAAAGTATATAAACAGGCAGTTTTCAGATGTAGAAATTAAAGCTATCTATAGCTTTATATATCTATATGGAAAAAATGCTCTAAATCACTATTGATTAGAGAAATGCAAATTAAAACAACTCTGAGGTACCACATCACAACTATCAGATTGTCTAATATGACCCAAAAAAAGGGAAATGATAAATGTTGGAGATGTGGAAAAATCGGAACACTTATTCATTGTTGGTGGAGTTGTGAATTAATCTAACCATTCTGGAAAGCAATTTGGAGCTATACCTAACAGGCTATAAAACTAATACATACCCTTTGATCCAGCAATGCCACTACTATGCCTGTTTCCCAAAGAGATCATAAGAGAAAAGGACCCACTGTACAAAAATATTTATAGGAACTCTTTTTGTGGTAGCAGAGAATTGGAAAGTGAGGAGATGCCTATCAATTGGGGGATGACTGAACAAGTTGTGGTATATGAATGTAATAGAATACTATTTTTCCATAAGAAATGATGAGCAGGCAGATTTCAAAAAAACTTGGAAAGATTTACATGAACTGATGCTGAGTGAATTGAGCAGAACCAGAACACTGTACACAGTAATAGCAGCATTGTGCAACGACCAACTTTGATAAACTTAACTCTTCTCAGAAATTTAATGAACTAAGACAATTCCAAAAGATTCATGATATGTAATGTTATCTACTCCAGAAAAAGAACAATGGAATTTGAATACAGATCAAAGCATATTATTTTCTCTCTCTTTTTTTCTTTCTCATGGTTTTTCCTTTTGTTATGATTCTTCATTCCCAACATGACTAATGTGGAAATATGTTTAATATGATTGTATATGTATAGCCTATATCAGATTGCATGCTATCTTGGGGAGTAGGGGAGGAAGGAGGAAAAGTTTAGAACTCAAAATCTTATAAAGGTGAATGTTGAAAACTAAAAATAAATACATTTAAAAAAATAAAGATAACTAACTAAATTATGAGAAGTACAAAAAATATTGAAAGCTAAACAGATTTTCTTCATATCCACAAAAAAAGATTTCAGGTTCCCAGGAACTAAAGAGAAAAATTATATTCAGGATTACCACTTTGGGTTCCCTAGTATGGAGCATTTCAGCAACCTAAGTTCTGTCCTGACACACCTCATGTTCCATCAACCCTAGCAACATCACTCCCAGAGCTGTCCACTTTTCCTCTGTGGTAGTTGTTTCTGTCTGTACTTCAGCTCTTCCAGGTCCCCATGCTATGACCACATGTTTAAAAGCTAGTTTACCACCTTGTGGTTGACTTCTTTCATTTATTTAGGTCTTGGATTTTCAATGACCATTCCTTTAAATATACCTAGGTAGCATCAGGGTGAGGTTTCCTGGCATGGTGCTAGTATACTGTCCAGGTTTCACAGGCATACAACATCAAAGAAGGTGTGCTCTATGAGCAAAGCAAAATTGCAATAGCTCAAAGGAAACGTGAGATGTGCAAATACAGAGACATCTCCACTCTGAATATTCATATAGACTATTTGTGCCCAATGTGTGGTAGAGCCTTCCGAGCTCATATTGTTCTGATCAGCCACAGTTGGACACATTGTACCTTGACCTCAGGATTGTGGTATCATTTTGATCCTCTTCCAGAATGAAGGAAAACAAACCACCAATCAGGATGGGGTGGATTCATATTTACATAAGTAAGTCACCTCACCCCTTTTACAGTAAAGGACCAGATGCCCAACCAATCAATTTGAATCACAGGCTTTAGGCTAAAATGTCTTTGAAAGCCATTTGATGATGTGAAGTGTCTGTAGACTATAAACTTGTTCTAACTGGCTGGAGATTTCATCATGATTCATTTTTTTTACACAATGTTTAACTGTAAACCAACCTTTGTTAAGGAAAGCATATCTTCAGACATGATTTTCTTCTCTTCTATCACAGACACACTAGTAGTTATACTCTCACAGACACTGTTAAATGACTGACCAGTGTTGCCAACCACTTAATTTGAAAATCTGACAGACAAAATAATAGCAATACAGGAAACATTTTAATCAGAAAATAGCTTAATAGTACATTTATAGGCCACATAAAGTTTGTTTCTGCAGATTAGCAACCGAGACTAACTTGAGTAGGCCAATCTTATATACCTTTCAGAAGGGACATTTGCAAAGACAGTATGGAAATAACAGTGGGAATAAATATCCTCCCAAAAGCCTGTGAGACTTTCTCAGAATCCAGGAGTAAGTGGCTTCAAGCTTAGAAAGCACATGGGGCAGAAGGTTAACTTGCAGGTCCTGGTTGCCAGAAATTCTTTTTTTCCCCATTCATAGGGTACTCACAAAGCTACCCCTTATACCTGGTGAATCTGTATACATTTGTCCTTGGCTGCTGATGCAGTCACCAGCTACAGCTAGGAGACTGATGAGAAAATGGGAAATCCAAAACCCAGCAGATCCTTCAAAGCTTGCAAGGTCCTCATTTGGCCAAAAAGGTGGAGTGGTTGGGGGAGAATGGGTGAGCAGAAATAATGAAAACCTGACCAAAACAAAAACTGAGACCTCTCATTCTACCTCAGGTAGCTCCTACTCATGGATTCAACTAGAATATTATGCTCACTCCAGTTTCTGGATTCCTTCAGTTCCAGCTAACTTGATGCTGTTGTTATATGGGACTTATTCTTTCAAAGATCACATATCGTGGTCCAATTCATTCAGTTCTCTGGGAGAGTAGTTCATCTGAGTCTAATGACTTGAATTTAAAAAGGGACAGTTGGGTCTTCTCTTACTCTTCACTAGTAAAAATATGTGTGTATACATATACAAACACATACATATGTATACATATATATGTATTTATGTGTGTCCATGCATATGTGATTTTTTCTACTCTACATAAAATTTATACATATATGTGAGGAGTCTGTGCGTGTGTGTGTGTGTGTGTGTGTGTGTGTGAAATATATCCTTTCGTACTTGTAGCTATGGCCCTAGAGAGGACATGACATCTGACATAACTCCCAACCTTCTTTCTCTCTCTTTGGATCATCTAATTCACCTCAAAACTTCCTCCACAATGGCAGGTCAGAAGCATTTTCCCATATTAAAGGTTGTCTGCAGGCAGTCATGTGACTACAGCTCACTCTTGGGATTCTAGGAATAATTCTGGTATGAGGAAAATACATATTTACACTCAAAATGGTTGCTCTGGGCCACTCCCAGTATGCTTCCCACTCACACGAATCAATCACAATGACATCATTAATTGTTAAATATAAAACATTTATTAAATGAGAAGGCAAAAATAATAATTATAACATAGCATTTACTAAATGAAAGGTAAAAGCAGGAATATAAAACATAACATAAATAAAACATAACAATTCACCTATTAATCTGAGTCACTCCACTGTACCAGTATAGTGTCTAATCTTACATAAATCTCGAAGGCACATGATGAGTAGGGAAATTCATATGCTCAGTGTAACTCACGACTCTGGACTGTAGGTCTTGATGGTGACACTCTATTTAGGAAACAGTAATCTTCTCACATTACTTCCTGGGTAAGACTGTTCCTCTTCAGATCCTATACTCTTGCTGGGCAAAGCGGTACAGTTACTGGAATAGTCTCTTACTTTTGGGCTGCTGAAGTAGTGTTAAGCTCTTTTAACTAACAACAACCTTAAGCCTGGTTTCTACAAAGCCTCTCAGGTCTGCTCCCTTAGCTAGACAGTGTGACATGCTTTTACTGAAAAGTAGTTCCCTTAAATCCCGGGATCTGCAATGCTATTCTCAGCCTCTTTATAGGCTTTGCAGGATTTTCCCCTCTTGAGGCATAAAGGGCAGTAAGGGAAATGTCAGCAAGCCATTGAGGTTTCCCACCTCTATCTAGCTATAAATGGCACTAGAAAGCAAAGGACCCTTTCCTCCAGCCAGTACTTTACCCACAGCAGAAGAGTCTCCTTTCCTCCAACCAGCTCTTTCAAATAGCAGACCTTACCTCCAATCAGATCAGCTCTCTCCAATCAGTTCACAGCAGAACCTATAGTTGTTTTTCACTTTTGTAAGCTTTTTACTTATAGTGGCTTCTCAACTCCTAGCAATAACCTTCAAAGTATTGAAAATAGTCATATTCTAATTAGGTGCTAGGAAGCAATATACTACAGCCATTTCTACCAACAGTCAGTACCTTTCTCTTTGAGATGTTATTCTTTTTTTCTCTAACAAACACTGGAGGGGCTTCAGGAAAACAAACATAACAAATAGCATATTGTTGGTAGATGTGTGTAGAAGTTAAACAATTGGGGTGGCTAGTGGTGCAGTGAATAGAGTACCAGCCCTGGAGTCATGAGGACCTGAGTTCAAATCCAGCCTTAGACACTTAACACTTACTAGCCGTGTGACCTTGGACAAGTCACTTAACCCAATTGCCCTCCCTTTCCCCCTCCAAAAAAGAAAAAAAATGTTAATAAATTGTGAATACCCTTTGATCCAATGATACCACTACTAGGTTTCTACCTCAAAGAGGTCAAAGAAAGAAGAAAAGGACTCATATAATAATAAAATAATATAATATAAAAATATTTAGAGTAGAACTTTTTTCATGGTAGAAAATAATTGGAAACAGGGGGCACCATCAATGTGGGAATGGCTGAACAAATTATAGTACATGAATATAATGGAATACCATCATTCTATAAGAAATTATGAAAGGGATGATTTCAAAGAAACCTGAGAAGATTTGCATGGACTTGGCAGAAGCAGAGGAACAATCTATTAAGTAACAACAATATTATAAAAACTTAAGAACTCTAATCAGTTCAATGGCTAACCATGATTCCAGGCCACCCATGTTGAAACATGATACCCACCTCCTGTCAGTAGGTTATGGACTCAGGGTGCAGAATGAGACATACATTTTTTGTGATATGGTCAATGTGAGAATTTGTTTTACTTGACTACATATAATAAATATATACACACACATATAAACACACATATTGCTTGACTATATACATGTCTCTCTGTGTGTATATGTATGTGTGCTATAAATGGCACTAAAGAGCAAAGAACCCTTTCCTCTGTGTGTGTGTGTATTTATTATGATGGTTTTAGTTTTCTTTTCCCCCTCCAATTAGAAGAAGGAGAGAGGAAAGGAGAGAAAACAGATTTTTGTTAGTTGGAAAAATTAAATTACATTATTAAAATCTAGCTGTAATGGTCCCCTAGAACAATTCTCTTGGAACTTGCTTAGTCTACATTCCAGCCAAGTGCATGAAAGCTTGGAGTGGTCCTGCTTCAAGAATGAATAATGAGGGGGCGGCTAGGTGGTACAATGAATAGAGCCCTGGCCTGCAGTCAGGAGGACCTGAGTTCAAATCCAGCCTCAGACACTTAATACAAAAACTAGCCAAATGACCCTGGGCAAGTCACTCAATCCCAATTGACCTCCAAATAGCAAAAAAAAAAAAAGCATAATGAAGTCCTGCCTTGGTGCCTCCACCCTCCATTCAGATCTTCTGATTGCTTCCTATTGGCCAGGATGATTCAGAGGTTTTTACTGTTTGATGACAGCTGAGCCAGAAATCCACACATTATACTATAAGGGAGACCCCAGTCCCTCAGTCCTCTTCTTCCTTCAGGCTTTGAAATATAAAGATGACTCTCTGAACTGCTAAGATGGTATACTTTACCCACATCCCAGGTCTCAAGCCATGAGCTCATGGCATCCTAGAAAAACCTCTACCTGGGATAAAGATACTCCTCCTTTCTGGATCTTCTTCCTTTTGGTACAAGGCTTTGGGGAGCTTGAAAGGCAGACAGGATCTTCCCCTTCCTGGGAACCTAAGAAACAGGGCAGTGGCTACCAGAGCAGTTACAGCCACAGAAGCAGACTTGCCCAAAGGCCCACAGAAAGAGAGACTACCAGAAGGAAGCCATTAGTGTTGACTTGTATATGGATAGAGGCCCAGTCCCTGTGGGAAAGAGATAGGGATGATCAGAATGGTGGCAGCATGGTGTGGAGATGCCCAGGAAGTAGCTTGGGAGGGATTAAAGAGTTAATAAGTGTGAGAATGTGGCATATTTCCCTGAATAGTCAGACTCCTGAGCTGAATTTGGGAAAATCCTCCAGGCAGGTAAAGGACAAGGATGAGCGTAGGTCATTAGCCTCAGTGGCCTTAGCAAAGTAGTTGGCTAGCCACTATGCTAGAGGTAACTTCAACCAGGGAAAACTGGTTTGACTGGTATGGCACTCAAGCCCCCATGATGCAGGTATGCCAAGGCTAATAAACTCAGACACTAGATATTAACTCTCTTCAACATCTTTCTCATTGGTATAATTAGGGTTAAGTTCCCTGTATTGTCCCTTATTCTTTCTCCTTATTAGGTAATTCAGAAAATAATCTTACATTATTGGTCCGACAGATGACAGGACACTTTCTCACTGACATCATACCACCCTTTGTCTAAAGTTCCATATAAATTTGAGCCCTAAGGGGTTTTGACTAGAGCATAGATTACATCCCTCATCCCCACCGCCACTGTGAGTGACCTGCTTACTCTAAGCATGGAGGCCTTACACTGAGACTGCCCCTGCTAACAACTGTTCTCCTTCTCCCCCTGTGAATAGCAATAACATGCAAGGGCCAATTCTAACCATCCAAGCCCATGGTTAAATTTTCAGTGTGAGCATTGGCATTCAGGAAATTGTAATTGCTACAAATCAGAGCTTTTTTTAATTTTTTTTTTATTGTTTTGTTGATTGTCTAGGTTTAAGATGCTGTTAATAATACAGATTAAACTTAAAAGTTTGTTCATACTTTTTTTTTCCCCCAAGAGTCTGCTTGTTAAACATTTACCAGCACACCCCTGCATTGCTCTATAAATATTGCCTGAGATCAGCAGAAGTATAGTAGAAGTCTTGGGGAATGAAATCATTACCATAATGAAGGCTTGCTGACTGTAGGCTAATTTTTGTTGTTCAGTCATTTCAGTTGCGACTGACTCTTTATGACTCTATTTGGGGTTTTCTTGCTGTAAGACAGGTAACACAGCACACAGGAGGCCCACTAGCACAGGTTCACTCTTGATCTGGTCAGAAAGGAAGATGGCTTCAGAAGGGTTAATAATCTTACTTTATTCTAGTCTAGTCTTCTCACAAGAGGGTTGCTGATAATGGGAGCAGCAACTCCCACAGCTTTCTCTAATCACCCTTCTCCAAGGGACCCGAAAGAAGAGGGGGGGCAACTGCCCTTATCTGTAGATGGAGTCAGTTGAGACAGACACATCTCATGCACTCGCTTAAATCCCCTCAAACCTCAATGGGGGCCAACTGAGGCAAACACAGATTTCCCCCCAAGCCTTGATGGAGACCAATCAAGGCACACACTGCATTCCAGCTTGTGCATTCAACCCTAAGGTTCCCCACTCATTCACTAATGCCCACCTGCTTTATAGGGCATCAGACAAAGAAGGCATATTGCCAGCAATAGCCTCACACGTTTACACCACCTCATCCTGCTATCTCACTGCACAGTTGCAGTGAATGTTTACAATCTAAGCACAAATCTTTATAATATTTATCATTATAAAATGCTGTGCAAGTGTGGTGGAGATATTTTGAACCATGAGCCTGGGAAATAGAAATTATTATGCTTGTGGATTCTGGGAAACTAATAAGAAAGAATAACAAAAATTCACCTTACACACACTAAAATCCACCTTACTGACACTTAGCAAAGATACTAGAGTGGTTTTCCATTCCCTTCATCAGCTCATTTGACAGATGAGGAAACTGAGGCGAACAGTTAAGCACCTTGCCCAGGGTCATATAGCTAGTGAGTTTCTGAGGCCAGATTTGAACTCAGGTCTTCCCAACTCTAGGCACTATGCCACCTAAATAATAAAAATTGTCATTTATATAGTGCATTAAGGTTTTCAAAATGCTTTACATCCTTTATCTCATTAACCATTATACATAATACCCCTGGTTAAAGCTATCTCTGTGTGATCTGTTGCTTTTTATTTGAACCCTCCTGCACTACAGGTGAATCCTACTCACAGCATTCACAATAATCCTACACACACATACACATACATCTAATTAGGTTAATTAGTTCAGCATGACCTGTTCCTGATGAAGCCACATTGGCTCCCTGTGATCACTGCTTCTCTTTCTGGATGTTCACCTACCATCTCTTAAATTACCCTTTCTAGAATTTTCCTAATCATCTCATACTCTAATTGAAGTTTGCTGGCATAAAGTTCGAAGACTCTGTTTTCTTTCTTTTTTTGAAAATCAGGATCACATTTGCCCTTCTCCAGACTTCTGGTTATTTCTCCTAATTTTCATGATCTTCCAAATATTGCTCATGGTGCCTCTACCAGTTCTTTCAGGAGCCAAGGATGGCTCATCAGGGCCAGATGACTTGAATTCATTGGGGATATCTCAGTATTTTCTCATGATTGTAATGGGAGATTGGCCAATGATAACCCAGTCCTTATGAGCATGTGAAGAGCTCTCTGCCTGATTTAGTCCACCCTCCCACACCCCCCCCCACCACTACCACCACCACCACCCTCCCACCACCCCCAGATGAACATCAGAGCATACACAGGTATTCTCTGATTGTTTTTTGTCCACTTATTGTGTGACAGAGGGGTCTTTTTGATTGACTGCTGAACTGGAATTGATTGTGAATACTAACAGTACTAATCACCTTCTTTTTCCTAGTGGCAAGCAAGGAAAGGCATGCTAGTAAGTCTCTGGAAGGGGAGAAAGGCCTTGAGTCTTTATATCCCAATTCAAGCACAAGACTGTGCTACTGTGTTTCTTCTTTCCTGCTCTTAGAGGAAGGACTAATGAAGATAAGTTGTGACCTTGCAAACTTCAAAAGGTCAGAGGTCTGTACTAGAGTTTGCCATCAGCTGAGCCTCAGGTGGCACCAGTGACTTGCTTAAAAAGTTAGCCACCAGAGGTCCAGGAAACAGAGTTCATGCCAGAGTTTTCCAACTGTGTTGAAATGGTCCCCACAACCACACCAGCAGTAATAACCAAAGCATATAGGTAGTCAGTGTAAGGTAACAATAAATAGGAAATAGGAACTGAGTGCATGAAGAAACATAGAAGGCACTTGCTCAAACTGTCACCTAAATTAATTAAGGTTACATCCAGACACTATGTGCTAAATCAGGAAAAACTAGAGAGGCTCCAATAAAATGGCCTGCAAATTGCAGATAAGAACCAAATGTGCACAATAAAATCAGGAAAACCTTAGGACAATGAGGTAATCATTAGGTAGTCTTGATAACTCTTAGATGACATCAGTAAGGTAATGAGGCAACCCCAAAGCTGTGCAGATATGATGGATTCTGTCTCTCTCCCACACACTAGAGTAGACCCTAAAACCCTGCCCCTCGAGGACCATGCTGAGTGCTCCCAACTCTGATCTACAATTATGTAAATGACTCTATGTGCTCCCTTTCCATCTCCATCTATTTCTCTGCTGTCTACCCCCAACCACATTCCCTACAACATCCCCATGCCATCTGCCTCTGAACTGTCTATGCCTTATTAAAGTGTGATCGATGCACTATTCCCTGACTGTTACCATTGTGATCTTTTTGGAGAGTATTCAGAGAAACAAGAATGGGGCTTGTTTGCCTTGACCCATGCAGGATCTCCTGGTGGTTTCCCTCCCTTAAAGTATAAACCCAACAACAGCCGGGCTAGAACGAATTTGTCAGACACTGCACCTACTCTAAGGGACCTTTGCGCTAAGAACCCACCAGTAGTTGAGGCTGGTGAGGTGACAGCGGACTGACAACAGAAAATGTGGCACCCTGGAGGAGAGGGGCAATTTGTCCAACAGCTCTGCTGCATTGGGAAGTGAACTTGGTGAGTGTAATGTAATGCCAAGGAAAGGCAACTTCCCAAGGTTCAGAATACCAGCATAGGTGCTCTCCATTTTATTCAGTAACAAACCCAGAACAGAGAAGATCAAAACATGACATCATTCAAAATACAGCATTTACTAAGTGTGATTAAATAATCTCCAAGTACTACCCCACCCCAGGACCTTCTAATCATTCAATCAATTACAAAGTCTCTGTTCTAAATACTTCTCCACCCCTAGGCTATACCTTAATTAAGTCCACCACAAAGCCCCTCTTCTCAAATGGAGATTAGTTTCCAAACATAAGGTTAAAAGTTCCCCACCCCTGGATCACAATTGAATCTACCCCAGAGTTACATCAAGTTTAAACACAGCACTTAATACCCAAATGGAGGTCTTTTCTTCATCTTGACACGAGGCAAGTTCTCAGCAATCTTAGTTCCTGGGGAGACAAGGCTTAGCAAGGCCATAAGATACATTGCCAGTCCCTTCTTGAATTCATCCTCTGTCTGTAGAACAGTCCTAGAACCCCTGAACACATCAGCGAAACCCTCTCCCAGGATTTCTGTAAACATACAACCAGAAAATCCTTCTTCAGGACTTCCGAACCAACAGAAAGGTTCCCAGACCCCTGCAACAACAGCACTGTCCTTCACCAGTGGACAGTATTCACTCTGTCTGCAGGACAGTCTCCAGACCCCTGCAACAACAGCACTGTCCTTCACCAGTGGACAGTATTCATTCTGTCTGCAGGACAGTCTCCAGACCCCTGCAACAACAGCACTGTCCCTCACCAGTGGACAGTATTCACTCTCTGTCTGCAGGACAGTCTCAGGACTTCTTAGCGAACAGCCAGGTTCCAGGACTTCTTCAACAAAAGGACTGACTTTCACCAGTGGACAAATCTGGCAAAACAACATCAAAACAGACAGACAAAGTACCAGCAAAACAGCCATGTCTCCTCAGTCCTTGGCAGCTCAGGGGGCAGGTCTCAAAAGTCCAGGGCAATTCAAAGCAGCCACCAGCAATTCTCTTAGTCTCTCTCTCTCTCCACGAGGTGCTGCTTCCAAAAAGATCTTCCGCCTCTCTCTTGTCTCTCCAAATCTACATTACCAGCTCCTCTCAGTTCAGGACTTTCTTTTCACATCAAAAAGTCCATCCCACAGGTGGGATTAACAAGCTCTGGGTTTTAACACAATCAATTTGAAAACCAAGCCAATACAGGGGAATCTTTAATTGCCATTACTATCACAGTGAGGAAAATGCTTTAAAATGTCTAATTTAAATCTGAAAGCTACTCTCCTCAGGGACCAAGAGTCCCTAGTTTGGGAGCATTATGTTTATATTTTTGTTCTTGGTCTATCTTCACAATAAACATCCCTTTTGTAAAAGTTAATTGACATTAATTGGCTAAATAATGCTGGAATATTGAACATTGGGTCAATTATGATATAGGGAAGATTCTAACTGTAACTGGCAATTAATATTGGGCAAAACATACCAGATTTGCCAGATTGGGAGCTAGAGCTGATACTCTTGAAAAAGACATTCCCCAGCCCTTCAAAGGGAGCCCTAAAACCTTGAGGTAGAGCAATTACCTTGTTCTGGGAACCTGACCTGATGCTAGTTTGCGTGTGGGTTGGGAGAGTAAGTCCAGAGTCTGATTACACTATCTAGTTTCTCATCTTGAGTATCAACAGCCTGTTATCATTTCATTCTATAATTTCCAGTGTAAAGACCATGGAAAAAACCAACACAAAATAAATATTAAGTAGCTCTGTCTTCTCTCCTTTGTCTGTTATTGGTGTTTCATCTCCCCCAAGTAAGTCCTACCCTTTCTTTGATACCATCTTGGATCCTCTTTTTCCTCCCAATATAGTTTTTTAAACCCTTTTTATTGCCTTTAGCTTCCTTCACCAGGTTCAGTTCATTCTGAGGTTTAACATTTCAGACACTTTTTCTGTGACCATGCCATGCTTCTAAGTGTTTATGTTTACATATGGTTTGTAAGGCAAAAACACAAGTAGATATTCCAAATTAACAAGATAAATAATTCTATAACTAGGTATACAAAAGCAAAAACATAAATGAAAGCAGAATTTCTTTGGATCAGAAAACCAGTTATTGTTGGAATAACTGACATGCTGTGACCTATAACAATGACTCTCATCTTTCTGGTATTATGCCATTTAAAGTCTTATTTAAATCAAATAGGTTTGGCAAAGTCATCAGAGATGGTTGTCAGATAATAGCCTTGGGGTAGCCTGATAAGGCATTAGAGAGCTATGTGCAGAACCATTCAAGCTATAGGAAGCACAGGATCCAATCCTATTAGAGTTATTTTTATACTTTAACATAAGGTCTTACTTATACTTCTCAAGATGCTGAAGGGGAAAATGGCTACAGATCTTTGGGCAAAGGCACTCACATGTTTAATATTGAGAGAAAGGTGAAGTTTATACTATTCTTATTTTACAATATGTGATATTTGAAAATGTTAGCTAGAGGAGGAAGATCTGAGTATTTGAAGTGGTATACTCAGCAAGTCTCATGAAAAATCTCCCACTTTCTCCAGACTGTGTGCTTTCAAAGGGGAAAAAAAGGTCTCCATCCATATTACCATAAGAAAAAAAAAGGTTCAATGGTTAAAAAAAAAATTTATGTTCAGCATGGGGTCCATTGTCCTAAACTCAAATTCTTAGCTTCAAAGTTATGGTAGCAGTAGGGATCAATTAGTTACACTTCACTGCTGATGAGTTCACACCCTTGAGCTGGCCCTTGGGATTGGCCTTTGAAAGAGAGGTTAGAAGCAGAAATAAGGCCTGGATTTGGAGGAGGCAGTTAAGCACAAACACAGATTATCCCTTTGATGATTCCCTGGAGAGTAGCCTAGGGGATGAGAGTCAAGATGGAAGAATAAGAAGCAGTTGAGCCTAACTCCCCTCTATCCTTTCTCCATGAGGTTCTAGAAAAATGTACCAGACTGCATTCTGATCAAGAAAGCCAAGAAAAAGTCATTTTTTTTTTTTTCTGACCAGGGAAATTTAAGAGACAGAGAGATCTGCAGACACAGGGGATGGGAGTCTGGCCTGGAGCCAGTACAAAGCATTCCAGTGCCCAGTAACTGAAAGGAGGTCAAGACAGGGCACCAAGTGGAGTTGTGAACTGATCCAATCATTTTGGAGAGCAATTTGGAACTATGCCCAAAGGGCTATAAAACTAAAAAAAAAAAAAAAGGATATATACATATCCTTTGATCCAGCAATACCACTACCAGGTCTGTATCCCAAAAAGAGAGTAAAAAAGGGAAAAGGACTCACATGTACAAAATTATTTATAGCAGGTTTTTTTGTTTGTTTGTTTTTTGTGGTGGCAAAGAATTGGAAATTGAGGAGATGTCCATCATTTCAGGAATGACTGAACAAGTTGTGGCATGTGAATGTAATGGAATACTATTATTCTATGAGAAATGAGCAGGTGGATTTCAAAAAAACCTGGACAGAATTACATGAACTGATGCAGAACCAGAACATTGTACAATATTGTGCAATGATCAACTATGATAGATTTAGCTCTTCTCAGTAATACAATGATCTATGACAATTCCAAAAGACTTATGATAGAAAATGCTACCAACATCCAAAGAAAGAGCTATGGAGTCTGAATGAAGATTAAAGCATACTATTTTCACTTTTGGGGGGTTTTGTTTGTTTTTTTCTTTCTCGTGGTTTTCCCCTTATGTTCTCATTTTTCTTTCACAGCCCAACTAATGTGGAAATATGCTTAACATGATTGTACATGTATAACCTATATCAGATAACTTGCTGTCTTGGGGAGGGGAAAAGAAAGGGAAGGAAGAAAAAAATGGAACTCAAAATCTTACAAAAATGAATGTTGAAAACTATCTTTACATGTAATTGGGAAAAAAATAAAATACTATTAAGTTAAAAAAAAAAAGACAGGGCACCAGGGCAGGAAGCACCAAGTCAGAAAGAGATCCCAGAGGATTGCTAAGCTAGCGGTGGGAACAGGAACAGGTAGCATCTGGCAGCTCTGTTGTCAGTACTGAGCCACAGATCCAGAGCAGAGAAAAGTGGTCTCAAGTGTGACCCTAGCTGTGAACCAAGCAAGGAACAAGTTCCAGAAATGTAGCTATATAGCTTTGTTCCCAGGAGCAGAGGAGTGACTCAGTTCTAGCCTTTAACCCAGTGTCTAAGCCTGCAGCCGAATAACCAGGGCAGGAGTCTTAGATTAAAGGGGAGTTGGCAGTTCTGTCACTCCAAAACTGCAGAGCCTCCCAGCAGGCTAACAATGACTAAATCTACTGAAACTTCCAACCACGGACAGACCCAAACCTGGATCAGGAACTTGCACAGTTAAATAGACCTCCCCCTCAACCACATCATTTTGTGAGTACCAAAAGCATGTGGGACCCAAATAGAACTGTCAAAGCAGCATGAAGACATAAAAGGACAAAAGTTCAGACTAGATATCTCTCCCTGCGCTCTGCCAGAATTACACAGAGCCCAGTGATAATATAACCAAAGTCAAGAAATTGGCTGAAAGAATAAGCAAATTAAAAAAGAACCTCACCATAAAGAGCTATTACTTATTTATAGCAGCTCTTTTTGTGGTAGCAAAGAATTGGAAATCGTGGAGAAGCCCATTAATTGGGGAATGGCTAAACAGATTGCAATATATGAATGTAATGGAATATTATTTTTCTATAAGAAATGATGAGCAGGAAGATTTCAGAAAAACTTGGAAAGATTTACATGATCTGATGCTAAGTGAGGTCAGCAGAACCTGAACATTGTACACAGCAACAGCAATGTTGTACAATTATCAACTTTGATAGACTTAGCTCTTCTAAGGAATACAATCCATCCAAGACAATTCCAAAAGATTTGTGATGGAAAATGCTCTCCACATCCAGAGAAAGAACTGTGGAGTCTGAATGTAGATTGAAGCCTACTGGTTTTACTTTGAGGGGTTTTTTTGTTTTGTTTTGTTTTTTCTCTTTCTAGTGGTTTTCCCCTTTTGTTCTGATTCTTCTTTTGCAACATGATTAATGTGGAAATATGTTTAATATGATGGTACATCTATAATCTATATCACATTACTTGCTGTCTTGGGGAGTGGGGAGGGAATGGAGAAGAAGAAAAATTTGAAACTCAAAATCTTACAAAAATGGATGTTGAAAACTATTTTTACATGTAATTGAAAAAAACAAAATACTACTAAGTGAAAAAAATAAAGAGTTATTATGGCAACAGGGAAGCTCAAGACACACAGAAGAAATTTACTAACAAATATCTACAAGCAAAGCCTCAGAGAAAAATGCATCTTAAACATGAGTCCAACAAAAATTCTTAGAAGAGTTAAAGCAAGAGTTTAAAAAAGAGCTAAAAATTACTTTAAAAAAAATGATAGTGGTAGAGGAAAATATGGAAAAAGAAGCAAGAGCTAGAGAAGATATGAAAAGAGAATTAACAACTTTGAAAAAGAGGTATAAAATATTACTGAAGAAAATAACTTCTTAAAAATTAGAATTAGCTAAATGGAAACTAATGACTCCATGGAGCATCAAGAAATAATAACTTAAAGAAGTATGAAGAAAATGTGAACTACCTCATGAGAAAAACAACTGACCTGGGGCACAGATCAAAGAGAGATAATTTAAGAATCATTGGACTACCTGAAAGTAATGATAATTTTAAAAAGCTCAGACATCATATTTCAAGAAAACATAAAAGAAAACTGCCCAGATATATTAGAACCAGAGGGTAAAGTAGAAATTGAAAAAATCCACTGGCCAACTACTGAAAGAAGCCTCAAAACAAAAGCTTCCAGCCATTTTATATCAAAATCCAGAGTTTCCCAAGTCAAGGGGAAAAAAACTGTATGTAACCAGAAAGAAAAAATTCAAGTACCAAGGAGTCACAGTCAGTATCACACAAGATTATGTATCATAAAGGAGCAGAGAATTTGAAACGTGATATTCCAGAAGATAAAGGATCTAGGCTTAAAACAAAAAAGAACCTACCCAGTAAAACTGAGTAGGATGGGGGAGACAGGGGGACTGTGAGGGGACAAAAAAATGACCCTCTCATAAAACAGAGGCCTCACAAGAATTTTTTTTTTTGCTTTTTTGAGGGGGGAAGGGTACAGCAGATGGGATTAAGTGACTTGCGCAAGGTCATAGGCTAGTTTTTGTGTTGTGTCTGAGGTCAAATTTGAACTCAGGTCCTCCAGAATCCAGGGCCCATGCTCTATTCACTGCGCCACCTAGCCACCCCTCACAAGAATTTCTAATGAAAAACTCAGCTTAGTAGAAAATTTAACATACAAATACAAGAGTCAAGAAAAGCACAAAAAAAACATGACTGAGAAATCCTGAATAAACAAGATTTACATTCTTACACAAGGAAATTATACATGTAACCCCTTAGAACTTTATTATCAGCCTGGGTCATAGAGGGCCTGGGTGTGATCCTATTATGTTTGGATGATTTCAAAAGAAGAATGAAAGGGTGAGGGAAAGGAATGTACTAAAAGAATGAGGAAATTGTCTCACAAAAATGAGATAAAGAAGGATGAATTTGTCAAATGAAGGGGACAGTGGGGGAGGTAATCATAGTAAATCACAAAGTCTTGGCATTAATGTCCAAATCTATAAAATGGGGCAAAATCATATCCCAGAACTAAAGGTCTAGATTCAGTATTGGAGACTTCACATAAATCATTTTCTCTAACTTGTGCCCTTACTTAGGTTTACCTTAAGACAGTAAATTTTGTCTCATTCTGCCCACACCCAAGGTCCCCCCTCCCCCAACACCAAGATTAGGCTTGTCTCTCATTCTTTACAGAACAAAGAAAACTCACTCTATCCCCCAGCTCTGTTAAGTACCCAGGTAATTAAAACAGACTGTAGAACAGACTTTGTTTCATCCCACAATAAACAAGCAGGACTCAAACTCAACAGAGCCAGGAACTCTCCTTTCCACTCTAGTGGGCCCCCATCTTCCACAGGGACTTATTCACATAGTCCTCCAAATTGATAATGCTTCTCTAGAGGTAAGTCTCTGGTGAGCCCACTCTTAGTTGGACCTTATTTGCCTTACCTTCTCAAAAGACAGAGGAGGAGGATGAACAAGAGCCAGTCAGAATATTTTAAAAGCTGAGCCCTTTGGGGCAGCTAGGTGGCACAGTAAATAGAGCACCGCCCCTGGAGTCAGGAGTACCTGGGTTCAGATCCGGCCTCAGACACTTAAGACAAAAAACTAGCCGTGTGACCTTAGGCAAGTCACTTAACCCCAATTACCCTCCAAAAAGCAAAAAAAAAAAAAAGCTAAGCCCTAGACTTGGAGTCACAGAGCCCAGATTCAGATCTTCTCCATCACTCTGCCTTTCTGCACCTCTGTTGACTACTCTGTAAATAAAGGGATGGGATTAGATGATTTCTAAAATCCCTCCCAGCTCTAGAGCCCATGTACCTTCCTGGGTGGATCAGGTTACATGGCTTCATACAACGCTTATTATTTTCTTCAGTTCATACATGCAAAAGAAAAACAAACTCCCACCACAGCAAAGAGAAAATTATAACAAGAACTCCTTAAATTATCTATAAGCTGCAGTGCCCAGCATCCAAGCAGCCCCTTCTTCCGAAGGGACATGACTCTCCTCGCTGAGAAGAGCAGGATCCCAGCAACGTGTCCTTGTGAGGTCAAAGAAAAAGAAGCACTTCTCTCTTATCGCCATCCTGGCAGGAGGTAGAATAATAATGTCAGCAGTGGCATTGCCTGCAAAAAATATTTTGGAAACTAACCACCTCGGTCCCTAATGATCCCACTCTCCTCTGAATTCCTATGGTACTTAACTATTTATACCTCTCTTAACTATTTATATAATCTTAAATTTAAAATTTTCTCGTGTTTTTAGCTTCTATCATCTAACTTTTGCTAGCATCTTAACTCCTCAACTAGATTGTAAAGTTTGGGTTTTTTTAGGCCAGGATGATATATAATAATTTTTTCTACCCTACGCAAAGTCAAGCATATAGCTAGGCACATAATGTACGCTCAATAAATCTGTATTGAGTTTTTTTTTTTTTTTAATAAGCAAATGATCTGTGATTCATTAGTTTGGGGGACTTCTTTCACCAGGAGTTCCCAACCCAGTATGTATGTAACAATGTTCTCTGGCCCCTCTGCCTAAAGGCTAGGTTTGTTACATTTCACCCTTCCCCAGGGTTCTCTGCTACCCTTAAGGGTGTTTAAATGTCTCTCTTCTCTGCCATTGCCCTTTCTAACCTACTACTTTAGAGTAATCACCAAATGAGGAAGAAAAGAGAAAGCAAAGCAATGTGATAGCATTTAGATATAAAACAAGGGGAAAAAAAGAAAAAAAATGAGTTCTCAGAACACCAAATGAGCATTTTAATAGAAATCAATATCTCTACCATGACCAAGTCAAGGTCTTATCTGCTGAAGTAGACTTGACTCCAGTTCAGATTAGGTACTTGTTTAGTAATCAAAGAGCAAAAAAGAAGGAATGTGAAGAATGGCTCATTAAGAAGAAATGTCCAGACTCTGTCCTAGTAAAAAAAATTTAAAAATCTTCATTCAAGCAACTAGAGCTCCCAAGCTTGTTTTGACCTTCATCCTTGAGTCCTTTCCAATCAAATCCAATAGAAATGAATATTTATACTCCTGTTAACAACTTCTATCAACGTTTAAATGTCTAGTTTTCTAACAATTAGTAGTTAACAACTGTTTTACTGCCAATTAGAGTTCTAAGCACCCCAGTTCCATTTAACCACTTAAGAGACATATTAATTTTTATAAGGAAATATTTTAAAAGTATACTAAAGGAATACTTGGAAAGCACAATAAAAAATACAAATATACAAACATTTTCCCCCCAAACCTTGGGGACATAATCCCCCTTATACCACCTCCCCACCTTTGGGAAGTGGAAAAGTATTAGGTTCACAGGTTCGCTTGGTTCCTGCATAGTATTAGTTCCACTAAATTCCAACACTAAAATCCTCTCCCCTGACCCTATCCCTTGTATCCAGTGACCCTGGCTGGCTTCTCAGGATTCTCATACTGGGCTAACAACATCTGGCCTGGAATCACAGGCCCAAAGGTTCTAATGGCTTTTGCTCTTGGGTTAAAGAAGACTCTACTCCCTGCATATAAAATTGAAAAAGACAAGCACAACAGGACCTAAAACCCAAGCCTTTTTCTCAGGGTCATAGGCTCTAAGAGGAGTAGAAAGTGGCCCTTTGGCACTCCCAGATTACTGTATGGTGTCCTTGCACTGAGTGAATGAATCATCACCTCTGGATGCTGTAAGAAAGGGAGAAGAGAGACTGCTCCTTTTGGATAGTTTGAAAGACTAGGATTTCAAGGTGGCTAGGTGGTGCAGTAAGTAAAGCACCGGCCCCAAAATCAGGAGGACCTGAGTTCGGTTCTGGCTTCAGACACTTAACACACACACACACACACACACACACACAAAACTAGCTGTGTAACCTTGGGCACGTTACTTAACCCCAGGCCCTCCAAAAGGCAAAAAAATAAAAAAAGACTAGGATTTCAACCTAATTCCTCTATGTCCAGAGCTGGTGCTCTTTCTACTATGAATTCCATTTGTCTTTGTATGCATGAATTGTCCTTAGGGCTTAGGAAAGAACATAAAGTTATTTTTTTGTTTATTGTCTGTTAACTTTTTGGGCTCTAATTTATTAAATGAAAAGTATTTTATCTGTAGTACCTGTATGTCAGAGGAGAAGGACCAAAGGCAAGTATCTAGGGACTATTTGCAAAGAAACCTGGAAAAAATAGTTTTTTTCCGCACTTTTTTAAGCTGGAAAAGATGGAGTTAATATCCCACAGGATTTAAGACTGTATGTTTTGAGGCCTGAAAACAGGACTTTGCTGGAGCCGGCCTGTATTATTTGTTAAAATATTTGTTTTCTGGTTAAAATTTTCAGTGCAAGCATTTATACTTTAGAAGTCAGGAATACAAATCAGGGTTTGATTTGTTGTTTTACTGTCTAAATTTAAGAAAATGATGAGAAAAAATGCCAATAATAAATACTGAGCTTAAAATTGTGTTTGCAAGTACATTTTTTTTGAGAACTGGTTGTTGAACATTTACTAACCCACCCCTGCTTGACACAAGCAGAAGTGGCATACAGAGGAGAGACTACACAATCTGAAGCAACATATAGAGCAACAAAGAGATGATGGAGAATATGGCCAGAGAGGGTTGTGCCAAAGGGATGGAGTGATAGTATCAAGTCTTCAATGGGGGCAGAAACTTCAGTGATTACAGGTTATAGCAACAGTGACTCACCCAAGCAGTAAGCCCTGTGCTTGAATACCCCTTGGCTTCTCTCATTCAGGCTCACTTCTTTCTCGCCCTTATCCACTTAGATGGAACTCAAAAGAAAAAAACAAAACAAAACTCTGTTTCCTTGATTCTCTTTTTGTGAATGAGTTTGTTCCCATTTTCCGCAGGCAAGTCCCTGCTTGTGATGAGATTGTGCCTGGAGGATCAGCTTAGAAGGTTTTCTTATATGTCATGGAGCATATAAGCCAGAATCCTCCAGTTTGGGCTTTGAGGATGAAGAGATATCCATGGCTATAAAGCCTAGGAAGCTACAGTATAGTGTTAGGAACAATTCTACAACTTTCCTGATAAGTAGACCCTTAGAACTTGAGCTGGACTCACTTGGAATTCCCCTAGAATGAGCTGTGGCTCTCATGGGCTTGGCTCAGAAGAATGTAGCTGCTGTACCCTCAAGGCTATAGCTTGAGTGTCTTCCTTCTTCTGACTGATGCTGGGAGAAAGGAGAGCCAGAAGGGACTGGAGTAGAAAGCCATACCTCCAAGTTGGCACAATAGACAGAGATGACCATGGTCTGAGAGAGTGTCAATCCCACCACCTTTCTAGTAGAGAGGGAGAAATGAAGGGAGCACAGAACTCTTCAGACTTCACAGTACCACTTTGATGTTACACGTGCGTGACTTGGCTCTTTATTTCACAGGGTTATTTAATTCTTTGCCACTGTTAATGGTCTTTAAGGTGGTTGTTTTTATTATTTTAAATTAAAGAAATTCTCCTGGAGACATTGGAAAAGTTTTCATTGGTCCCAAGTAATGAAGATAAAGAAAATAAAACTAGCTCTTTCCTGCTATTTCCATAGCATCAGTGTTAAGAGTTGCTCAGTCTACATCCTTAAGTAACCAAATATTGCAAGTAATTGTATTAAAAAAATTTAAGTGGTTTTATTTATAGATTGTATCACAAGTGAAATCAAAGGAAAAAACTGACCAAGCTCTTGCAAAAAGCAATATATTCTCTGGGAACATCACTGTCAATAACTAAAAATGCATACTGGCAGGAAATTTTTAAATGACTAAGACCATATTACTTTTTGCTCTCAACAACAATTCATGTGCAAGCTTCTTTTATGATCACAAACTGAGGAGAAAGCACAATATGTTTCAAAAAGGATGGATAAAATAGACAACACCATCTTGCAAGAATGTATAGGGGGTGAATAAAGTCAATTTGAGTCAAATCAACAAACATTTTTGAGTGCCTGCTATGTAAGGGATTTTGTAAGTCATTGAAAATAAAAGACGATAAATGTCCAGGGAGAAAGAATCAGCAACTTTGCAATAATGACTCAGACAAGTTTTGTACTTTCATTGAAAAAGGAAAGAATAGGCACATTATAAGACATACTACAAAGTTAGAAAATATTAAGTTTATAGAATATTTAGAGCAGTAAATTATTTGCTTTGCTCATTGGTAATTCAAGTGATATGAAAATAAAAAGAAATCATAAAGGAAAAATATCCTTGTATTACTATAACAGGGTCTGCATTCCATAGGTTACTTAAAAAAAAAAAACACCTACAGGGTGTCCCTAAAGTCTGGACACATAGGAAATTTCATTAGCTAAGCATATTTTAAAGAAATGAAATGAATGACATTTTCAACTACATTTTATTTAATTCGCATAAATGAGATTTCATAAGGAGACACAGGAGACACATAGGAAATCTCATTAATTAATTAAATTAAATTTATCTCATTAATATGGAAAATAGTCCCCAATAGCTAATGAAAATTTTTATTCCATATGAAATGGTTGGGGTGGCTAGGTGGTGCAGTGAATAGAGCATCGACCCTGGAGTCAGGAGGACCTAAGTTCAAATCCAACCTCAGACATTTAACACTTACTAGCCCTGCGACTTTGGGCAAGTCCTTAATCCCAATTGTCCTGCCTTCCCTCCTCCAAAAAAAAAAAAAGCATATGAAATTGTCATGGCTAAAATTTATGCTAATTAAAAAGCATTTTAAAAAAGCAAAAGATTAAGGATATCAAGGGAAATTATGAAAACATAAAAGGAGAAAAATGGACTTAAACTTTCAGGACTCAAATTATATTCTAAAAATGTAACTATTAAAATTAATTGGTACTAGGAAAAAAAATAGAAAAATAAATCAGGGAAAGGAGGAATATAATAATCAAACAGAACCAAACACATGGTAATATGGGGTTCATAAACCTAGGATCACCTAAACACTAAGGAAAGTGTTCATCATTTTATTTAATGGCTGGAAAAACTGGATAACAGTTTTGTGGAAAATAGGAAATCATAAAATCATACCATGCCCACAATAAATTTCAGTGGTATTAACAATATACATTTTTTTAAAAAATGCACCCACACAAAACCTAGAGGACAAGAAAATGAAATGTCTTTCATAGCTACATAGAAGAGATATATACTTAATAAGCCATGATAATAAATCATGAAAAAAATGGATTAATTTGATTACATAAAAAACAATGTTTGCACATACAAAAATCAATGCATCCAAAAATAAACAGAAAAGAAACAAACTGAAGGGGAAACAGTTTGCATCATACATTTATGATAAAAGAATGACATCTAAACTTTAAAATGAAGTCAAGACATCACCCTCCTGACGTCATTGATTCTCTTTGAGAATGAAGGGCGAATAGCATTAACAACAAAAAGAATAAATGCAAATGTGTAAGAATAAGAACCATTCTCCTAGAGAGATAAGTGGTCAAAATATACGAACAAGTAGCTCTTAAGACACAAATTGTCAACAGCAACAAGAGAAATGTTCAGAATCTCCAATAACTTGAAAATGCAAATTGAAACAACATTGAGGAACCACCTAAAACCCAACAAATTGGCAAAAATTATAAAAGGAAACAAAATTAAATCCTGGAACAACTGTGATTGAAACATACACCCTATTACACTTCTAGACTTACATAATAAGTCTTATAAAAATGCTCCTACTTTTTGGTTGATTGGTCCCACTTCTAAAACTGTGAACCAAGGAAGTTATTGATGGAGGAGAAAAGACAAAAATATCCCTTAGCTGCACCATAATGGCAAAAATAAATAAATATAAACTAGAAACAAGTTTCTAAATGTATTATGGTCTATGAATTTAATAGAGTATTATTGTGCCCTTCTAAGAACTAATGTTATGAAGAATTTAAAGAAATATCAGAAGACATATAAAGTGATATATACAGAAAAAAATGGAACCAAATGAATATACTTTTACAGAAGAATTTGAGACCCAGAGATGTGGAAAGTTTTGTTCAAGGTCAAAGAGATTACAGAACCAAGATTTAAACCCAGATTCTCTGACTATAGCCACTAGAATTACCTTAAACTCTAAAACTACTCTATCTCCAATATCCTGAGCTCTGAACTGGCCTTTCAATATCTCCCACTGCTTGACTCCTCCTAAACCTGCTTTTTCTCTTTTCATGACATTTGGTTTCCTTGAGGAACAAGTAATAACTATTCTCTTCCTAGTGAGACTTAGATATAAATCCCCTAATTTGTTATTTTTACATGCCTTATAAATTTGCTTTACATCCAAATGCCTTGGTAGCCTAGATTGATTATGGAAAGAGAGTTGAATAACCCTGGGAAAAGCTAAACTGAGTCAGATTCCTACATTCCCAGAGAGATTTTCTGGGTGGGGACAAACCTAAGCCACAGAGATCAGTGAGAATATTGCTTATTCTCTTGTTCTAAAACCTTCAAGATAACAAGTGAGTTCTATGTGAGTCCATAGCTGCTTCAGAACACTGATTTAATTTCTTTTTGTCACCTTCATCACTGTAACTATTTCAGACTTCCATTTTGGTCAAACTCCCAGCTCCATCCCCACAACATTCTCTCATAGGAGATGACCTTGCTTCCTACTTTTCTGAAGAGATCAAGGCTATCTGATGAGACCTTCTTCAACTCCTCTACTCCACAATGCAAAAAGTCCCAACCCACAACCCAAAAAAGTCTTGGAATGAGGTGGTCTTCTCTCTGGCTATAGCTAATTCTTCATCTGTCCTTTTTACTCCATTCCATAAAGATCTGACCACCCTTGTGAGACTTATGCGGTGGAATGATGATACAGGTACTAGGAGTTGAGGAGGTTGATAAGCTAAAAAACCAGAATGCTTGAGGGGAGACATGGAGGGTCAAAGAATGCCATCTCTATGTTGTGAGTTATCATTACCCCATCAACTGCAAGCAAATCCTCTTTTAAGGATCTTAACTGTAGACCTTCCTTTGATCCTCTGTTTTTCCCAATATGGCTTTTTTTTTAAAAGAAGAAAAAATAAAACACAATTTTTTTTTGTCCTTGGTTTCTCCCACCAGATTCAGCTCATACTGAGCTTCAGCACTCTTGATATTAGTTTTCTAGAACCATACCATAATTTTGTATGAGTGCATCTGTAAATGGGTGTACTATCTTGACTTGTTTGAACTCCCCAATTATCCAGGTAACCCAGAAGAGTTGTATGAAGACTGGCTGTATTAACTAAGAAGCAGAATGGTTTGACATACCAACAATCCTTTGCAGTGACCCTGAGTAAACTTAGCTAGATGTGCAGAAAATCAGCAGCTCTGAAACCAGTTAAGTTCATACCAGCTTTGAGGCAGACCCTGAGTCATTTGGTGGTTTATGGACCTTCAGGAGACATTCCTATCTTCAAGGACTTTCCTGACTGCAGGTTATAAAACTATGGATATATCATATTTTATGGTTTTTTGGAAACAATCTTCTCTCCAGAGACTCCCCTAACTTTGGTTATGGGAATTATTTCAGAATTATCCTGTTTTTGGAGATATCAAGCTTTGAACTATGAACTACTTATCACCAAGGATGCCTTTTGAACTGGGCCACAGCCTTGTCACCTGGAATTCCTCACTTCCCCTCCCCTTAAGGATTGAACTGTAATGGAAATGCAAATTTAAAGATCTTCCCTGCCCCTAGGCCCTTTGATAGGCTTTAGAGACTCTGAGAATCTTGAAAATGTACTCTGCCTCCTAATAGGCTGAATGTGATCACATGGAGCCTGTGGCAGGAGGCTTGGTTTTCAGGAATGCCCACACCTTGATGCTGTGTAGGTCAAGAAGGTGGTTACATTCTCTGACCCAGGAGAAGGCTATATAATCCCTGATGTGAGGCTTTGCTTTGGGGCTCACTTTGAGAAGTGTTCTGTGATTTGATAAGATGAGACTCTGGGAAGCCGTTGTTGAGAGCCCCCTGGCTTTGGAAAACCCAGATGTTGATTTGGTATGGATGTAATGGTTGGACAGTTTGGAAACCTGTCTACTTGATCTGTTTCTGTCTTGATAATTCTGTCTGTATACTTTGAAGTTCAGGGTGCTGACCTTTTCCCCCTGAACTAGGTAAACGATACATGTTTGACTGATTAAAGAAGCTTGTTAACCCATTTTGAGTTGCTTTCCTTTAACAAAGCGGATCTAAGAACCTGTGTTGGCAGCCACTCTGGGGACGCTGGGGTGCTTGCTGATACAGGGGCCCACTGACTCATTCCTTTCAAAATTCACGTCCCCTCTCCCCCTAAAAAAAATTACTTATCTTCCTTTGTTTAAAAGATATATAAACTCTTCCCATCCATTACGTGGCATCCTGTTCAGCCCAGTTTGGATAGTACCTATGTGCATGTTATTTTTTTCTTTCCTGCTTAATAATAGCCTTTCTTTAATTTCACAGTCACCTTCTTCCAGTTTTCTTGCTTTTCGGGAAAAGAGGATTTAAATCTCGAGAACTGGTACATTCTCCAGTTGTCTTCCCCTTTGAGAATTCTCTCAAGAAAGCGTTTGCCTTGGTTTACACTCATATCCATCTTCTATGACTAGTCTTTCCTTCCAACTTCTGTACAAATATTATAGAAATCTAGTTGGTGAGTTCTCTGTGTATTCACATCTTTTTTCTCACAAAATTCCCATTTTCTCTCCTTATTGAAATTGTTTCCCTCATGTTTTCAGAATTTCATGATTGAGAATTTTCTCCTCCTCCTGGGCTAATTTCTATAATTTTAGTCTATGGGATCCTACCTACCTACCCTCAAACTCTTAAAATCCATTCCCACAACATCTAGAGTACGTGTCATGACCATCTTTCATCCCCTTTATCATAAATTCTAGAAAAAAGTGGTCAATTCTCCCTGTCCCATAATTTTTTCCCCAGAAACCAGTCCCTTCATGTTAGGGATAATCAGCTCCAATATAATATTTTCCTTTGTTGGTTTTTCCATCTTTGAAGGATGAAATTATTCTTAAGGCAAGTCAAGAAGTTATTAGCTGCTCTACACAGGCAAGTAAGTGGTTTTGTGCATAGAGTACTAGATTTGGAATCAGGAGGACCTGAGTTCAAAGCCTCAAAGTTATTGAGGGAAAGTGGTAGTGTAATGATCTAGAATTAGCAATGGGAGTAAAAAGGTATGCCAGAATTTCCCCAACAATGGCAAGTACCTTGAGGGCAGGGTCTGGCTTGTTTTGTTGGTATCTCAGTTTCTACCCCATAATACCTACTTAAATTTTCTACCACTACCTCAAGTATGCCAAAAAACATACCCATAATCTCTTCCTCAAAAACTTCCCTATTTTAAGAGAATTTCTTATAGAATAAAAATCCTCTTAGCTACTCAAGCTTGAACTTTTTGCTTTCCTTCCATTTCCTCAATAATTGCCTTGTTCCATTGACTTTTTTTTTTTTTAATTTTTGGTCTGGGCTTGTGGTCTAATTGATTTAAGGAACCTCCTCTATCAAAACAGATCAGCAACTCTTCTTTAATAGATGGTCTTAGAAAATTGTCTGGAGACAAGAGGTTAGTTACATCATTTGGTAGAATCCACAAAGTTTGTGATAGGATTGAAAGTCTTCTGTCCTCCAAAGCCAGTTCTTTGTCCACTACACCAATGTTGTCAAACTCAGAAATGGCAGCTATTCAACTGATTCCTGAGGGCTGCACATTGACTTAGAAAACCACCCATTAACATTATGTTCTATTGTGTTATTTTCATTTTGTTAACATTAACACTTCCCAATGACATTTAATCTGGTTCAGGCCATACCTGGGGCTGTTTGACAACTCTGTATTATACTAAGATGTCTCTCTACCTCAGTAATATTTTCTCCCTCTTTTCTACTCCCATACTGCCTTTATTCAGCTTTTCTTTAGACTGGAGATCATAGATTATCTTTCACTTGGACAATTATAATAGACTCCTCACTGGTGTCCTTATTTCTAGGCTCTTCCCTCTGATTCATCCTCCATACTGCCACCAAGATAGCTTTCAGTACTTTTACCACTGTGGAAACAGAGGTTCATAGACTTGCCAATAGTCATTCAGCTAAAAAGCGTCAGAGCTAGGATTAGAATGGGGATCTAGGACATCAAATCAAGCATTCTTTCCACTATATCATTTTGCCTTTGCATGAAATTCTTCCCAGATATAAGTGATTTCTTCTCCCTTCTTGGATCTCTCATATTATTATCTTGAACCTCTCTCCTGAACTTATCATGATTTATAGTCATTTGTATTTTCCCTCTTCCAATAGTGCAAGCTCCATGAAAGTAGGGACCATGTCCCACCATCTTTGCATTCCCAGCTTCTAGCAGAGGATATTGTACATAGTCTAGGTACTTAACAGATGTTTATTGACTTGCCCTATACACCTTCCAGAGCTGTTGTGAGGATCAAAGGAGAGAAAAGAAAGTACTTTACTGTACATTGTAAAGTGCTAACAAATACAGGAGACTCATGTTCCTGAATATTAATCTTGGCCTTAGATAATTACTAGCTCTGTTAACCTGGGCAAGTCATGTAATTCTGTTTGCCTCAGTTTCCTCATCTGTAAAATGAGCTAGAGAAGGAAATGGCAAACCACTCCAGTATCTTTACCAAGAAAACCCCAAAAGGGGTCACTCATGAAGAGTTAGACAGGACTGAAAAAAATAACTGAACAACAAATATAAGGTACTATTTGTCATTATTATTCAAATGAACTTCAAGCATTTGGTTCATAAATGCACTCCCTCCTCAGAGACCTTTGCATGATACAACGTATTCCTCTTTATTCTCACCTGCTTTAAATTCCTCAATTTTCTGCATTATGTGAAAAATAGCCTATGTTTAAAGATACAGCTAATTAAGAAATTAAATAAAAGGGTTGTTTCAAGCTGGGCAAATACTTCGAAGTCCAAAGATGATAATAAAAGTTAATGATCAGAAGAAGCAGGAACTGCTGAGGATTATCAAAGTTCTCTGTGCCAAAACTTGTTTTCGATATGAGTGGAAAGTGTTGGACTTGGAATCAGAAAGATATGAGTTCAAATACTGCCTTAGATACTAACTAGCTCTGAGACCCCACCCTCCACCTAAGTTACTTCTCTGAACTTTAGTTTCTTCTGTCAAATGGGAAAAATAGCCCGTCTCACAGGATTGTTAGGAGCAAATGAGATATGTATGTGTATATATATATATATATATGTATATATATGTATATGTATGTGTGTATATATCTATATGTATGTATGTACATGTGTGTATGTGTATATATATATAGAACACTTTGCAACATAAATGTGACCTATTGTTCCCTCCCAAACCTGCTCCCACTTTTCCCCAGTTCCTTTTTTGAATGCTTTTATCTGCTTGTGGTTATGAACATTAAAGTTCAGAAAAAATAACGTTCTGTTCTATTACAGTGTTGATGGTTTCTTCTGTTTAATGTTTATTGAATTTGATTTAATTACCTTCAAGTTTTTACCTGTGTCACATTGGAAGATAATAGGACAAGTCATTCTAAGTAGTGCTAGAACTGGATATTGAACTATATAGAATGAGAGCCTGCAAATTCCACCATGTGGGCAGCAAGTAGTTAAGTCCAAGATCATTCAAGGAAAAGAATGGACAGCTAGCTAGTAAAAACTCAGTCAGCCAAGCAGTTCAAGGGTTCAGAAAAGTCAGCCAGTAGCGAACAGGAAGTCAGACACTGGCAAGATTAGGGAGCAAAAAGCTAGGGGAAGGTTCTGGGCAACAACAAGATCATCAAGTCAAAGAATTTGGAAAGCAAAACAGGTTATCCAAGCAAGGGGTTCAGATCCAGGTACTAGCAGCAAGAATGGGACTTGAAATTGAGCTGACTTCGGAGGAAATGGCTTCCTAAACTTCCTAAAACCACATCAAGCTTAATTACCAAAAGCCTAAGTACACAAATGGGGAAAGTGCACTTACTTGGCTGGGGCAGAGCACTGAGGAGACTGGGAACTGGTAGTACCTGAGTACCTTTTTCTTATATACTTGCAAAACCCAACCATTGTTAGATTTATTTAAGCATTTTGTATCTTCGTTGTCAGAATTTTTAAAATGCTTTAGAATAAACTATAATAGCAAATTTGCAATTATTGTAGAAAATTGTTTTTAAACTTAAACCACAAACACGTTTGGGGTCACGGAGAGTTGGACACTGAAATGAATGAACAACAAAAATGTGTCAGATCTAACATTCAACTGAATTCCGCAAACATTCACTGTGTGTACTTTTGTGACCCACAATGGAAGGCTACGTAGTGAACTAGGATGCAGATTAGCAACAATGACTCACATGAAGGGAGGGGTAAAAGAACAATCAGTCAACATTTCTCCAGCCCTCACTGTGTGTCAGGCACGATGCTGAGACATTATCAAGGAAATGTCTGATGAAAAAAATGAAGGCTGGGGCGGCCAGGTGGCTCAGCGAGTAAGAGCACCGGCTCCAGTGTTGGGATGACCTGGAGATCGAATCCCAGGCTCAGATACTTAGCACCCACCGGGAAACATCTGGCCGTGTAACCTTGAGCAAGTTACTTAACCCCAATTGCTTAGGGGTGGCCAGGTGGCTCAGTGAGTAAGAGCACTGGCCCCAGTGTCAGGGTGACCTGGGGATCGAATCCCGGGCTCAGACACTCAGCACCCACCCAGAAACACCTGGCCGTGTAACCTTGAGCAAGTTACTTAACCCCGATTGCTTTAAAAAAAAAAATGAAGGCTAATTGTAATGAGAATGAGGACCAACTGTCCAAGTATTGCACTGGTATCCGTGCAATATTAAAAGATTAAAGGAAAGCACTTAACACATTGCTCTTCAATGAAGGATTTATAGAAGGACATGGACAAGAATTTTAAAGGATGACAAGGTGTGAGTCATGATCTATACTGGTAGATGATATAACCACATCAATGAAATCACAGATTAAAGCATATTAAAGCATGACAACTTTATGGACAATATTAACAATGAAGGTGGCGGCTAGGTGGTGCAGTGAATAGAACACCGGCCATGAAGTCAGGAGGACCTGAGTTCAAATTCAGCCTCAGACACTTAACACTTACTAGCTGTGTGACCTTGGGGCAAATCGCTTAATCCCAATTGCCCTGTTTTCCCCCTTCAAAAAAAAAATTTAAAATGAAGGTCTAAATCTGTAAAACACGCTAAAAATTGTATGTATTTGATTACTACAAAAGATGTAACTGGAAATTGCTTTGGAGGTGGAAAATTTGTCAGGGGAGGAAATATTGACCTATTTGACCCTCTTTCCAAATAAAAATGCTTGTATATTAATAAATTGCCACTGACAGACTTTGACTAAAAAATATAGTATATATTTTAACATGATTCCTAAATCTGACTTTTTCCCTAAGGAAGGAAACAAAACTATGTTTCTTCAGAATTTCTGGAAATGTCTTTCTCTAGCAAAAAACAGGACACTTAATAGTACCTGTTATTTAGAAACACAGGATTTGAGTACACTGAGACATCAATGATAAATATTTGATAGTCATCACAGAAGGGATGGTTAAAGCCGGGCAAATAGAAAGCTCTTCAAGAAATAAAGTATGGAAAGAAAAGGGAAGGGGGCTAAGGACAAGGCCTTAGGGAATCCATGTAGTTGGGGATCAAGAAAAGATAATGAAGAAAAAAGAGAAGTCGGAGAAGTCCAAACCAGAATAATTCTGTTTCTTAGAACCTAAAAGAGAAATCTTCCCCAACCCATCTAGTTTGCATTTATCTTTTTTCTTTAACCCTTATCTGTACCGGTCATTGGGCACTTAATCACATGACTGGCTAAGGACATCTTCTTGTCCTTTTATGATGTTATTTTATTCTTGTATTGCTCTTTAACTTGGTGTGTATTTAGGTTCCTTGTGGTCTTCCTATTTCTTTGCATCCTCAAAGGCATCTACAATGCCATGTAAATGCAAGGTCCTCAATACTATTTTTGCTGAAAATAGAAAGGGACAGTCAGCCATGCCAAGTGCTGCAGAAATGCTCAGCTAGCTGAACACTGCTACTATCATCTCCTTTAGCCACGGGTTTGCCCTAAAACTTCTCTCATTTTAACAGGGAGAGCTAGACTTGATCCCAGTTTGTTAGCATTAAATCCCCTGCCATACAAACACACACACACACACACACATGCACAAGTCCAGCTTCTGATACACAAGAGCTGTGTGTGACTTGGGCAAGGCCCTCAGATAACTAAAATTTACAACTGCAGAGGCCTTGTCATCTGCAGTGGTAACAAGTTGCATCATCCAGGTCACTGTCCCAATCACAAATCCAGACCCCACACACACACACACACACACACACGTCCTTTCTGAATTTAGAGTGGCTGCATTTGCAGAATGTAAGAAAGCAACCAACAATATGAAGTATGCCACGTTTAGACTTTGAGATACTTTGTCTATGAAACGATCAGGTATTCAGCTGAGAAATTATCAGAAGCAATGAACTTGCCTCCTAGACATACTTATGTTCTTTTTCTACAGACATTTATGTGGACAAAGAAAAGTCATTTAAGAGCTAAAGGGAGGAGGCACACTGAACTCTGGAGTTGTTTTGCTTACTTCATACAAAAATCATGCAAAAATATGCTGGATAGCAGCATATTAAGATATTGAGATATTATTGCCCCTTGTACAAGGTTCCAAAGTCAAGAGGATTACAGAAGACAGTGGAGGTCAGGAGATTCCATCAGGGTAGGCCAATAGCTTGTGGGAGAGGGAAAGAACAAGCTGTCTGGCACCAGTACTCCTTAGTGTTAGAAAAGATACAGTGTTTTTGGTCTCAAATCCGAAGTCTGACACATGACTTCCAAAGTGGGACTCCGCAATTGGAGTCAGAGTAGGGCAGGGACTCTAACCTTCACTATTTGTCCTGGCATCCCGAATCTATCCGGTTTTCAGTTCAGCTGCACTGTCGATACCAGGGTGATTATACCACTCACTGTTCCTCTGACTGTGGTGATACTTCAGTCATTTAGAAAGAGTATCCCAAGATTAACAAGCAGAATCAGCATAAAGAATGTATTGTCCTCAAAGATGATGCTGACAAAAATGTCAGCAGAATATGTACCTTGAGATATTTTTATGGTAGTGATGAATTTACCCTGAATCACACATATTGCTTTAGCCTGTTCCCCTTCATTGTTTACTGAGGACCAACCAAGCACTTAGAGCTGGATGACAACTGCCAAGGATTAGGAGTCCATGACCAGGTTAACTGGTCCATATCAAGGATCAAAGCTATAATCTTGGTTTTACTGGTCCCATGCTACAATTAGGCTAATTACAGATAAATGCAAAGCAAATGGTTCTTCAATTATTTGATGTTATATGCAATACAGTATCAAAAGTTCTTTGACAAGTTTCTAACAGCTAAAGGATTACATGACCCTATACTCCTTAGTGAGTAATATTGATTTTCTTATGGCAAAAACGAACAAAAAAGCTTGTAGTCATCTACCTTCATAAAAGCTTAAAAGGCATGAGTGAATGTTTTACCAATCCCCTTTCAACAAGGAATGAGACCTGCCCTAAGAAGACTAGAAAATTGACAAGTATCTTCAGTGATAATTGTCCTCCCTAAGTACCCATCATCTTAGTCCTGCTCTTCCTGCCTCAATTTTCTTGAATCGTCCTTAATGACTAAATATTTTATTATTTATTATTGAAATATACTCTATTTCATTCCTTCAGGGCCAAGATATCAATTAGCTAAAATGGTCAATTAATTCATGCTAAAAGCTTACAGGGTCCTTCTACTAACTTTCTGAGGATAGACATCTTTCTCCTGTCTTTTATATCAAACTCATCAGTACTAGAAATGATAGAGAAGTGAAAAGGCATATTTTTTTGTTGAGGAGGTGAGGCTGGTCATGCCCCTTTAAAGTACAGCTGACTTCAACATAGCACCTGACTCTGATCAAGAGAGATATACTTCTATGCCCCAAAGAACTTGCCAGCAGAAAATTAAAAGGAGCAAAATAAGGACATAGTTTTCCCCACCATTCTTTTCCATCGTATAGAGATGTGATTATTATTAATACATGCCTCACATTTACATAGAATTTTAACTTTTCAAAGCATTTCACAATAACCCTGTGAGATGGGCACAGAAGATATTATCCTCAGTTGACAGGTGAGAAAGCTAAGGCATATACATAATTAATAGGCACATGCAAAAATAATTTGCATTTTCATTACAATTGGCATTAGACTAAGACATTAGTTGTCTCTACATTCCAACTGTTTTGTGTTTCTGATGTAGATAAATGCTCAATCAAGCCCATAGCTCTTACTGGCGTTGGGCATACACTGACTGCTCTGGGAGTAGTGATAGCAAAAAACTTATCCTCGTTCAGCAAGTCTGCTCTTGCTCTCCAGCTGACAGAGCTAGTTTTAAATAAAACAATCATTTCTGAAAACTTTCTAAGCAGCACATCTCTCTGGCTAATAGCAGAATAGTACTCTATGTCAGAACAGTCTAGAAATATGTTTCCCCAGTGCCTGAATAAAAAGGCCTGGATTTATTTGAACAAGCTGTTTGTGACACCAAAAATAAATGAGTAGATATATAGCCATTATTTCTCATTGTAAAACAGTTTTTAACTCATCTAACAGTACATTTATGAGACTTCTAGATTCATTTTCTGCAGTTCATACTCATATTCTGCTGAGTCTAGATGTGAATGCTAATAAATCAATCACGGGGCGGGGGGGAGGGAGGGGAGGCAGGTAGCACAGCGAGTAAGAGCACCAGCCCCAGAGTCTGGATGACCTGGGATCGAATCCGGGCTCACTTAGCACCCACCCAGAAACACCTGGCTGTGTAACCTTGAGCAAGTTACTTAACCCCAATTGCTTTTTAAAAATAAATAAATAAATCGCCTAAGTACCAAGGCCTTTGACATTTATTTTTTAATAGCAAGAAATAATAAAACATATTGATCTCTTTTTTACTTATTTGGTTCAAGTATCTTGTATTTTATAGAGGCACATTTATGAATATTTTCTTATTGTAAAAAAAATTATAAAATTTCACTGTTGTTCAAGATATATATCATGTTGCTCTAACCAGATGATCCAGAGATTTTCTACAAAGTGATACAAACTAGCTGTTAAGCCTAGATGAAGTGCCCACTAAATTACAGATATTAGGGTACTATTTAGTGATAAGGAGTGGACCTGTGCACTCAGTGATTTTGGAATTCCAAAAAAAAGAAGCTCATTCTACCAGAGCAAGTTGGTACTTTCTCTGCAACTTCATCTTTTATTTTTTTAAGCAATTGGGGTTAAGTAACTTGCTCAAGGTTACACGGCCAGTTATTTCTGGGTGTGGTGCTAAGTATCTGAGCCCGGATTCGATCCCCAGGTCATCCCAACACTGGGGCCGGTGCTCTTACTTGCTGAGCCACCTGGCCGCCCCCACAACTTCATCTTAAAGAGTCCCTAGAAGGGGCAGCTAAGTGGCACAGTGGATAGAACACTGTTTCTGAAGTCAGGAAGACCTAAGTTCAAATCCTGCCTCAGACACTTACTAGCTTCATGACCCTAGGCAAGTCACTTAACCCCTATTACCTCCAAAAAAAAAAAGTTTCTTAGAATACTTACCCTGGGTCAGTATTAGAGGTAGGTATCAGATCAGAGGCAGGACTTTAATTCAAATCTTCCTGGATCTAAGGTCAGTTTTCTGTCCACTATACAACACTGCCAATCAATATCTTAAGAGCTACTCCCTAGAAATATTTAACCAAAATCACACTAACTTGAAAGAACGGAGATAACATGTCTTTTTAATTCATTCATAGAATTGAGTAATTCAATGAGAAGACAAACTTGAAACAACATAAAACAATCTGTTGTCCAGGACTTTAAAAATAATAGTTAGCTGCTTTTCTATTGTTCATATTCATCCTATAAAAGACAAAACATAATAATTAGGCATACAGGAAGTAAAATTAACTACATTCAATCATATTAAAAAAAGTCACCCAGCATTAGATTCATCCAATCTGACATTAATTCTCAACATGATACAGTGGAAAAGAAAACTGATTCGAGTTGGAGGACCTAGATGCAAATCTCACTTCTGTGTGTCCTCAGGTAAATCACTTAACTTCTATGGACCTCAATTTCCTCATCTGTAAAATGAGAGGACAGGGCTAGATGGCTCCTGTGAACACTTCTAATTATAATCTCTGACACTGGCATTAAGAGATACTGAGGGGGAAAACTGCTGGCTGCCCTTAACATCAACCATAAAAGCTAAAAAATATGACCTAGTCTTTCTGACAGAAGCTGTTTGTCTATCTTCTTTCTAAATATCAAATCCCCAAACTCTTGCTATCGGTACTTAATTCATATCCCCTCTCACACTCTATGTTCCAGTCAAACAAGACCACTCAGTGGTTCCCATCCATGCCCAAGACACTTTCCCTGCCTTTGCTCAAGTTGTTACCTATGCCTTCTCATCTCCATCTGCATCTCTGAATTAGTTTCTAAATGGCTTTATTTTTTAAAAATTATTTTTTACAAGCAGTTGTCTCTCTCTACTGCCTCCTATAATAGAACAAAAAATTTTTTTAAAACCTTCAATAAATAGGTTTTAAATAAATTTGTTCTTCAAAACAAATACCCACATTGTGCATGTTCAAATATTCATCCCCAGTCTGTCAGGACATGGGTGGCATGATTCATTCTCAGTCCTCCGGACTTCTTCCTCTGACACTCTTCATATAATTTCTTATGGTACAATAATAGCTCATTAAATTTATATACCACAATTTGCTTAGCCATTCCCCAGTAGGCAGGCAACCCCTTAGTTTCCAGTTTGGGGATACTATGAAAAGAGTTGCTACAAATGTTTGTATATGAGTCTTCCCCCTTTTTCTTTGATCTCTTTGTGGTATTGGCCTAGTAATGGTATAGTTGGATCAAAGAGCATGCCTAGTTTGGTAACTTTGGGGTCATTATCCTAAACTCTTTTCCAGAACGGTTTAAACAATTCGCTGATCTACTGACAATTCATTGGTGCCTGTTTTCCTACAGCCCTTCCAACATGTAATTTTTCTCATCATCTTTGTCAGGCTGAATAAAAAAAAAATATTTTTCCCAGTTAGGTTTTCCTTTTTAATTTTAACTGCATTTGATTTGTTTATGCAAAATCTTTTCAATAGTATATAATCAGAATTGCCTATATTTCTGTGATCCTCTCACTTGTTCAGTCATAACCTCTTTCTCTGTCTATAGATCTGAAAGGTAAATTCTTCCATGATCCTCAAATTTGTGATTTATCTTTATATCTAAGCCATGTATCAGTAATATACACTGCCAGATATTGACTTATACCTAGTTTTTGCCATACTGCTTCCTAGTTTTGCTTTCCAGTTTTCCAAATAGATTTTGTCAAATTGTGAGTCCTCTTCTCAATAACTGGGGTCTTTGAATTTATTCAATACCATGTTATTAAGTTTGTTTGCTATGGTATGTTATGTATACAATCAGTTCCACTGAATGACATATCTTTAAATCAGTACTAAATTGTTATTACTGCTTTGTAGATCTGGCACTGCTATACTCCCTTTCTTGCCACTTTTAAAAAATTATTATCCTTGCAATTCTTGGCCTTTTGTTCTACCATTCGTTGTTCAGTCACATCTAACTCTTTGTGACCCCATTTGGGTTTTCTTGGCAAAGATACTGACATATATTTTCTTCTTCAGCTCATTTCACTGATGAGGAAACCGAAGCAAACAGAATTAAGTGACTTGGTCACTGCAGCTAATGTCTGAAATCAGATTTGAACTCAGGAAGATGAGTGTTCCTGATTGCTAGCCCAGTGCTTTATCTACCATGTCACCTAACTGTCCTCAGTCCACCACACAAATTTCATTATTATTTTTTCTAACTCTGTAAAATAACTCTTTGGTAAAGCACTAATTAAATTTAGATAGCACAATCATTTCTATTATATTGGCTCAACCTATCCATGTGCTATTCCTATTTCTCAAATTATTTTGTTCTGCAATAATTTCTGTAGGGTTTTGTAGTTGGATTCATTATGGTTCCTGGACATATCTGGGTATTTACATTCCAAAGTAATTTATATTGTTTGTTATTATTTTGAATGGAATTCCTCTTTTTAGCTCTTCCTGCTATTGTTGGAAATATATGGGAATTTTGATAATTTGCATAGATTTTTATACCGCAATTTTATATAGGAATTTTGATAATTTGCATAGATGTATTTTTTATACTGCAATTTTGCTGGTTATTGTTTGAATTAGCTTTTAGTTGACTCTTTAGTGATTTTCCCCCCTTTTTCCTTATGCTTACTACTTCAATTTCCTTTTCCTATCTTATTGCTATCATTAACATTTATAGGACTATGTTAAATAGCAGTGGTGACAATCAGCATCCTTTCTTTACCCCCAATCTTATGGAAACAGTCCAGACTTTTCTATATTACATATGTTTGTTCTTGGTTTTAGATGGACATTATTTACTATATTAAGTTAAGAACTATTTCTATACTTTATAGTGTTTTTAACATGAATGGGTATTGAGTCATGTCAAAGGACTCTTCCATCTCTGCTAAAATAGTAATATGGTTTTTATTATATTAATGACATGATTTACATTTATATTAATTATTCTTCATTACATTAAACCAACCCTGCCTTCTTGAAATAAATCCAACCTAGTCTTAATGTATAATCTGTCTTATATGTAATCAAATTGCTAGTATTTTATTTAAAATTTTTGCATTGGTGTTCACTAGGGATATTTATTGGTCTATGGTTTTCTTTTACTTTGTCTCTCTGGTTTCAGTATCAAAAACCACATTTGCATCACAGAAATAGATTGGAAGGGTGCCTTTATCTCCTATTATTGCAAATAGTTTTTATAATAATGGAATTCATTGTTTTTTAGATGTTTGGTAGAATTCACTTGTAAATCTATCTGGTCTTAGAATTTATTTTCTTTGGGTATTCATGTATGGCTTGTTCAATTGCTTTTTTTCTGAAACTAGGTTATTTAAACAGTGCATTTCTTGTTAGTCTTATCTAGATTAATAAATTTTATATTTTTATAAATGTTCATTTTCTCTAAATGATTGGTTTTGTTATCATATAACTGGAAAAATTAGTCTCTGATTAATTTCCTTCACTTCTCCTTCAGTATGCTCCTTTTTCTTTTTGATGTATTTTGGTTTTCTGATTTTTTTTTTTTTGCAAACTAGGTGATTATTTTTTAACAGTTTTTTTTCCTTTAAAAATTGCTCATTTTCATTTATCATTTCATTTTAATCTCTTAATTTTCAGAATTTCTAAATTATTGCTTAATTAGGGGATTATTTAAGTTTTTTAAGTTGAATGCCCAATTAATTGATTTATTTCTTTCATTGATTAAAGCACTTAGAGATACAACTTTTTTCCCTGAGATGCTTTAGTTGTATCCCGTAAGCCTTAGGGCCTAAGGTTTTTCAGGCGGTCTTATAATTATTAAATTCTTTGATGAAATTTTCTATTTTTTCTATAGCTTGTTCTTTAAACCAACAATTTTTTAAAATTGTCATTTAATTTCCAATTATTTTTTAATCTTTTCCTCAAGGGCCCCTAAAATTACCATAATTTTTATTGCATTGTATCAGTAAATTACATATTTTGTATTTTTACTTTTCTGCAAATTATGAGGATTTTATGCCCCCAATATATGGTCAGTTATTGTAAAGGTGCCATATCCAACTGAAAAGTACACAAATTCACTTCTAATAATAATCAATAATCCCCAGGGATATATCACCTCTAATTTTTCTTAAGTTCTATTCAGGGCTTAAATTTCTTTCTTATCTTTTGGTTAAATTTGTCTAGATCTGCAAAGGGTATACTGAGATTCCCCACTATTATAGATTTACTATTTCTCCCTCCAATTAATTTTTCCTTAAGTGTTTGGATGCTAGCTATATGGTGCATATAAAGTAAGTACTGATATTGTTTTGTTATCTATGGCACCTTTAAGTACAATGTAATCATTCTGCTTACCTCTTTTTAAATGACTTTTTACTGTAGCCTTATGTGAACTCATAATTAAACTCGCTGTTTTGAGTCCAGCTGAAGCATAATTTTGCTCCAGCCCCTCATTTTAATTCTATGTGAATCTTTATGTTTAAAGTATATTTCTTAAAAGCAACATATTGCTGCATTCTGTTTTCTAAACCATTCTATCTCCTTTTTTTTAATGGTTGAATTCATCCCATCAACATTCATGGTTTTGAGGGATTATTGCGTATTTCCCTCCATGATGACCTTCTGTACTTCTTCTTCTCTGCTCCCACCCCTCTACTTACAAAGAAGCAGGTAGTAGAAGGGAAAGAATTTGCCTGACACGAGTTCTACACATAAAGCATACTGTTTCTGCTCTCTTGTAGTTTTTCTCTTCCTCTTGCCCCATCTCTAATCCCAAATTTTTATTCTTTATTTCCTTTCAATTTTTGCTTCCAGATATTCCAATAATTCTTAAGATTCTCTCTTCTTGAACTATTTTCCAGGTCAGTTTTACTATTAAAACTTATTATTTTCTTCTGGTTTTTTTTTTTTCAGTGCTGTGATTTTGTTTTAATATTCCTTGATGTCCCATTCTCAGGATGTTCAGTTATTGGCTCAAGTTTTCTTCTTCTCTTCTAAGCTCTCAGTTTTTCTTGACATAGTTCCCCTTAGCCATCCCATTTTATATCTTTCATTTCATTCTTCCAATAGTTCTTATAGTCCTTGTGGCCAGGATGTCTTTTCTCCCAGGATTAACCTGAATTTGTTGGGGGTCACTTTCTTCCATGGTATTTTACCCCATGGATATCTCTCAGTCTAAGGCTGAGACCCAGACTCTAAGGTATTTCCTTATCATGTTCAATGTGTTCCATAGTTTGCTTACCTGTGGTTGGGTCAGGCTCCACTCCTGCACCCCTAGAACAGAGGGTAGATCCTGACTGGTCCCAAGTTTTATAGCCAAGAATAGGTCCCTCCTTCAAGGGCCTCTAAGGCTGTTGTGAACTATACTCTTCTTAGGCTGTCCCTCATGCCACAGGGGTCTGAGGCCACCTGCTGTACTCGGTTCTGAGGTTGCCTCCTGTTGCTGAGCTCAGGGTTTCAGGGTATAGAACCTTTCTCCTGCCACTGTTATCTGGGTCATGCTGGACCTCTCCAGGTGCCCAAGGATTGCACCATGCTTTGGACTTGTCTACTTCATGGTTCCTGCTGGATTCCAGTGGTCATTCTGTACACCGTGTGCTGAATAGAAGAGTCTAGAAGGAATTATCCTTATTTTGCTAGTTAATGCTGCATTTTTAGGTTTTATTGGAGTGGGAGAGAGGAGGGATTTGGCCTCTTCCAGGTCCTGTTATGCTGTGCCATATTCCCACAACCCCTACTTCTGAATTCCTAACCACCTCCAATGTACTGCCTCTTTAAAGCTTTCTCTGATCATTCTAGAATATGACCTTTCACCTGTATTCTCACATAATACCTTGATACATACTTATCACATTAAAATAGTATATGTATTTATCATATAAATATGCTTGTCATAAATTTTATTTTATATGTATGTATATACATATACATATATATTTATATAGCTATTTGAAACATAATCCTAGTTAACTAAGTTCCATAAGGTTTGAATGGCTATAATGATGAGAATTTATCTAAATTTTCTTTTCCCCCAAATGCCTAGTATACAGGCTTGTGTACATAGCAAACATTATGTCTGAAAATCATTATATCATGAGCACTTAGAAAAGAAAGTGGTGAACACTAAGAATTGGCATGGGTTTACTAAATGTAATTCATAACAAAACTAACCAAATTTTCTTTTTTGGTGAAGCTATTAGGCTGGTAGGTAAATAGAATAATATAAATAGTGTATGTTGATTTCACCAAGGCATTTAACAAAGTCTCTTATGTAGCCCTGTGAATATGATAGAGAAATGTTGGTGAGAGTACAGTCAAAGGGATTTTTTATAACATCCTTACAGATATGATGTACAAATATGAGTGGAATGAAAGTCAGTCAATTAACACTCACTAACTACCTGCTATTTGTGAGGCAATGTGCTAAGGGCTGAAAGGGAAAAAAAAAACAGTCCTCATTCTCATGGAATTGACAGTCTAATGTCTAATGTCTACAACCATGTATGGCAAGATAAATTTAGGGTAGTCTCAGAAGGAAGGCAGTAAAATTAAGAACTGGGAAAGGCTAAGCAGATCTGAAAGTCATCTGCATAGAGGTGGTAATTGAATAGAAATCACCCAGTGAAATAGTATAGAGGTAGAAGAGAAGAGAGCCCAGGAGTCTTAGGGACCCTCATTATTATTGGGCATGACATGGATAAAGATTCAGCAAAGAAGTCAGAAAAGGAGCAGTCAGAGAGATAGGAAGAGAACCAGTTAAGAGTAGTGTCACAAAAATCTAGAATGAGGAAAGTAGAGAGGAAGATGATGAACAGTGTTCAAAGCTGGAGAAGTCAAGGATGGAAATTGAAAAAGGGTAATTAGAATGGGCACTTAGGAGATTAATATCCTTGGCCTTGGCTGAAGGATATCAGAACACTCTAGATGGTCAAGTAAAAAGGAAAGAAGGTGGAGGCATCTGCTGTAAACTACTTTCTTAAGGAGTTTAGAGAGGACATATATAGAATGATAGTTAGAGATGGTTCATTTGAGGGTTTTTTAAGGATGGAAGAATCATGGGTATATTTGCAGGCAGTAGGGAAGAAGCCAATTAACAGAGATAGATGGAAGATTAGGGATGATAGAGGGGGTAATCTGGATGAGACAGGATGGAATAGAATCACTTGTGCATGTAGGGGGTTTGCAAACTTAGCTACTTCTTATGAGAAACAGAGATGAAGGAGAAAATAGTGGCAGAAGGTATCAGAGTGATATGAGATGAGGAACAGGGGAGAAAAGGAAGATCTCTGCAAATGACGAAATTTTTTTTAGTGAAATATGAGGCAAAGTTCTCAACTAAAGGTGGACAATTGGGAGTTTTGAGAGTTTAGATTCAATAATTTTCAGTCACATCAACTCTTTGTTACCCCATTTGGGGTTTTCTTGGCAAAGATACTGGTTTGCCATTTCCTTCCCCAGTTCATTAACAGATGAGGAAACTGAGGCATACAGGGTTAAGTGACTTGCTCAGGGTCACAGAGCTAGTAAGTGTCTAAGGCTGGATTTGAACTCAAAATGAGGACTCATTTCTGACTCCAGGTCCAGCACTCTATCCACTGCTCTACCTAGCAGGGTTTGGAAAAGCGAATTGATTAGGGAGGTATAAAATGATTGCCTTGCCACAGTGAGGGCCCAGATGAGATTATATAACATAAACTGATAGTGGACCCAGTCAGCAGGGTTTTGTGATTTTCTCCAACTTTTTATTTTAAGCACTATATAAGTAGGAAGGGACTCAAGATTAGAGGATTATCAAGTGTAGTCAGTGCAAGGGTACCATGGGGTAGAGATAAAGAAGACAGTTTGGGTGACAAGGCAGGAGGAGAGGTGAAATGCAAACAAATTATATCAGATAAAAGAACTTCAGAGTTCATGAATACAGACATGGAACACTTGTAGGTGATGGGAAGATCAAGAGAATGACCATCTCTATGTGAAGCTGTGGTGGGGCAGAGGAGTAGCAGGTTGTGTGAAATTAGAAAACTGAGGAATTGGGAGGTTAGGGCATTTGATGGAGTGTCGATATATGCACAGTAAATTCCCTAGTCTTGAGGACAGGTATCAAGGAGAAGAGACCATGAGCCTTCCTTCCTTCTTTGAGGAGGGAAGGAGTGTCCAGAAGAATATAGACTATAGCTTCCAGAATCTTGACACATCTCAGTGATACAAATGAATCTCAGTGGAGAAATTATTGAGTGATAGAGGTAAAGGAAGGGCCTGGAAGTGGCAGTGGGAAAAACAAGGAGTAATTCACCTCCCCTGCCTCTAGTAGGTTGGCAATGAGGGGTAGGAGCCATATATGAGGGAAAATGATTAACAATGCTAGGAGGGATAGCTGTGTCCTCAGAAGAAAGCCTGGTCTTAGGGTGTACAATAAGATGGAGGGACAGAGAAAGGAAAAAAACGTTTAAGATAAAATTTAGTTTGTCACCTAATATGCAGGCCTTCCAGAGAGTACAGAAGAAGGGTTAGTTAGGTGGCTTTCGAGCTGGAGGATTGAGATTGGGTTGAGGAAGATGAGAATCAAGAAAAGATCAGTGGTGGATGGAAAGCAAGGTTTGAACAATAACATCCTGGGGTTCAGAATAATGGGGATGAGGTGGCTATGACAGACTGGAAGTATATTAATCATTGAAAGGGAAGTGAAGAGAAGAAAATAAGCATTTTTATAGCTCATACTATGTACCAGGATGCTAAGTGCTTTTTACAAATATTAGAATATTTGATCCTCACAACAATCCTGAGAGGTAAGTGGTGTTCTATTTCCATATTACTTTTTTTGTTGTTGTTGTTACAAAATTGAGGGAACTGAGGCAGGCAGAGGTTAAGTGACCTGACTAGAGTCACACAATAGGTGACTACTGTGTCTGAGCAGTCTAAGGCTGATATTAAATTCAACTCTTCCTGATTCCATGCCCACTACTCTATCCACTGAGCCCCTAGCTGCCTCTCTGAAAAATGAATTCATGTAGGTTATCATTGTCCATATGGGAATTTGGGTTCCAGTGATAGATAATTAAGTACATCTGTAATCAAGTGAACCATCATACCCAAAGAGAACTGATTAAAGGATCAGTGTCAACCTAGTGAGGAGTCATAGGACTCTGACTTTAAATCTTGTTCTGTTCAACCCTTTAATTAATGACTTGAATGAGGAAATAGAAGGCATGTTTTTCAAATATGCAGAAGACAGAAAGTTGGGAGGGATGTCTAATGAGGTAAATGTCAGAATCAAAATTAAAAAACATTTTGACAGGTTAACATGATGAGAAGAAAATAAAAAGATAGGGGGTGACTAGGTGGTGCAGTGAATAGAGCACCAGCCCTGGAGTCAGGAGGACCTGAGTTCAAATCTGGCCTCAGACACTTAACACAAAAAAAACTAGCCGTGTGACCTTGGGCAAGTCGCTTAAACCCAATTGCCCTCCAAAAAGCAAATAAAAATAAAAAGATATAATGTGAAGTCCTACATTTAAATTGAAATAATTATACAAACACAGTAATAGGGAGGAAAAAATGTTATATGAAAAAGCCTTAGGACTTTTATTTGGATATCATCAACTCAATATGAATCAATGGTGGGATGGGACTGCCCAATAAACTAATATAATTTTTGGCTATTGAAAGTATGTATATAGAATGAAGGAGTTACTAGTCCCATCTCATTCTGTATTGGCCAAGTGATATTTGGAATACTGTGCCAACTTCTAGATGAAACATTTTTAGAGCAACATTAACAAACAAAAGAGATTACACAGGTGGGTGACCAGGATAGGTCTGGAAACTATCGTATAAAAAATAAGTGAAGAAAACAGGGATGTTTAAACTGAAGAAGAGAAGATTTGGGTGGAACAAAAATCAGTCTTCAAATTCTTGAAAAATTGTCATATGGAAGTGGATTAGGTCTTTTGCATGGCTCTATAAGGGAACTAGAATTACTGTTTTAGGAAGACTATCAATAGAATTTTTAATAGTAGAGAGCCATTTCAAAATAGAATGAGCTACCTTACAGAATAGTGAGCTTCCCATCACCAGAAGTTTTTAGGCAAATGACTATCTATTAGGGATGTTATACAGGGAATTGGGTTGGAGAATGAATTACATGGTTTTTAAGGTTCCTTCCAGTTTTAAGATTCTATGATTCTAGGTTTAGTAGTGCAGTTATTTTTCGTTCTGACTTTGTGTGAAGTGTTTTTGTGTTCATACAGTTCCTGGGTTTGTTCTGGCAGGTGGACTCCCAAATATTTATTTGTGTATCTCCATTTCATATCCTGCAACTTTACTAAAGTTGCTTATTATTTCAAGTAGTTTTTCACTTGATCCTCTAAGTATACCATCATATAATCTGCAAAGAGTGATAGCTTTGTTACTTCTTTGCCTATTGTAATTCCTTCAATTTCTTTTTCTTCTCTTTTTGCTAAAGCTAATATTTCTATTACAATGTTGAATAACAGTGGTGATAATGGACATCCTTGTTTCACCCCTGATCTTACTGGAAATGTTTCTAGCTTATCCCCATCACATAAAATGCTTTCTGGTGGTTTTAGATAGATTCTATCTATCATTTTAAGGAAGATTTCATACATTCCTATGCTCTCTAGTATTTTTAGTAGGAATGGGTATTCTATTTTGTCAAATGCTTTTTCTGCAGCCATTGAGATAATCATATGATTTCTGTTAGTTTTATTGTTGATATGGTCAGTTATGTTGATGATTGTCCTAGTATTGAACCAGTCCTGTATTCCTGGTGTAAATCCTACCTGGTCATAGTGTATTGTCCTCAAGATAAATTGCTGTAATCTCTGTAACTTGTAAAATTTGTAAAAATCTGTAATTTTATTTAAATGTTTTGCATTTATATTCATCAGGGAAATTGGTCTATAATTTTCTTTCTCTGTTTTGACTCTTCCCTGTTTAGGTATCAGCACCATATTTGTATCACAAAAATAATCTGGTAAGACTCCTTCTTTACCTATTTTCCCAAATAGTTTATCTAGTATTGGAATTAATTTTTCTTTAAATGTTCGATAGAATTTACTTGTAAATCCATCTGGTTCTGGAGATTTTTTCTTAGGGAATTTATTAATGGCTTGTTCATTTTTTTTTTTCTGAAATGAGGTTGTTTCCTCTTCTGTTAATCTGGACAACATTTTTTTGTAAATTTTGTTTATTATTATTATTATACAAAATATATTATTATACAAAATTATTACAAATAATTTTGTAAAAAAAATAAACAAATTTTTGTAAATATTCATCTGTTTCACTAAGATTGTCAAATGTATTGACATATAACCAGGCAAAATAGCTCCTAATTATCATTTTGATTTCCTCTTCATTGATGGTGAATTCACCCTTTTCATTTTTGATGCTGGTAATTTGGCTTTCTTCTTTTTAAAAATTAAATAAACCAAAGGTTTATCTATTTTAGTTAGTTTTTTTTTTATATAAAACCAGCTTAGTTTTATTAGGTCAATAGTTTTCTTAATTCCAATTTTATTAATCTCTCTTCTGGTTTTCAGAATTTCTAATTTGGTATTTAATTGAAGGTTTTTCATTTGTTCTTTTTCTAGTTTTTTTCGGTTGCATGCCCAATTCAATGACCTCTTCATTTTTTGTTTTATTCATGTAAGCATTTAGAGATACAAAACTTCCACTAAGAATTGCCTTCGCTGCATCTCATAAGTTTTGGTATGTTGTCTCATTGTTGTCATACTGTTTGATGAAGTTATTGTTTCTGTGATGCATTGTTTGACCCACTCATTCTTTAGGAGTAGATGATTTAGTTTCCAATTAATTTTTTGTCTATTTTCCCATGGTCCTTTATTACATGTAATTTTTATTGCATCATGATCTGAAAAGGTTGCATTTAATATTCCTGCCTTTCTTCACTGGATTGTGAGGTTTTTATGCCCTAATATGTGGTCAATTTTTGTGTAGGTGTGCTGTCGAGAAAAAGGTATAGTCCTTTCTATCCCCATTCAATTTTCTCCAGATGTTTACCATAATCAAACTTTTCTAAAATTCTATTCATCTCCTTAACTTCTTTTTTTTTTTTTAAAGCAATCGGAGTTAAGTAACTTGCTCAAGGTTACACGGCCAGGTGTTTCTGGGTGGATGCTAAGTGTCTGGGCCTGGGATTCAATCTCCAGGTCTTCTCAACACTGAAGCCGGTGCTCTTACTTGCTGTGCTACCTGGCCGCCCCATCATCTCCTTAACTTCTTTCTTGTTTATTTTGTAGTTAGATTTATCTAGTTCTGAGAAGGGGAAGTTGAGGTCCCTCACTAGTAAAGTTTTGTTATCTATTTCTTCCTGTAATTCCCTTAACTTCTCCTCTAAGAATCTGGATGCTACACCACTTGGACATATGTGTTTAGTAATGACATTACTTCATTGTCTATGGTACCTTTTAGCAGAATGTAGTTTCCTTCCTTATCTCTTTTAATTAGATCTATTTTGCTTTGCTTTGTCTGAGATCAGGAATGCTACTCCTGCTTTTTTTACTTCAGCTGAAGCATAACATATCCTACTCCAGCCTTTTACCTTTACTTTGTGTGTATTCCTCTGCTTCAAATCATTTCTTGTAAACATATTGTAAGATTATGGTTTTTAATCCATTCTGCTATAGTTCAGTTATTTTTCAATCATGTCTAATTCTCTATGACCCCATCTGGGGTTTTCTTGGCAAAGATGGAATAGTCTGCAATTTCCTTCTTCAGCTCATCTTACAGATGAGGAAACTGAAGGAAACAGGGTTAAGTGACTTGTCTGGGGTCACTACAGCTAATAAGTGTGTGTGGTCAGATTGGAATTTACATCTTCCTGACTCCAAGCCAAGTGTTCTATGCACTGTGCTATCTAGCTGCCCCATGATTCTAGGTAAATGGGCTCAATAATAAGTAGAATTTTAAAAAAATTTGGTTGGTTATAGCAACCTGTCTCTTTCACAGTATAAGAATCTAGGCATGATTTAGGATTCAACATTTATAGGAGAGGTTTGTAAGGCATAAGGATGTTCTTATAATGATTTATATATTTTTAAACTTTTATTGGATGGCAAAAAGTGAAGAGAAATTAAGAATCCTCTTGATGAGGGTGAATGAGAAGAGTATAAAAGCCGGCTTGAAGCTGAAAAATCAAAAAACTAAGATCTTGGCAACTGCCCCCATCAATTCCTGGCAAATAGAGGGAGAAGGAATGGAAGTAGTGTCAAAATTTTATATTCTTGAGCTCAAAGATAATTGCAGACAGTGACTACACCCATGAAATTAAAAGATGCTTGCTTCTTGGAAAGAAAGTTATGACAAACCTGGACAGCATACTGAAAAGCAGAGGTATCACCTTGCCAACAAAGGTCCATATAGTCAAAGCTATGTTGTTTTTTTTTTCCAGTAGCAATGTATGGCTGTGAGAGTTGAGATTATAAGGAAAGCTGAGCACCACAGAAATGATGCTTTCAAATTGTGGTTCTAGGAAAGACTTTTGAGAGTCCCTTGGATAGCAAGGGGATCAAATCAGTCAATACTTAAAAGAAATTAGTTCAGGCTACTCACTGGAAGGTCAAATATTGAAGCTGAAACTTAAATATTTTGGTCACATGAGAAGATGGGATTCATTAGAAAAGACCCTGATGTTGGGAAAGACTGAAGGCAAAAGAAGGGGACAGAATAGCAGAGGATGAGATGGATAGTGTCATGAAAACAATGAACATGAACTTAGAATTTGAGAGATCATGGAGGATAGAGAGGTCTGGTGTGCCACGGTCCATGGGGTCATGAAAAGTTGGACACAACCAAGTGAATGAACACAATAAAAACCTTTTTCTTTTACAAGTGTTTTAAAAGACATATCAAGTCACATTTTGAATTTATATACAAAGAAGTCTGATAACTTTTGCCCATCCCCAAAGCTCACGGGGATGCTTGTCCGCAATATAAAATTGTTACCACACCAGGCTTGCAATAAAGACTGAAACTCATTCACTGTTCGTCTCAAACTCAATACTAAATGCTACAGTGACAGTATGGAGTGAAGTAGCATGGAATAGTGGAAAGACCACTTGATTGTAGAGTCAAAGGAACTGGGTTCAAATTCTGCTTCTGAGGTTTATGTATGTGACACTGGGTAAGTCACTTAACCTCCCTAAGTCTCTATTTCCTCATTTGCAAAATGTGGAAGCCTTTGAGGTTCCTTCCAATTCTAGATTATGATCCTATGAGTTATCTCCAAAAAGAAAAAAAAGGGGGGAAATCTGTTCTTGGGGCAAACTTGTTCACTAAGACTATTTCCATTCACAATCTTTATAAAAAGTGGGGAAGAAATAACTTTAAAGCATGAAACAAAGCAAAATATATTGTTTACCTGTGATAAGTGTTCTTCACTTGTGTGTCTGGATTAGATGAAAAAAGAAAAGAAACTGTTTAAAAAAGAGAATAGTTATATAATAATATGTTAATGTAGTTCAATACCCAAAAACGCAAATCAAATAAAATGAAAGACTGAGTTGCCCAGTACTGCCAAATGAGTCAGCAATAAAATTATTAAATCTTAAGATTTATTGTTCAAATTTTCTCATAGTTAAACAATTTATTAATGTATGTATACATAAATAGCTCATTACTAAAATACAAAATTGTCAGGATCATTATTTTTCAAAACTTTGGCTCCATATTCTCTTTTTTATATTTTATTAATTATTTGAAAAGACTCAAATCAGAATTATAGAAGAGTAGCAGTCTGGGGTTAAGGTGCTGTTTTTGGTTTTTTTTTTTTTTGTATTTTTTAAGATGAAAGACAAAAGAAAGCACTGAGGCTGATCACCTTTTCAAAAACAGTCTTTTGCTACCAATAAAGTTGTTTTAATCAAAACTTAATTTGCCTTATTTGCTTTATTGTACCTTGTGTCATCTTCTCCGGTCTGTGTTGTAACATTCCTAGATGTTGAGGAAAATAAGTAAAAGCAAAATAATTACACATTCTGCAGAATGCTTCCTTAGACTACAGCATTAAGAGAAGCTGAATACAAAGCTAGCACTACAATGCTAATTTGTAAATTCACTCCATCCTCTTAGAGCATTTCTGTACTCTTAAGTACATGATAAGCGAATATTTATTTGTGTTTACTGCACAGAGAGCATAAACATGGATTTATAAAAAGAGATGAGCTTTATTTAGCTAAAATTAACATTGCTAACATTATTACTAATGCATTTCCAATGAAGCAGAAGAAATGATAATTATATTGTTAGTCCTCTAATGAACTGATGCACTTAAAAAAAAAATAAAACCAGAAAATGTCCCCAAAATAATAAAGTACAACAAAAACATCTTTTTTGGCTGGTAAAATTCAGGCTTAAAATATTCTGTATAAAAATCTAGTCATTATTTTATCCTTTGAACAGCTAAACTATAGTTTTCCCCTGTATAAATTAGCAATAAATTAAGTTATTGCTTTTTGGTTTTGTTTTATCTTTTTATTATTAAAAAGGACAATATACATTTTAAGATATGTAAAGATTATTTAAATAGACAACTGGAGTTCAATCATTTTCTAGATTATTAAATTAACTCCAGAAATGTCTTTAAGAAAACAAACTGTTGTAAATGTGTCTTGGGTTCATTTTAAATTCATTTCAGGTTTTCCTACTGGTAATGCCACCTAATTAGAAATGCTATTTCTCCCTTCCCCCAAATAAGCATTATCTGGTATCAATTCTCTTTGTAGCAATAGTACATTAGAATTAACTTTCTTTGATGTTAGCTATTACCTGTTTAATTCACATATGTAATGTTTTCTTTTGCAATACAGATAATGTGGAAATATGTTTTGTATGAGTATAAGCATTATAATGGTGCTGGCCTTCTTGAGGAGTGAGAGAGGATTAAGAGGAGAGAATCTGAAACTCAAAATTTTTAAAAATGACTGTTTTGGGGTGTCTAGGTGGTACAGTGAACAGAGCACCAGCCCTGGAGTCAGGAGGACCTGAGTTCAAATGTGACCTCAGACACTTAACCCTTACTAGCCGTGTGACCTTGGGCAAGTCACTTAAACCCAATTGCCCTCCAAAAAAAAAACTTAATTTTTGCATGCAACTAAGAAATAATAAAAATAAACAAAAATATATTAAAATACACGTGCAAGAAAAACTTTCTGCCATGTTCCATCAAGAATTACAATATTATTTTTATCTGGCAAATGTAAAATCAGTTTTCAATAAATGGTTTCTTAGAAAACATATTATTCTCAAAGATGGAGATGAATGAATATGTACATACATCTTTTTCAGTAGATACAATTCATTTGACAAATAAGGATCAGGGGATTCAAAGATAAAAGTCTCTGACCTCAAGGAGCTTACATTCTGGGAGGAGGGTAAGTGTAGAGGATATGCTGCATAAAAGAGGGGGAAAAACATGCACAATGAAAGACAAAGAAATAGGAGCAAAGAAGAGCTTCAGGCAAAATATTTAAAGAAAATCTGCAGAGGAAAAAAATACCAACAGTTAGGGGTGGGGAGATCAGAAAAGGCCTTTCTAAGGTATCTAGTGCTGAGCCTTGAAGAGAAGGACTCTAAAAATTAGAAATGAGGAGGGCAGGCACAGCCTGAGCAAATGCATGCAAACAGGAGATAACAACAGAGTATATGAAGGGAAGTAATGTAAAATGAAGCTGGAAATGAAGTCAGATTATGGAGAGCCTTAAGATATCAAGAAAACGAGTTTGTATTTTGTCCTACAAATAATAGGGAATCATAGAAGGTTTTTTGCACATGGAAATGCCACAGATACACCAAATATTTTGGTAGTGTGTATAAACAGTGGTCTGAATAACGAAATTTTGTACCAGAGATGACAAATATGATACAAAGAAACACAGGAGAAGTTGTATGAGTTGATATAGAACAAAGCTAGTCGACCAGGAGAATATATACAGTGACTATAATAATGTAAACCAAACAATGCAAAAAGGCAGCCAAAACTCAGCCCAACTGTAAGGCCAGATCTTTATCCTGGAGGGCAGATGATACTTTCCTTTTTTCCAAAGAGATGACAGACTACAGCCTCAGGATGCTGCATATGTTGTCAGATGGGGTTGCTACATTAGGAGGTTTGGGTTAACTTTTTGTTAAAAGGAAAGTGGGGGGGGGAGGGGGATATATTAGGAAATGACTGTGGTATAAAAATAAAAGAGGACAATAGAATAAATAAAAGGTGATGTACAAAGACACGAAGCCATCCATTCTATTCTGCGGTCTCAGGTTTTTGCCTGCTCTGAATTTCTGGTTATCTCCACTGCTATCTTGCCACAACACTGAAGCTATTCTTTGTGGTATTTAACTTGGTGACTAAACATAGCCACAGTTTTCTCTTTCCCCTTTCCTTTTCAATTTAAGGCCTTTTTGATTAGATTCACAAGATACCAGGCAAATACTTTAAAGCCAGTCTTTGTTAAGTGCATGCCCTACCTGATTAAGAGCTTGTCATTCCAGCATTTTAAGACAGGAGCAAGTCAAATCCCAGACACTATTTTCTTAATCAACTGTTGACTTCCCAAATTTGCCTTTCTCTTCTGATGTTTTTGACTTATAATTTGTCCCAATGCGAATCACCAGAAATGAATAATAGTCTTCTACATTGCAAAGTATTGTCTTCAATACAGGTTCCATTTGGTGGATCTATTATCAGTTATTAACTACTTCAGTACTGTTAGCATGTCACTGCTACTTGTCTCTTCTTCCTCTGACCCTTATGCATGACCTTTCATCTGACAGCCCCTGTAGATTCACATGATCATTCCTTGAAGGACAAAAAGCTGTGTCCTTTGGGAGTCCAGATCCCTCTCTTCAGGGAAGATCTAAGATGTTACGTACTTAGTTTCAAGTATTCCTTCTTCCATCCCATCTCAGCATGTCATTCTTACACCCTTTAACCTCTCCCTTTGCCTCTTCAGGTCTTTTTTCTTGTCTCAGCCTTTCCATTTTCTAAAGGAACGCTTCATTCTCCCAGATTACCTTACAGGTGGAAAGGTATTCTTTGAGCTCCTTTAGCTTCTCTTCTTGAGAAAGGCCAACTTGGACCTTGAATATAGATAACATGTCTTGGTCCTGGCAGAAAAGACAATCTCTACAAAATTCCTGTAGGTGACTGCAAAATTTTCACTGCTTTGCTTACTTTCTAGAAAAATAGTTCACATGTATAATAGTACTTTAAGATTTGCAAAGTACTTTACACATACCATCTCATACGATCCCCATGGCAGCCCTCTACAGTAGGGACTATTATCTCACTTTACAAACGAGGAAACTGAGGTTCAAAAAGGTTATGGAACTTGCCCTGGGTCACAAGGCTCATAAGTGTCCAAGGACAGAACAGAAATCCACATCTTCCTAACCTAAGGCCTGGGCTTTGGTATTGCATGTAGCACTAGTCACCAACTCTCTTGGAGAACTCATTTCATGAGGGCCATGAGAGCCAAGGCCTGAACCTTCTTGAATTCTTTTCTGTTCCTCTTCCTCCTCCCTTCTAGGCTCCTCTCCTGTCCTTCCTCTTCCCTGGGTCTTTCTCCTTCCATTCTTTTGAGTCCTGAGTCCCACTTTTCCTTTTCAACTGCATCCTCATCTTCCTTCAGCTCAAGCTGCTTCTTTCTACCCCAAAGCTTTTCCTCTTCTCCTTCAGGTTTGAGTTCTCCCAAATTTGCTTTCTCCTCCTAATTCATTGTCTAGCCTTTTTTTCAACTTCAAACCCCTCAAAATCTCCCTAATCCTTTATTATTTAACTAGAGTCCTTTGTCTATTCTTTCTTCCTTCTTACCCTTTACAGTTTGGGGCCTTTATCATCATTCAAAGGATCGGTTCAGGAACTGTCCAATACAAAAGGCCTTTCCCAAAGCCCCCAGTTGTTAATGTTCTCTTTTTCATCAATTACCTTGTATTGATTTGTGCACTGTTGTAGCAGATTATGAGCTTCTTGAGGGCCAGAGACTTTCATTTTTCTTTTTTGTATCCCCAGGGCCTAGGCCAGTGCCTTGCACTGGGGTCCTTAACAATTACTGATTTAAATTAATTTGAACAATATTTGAATAATATTTGAATCCTGGAGAGTATGTAAGTTAATTTTAGGAGAACACAGAAAAGCAAACAGATGGCAATTGAGCTTTGGAGGACACCCAGAGCTAGGGGGCAAAGAGAGGTCTTGGGATATAGGCAGAGAGGAAGAGGTATATTTATTAAGAAGTTCTAACAACCAAAATCCATAGAAAAGAGAAATAACAGAGATTTTGGCTCATTCATTCTCGTTTAGTTTTATAGAAGTAATGTTTTATTTAGAATAGTTGTGGTCCTTCCCAAAACTATTTTTGTTTGAGGAACTAGTTTGGAATATTTCATATCTGATAGGAGTATATACAAGTCCAGAACCCTCAAAAGCAACTCTTCCTACCTTTAACTTTTAAAGATCAATTATGAGAAACTGTCTTTCTTAAAAACTGAAAGGTTCATGTAAGGATCAGACTTAGAAAATAACCAATGGGGGTGAGGGGGTGGGGGAAGGTTTGCATATCCACAACTTGGACAAAAGATGGTTACCATGACCAGCCTCATCCCTATCCTACCCCAGCCCCAACCCTACTCACTACCCCCAAGAACTATTTTGAACAAGCAGAAGGCACAGTAGATACAGCTCTAGGCCTGGAATTGGTTAGGCTGGGGTTCAAATAAGGCCTCAAGCACTTAGTAGCTGTATGACCCTGGGCATGTCATTTAATCTCTGTTTGCCTCAGTTTCCTGAATTGTAAACTGATATAATTCTTACATGATATCTCTCCTTTTGCCTCTTCAGGTCTTTTTTCTTGTCTCAGACTTTCCATTTTCTACATCCCATGGGTATGAGAATCAAATAAGATAATAATTGTAAAGTGCTTAGCACAATGCCCACACATAGAAGGCACTTAATCAATACTTGTTCCCTTCTCCCCCTTAATCATCAGTACAGGACATGCCAAAAACAGGTATTTGGAAGTGGTCTTCCCTATTACTATTCATAGATTTATACTTAAAAAATTAAGAAAGTAAAAAAGTAGCATCTGTCTTAGAGTGCCAGACTTTGTCACACTGACATCAAGAGCCCCTTCTACTGTATATACTTTAATATCTCAATGAAATTTCTCTAAGAAAAACAATGCTCCCAGAATTAAAACAGGAGATTAACAGATTACAAAATCACCTTACAGTTCAATTTAGCTAGGAAGAGCCTTAAAACATAGTTATATCATATTCGCTTCAAAAAAGGCAATTTCAGATTACCTGAGTATTTGATTTAGGGCAAAAACTGCTATTTCTAGGAAGAATGAGGTTAAGGCCAAAACCTGTGAATTCACTGGTATAGGAAACTCCCAGTTGAAGAAATGCCTCTACCAGTATAAGAAGGTACCTTCTCTGCAACTTCATCATAGAGAACTACCTAGAACAGATAGTTTTAAGTAGCTTAGCCAAGGTCACACAGCCAGTATACATCAGGAGCAGGACTTGACCTTGGTTTTCCTGACTCTAAAGTCAGCTGTCTACTACATCATGGTTCCTCTGTTATTATTCAGAGAAAAGTTGATTAATAGAATAATGTAATCTATTTCTTTGTGGCATAAAATATTTAGAACTTAAATTCAAACAGTTCAGTCTAGGGACAGGAACTGGGGAATAGGAATTACACAGAGATTCTAGTCTGAGTTCAGTCATTGATTCTGTAATTTCCCAAAAGGAAATCCCATAAGCACCCTTTTTTTTTTCTAGTTTCTACATTGGTAGAATGATAAGAGTGATAAATGACTGCACCTACCTCACAGAGACACTAGGAGAATAAAAGGGAAAAAATATGATTTGTTATTTGTCAGAAATATATTATACGAATCCAAATAATTATTATTTTCCATACATCAGAGAATACTTATGTGCTGAGTATACGTGTTGCTCCATAAGCCCTCCAGGATTCTCTCTCTAGATAAAAAGCCTGCTGGAGGCCTATACAGGTAGTTCTAACATCCCCCTCTAAAGATCATTCAGAAAACTGAAGTCATGAGAGTGACAGGTCATTCAGGGCTTGAGATGTTTCTCATCTGCCCTCAGAGAAGAGGGAGAAGGAAATGTCTGTACCTGATTCAGAAGATTGTTATATTCTACTCTATTCCCATTTCTCCCCCAAAATCCCCCAGAATAGCATTTCCCTTTGTTTTATTAAAGGTCCTAGGTCACAGGGGTGGGGAACCTGCTTGTGGCCCTCTAGGTCCTCAAGTGCAGCCCACCCTTTGACTGATGCACGTAAGGACCTAGAGGGCCACAAGCAAGTTCCCCACTCCAGGTCTGTGCCTTGTTGTGTGACTGATGCACTATTCCCTGCTTGTTGCCGTTGTGATCTTTTTGGTGAGCAGTCAAAGAATCAAGAACTGGGCTCATTTGCCTTGACTCATACAGAATCCCCATTTTTAGTAGGTAAAAACATTCAAAAGAAAATATTAGTATATTCATTCAATAATTTGTTAGGCAGGTTCAAAGTCACAGCAGCTGAGGACCAACATAAAATATTTTGCCTCCCCAATAATACAAATAAATGCTTTCAAAGTATTTAGCCAAAAGCTAAAATGTTCTGATTTGAACAAATATATTCAAAAACTTTCCTTCACTTATGTAACTAATAATTAGTGGGTCAGTGGCATATGTAAAGGACATACATTATGATAATTTCGTACCTTTTTATTGGTCCAAGGGCGCCCTCTGTCTGAGTGCTGAAAAAAGTTCAAAGTCAAATGAAAGCATTTGAGTCAGATAAACCATTAAGTGCGATTCCATAAGGATGTTGTTTTTTTTTAAATCACAGATGGTTCTTAGTCAAAAACAACCAGTGCTATTTCATTGGTGACCAAGGAGGCAGTCTAAGACAAGGTTGTTAGAATTTACTCTTTTGTTCTTTCGGTCACCAATTGTAGGCTCCTTCCTCAATACAAACTGAGGTTAAGGCGTATCTACATAGTCATCAAAATAATTCTAAGAAAACATACCATGCTTTTAGCAAACTTATTATGTGATCATTTGCAATGATCACATAATAATTAATTTATTGCCTTAAATCAATAACCTGGCTAATTTAATTTTGCATTTTGTTCTGATCATGTACAATTGTCAATTTTAACCCCATGATTCAACAAAAAAATGAGTATCATTATTATAATCAAACATTTGAGTGTCTACTGTATGCAAGCTACTGTCCTAGGTGCTGGTGACATAGACAGTAAGAAACATGGTCACTGCTCTCACTGGAGTTCATAATCTACTAAGGTAGACAAAGACATATAGAAAAAAAGGTAATACTATGTAATAAATAATGCTAAATGAATAGGCAACTAAATGTCTCTGGCTTCCTTTTATACTATAAACTAGCACTTAATTCAACAAATGTTTATAAAATATCTTTCACATCACCCTCTCCCACTTACCTGGACTCATACTTTATGGAGAAAAGACAAATCATCACTGTGACCTCCCTTCTGATTCCCTATTCTAAATTTCAAAACTCCAAACCTTATTAGCCATTCACCCTCCTCCTTTGCTCCAGTCTGACTGTGCTCATGACCCGACCCTCCTCTGCCTCCAGCAGCTTGCCCCCACAGTCAACACCCCCCTCTAATTGTCCATCTCACCTGATTTGCTGGATCTTACCCCATTCCCCACAAACATGGGCACATCTTTAAACTCCCAGACACTTGACTCTACCGTCTCCTTATATGATTTCTTCTCCCTTTCCCAACCAAACTCTTAGACAAAAACCTATCCACACTCATTACCCTTACTTTATTTTCTCAAACACACCACTAACTCAACTAAAATTGCCCTTCCAATGGGTTAAGCAAAAATTCCTTAATTGCCTAGACACACATAAAGAGCACTTAATAGAAGCTTGTTTCCTTCCTTCCTTCTGTCCTTATCCTTCCTGACTCCTCCACAGCATCCCCATTGTGGGACACTCCTCTTAGATGCGGTGTTTTCATGACACAACTGTCTGTGCGAACAAGGTGACTCCAGTCCACCTTTCTGGGTCTACTTCACACTGCTCTCCTTCAAATGAGCTATTTTCCAGTCTGGACTACTTGCTGTTCTCTGTACCTAATGGTCTACTCTCCATCTATAGGCCTTTGCCCAGGCTGTTCCCCATGCCTGGAATATACTCCCTCCTCATCTTTGCCCCTTAAAATCCTAACTTCCATCAAGACTCAGCTCAAACACCCCCTCCTAAAGCAGGGTCTTTCTTCACTTTTTTGGTGCCATGGAGCCCTTTGGAAGTCTGGTGGAACCTATAGGTATCTTCTCAAAATACTCTTTTAAATGCATAAAATAAGAAACACAAAATTACAAATTAATTATATTGAAATGCAATGACCAAAATGTTAAAAACAAGTTCTCAGAGCCCAGGTTAAAGACCCTATAAAGGAAGCTGATGGTGACTCCTCTGGTTGGTGGGTCCTAAGCCAGCTACTCGGTATATGTTTTATATTTACTGATCTATGAAGTTAGGCTTTCTCCCTCTAATACAACAAGCTCCTCAAAGGCAGGGCTCCTTTCTCAGGTTTTAATCTCCAGAGTTTAGGAAACATCTGGTGAACTGAACTGAAGGCACTGTACCAAGAACTGGGCATGCCACGGCAAGAACAAACAAGCCTTGCCCTCAAGGAGCTTATATCAGTATCATCAGGATTTGAAAGGCTCTCACATGTTCTACTAGCCCCTAAGGCAACACTTTCACATAACTTTAATTAAAATACATTATTTCAAAATGTACATGACAGAATATGGTTCCATACTATTAGCTGAATGTAATCTTCTATATAATAATGGCCTACATTAAGTAAATTTAGTTTGTTTCAAGTGACAATATACAAAAATAGCATGTATCATATGATAAATGTGTATGTAAAATGCTCTTCAAATTTTAAAATATACAAATTCCAGATGGCTAGGTGGCACAGTGAATAGAGCACCAGCCCTGGAGTCAGGAGGACCTGAGTTCAAATTCGACCTCAGACACTTAACACTTACTAGCTGTGTGACCTTGGGCAAGTCACTTAACCCCAACTGCCCTCCAAAAAAGCAAAAAACATATGTGTATGTATATATATATATATACACACACACACACACACACACACACACACACACAAATGCAAGTTATTGTTAATGACATCATTATCAGTCGGTACTGTATCTTATTATGATTACCAAATACTAGTAAGCTGAAAAAACCCTACTAATAGTCCTGACTGAAACATTTCTATTATCTATTTCATTCTATAGGAAAAAAAGTTCTATCATAAATATCTTTTAGCATAGATGACTTTAAATTAAACTTTTTTTAAAAAAATTAGGAACTTTCTAGGACTTACCTTACATTGTTTGCCTGTTCCCTTGGTATATTATTATCTAAAATGGTGAAAATTATTTCATCATATTGTAATTTATACATTTAACATAGAAAGCATCCAGAAAGTCTTATTTCAACAAAAAAAAAGGCCTACAAAATATTTATGGCCTCAAATATAATATTCCCACGTCTTTGGATTGGTGAGTGCCTGGAATTCCCTCCTCACTTCTGCTCCTCAGTTTCCCTAGTTTCCTCTAGTCTCTGCTCAAATATCACCTTCTTCAGTAGACAATTTATGGTCTCACCAGCAGGTAGTTACTTTCCCCTCTGAGATAACCTTCCATCTACTCTGTATATATTCTATATGTACCTAGTTATTAACACCTTCAATGGCAGAGACTATTTTTGCCATTCTCTGTATCTCCAGAACTTAGCTTAATTCGTGGTAGACATAAAGAGCTTAATAAATGCTTGCTGAATAGATAATAAATGTTGCAAAATTATAAAAGACAAGCATAGTCCCAAAGAAGAGATACGAGAAAATATCTCCCTCTACTCCTTTGCAGAGGCAAAAAGTCAAATAGGTGTGAAACATTGCATTTATTTTCATATTTTTTTCAACGTATCATTCATTTTTGCTGATTTTTATTCTATTTTCTTTTTAAAGTTATATATATGAATATATATACATATATGTGTATATATCTGCATCTATACAGATATATGAGTTTTTGAGGGGAGAATGATGCAGAGGGAAATTTAGATGAGGCAAAAAATATCAAAACAATTAAAAAATACTTGTTAACTGATTTTAACTAAAGCTTTCATAAATATAGGCATTCTAACCTTTTATAATAATATTTTAAAATAGGATACTGTATTCAATCAGGAAATCAAAGTTGTAAGCTCAGCCTATAACAGGGGTGGGGAACCTGCAGCCACAAGGCCACATGTGGCTTTCTAGGTCCTTAGGTGCAGCCTTTGGACTGAGTCCAAGTTTTACAGAACAAACCTTTTTATTAAGGGGATTTGTTCTGTGAAGTTTGGATTCAGTAAAAGGACCCCACTTGAAGAATTATGTGGCCTTGAGGCTATAAGTTCCCTATTACTGGCTTAGAAAATAAAGTATTTGTCTTCTTAACAAGAAATAGTACTTAAGGGGTGGCCAGGTGGCACAGTGAGTAAGAGCCCTGGCCCCAGAGCCGGGAGACCTGGGATCGGTTCTGGCCTCAGACACTCGACAACCACACAAAAAAAATAACAGGCCATGTAAACTTGAGCAAGTTATTTAACCCGATTGCTTTAAAAAAAAAAAAAAAAAGAAATAGTACTTAATAAACAATATGTGGCATTAACTCAAACTTCAGAAATTAGAAATTTGTATTACTTCTCAAAGGGGCTAATCTGAATTTTGATTTTGTACTTACTACCAAAAAAGGAATTTATAAACAAATAAATGATAAGAAAGTCAGACAAGGGTGAGATACTTTAAAAATATTCAGCTACATAAAAATATTTTCTGTGCTTATTTGTATATACTTTTTGCTCTTATTAAATCACTTCTTTATGGGCCTTTACTTGAAAGAAACAACTGCTATAAGCTAAATGTGAGACAGATGGCATTTGTTTTAAAACATTCTAAATATTAGATTTTTCAAGATTAACCTTTGTCCCATTAGGCCAAATTAATGACAGTATAATAAAAGGTGAATGAAAACATACCATGCTTTTAGCAAGCTTATTATGTGATAATTTGCAATTATCACATAATAATTAATTTATTGCCTTAAATCAATAACCTGGCTAATTTAATTTTGAATTTTGCTCTGATCATATACAATTGTGAATTTAAACCCTATAATTCAACAGAAAAATGAATATCATTATTATAATCAAACATTTGAGTTTCTACTGTATGCAAGCTACTGTCCTAGGTGCTGGTGACATAGACAGTAAGAAACGTGGTCACTGTTCTCACTGGAGTTCATAGTCTACTCAGGTAGACAAAGACATATAGAAAAAAAGATAAATAATAATACAATGTAGTATTGTATCTGGGAGAAGACAGTGCTAAAGCTATGAAGAAATCTTTGAAACTCCATAGCTCTTTATTAGAATATAGCTCAAAATGCTTCTACAACAGGACCCGTAATGACAATATTAAAAAGTTTAAATAAAATGCTGTATCTTAATGAAAGGATTCAGAGAATCATTTATATTTAGAGAGACATATAAGTCCATTTTTTTTAATCATTAAAGGAAACTCACGCTCATCATTAAGAAGCTCTGTGTCTTGATACTAAAAGGGAAAGACAATACATCTCAACATGTAATAGTACTAAGTGTTAACACTGGTCAGATATAGTGCTTTTTATCACAATGCTTTATACCTGTACATTTATCAGTCTTCACTATGTCACTGTAAGAAATTAAAAAAATTACTTCACATTTAAAAGAAAGGGGGGGGGGACCCAGGCTTCATGTGAGTCAAGATTATAACATAACACAAAAGATACCTGACCTACTTCTGAAAAGGGTTATTAGCAGGCACTTGGATCTCTATAAGCCTTGATTGTGGGGGAGGGGAGAGGAAAAGGAAAGGGGATTCAGGACGTAAGGGGCAATTGAAAGAAATAGATAAAGGATTAGGCAAAAAAAAAAATGGGTTTTGGGGGAAATACCCCAAGGGTAGTACTATTAAAGGAAGGGGAGGTAGACAACCTTTCCTCATTCTTTCCCTTCCTTACTTCCATCAGCACACTTGGCTAAGGCATAAAAAGATAAAGTGATCATACTTACCCAAAAATTGGTGACATTTAAATAATTTGATATCTCACTAGACAGCCTCTCAATCTCACTATGGATGGGAAGGAAAATACAATGTAATAGACATTTCATCCTGATGTTAATGTTTTATGAACTCTTTATGTTAATTATTTTTTTTTGGATAATGGATCTTTCTCATTTGTGGCTAAGTATTTTTTTCTTTTACACCAATTTGGCTTGTCTATACAAACCACAGAACCACAAATGTTTAGAGTAGGAAGAGAGCTTAGAAGAAATATAGTCCAACTCCCTCATTTTAGAGATGATGAAATTGAGGCCCGGAATGGTTAAATGACTTGGCTACAGTCACACACTTTGTGTCAGAGTCAGGAATCAAAACCAAATCTTCTACAATTGTTCTAAAGGATAATGTTTTGAAGCAGATATTTCTAGAAAATTGCTTAGTCATTTTAGAGAATTACACACCAGGCTGGCCAGGTCTATAATCCTTACTAGGAGTGGGAGTGGTAGATGGTTTGAGTTTGAAAGTTCTGAGTTGCACCAGGTACAAAGCCCATCAGGTGTCTATATTAAATCTGGAACCAAAATGGTTAGCCCCTGGGAGCATGGAGCCACCAGGCTGCCAAAGAAGGGGTGAACCAGCACAGTTTGGAAATGGAAGGGGTCAAAGTCTTTCCCAGGCAGATCAGTGGTATGACCAGTCCTGGAGTGGCTGCTGCATATGTAGCCCAAGAGAAAAATCTCATCTCAAAAAAAAAATTCCAAGATAGAAGGAAACAATTGAATGTAAGATAATACTTACTTTTCATATTCTTCTTTCTTTAATGCCCAATCTAGGTAGAAAAGATTAACATTCACTAATTTGCTTATTAAAATTCAGTGCAAGAACAGCCATGTTATACATGGATAGAAATATAAATATATACACAAGAGCCCATCAAATGTTTGTTGAAATAAGTCAGTCAGCCAGAGAAGAGGTGATATGGGGAAGAGAGAAAGACCTAATACGCTAATGGTTAACCATTTTTTCCTCTGTAGTCCATGTGACAAAGCAAAAAAAAAAAACCCAACTTGCAGACTACCCCTACCCTCCCCGTGCTATGTGCCACCACCAAAAACCAAAAGCATGCTACAGAAGGATCATCCTCTGCCCCTGCTTCATTCTCAACTACCTAATTCATGATGCAAGGAGTGGGACAGGAGAAGAATTGTAGGGTGGAGGCCAGAGCCATACATTCCTATTTAAAATGGGGGTGAAGAATGTCAGATGTGATGTCCTTCAATGACAGTTTTCATTTCACTTTTCACCTTCTAGGTAACTTCTATTGCCTTGGTGTAAAATAAAGGATGATGCTTTCCCTGGAAACTAAGCACTGCTGATGGGAACAAAATTACTCTAACTTTGCTCTTAATGAATCTTTAGCAATAAAATCACTTAAATGCTGCCCTTTTCTTACTTGTTTGCTAAGAACCCCATCCAGATACCACCCCATCAGACCGTCCTGCAAGTGGATCCATAGTACACCCTTGACTCAATTAAATTGGGTCAAAACAGAAGTCATATGAACCAAATCACCTGATTCATCTGAGTTTTAACCAAAGCAACTAGTTGAACCAAAATAAACCAGTAATATGTTTTTACTAAATTTCCTTTCACCTGCTCTTCTGTGAACTACCTAATAGATCCGTGCTGTCCAGTTCTATGAAAAATCAAAAAATGAATCAACAAGTATTTAAGTTCTTACTACATACCATGTCACGCTAGTGCAGGAGATCAAAAGACAAATCAAAAAAAGAAGAATTTGTTAAGGGGCTACTACATGCCTGGTAATGTGCTGGGGATATAAAAAAAGTAAAAAAACAAAACCAAAAAACAGCCAGTGTTCTCATAGAGCGCACAGTCTAACGGGGAAACAATGATGTGCAGACAAAATAGTATAGAGCTGAACTGTTTCACTAAGGGCCTGGGGCTGGGAAGGAAAGATGAGGCACTTGGTATGAGGCATGTGAACATGCTGCAGGTCATGGGCACAAAGATCAGTACTGGAAGCAGGGAGGCAAAGGGAGAGATGGAATGATAGGTTATGGTCCAATAAGAGAAATAAACATATAGTGAGGAAAGAAATAAATGAATCCTTAACTGCCGCCCTCTGGATCTCACCATGACCTGTTATTCTACCTTTCCCTTATGTCTCATCTTTCCTAAACTTATTCTTCACCCCACCTTGACTGCAATCCCTTTTCCCCTCAGCACTTTCTCAGGCCATTACTCTTGATTTGACTTCACTTTCCTCCCTAACCAATCTCAACACAATAACTGACCAATTCAATCGTCCAATGTCCACAACTCTAGAATCTGTCCCCTTCTTGTCCTATCATGCTCATGTCTCCCCAAATCTCTCTTCTGAAATACTTCCACTTGCTAAATAGAGCTGGAGAAAGTCACAAAACTAAGAGGCCTGGGTCAACTGCTATCTAATCTCAACTGTACCCTAATTGAACAAGGCAAACTTCCCTGATGGATTCCTTATCTCACTTTCAATAGAAACTATTCCAAACCTCTTCTCTCAACCCATTCCAGGGACAAAATTGATGCCATTCATCAGTGTTTAATTGTTCTCAAGATCCCTGGACATCCTCCCTCCTTCCTCCAGCCTCTGACCAGGTAGATTTTCTACTCAGCAAGGAATTCAATCCTTTTAGCAGTTGATTCAATCCTCATTTGTCTTCTCTCACCCCAAATCAACACCTCTCTCTATAATCTTCAATCCCTCCCAATCTACTGATTAATTCCCTCCTGCCTTCAAACATTTCTTTTACTAACCTTAGAATTCCCACAAGCTATCATCTCCTTAGCTCTTTTTTTTTTTTTGTCTTTTGGTGGGCAATTGGGGTTAAGTAACTTGCCCAAGGTTACACGGCTAGTTTTTTTGTGTGGGTGTTAAGTGTCTGAGGCTGGAACCAAACTCGGGTCCTCCTGACTCTGGGGCCAGCGATTTACTCACTGTGCCACCTAGCCACCCACCCTTTGCTCTCTTTATCAACCAAACTCCTAGGGGAAAAATTTTCTATACTTATTTGCTCTTCTTTCTCCCCCATCTCCTTGATCTTCTACAAGCTAGCTTCTGATCACATTACCCAACTAAAACTCCAGAGTTGTCGATTTCAACCACCAAATCTGATTGTTTTCAGTCCTCATCCTTCTTCATCTCTCTCCTACATTTGACACTGTTGACCACTCTCTCTCCTCTCTGGGTTTTTATAACACTATTTTCTCTTGATTCTCCTCCAATATGTTTGACACCCTCTGCTGGATCATCATCAGGGCTATGTCCCTACCTGTGGGTGCAACCTAGGTCTATCCTCTTTTCTTCAGTCCCAAAAAAATTCCGTATTAGACGTTTCAATATGGACATTTCAGACTCAACTCAATGGTCAAAACCAAATTTATCATCTCTCCCCCAAACCCACCTATCTTTCAAACTTACCTTTTTTTTTGTCAAAGGCACCACCATTTTTTTAGTGTCTAAGATTTATAATCTCAGCATTAGCCTTAATTCCTTATTCCCATTTACTCCTCATATCCAATGAGTTGCTCCATCTTGGCCTATACTACATCTCTTGTATCTAACCCCTTCCCTTTATACACACAGCCAACAGAGTAGTTCAGGTACTTATCATCTCTTGCTTGGCCTATTGCAATTGGTCTCTCTGTCTCAAGTCTCTCTCCATTCCAATCCACTCTCCATAGCTAACAAAGTGGTTTTCTTTCATTAGAATTCTGAGAATGTCACTTACTCCTACTCAATAAACTCCAATGGTGGCCTTTTACCTCTAGAATCAAGTATAAATTGCTCTGTTTGGCTTTTACACACACACACACACACACAAGCAATGTATTGAAAGAGGATTGTTTGAAGTAAAGATGAAAAGAGAGTGAATTACAGGCACGGGAGTTGGTCAGTTCAAAAAGGCACAGAGAGGGGAAATCAAGTGTGAGAAGCACAAAGATGAACAGTTTGGTTGGATTGTAGAGCTTTATATAAAACTTCCCTTCTGGCACTTTACAATTTACCAAATTGGCCTCTTCTTTATTACATACATTTTATTTCCCATCTCCATGCCTTTCTACCAACCCCCATGCCTGGAATATCTTCCCCTCTTATCTCTGCCTCATAAAATCTCTCTTTCCTTTCAAGACATAGCTCAGCTACCACCTTATACACGAAGCTTTCCCTGATTCCAAACACTAGGAAGTCCCCTTCCTAATTTCTAATTTAACTTTATATTTATTTTGTATTTAATATATACACATTTATTCTATATGTCTTTAAGGACAGAACTCAGTTCCTTGACATTAGGGATTGTTTCATTTTGGGGTCTTTGTGTCTAGACTGTATCTAGTACATAGTAGGCACTTAATGAATACTCCCAATGAATTCCTAATGCCAAACAAAACCTATCTATGTAAATCTCCCTCAAGCAATAAATTCTTGCTCTGACTCTTCTGTCCATGTCATCAATAAATAAATGACATGGTCAAAGTCTTCCTGTTTCTTATCATAGTGAATTAGCTTTCAAAAATCACTTTGGAATACATTCCTCTGGGAGACATCTATCTTTTACAAACTGTACATATTTCAAACACTAAGACAAGGAAAATCATACCTTTCCACTAATTTAAAAAATTACAAACATAAATTGATGTAAGATGAAGTGATTATAGTAGCTAAAAAGACATATAGAAATTATAGCATACTAAAAGCAGTCACCTCAATACTTCTTGTCAATAGGGACCAAAATTAGCACAAAATTCACAGCTCTGAAAGATTTATATACATATATATATATATAATTTATATAATTCCTACTCCAATTATTTTTCTAGAGTTGTTCACAAGGAGAAAACTGGTCAGCTTCAGTTTCACTTTTGCTGTACTCTATATAGGTTGGTTCTTTAAGGAAAGATTTAAACAGAAGTAGAGTTGGTAGAATCAATCAACACTTGAGTAACCAAGAAATTGTTATATTATTTAATTCCAATGAGAAATACATAACTCATTTCAGATTACATACCCTTTGTCTTATATCGAAGCCTTGAGTTCTAATGGAAAGAAAGATGATTTTGAATAAATATAAAATGGGTAATTAAATTCCGTAAAAAAAAAAGTATATACTATGGAAAAAACTGAAAAATTTTCAAGTAATCATATTCTAATTTATTCATTCATATACATGATATTTACAAGTCTAAAGAAAATATACAAATATAAGTACCGCATTTTTTAATTTCCTGTTTTCTGTCCTTAAAGCATCAATTTCTTGGACCTAATGAAAAAAATTTTTTTTCAGATAACTATATTGGAAACTTTTGTTACTGATAGAATGATATATAGATGTAAACTAATACTTTTTCAACTGTCTAAAAGTATTACCTAAATTATTCCAAAATTTAGTTATAACTTTGTTTAATTTACTTTGAAAAGAAACAATCAAGTCTAAAGGCAAGATGAAGTAACTATCATATTTGTAACTAAAACAAACCCTGAGTTTATTTTGAACAAATCACAAGTCACTTAACCTCTGTTTGCCTCTGTTTCTTCAAACTGTAAAATAGGAATAATAACAGCATCCACCTCTCAAAGTTACTGTGAGGCTCAAATGAAATATTTGTCAAAAGTGCTTAAGCACAGTGCTTTTCCCTCCCTCTCCTCCAACTTTATCATTAGTTTCAGTTCTATTTGAGGAAGGTTGACATTTTTTAAAATTCTTAATAAAAGATGTTTTCTAATGAATTACACATTTTCTTCAGGAAGAGAACAGGCTGACAAAGTTGGGGACCATGATGGCATGCTCTGAACTTGAATAATTATTTATAATTTCTCTTAGAACATTTAAGGCCTATATACTTGTATATCCCTATAATGTTAAATTGTCATTGAGGTCAATGGTCATTTCATGGAAAATTGTAGGAGATGGAAAACAGGCATTTTTCCCACCCTCACAAAACTTTATAATTGACTGAACTATAACCATCAGGATACTTTATTACTTACAGACTGACTGCTATCTAAAAAAGTACAAATTTCATGAACAAGTCTCTTTCTCTGCTCCTTGTTCTTTCTACAAATTAAAAAAATTAGAATAATCTTATGCATTTTAGTTTAGGATAAATTAATGGAAGAAAAAATCTAGCACTGGAGGTGGTCAGTCTTAACTTACAAGATTTGCAGGCGTGTTTCATTTTTCATCAACATAGGTTCACTGTTTTCTATAATACATGAATATTTGATATTAAACACATTTTAATCTACTATAATCAGACTTTTCCCAATTGGGTTTTTAACCTAATGTTATCATTTACACATCTCACTAAGGCTCTTTCGTAATCAAAGACATCTCAGAAAACAAGATTTTGTTTTGTTTTTGATGGACACAGAAAAATCAAAGAGGATTAAAAAAGCTGCTAATAATTTCACACGCTTTGAGTTGTACCAATTCTCAGATATTCTTAAGGGTTTTCTGGTTTCCCTAAAGTATGTTGCTAACGATTTAATGGATGACAAAAGTTTCGGTGAAAGAATTTACAATCTGAACAGTCATAAATACAATAAAGTCTTATAAGGAATGGAATTCGCTTAAGTTAACATTAACTGTTACATCTGCCATTCTGTTAATGTTCAATTCTTCACTTGATGTAAGTGTTCATGGTCACAAAATAACACATATATAAAAAAAACCACTTAATTGCACGCCAAGGACTACAATACACATCTGGGAGGGAGGGATTTTTTTTTTTGCCCGCGTTCGATTTCACACCTCATCTTACATATGCAGCAAGGAGAAACATTTACCCTCTTTTTCAAGAAATGGCATGGTGAAGAGGAGACCTGAAGGTACAAACACAGAAATGCATACATTTAGCCTCTGGGCTCTAGAAGATTTGTTTCCATTGCAAAGTTTCCCTGTTAATAAATAATTCAAAGTATGTGAGATTCCCTTTCCTTTCAAGGAGCAAAAAGAAAAGCAAATCCCTTCTCGCCCTCCCGGTATGCAGAGTACCCCACCCATTTCGGACCCGATAAACTCCCTTTCCTTCCAGCGCATACGGGACGTAGGTTCCTCCAGTCTCCCCTCAGCCCGACTGCCGTTGGGGGCTCAAAGTACAGAATTCAAATCCTAACCGGCTTCTGCACCTGCGTGAAGGCAGCGCGTGGCTCCACTTTGCTCAAGGCAGATAACCCACGCGGGTTCGCGCGCCCTTCCTACCCAAAAGCTCGAGAGGGTCTCAGTCAGACCGCTGGGGTCCCAGCCCTCGAATGCTACTAGTAGACCCCATCCCCGGACCCCCTCCGGAGACCCAGGGACTGACTCAGCCCCGCCCCCAGTGGAGGAGCTCGAGCTCTAGCCCCGCCTCGAATCCGCTATTTGGGCACCTTAGACCCGCCCCCAGTGAGAGCTCCCGTCCCAACCCCGCCCCGCCTCCAGTTAGCCATTTACCAGTACCAGCCTCGTTCTCAGTCCCGTTGCTAGGGTCTCGGCCTCAGTCAAAGAGCTGCGATCCTGGCTCCGCCCCCAGCAAACTCCCGTCCTATCTCCGCCTTCTGGAAGAAAACCCCATCCCCAACTGTAGCTCACTTCCCAGCCCCGCCCCCGAGCCTACTGATTTCTTAAAGGTAGCGTCCAGTGTCTGGGCCTTTCGGCAGCTCGCACTTAAACCTGCTCCCTGTGCAAACTTATGGCTCTAGGCTCTGCACCAAGGTCCCATGTCGTCAGACCTGTTCTTTCAGAAAGCGCCTACTCTGGAGTCTCTTTAAACAGATCCATTCCATAACAATGCTGAAAACCTGGAGCTTTACAGTCTGACCTACGCGGTTCAATCCCCTCCTTTGTCAGATGAGGAAAACAGGCCCTAAAAAGCAAGTGATTGTGCCCGAGGAGCAGAGGTGGCATCGGCCGCTGCTGGTGCTGCGCTGCTTCCCCCTCTCAGAAAGACCCTTTGCGTTTTTAGTAGAAACCCCATCCCCTGGAACGGGGAGCGGCGCAGGGTCGCGCTCAGTGGGAAATCCCACCTCCCAACCCTCTACCCTGGCCTCGGGACCCACGGTCTGTCTGCTGCTGTTCAGTCGTGCCCGACTCTCCGTGACCTCATTTGGGGTTTTCTTAGCAGAGATACTGGAGAGGTTTGCCATTATTTTCTCCAACTCATTTTACAAACGTGGAAACTAGGGCAAATAGGATTTAGTGACTTGCCCAGGGTCACACAGCTTGCGTCTGAGGCCGAATTTGAAATCAGGAAGAGAAGTCTTTCCGACTCCAGGCCCCAAGCTCTATCCGCTTTGCCACCTGACTGTAGCTAAGTCCAAAAGGCCTCCAGCACCATCCCCCAACTGGGGCTTAGGGAATAGCATAAAAAGCGCAAACAAAAGAATGAATGAGAAAAGGTCTCAAAATGGCTCACGAAAAAGTATTGGTTTCTGGAGACCACGTGGCCCAGCGGGTCGCGCCAGACCGATCGTGGCCTGCGTAGGACTACAACTCCCAGGAGTCTTCGCGGCCAATCCCACGCCCGGAAGCGAAAGCTGTGGCGGCGGAGGAAGGCGGCCCTGCCAAATAAACAGACCGGTTCTTTGCTTCTGCAGGGGGGGTGGGGAGCCAGCTGCTGTACGAAAACCTGCATTTTGCCAACATGAACGTGGTTTTTGCCGTGAAGCAGTACATTTCCAAAATGATAGAGGACAGTGGGCCCAGCATGAAAGTACTTCTCATGGATAAGGAGACGGTGAGTTTGGTTTCGGTTCCGTAGCCCGCCCCTTCTCTTCCTCTCCCGTCCTCAGCAAGCTGGGCTTTCCTCGGTGGTGAGATTTAGTATTTCATTAAGTGTGTACAGTCAGTAAACATTTATAACCGCCTTTTATGTGCCAGGCACCGTGCCAAGTGCCTGGGATAGAGAGTAAAATAAAAGACAGCCCCTGCCCTCAAGGAGCTTACAGTTTAATGGGGAGAAAACGTGAAAACACTGATGTATATAGGATTATATATACACACATACGTTTATATACGTATATTTTAGATCACCTCCTTTTTATGCTGTGTGCGTGTATATGTGTCTATGTAAATATCACTTATGTCTTATCTATGTGCATATATATACTCATTATACACGTATGTATGTGCGTGTATATCAGATTACCTCCCATTTACCCTGTATGTTTGTACACATAAATTGGAGATAATCTTAGAGGGAAAGGACTATCATTAAAGGGAATCAGGAAAGGTTGGGGTTTTAATTCTGTAAGTTGGGCACCACCCTACCAGTGGGTTTCCAATTAAATGAGTTTAGTTCCTCCCTAGAATCCTGTTCCTGTCAACTAAGCAGTTTGATGAGACAAGGAAACTCTTCCTAAGCAACTGGTCCACAGCCCTAATAGGCGTGCTTAGATGTCCCTTTCAAGAAAAGGTCTACAGGTATGAGACTGAGCACTGAAGAACGAATTAAAAGCATTGATTAACTGCCTACTGTGTGCTAGGAGCTGAGTCCCTGATCTTGAGGAGCCCACATCTTAACTGGAGGGGCAAGGTCTCCTGTCTCCAGGAATGTGGTGGCCAGGCAAGGAAGTTAGAATCCATTGGGAAGGAATTGAACTCTGGAATTGAGTATTGTGTCCTGAGGCAGACATGGGAAAGGGGTGGGGGAAAATGTAAAGGGCTGTCAAGTCGTAGTGAATACAGTTGATTAACACAGTCACCTGTCAAGATGGCTCAGCTCCAGGAAGCCAGTTCCAAAACTGAGACATGGATTCACAAAGTTGGGTGTGCCGGGGACTGAAAATGGACAAGGCAGATGGCTGGTGAATGGTGAGATGGGAAGGGATGGACCTTTAACTCTTAGTCAGACTTTTAATTTCTGATTGTAGCTTTGGGGGTTTCACCTGAGATTACAGGTTATTGCTCCTTCCTCTCATGCTTTTAAAGTGCAAATTAAACTTGTTTTTTTCAACTTGAGATATGTAGCACATCAAAATGAGCATTGGATTTGAATCTAGAGAGGCCTTGTTTCAAATCCTGACTAATACTAACAGTGTAACAATAGGCAAGTCATTTAACCTTCCTGACTCAGTTTCCTCGTCTGTAAAATCTAAAAAGTAATAACTACCTCACAAGGTTTTCTTCAGGAGTAAATGAGATAATAATGTATGTTAAGGGCTTTGGGGTGGGTGTGGGGGGCGTAATCTTTGAACTAGTATATATTTTCAGCTATTGTTATTGTGGCAGAAAGTCTGTTTGGAATTCTAGTGTAAATAAATGTAGACAGAAACCATGCTTTTTCTAGTCTAATATTGTGCTCTCTATGCCTCTTGTAAAAAAAAGCCTGCCAGTACTCAAAAAATGTCATCACTGTTATCCTGTGTTTTGTATGTATGTATATTTTGTCTCCTCCAATAAAATGTAACTTCCTTGAGGGTAGGGATTATTCAATTTTGTTTTAAACCTTAGTAGTTCCCTGGCCCAAAGTTAGTGCTTAATAAATGCTTGTTGGTTGATTAAATCTGATAGCATGTAAAGTACCCAATTAAGTAGTAATGAAGAGAGATTAGAAATGATTCTGTAGTAAAGTTGGTATTTGTCCTTTTGGAGCAATGTAATTTTGGTTCTTTTTTTATGTCTAGACTGGTATAGTAAGTATGGTGTACACACAATCAGAGATTCTTCAGAAGGAAGTATACCTTTTTGAACGGATTGATTCTCTGAATCGAGAGACCATGAAACACCTGAAAGCGATTTGTTTTCTTCGACCTACAAAGGTACTATGTACCCTGAGCTTATGTCCAGGTTTATGCAGATTTTTGTATCCAAGTCTGAACACGATACAAAGAATATAAACAGGAGTCAAGATATATTTGAATTGTTACTATTTGAGGTGTGCTATCAATTCTGGCCTCTACCATCTAAAACCTTGGCCTTTAAAAAAAAACAACACATCTTTTCTTCCTGTGTTATAAAACCCTTTTTGTATTTCTCTTTGTGCCTAGTATCACTGTAGGCACACTGTAAACGCTTCATGAATAATTGAATGGATCCATTAAATGGGTTATCATTACTATTATTTATTGACTGAAGTCTTTACTCTAACATTGTTTTTTTGATAAGGAAAATGTGGATTGCCTAATTCAGGAGCTCCGAAGACCGAAATATAGTGTGTATTTTATTTGTAAGTACTTAATTTTCTTTTTGGTATGTTTAGTTCTGTGCAAGTTAAATTTTTTTGTTAGACATACCTTGTCATACTATAGATTAAGGGATCATCAAAGCATATCATTATATATTTGGTTTTCTCTTTTTTATTGTCTTATATTCAAGTATTGAAAGATCAGATAGCCATTATCCTAGTATAGAAAGCTGAATATAATTACCATAAGTTATTGACATTTAAGAAAAGAAATGATAATATCAAAAATAAGTTTTTTGTTGCTTTTTGAGGCATTTTCAAATGTCAAAATATACAAATGGTCACATTTTATTCCTCTGATCAGAAAGACATCGATATTATACTTGTATAAACTAAGGCACAGATGTCCCTTCCTTATTGTGGAAGAAGAGGAAAAAATACAGTGAAATACAGGGCAATTTTTTTCATATCCTGCTTTGCCCTTTTGCTCCATTCAATAAACATTGCCTTATAGCCCATCATATGGCAGGCACTGTGCTAGTGCTAGGCGCCCCCCCCTCCCCCCCCCCCCCCCCCGCCCCAGCACACACACGGTCTATAGAGGTGCAGATATTTGGATAAGTAGTTTCACTAGTTTCCTTCAGAGCTCATCCTACATGCTACCCCCCTATATGAGGCTTTTCCTGATTCTTGTACTAATAGCTTCAAGTGCCTCCCCCACTAAAATATATAAAGAAATAAAAGCTTTGGGGTGGGTTGTTGTTGTTGTTTGATATTGATAAATATCGTAGTAAGAAAAGTTCATGTTGAATGACTTTGCCTGCTGGGCTAAAATCAGTTCCTGTTTCCTTGTTTTTTCTCTCCATGAGCTGGAATTATAAATTTATCATCACACATATCATAAGAACCCAACACTGAGCAATTCTTAGGTTTGGATCTAAGTCAAGATTGTTATATAGGAGATATATATATATATATATGTAATATGTATGTATACATATTACATATATATAGATTCTTTTCAAAAGACTGCCTATAGTGGGGATAATCTTAGCCCTTAAGACTTATCTGAGGTACAATTACTGCATTTTTCATTTCCCTGGGGAGTTTGGCAGCTCCATGAGCTCTTGTTTCTGGTTCTCAGTGTAGAGTCTTTGAGGAAGAAGTGGTCCTTCCTCCACTTGGACCCTTGAGCCCACCCTTTCCCACTTCTCCTGGAAACTTGCCCTCTCAAGCATTCTCTTTCCTATCTTCAATTTTTCCTTGTCCACAGGATCCTTACCTGTTCCTATAACATGCCTGCATCTCCCTATCCATAAACTTCCACTTGACCCTGCCAAAGCCAAAATTATCCTCTCATCATTTTTCTTCCTTTCATAGCTAAACAAGGAAACGGTATCCTACTCTCATTGCTTCTGTTTGCTTCCTTCTCCTTCATGCCTCGCCCATTTGCATTATAACTTCCACCTTCACCACTCAACCAAACAATCCTTTTCAAGATTGCTAATAATCCCATAACTGCTAAATCTGATGACTTTTTCGTAGTCCAAATCCTATTTGACCTCTCTGCAGCTTTTGATACCACTGGTCAACCCTTTCCCCCATACTCTCTTCTCTTGGTTTCCAAAACACTTTTCTCTCCTGGGTCCCTCCTTTCTTACTAGTCCTCAGTCTCCTGTGCTCTATCATCATTCATCTCTCATTCCCTAAGCAGTACATCCCCTAAAGAGATAACGTAGGCCCTCTGCACTTCCCTCTCTCTATCTCTTTTAATGAGTTTGTCAGCACCCAATGGTTTAATTACTATCTCTCTCAAGATAATTTTCAAACTTATATCTACAGTCTCCCCCCCCCTTTTAAACTTCAGTTCCATCAACCAACTCATTGGTATCTCAAATTCAGTATCCAAAAATCATGTAACTTTTTCTCTTTTCTTCTTATTCAAGCTTCCCCCAAATACCTCTGTTTCTTTTGAGGATACTCCTATCCTTCTAGACACCAAGGTTCCTAGCCTTGGAGTCATTCTTGACAATTCTGTCACCTCTCTTATCAGTTGAGTTACCAAGCCTTGCTGATTGTGCCCTTCCAAAATCTATCCCCTTCTCTTAACAAGACACTACTCTAGTTCAGGCCCTGGTCACCCCTCATCTGGACCACTAAAACAACCTGACTTGGTTTGCTTGCTTCCAATCTCTCTCTTTCTACAATATGTCTGCCACAGAACTGACAAGTTCATATTACCAAACTGTAGAGCCGGCTACTCAGAAATCTTCAGTGTCTCCCTACTGTCTCTAGGATAATGACATTCAAACTCTTCAACTGACATTTGTGTAAACTGGAGCAACTGAGTCAGAGGAAAGAAAGCAGAAACAAGAGAGCAGTATACACAGTTCTGAAGTAATGTAAGCAGAAACTGCTGAAAGGTAGTAGGGCTGAATAATTGCAATGACCAAATGGTCCATTGGGCCAGACAATGGAACATACTTCACTTCTCTCCCTTGAGAGGGGGTGACCTCTGTGTGTGTAATCAGACAGTTGTTGTGTTTGGTTTTGCTTTGTCACAAGAGAGGTTCCAACATTGGCATTGGACTGCAGCTATCAGGAAATGATTGTGGTATGAAAAGCAAAAGCCATCAATAAATCTTTTTTTTAAAGACCCTTTACAGTCTGACCTACCTTTCCATACATATAATTATACAGCTCCCTCCAGTGGCTCTGTGGACCAGCCTAATTGCTCTCTTTGTCACTCTTCAGACTCAGCAGCTCATCTCCCTTCTCGGTAGCAGGGAATGCCTGCTTTCCTGACCCTTTGCCCTTAGAATCCTTATCTTCCTTCATCTTTATCTCAGGTGATGCCTACATAAAGCCTCTCCCTTTCTCCCCCACTGCTACTGCTAGATTTCTTCTCTAATTGTTTTACATTTACTTCTTAGTGTACCTGTTATATCCCCCTCTCCCCAAGTGGAATTAGCTCCTTGAAAGCAAGTGGTTGTCTTTGTAGTGCCAGCCCCTAGAACAGTACCATACACATAGTAGGCACTTGATAAAATTGAATTGAATTGCATCTTCTCACCTCTAGATGTCATGGTTGATCTGTACAGTTGGAGGAAAAGAATCTTGCAGATCAAGTTCAAAAGGGGAAGTATGAAATGTGACCCCTTCAGCTAGTTTTCAAGCTTAATAATTTGGGGTATCAGAACAGTATTAAAGGTCTTAGGGACTTCAGTTATTTGGTCCCAGCCAAGGTTTAGTTTAACAGCTATATACCTGCACATCTTTATTAAAAATAAAGTCTTGTTTGCTTAAAGTAAATCATCTTTCAGAAGAATAACAGCAAGCTTACCCACTATACACTGTCCTCCCATAATGTTCCCAGGCCGCTCAGGTTCACAGGATTTGGTAGATGCTTTTCTCCCTGTTGATTCATATACATCGTGCAGCAGTTCTCTGGACCTCTTACACACAAGCCTGAGTGTAATAGAACCACTCATTTGCTTTGTCTCCTGGCAGAAAGCCTCTACCTTGAGGCCAAGAATTGAATGGGTACTGAGAGGAGCTTCCCCTTTTTCCTCTAGGGAGAGTTCCTTCATGCTTGGGTTGAGACATATATGGGCTGTAAATCTAATGTTTATTTTGCTATGTTAAGAGATGCTTTCACCTTCTAGTTCAGATTAGTCTGATTTAGACTATGAGTATATGGAGCAAGAAGCAGACCTGCTTATTTCTTCGGTACTTAGCACATCATTGGTTAATATCCATTCAAAGATTATGTTTTAAATTTAGTGTGAGGCAGTCAGTCCCAACATTTTATTAGCCCAAAGTCTGTTGCTATCTTACTATATCACAAAACTTTTAAAAGAACAAATTGAAATGAATATCTATTATGATTTAAATCATAATAAATTTTCCTATCAATTGTAGCCTCACTTTTAAGATGGCCATGTCCTAACCCCAATTTTCAGACTCTTGACTTTGGCATACATGCATACCCAACCTTGTTCATTCATTAATCACTAACTGCCAGTTTCATTTATGCCTAATTGCTCCAGAGTGGATCTCCTCTGAGTCTGCTGAAGCTCATATATCTGTTTCAGATTTCAGTAACGTGATCAGCAAGAGTGATGTGAAGTCATTGGCTGAGGCTGATGAACAGGAAGTTGTGGCTGAGGTTCAGGTAAACATCTTGGTTCCCTGACATATCTTTTATGTTTCCTTAAAGAACTGTTTTTCCCCTTATACATTCCAAGATAATGAGCAGGTAGAAAAATAGACCTGTCATAGAGGGACCAAAGCCTTGAGACTCCTAAACATTGATAACAAGTGCTCTATAACGCACCACCATAGAACAGCATCATGGCATCTATTTATTCTCAGATAGTATTGCATCCTTGAATAAGTCTATGATATGTGCATGTTGGGAAGAATATTATGCCTTAAAGGCAGAAAAATAACTGATGTTTTTTTTTTCAGAAGAGTATAATGATTTAATAAATGACTATGTAGATTGGCCTATTTTAAATATAGTAATCACTCCTCTCTCCCCCCAAAGGATGCACTGAATTGCATTGTTTTTTTTCATCTGATAGATTGGACAGCCTGTTTAATTGCTTATATTTTTACCTACTGAAAATAGTATGTTCAATGGAAAAATAATTTATACATAGGCACATTGCTGCTCAGTTTAGTCTCTACTTAGTCTTACTGTATGGAAGACATTACTTCTGCTGCTGCTGCTACAACTATTACTGTGTCTGTGTATGTCTCTCTTTCCTGAGTCTATGATTTCATCAGTGTGAAGAACTCCTGGTATGGAAACTCCCTCCTCTGCTGATAACCATCAGCAGCTTAGCTGACACTTATAGTCTCTACTTCCTCTACACCTCTCTCTCTTTGAATCCATAGTTTTCTTCACAGTTTAGCTTAAACATGAACCCTTTTCCAGGACCCACAGCTTTCTGCTGATGCCTGCTACTGTGCATGCCTACTTGACCCTATCCCCTTTTTTACAGATTGGCCTCCTTCCCCACTCCTGCTCTCTAATCTTCATACCCTTCCCTGCTTTCTACAGACATACTCTTGTCTCTTCCATTCTTAAAAAAATCTTCACTTGATTGACCCATTCCCACTAGCTATCATCCTCTCCTCTCCTTCTTGGCTAAACTCCTTAAGAAAGCCGCCTAGTAGATGCATCCACTTCCTTCCCCCCACTGTCTTCTAAAGTCTCTGTGATTTGGCTTCTGATCTCATTATTCAACTGAAATGTTCTCTCTAAAGTGAAACCAGTGTTCTCTTAATCACGAATTCTCGGCTGTTTCTCAGTCCTCATCCTTGAATTCTGTTGCATTGTATAGGCCAGTCTGTAGCACTGAATACTGTTGATCACCCTTTCCTCCCATCTAAGTTTTCATGACACTACTCTCTTCTGGCCTACTCCTTCACAGTCTACTTTGCTGGAGCTTCATCCAGGTCATGCCTATTAATGATACGTATATATCTCTTGAGGCTCTTTCCTGAGCCCTCTTCTGCCTCTGTTCTATGTCATTTGGTTATCTCATGAGCTTCCATGGGTTCAGTGATCATTTCCATGTAAATGATTCTCAGATTTATGTATTCAGCCCTCATGTCTCTCCTGAGTCTGAGTCCCTCATCACTAATCGCCTTTTGGACATCTCAAATTGGATTTCCTTATGGGCTTCCCAAACTTAGCCTTTTCATAGCAGAAATCATTATCTTTCTCTTCTCTTCTGAACTTACCTATTATTGTTGTACCCTCCCAGTCACCCAGGTTCAAAACCTCAACTCCTCACTGTCATTCACCCTATATTTATCCAGTCTATGACCAAATCTTGTCATTTCTACCCTCACTCAATCTTTTGGTTATATCCCCTTTTCTCCCTTCACGCTGCCACCACCTAAACTCAGGTCCATCCCCTCTCACCTGGACTATCTCATTAGTCTTCTAATTGATCTTCCAGTTGCATGAATATCCTCACTCCCATCTGTTGTCCACAAAGCTGCCGGAGTAACCTTACTAAAATGTAGATTTGACCATTTACACACCACACACTCACACACACACACCCTCACACCCTCTCAGAAAACTGCATGGGCTACCTGGTTCCTCCCAAATAAAATATAAACTCCTTTGTTTGGCATTTAAAGTTCCTCACAACCTGGGCCTTACACTTTCCTTGACTCATTGAGTTCTGCAGTTTAGTCACGTTGACCATCTGCCATACCTGGAATGATTGCTTTCCTATCCTCTGCCTCTTAATTTCTCATATTTCCTTCAAAACTCAGCTCTGGTGCCAGCTTCTCCTTTCCTAGTCCCCATGACTGCTCGTGCCTTCCCCTGACCTCACATCTATTCTATATACATCTTCTGTGCACCTCATTGTTGCCGTGTGTGTGTCTCCCCCATGAGACTGTGAGCTCCTCAAAGATAGGGGCCGTTTTCACTTGTTTTTATATTCCCAGTACTTGGCCCTGTATGTGGCAAATAGCAATGCTCATCAACTGACCAACCCCTGAAACTACCATGTTTGATTCATATATATTTTGTATATAATATAATGTCCTGTAGAATTGAAACTCCTGAAGAACAGACTGTTTAGATTTTGTCTTAGTGATCACAGCCTCTAGCATAGTGCCTGGTACATGGTAAACATTTTATAAGTACTTGATGATTGATAGAGTGCTTAGGGTCACCAAGAGGTGAAGCAGCTCATCTATGGCTGGGTCGTCATTATCTGTCAGTGTGTAGGACTCTTGACTCCATGGACTGCTCCGTCTACAGTGTTATGCCACATTCCTCACTACATCTTCTGTTCTTATTAACTGGTATTCCCTGAGGAAGGTCAGTTCATTGTTTGAATAGAATGTAAGCTCTTAGGGCCAGGGATGGTTTTATTTTTGTATTGTCAGCACAAAGAGGAATGGCTTGGACGTTACAGACTTTTACTGTATATTGAATTGATATAATCTATGTTTGTGCCTCTGAGCAAACACTTTGTTGTTAAACTGTGTATGTTACTACAAGATAAAGACGTGTTGGTGTGAAGACTGATGTTGGTGCTCTTTATTTGCAGGAGTTTTATGGTGATTACATTGCTGTGAATCCACATTTGTTTTCCCTCAATATCTTGGGTTGTTGCCAGGTAGGAAAAAGGGCAAATACTTCAGTTATTTTACCTGATGGGAATTATTACACCTATAAGTTGAGCATGTAAGGAATGAAAATTACTTTTTTGGGCTTATCATCTTAACCTGCAGGGTCGAAATTGGGATCCAGCCCAGCTATCTAGGACAACCCAAGGACTGACAGCTCTTCTGTTATCCCTGAAGAAATGTCCCATGATACGTTACCAGCTTTCATCAGACTCAGCAAAAAGACTTGCTGAATGTGTGAAGGTGAGACATGCCCAGTACTGTGCCACATCATCTTTTCTCTAGGCTCTTCAGCTGTCGACAGAAGATGATTTTGAGGGGATTCTTTCAAAACCCCTTTTCATATTTAAGAAACATACTTTTAAAGTGAAGGCTTAAGTGGTTCCACTTCCAAACATTCACTGAAAACATGACCTAGATTCACTAGCAAAGGAGGCTAGATTGTAATGTATTCCGAGTTAAAGGACAAAAACTAAGAAGCTAAGAATTAAAATTCCTGGGTTCTGTCCCTAGTTCTGCTGACAGTATACAAGTTATATAACTCGTTTACATCTCAGTTTAACTACCCAGAAAACAAGGATTTTCATCCCCAATTCGTGTGAATTAGGATGCTTCTAAATTCACTTTACAAGGAGCTTTTGAATAATTTTGTGAAAAGTCCGTGCTGGCGCAAACAGCATTCAGTCACGTCACTGTGCTCCTTATTCACTCTTTTGTTATTTACATGGTCTCCATCTGTGGCCATTTGGTGACCAGACTTTCCCTTTTTTACACACAGCAAGTGATAACTAAAGAGTATGAGCTTTTTGAATTCCGAAGAACTGAAGTCCCTCCACTGCTGCTGATTTTGGATCGCTGTGATGACGCCATAACTCCACTGCTTAATCAGGTGCCATGGCCCTTTGTAGACATGGGAGAAGGGAAAAATCAGAACGCTTGACCTTTATGGAAATGGGATGTGACAGTGGAAATAGAGTAGATATGGGGACCCATCTTTTGCCACTTTATTGTCGGCCATCCTTTTCTTGTGTGTCATGACACCATTTTTAGTTTGTCATCAAAGGCACAACTTCTCAATTTATTCCTATTCTACAATAATATCAAGGGAAAATATGTTTCTTGGGTCACAGAGTATCCTGTCCAAAACCCTTTGGAAGGAGAGGCTCTGCAGAGGTTCCTCTCTAACAGACTGTGCTGACTGCATCCAGCCCCAGAAGGCTCCTCAGAGATCGTCTCGGTTGTCTGTAGAGGAAAAATACAGTCAGCATGAGCACATGTTGACCAGCTTGGACAGGCAACCCGTTGACTTGGTCCACCTATACGCGTGTATTGAATGGGTGCTTTGGAGGAATGGTAGACCACTTCTGAAATTGATCTAAAGAGAAGGTCATGCTGGATTGTAATTGCAGAAGTTATACACAATTTTCAGTGATTCCATACTGCTCATTGCCACAAAAGCTTATTTAAAAAAACTCAATATTCTTTTTGTGATGGTGAATGATTGCAAATAATGGAATACCATTTTCCAAAGAATCATAATTACAAGTCACCCAGTTAGCAATGGAAAGATACATAGAGGGTATAAGTATCCTACCAGTTATGACTTACCTGTGAGAAATGGTGTAAGACCAATATCACAAGAAAAGGAAATGAGCTGCTCTTCTAACTAAGGAGTGACAGATAACAGATGAACAGCCTAAGTGTTACATTGAATCCATAAAATATTAAAAGAAATACAGGAAAGTTTCTGGTGTCTTTTCCGGAAAAAAAAAAAAATGGATAAGCACCCCTATGATGAAAGCACATGGTTAAATTGTGATTTGTATCTGAGGAGGAAACTTCCACCCCATGAAATCACAAACCATTGTTGTATACAGTGAGACTTACCTATAGTGCAAATTCACATTGATTGATGTGATTGAGTTATTGTGTGCAAATCAAATGATTATGAATATGGTTCAGACACTTTACAGTAAAAAGTGTTCTCTGCTTTATTAAAGAATAGCTAGCTGTAAGATCCCTTTCAAAAAGAAGTTCCCTGAGTACATATGATTAATCAACTCCTAATTTATTTTTTGGTAAGTCTAAATTTTCATACATTAGTTTTACTTAAAGTGAAATATACCTGAATAGCACTTTCTAGTGGATCAAGAATTAAAATTTAATCTACAGACCTTTTATATTCATTACATTTTAAATATGTAGCTAGGCTGTGATTAGTGGGAATAATGAATCCCCTGAAGTAGTTGCACGAATTTGCGCTATTCAAAGTTATAATTATGTGAAATGTTGTCACTGACCCGAGCCCAGTGGAAATCTACGGTGCAAATTAGAATAATTCAACCACTTCACACGATTCATTATTCACACTAATTGGAACCCTAGCTGTAATATGAAATGCAGGGAAAGACTTGTACTAAGTTTGGGTGCTCCCTTATATATCCATAACTAGGAGAGGTGATGAACAAACACTTTTTCTGAGGAACTTAAGTATTTTTCATGGGCAATAATCTGCCCTCTACAAATAACAATAACTCCAGAAAGGGGCAAGGGTTCTGACCAATTTTACCAGATAAATTCATTTTCTGGAAAACTTTGAGTTTTCTTTTCAATTCAAATTGAGCAGAAATGGAAAAGAAAATGGATGCTAAGGCAAGCTTCCGAGTATGCCAGTGTTTTGATCCACTCACGAGTTTCCTTCTGATAATATTAGTGTTCCCAGGATAAATATAGCACCGCACAGATCTGCAAGAGCACACTCCTCGTGCGGCAGAAAACCACAAAAGCTCACAGGAAATGGTACAGCTTGTAACTGCAGGACCAGTATAGCTCTGTCTGTGAAGCCAAAAATAGATGTGTAATTTGCAGGCAAAGATTTGGAACTCATGGTAGATATTGCATTTATTTTCTATCAGATAGGCTAATCTTTGTTGCCCTTCTTCCAGAAATGTAAAATAGAAACTATAGAGGCGCTTTGAATTTTTAGTGTTTTACCAATTTAAGTGACAGTTGATGTTCATTATAATACAAATTGTTAGTACTAGTTAAACTGAATAGACAAGTTACATGTACTTAAGGTTCTGAGTGAATTGTTATTTTAAGGCCCTTTTGAGTTGGCTACATTTTAAAGATTTCTTTGGTTTAACATAGTTACCTATTTTCTTGTTGTACACCTTTTATTTAGTGGACATATCAGGCCATGGTCCATGAACTGTTGGGTATAAACAACAATCGGATTGACCTTTCTCGAGTACCAGGGATCAGTAAAGACCTGAGAGAAGTGGTCTTATCTGCTGACAATGATGAATTCTATGCCAACGTAGGTGATTTCTTTAATTACAAGAAGGGTATTGTGGGAAAAAAAAAAGAAGGGTATTGTTGGATTGGTAGCATGGGAGCTAGTAGAAGTAGGCGAGATTTGATATGAAAGATAAATCGATGTCATCTGTAGTCCAGCTATTTACATGTGTTTACATATATATATATATATATATATATATATATATATATATACACAACACAAATATGTATCCGTGTGTATGTAATCCACATCTCCAGAGGAAACCTATAACTTTCATTCTGACCCCTTAACACCATTTCTTGGTAAAGAATCTTGGTAAAAATCTGCATAATTAATATTGAATAAACTAGCAAAGAAATAATCTTGCTGTATTAAGCAATGTGAATTCAATATAATCATATACCATATTGATATTGCCCCCTCTTGATCCAGTAGCACTTTGAGAGAATAGTAGAGGTGTTGGTATAACTATCTTGGCCTAAGTCCAAGTTGGGTAATTATGGTAACGTTCTATTCTCCTCTCATTTCTAGCTACGTAAGAGATTCTTGGTCATGTCTCATTTTTAAACTGTGGGATAGTCAGACTGTGTGTTACCAAGCCATGTCTCTTCCTTGCTTTTACATAGAACATGTACCTGAATTTTGCTGAGATTGGCAGCAACATCAAGAATCTCATGGAAGACTTCCAAAAAAAGAAACCGAAAGAACAACAAAAACTAGAATCAATAGCAGATATGAAGGTAAATTAAACATGTGTGACTAATGGGTTGCTATGGAAATGGTTAAAATTTATAAGTGTTCTAGCATAAGCTGGAAGAATCCAGAATCTTTTTTGTCACCTATTTAGCCTGTCTTTTTTGAGACTTCTTTTCTGAGATCCCTTTTTTTCAGTTAAGTCCTAATTTCTTTGGTACCCATTGTACCCATTTTGCATTCTTCTAAAACTCATTATTTCAAGACCTAACAGCTCTTCTGTTTTTGTTCATTGCGAAATGAGCTGTAGAAATCTTATTCTGGTCAGCAGGGGTGGGTAGACATTGTCTTTTTGTTTTCACTCATCCTCTGCTGAGAAATGATGACTCAGAATCTCCCACCAATTTTTCCTCTGACAGGCCTTTGTGGAGAATTATCCACAGTTCAAGAAGATGTCTGGGACTGTGTCAAAGCATGTGACTGTGGTTGGGGAGTTGTCTCGGTTGGTCAGTGAGAGGAACCTGCTGGAGGTTTCAGAGGTCGAGCAAGAGCTAGCCTGCCAAAATGATCATTCTGCTGCTCTCCAGGTATCTGTCAGCCAATCAGCCTGTACTTGGTGGAGATTTAATATGTGCTTAACTCTTGGTAGACTCGATGGGAGATGTAGTGAAGGATGTAGTTCCAGCACTCAAGGAATACAGTTCATTTGAGGAGACAAGATGAAAACGTATGACACAATTAGAAAACAGTACAAGGTATGTCATGCAGTTGCATGCTGAGCTGTGTTTTGACAGTAGAATTTGAGAGAAGAGAAAAATTGTCAGGGAAAGCTCATTGCTACAAAGTAGCAATGACTTGAGCTGAGCTTCACCTCTAGGATGAGGTGTCTGGTATCTTTACCTATAGAAGACCATCCTTGGATGACTAGGATTTAGAGAGGAATAAGGAAGGATTTTTCCTAGGAATATTTATGTGATGAACAAAGATAAGAATGAATATTGTATGAGTGAGTAGTCTGAGCCAAATGAATAAGAAAGATGCATGTTGAGAAATAGTAGGAGGAAGTGCCATGTAAAATGGAGCCAGGGATTGGACTTTATGTAAGAGACAGAAGAAAACTATTATAGATTCTTGTACGGAAGAATGAAATGACAAAAGCAAATAGCCTCCTGGTGGCTCTGCCTGCTTCAAGTCACTCCCTGCCCCAGTCCATCCTCCATTCAGTCACCAGAGTGAATTTCCTAAAGCTCATGTCCAACCATGTCACTCCCCTAATCAATAAACTCCAGTGGCTCCCTGTTGCCTCCTAGATAAAATACAAAGTCCTCTGTTTGGTATTCAGATCCCTTCATGACCTAGCCCCTCCTATCTTTCCAATCTTCTTGCCCCTTACTTCCCGACATGTAGTCTTTGATCCAGTGACCTCCTTGCTGATCACAACAAGATGCTCCATCTCTAGGCTCTGGGCATCCTCCCTGGCTGTCCCTAATGCCTGGAATGCTTTCCCTCTCATCTCTACCTACTGAGTTCTCTAGCTCCCTTTAAGTCCCAGCTAAAATTTCCTCTTCTACAGGAAGCCTCTCCTAACTCCCCCATTTCTAGTTCCTTCCCTCTGTTACTTATTTCATCTTTGTCCTGCATGTAGCTTGTTTGCATATGTTTATTTTCATGTTGTCGCCCCCATTAGATTGTAAGTTCCTTGAGTGCAGGGACTATCTTTTGCCTATTTTTTTTTTGGAGGGGGAAAGGTAGGGCAGTTAGGGTTAAGTGACTTGCCCAAGGTCACACAGCTAGTTTTGTGTGTTAAGTGTCTGAGTCTGGATTTGAACTCAGGTCCTCCTGACTCCAGGGCTGGCGCTCTATTCACTTCGCCACCTAGCCACCCCTCTTTTGCCTATTTCTGTATCCCTGGCACTTAGCACAGTGTCTGGCACAGAGTAGACACTTAATATATGTTAATTGATTGATTGATATTAGTCTGAAAACAATATGAGAATGAACTTGAAGAGAAGAGAGATGGTAGTCAGAAAAAGTGGCTGGGAGACCATTGCAGTAGTAGTATGGACAAGGGATGGCAGTAAGAATAGAGAATTAAGAAGCAAATCCGAAAGACGTTTCTTAGGGAAAAACAAATGGCAGACCTTGATGACACATAGGTTAGAGGCAATGAAGGAGATAGAATAATCAGTGATGACTAATGGTGCTACCACTTACAGATGGGAAATGGGAAAGAGGTTTAACCACTTAGACTGACTTGAAGTAAAAATGCATCTTATTTAAAGATTTTTTTTTTTTAAATAGAAACTTTGACCCTAGAAATTTATCTCTTTTTCCTTTTATATACAATAAATTCCAAAGTTTATTTGGGAGGTAGCAGAGTCTAAAAGGAGGTATTTCAAAGCTGCTGTGTCATTTAGAATGACCTACAGAGTGTCACCCGTTTTTATATAATGATACAGCTTAAAGAGAAAGGGCTTTGTATAAAATGCTCTAGGTTGACCATAATCTTTATTGAATGCATCCCATAGCTTCTTATGGAAGCTCCACCATAGTAAAGAAAGGAGAAAATCAATTTGGTTTTCTATGTAGACTTCCTATCAAGTTAGTTTTTATCATTAGCCTCTGGTTTTCCAAATCTACACAAAAACCCAGGTGGTGGTTTTGGATCTTTGACTACCTTGCTTTGTACAAAAAGGTCTGCAATTGTTCTGCTCTCGTGGGCTTACTAGGCAAGAATTTTCCTGAGAAAGGTTATTTTATTTATTTCAGTGAATATGTTTTCTTCCTGTTATTGAAAAAAGGTATGGTTATTCTTAAGTTTTCTTGTCTTTTTGTTTATTTTATTTATATATGTATATGTAAAATTTTATTTAAAAAAATTATTAGGAGGTTTCATTATACAGGTATTTCCTTGCCTGAACTTTTTACTTTCTCTTTTCATGTAAAGGATTAGATTTATTAAAAATACCAAAGCCATAGATGTTCCAGTTCATGTTTAAGAATTTTCTTTTAAAAAGTTAATCTCCCCCAGGGCACTAGGTTTTTTCAGTTGAGCAGCTGATTTGAAGTCACCAAGAGAAAGAGTGTCCTTGGTGGCATGATTTAAATAGCCCAAAAAGGGAACTTTTGTTGGACAGTGAGTTAATGCCAGTATTATAACCTCAAAATGGGTTATTGCATGCCTTGGCTTGACCCAGGGTTCATGGTATGTCATGAAGCAATGAATTGGGGCTGTTGACTAGCCTTATCTTACGGGACAATGTACTCTCCGTACACACAGAAATAAATGTTAATCTGAATCTATTAAGCTGCTATCATTTCTGGTCATAGATTCCATATAATTATAAAAGATTATTTGTTATACCATGAAAATGAAACATTTTCAGAAAATATATCCTTTATTTGGATTTTTTACCCATGTTCTCATTGGGGAAGGTCTTGAATTTGTCTTAGATCTAAGACTCTCTTTGATTCTTCCTTGACCCACACTAGTCCTCAGACAACAGTCGTCCAGCTTTCCTCGCTGGGCCCATACTCGAAGCCTTTTTATGTAAATAGAACCTGCCACAACTGCTGCTCTCCTGCTTGCTTGGCTTGGGGGATGTAGTGTCCTCTCCACCCTGCAGTGAGGCACTGCGGGAGAATTTTAGGGGCATGATGTGAGCAGAAAATGAACAGCAGTTCTCTTCTTCCTCGGCCCGTCCTCTCAGAGGGAGCCGAGGCTGGGAATCTTTAGTCTTGTTTAGGGACACAAAGATTTTTTTAAAAGGCGTTCAGACTTGCTGCAGCTAGAGTAATGGATGATGCTAAGAGAAAGTAAAACCGTTTCTTCTTTTTCTTCTATTTTGTCTGTTGAGGAGGGTGATTCTTGGACTAGACATGATGGAACTAAACAAAAATGGCTGAGAAGTACTCTCCCAGATTGGGGGAGATAGTAAGTGAGCAGCTGAGGCACAGCAGTGCTTAGTCAGGGCTGTGTTCACAGTCCTGGGCCCAAAGGCAGGAAATTTGTTGTTGTTCGGTTGTGTCTAAATATTTGTGACCCACCTGGGGTTTTGGCAAAGATACTAGAGTGGTTTGCCATTTCCTTTTCCAGCTTATTTTACAGATGAGGAAACTAAGATAAACAAGGTTAAGTGACTTACTCAGGGTCACACAGCTAGTGTTTGAGGCTAGATTTAAACCCAGGTCTCTATCCACTTAGCCACCTAACTGCCCTAAAGTCAGGAAGACCTGATTTCAAATCCAGCCTCAGATACTTCCTAGCTCTGTGACCATGGGCAAATCACTTGACCTCTCTCAGCCTTAGTTTCCTCAAATGGGGATAATGATTGCAGCTACCTCTCAAGGTTGTTGTGAAAATCAAGTGAGATATTTTTAAAGTGTTTTGCAAATCTTAAAGTGCTATGTAAATGCTAGTTATTTTTATTATGATACTGATCAGAAATGCAAACAGGGTTGGGAGGGATAGCTAACACATCAGATTACAGAATTAGGATTCAGGAGGGTTTTGATAAGTTGAAATGTAACACTGAAAATGTAAAGATTAAATTTTACCAAGACAAATGTGACCCAAGTCCTGTACTTGGGTTCAGAAATCAACTTTATGAGGGGCAGCCAGGTAGCCCAGCGAGTAAGAGCACCAGCTCCATTGTCAGGATGACCTGGGGATCGAATCTGGGCTCAGACACTTAGCACCCACCCAGAAACACCTGGCCATGTAACCTTGAGCAAGTTACTTAACCCTGATTGCTTTAAAAAAAAAAAATCAACTTTATGAATGTAAGATAGGGTAGGCATTACTAGACGATATTTCACTTCTGAAAGGATTTCAATAGACGGCCGTTTCCATATGAGTCAATAGCCAAAAAATCTAGGCTGCATTAAGAGGGCAGGCATGGTGTGCGGAGTCTGGGAAGCACAAGTCCCACCATCCTATGCCCTGACCAGACCACATCTGAAGAGTCACGTTTATTTCTGGGTACTAGAGGATCCTAGGTTTAGAGCCAGAAAGAAAGCCACCTCATCCAACCCCCTCCCAGTGGTTAAGCAGGCTGCCCAAGGTCACAGGAAAAGAGCTGGGATTTGCACCCAAGGCCTTTGCCTCTAAATCAAAGGCCCTTTCAGCTGTACCCCTCTGACTCCTACCACATCTTAGGAAGGACACTGATAAACTGGAGAGTGTCCAGAGGAGGGCAGCCAGGATGATGAGCAGACTTCTAGATCGTGCCTAAGGATGTTTACCCAGGAGAAGAAAACACTTGGGGCACATCACAGCAAGCTTCATGTGTTTGAAGAACTGCCACAGAAGAGGGAGGCATTGTGCTTGCTTTTTTCTGCCCTAAAGGACAGCACTAAGAGCAGTAAGTAGAAGCTGCAGGGAGACAAAATTAGGCTTGATATAATGAAAAATTTCCTAACAATTAGTCATCCCAAAGTGGGATGGGCTGCTTTGAGAGGTCAAGAATTGTTTTTACTAGAAGTCTGTAAGCAAAGGTTGGATGACCACTTATTGAGGGGGATTTCTGTTCAGTTGTAGGTAAGGACCCTTCTGACACTGAAAATCCATGAATCTCTTCTGGAAAGGATCAGACTCAGATGCCATGGTGAGGAAGTTGTCAGAGTGCTTACCTAATTGCTATAAACAAGTGCAACCCTTGTGTGCATCGATTTAAAGCTGTCAGGACCTTTGACTCCACCCCTCTCATTTTACTGATTATGGTACAGGTGGCAGGGCTGGGGTTTAAACAGGCACTCAAACTGCAGATCTAGAACTACAACTTCCACTGCGCCAAGTATTGTAGACTGGTTGAAGAGATGATAGCTGAACCTTACTTGTAAATATAAAAGCTGGAGGAGGGGCACAACTTGTCCCGATCTTCAAAAAGGGGAAGAAACTGAAGATCGGAAACTATGGTCTGGTGATTCTCTCAACTCCCCCCAACATTTAAGAATAATTTTTAAACATGGTTTGTGAGTACTTAAGGAACTGGGGATCACTGGGAGCCACCATGGATGGCTTCACTAGGAACCACCATGGATGGCTTCACTAGGAACATGCCATTCCAGACCAGTCTCTTTTTTTTTTTTTTTTTTGCCTTTTGGAGGGCAATTGGGGTTAAGTAACTTGCCCAAGGTTACACGGCTAGTTTTTTTTTTGTGTGGGTGTTAAGTGTCTGAGGCTGGAACTGAACTCAGGACCTCCTGACTCCAGGGCCAGTGCTTTACTCACTGCGCCACCTAGCTGCCCCCAGTCTCTTATTTTTTAAGCAGAATTTTTATCTGGTTCATCACAGCAGTGCTGGAGACTTAGCATTTTATCAGGGTGTTTGAAAGACTCTTACACGAAATCCTTGTGAAAGAGAGAAATGTTGACTAAACAATAGCACAGTTAGATAGATTTATAACCAATTAATGATTCTCCCTACCCACAACCCCCAGGAATAGAGAGAGAGGCATTGTGATAGAGTGAAGAGACCTGACCATAGAGTCAGGAAGACCTGAGTACAAGGCCTGCCTCTGCTATATCCTGGCAATGGGATCCTGGGAAATCATTTAACCTCTCAGTAACAACACCTCTAAGACTGTAAATTGCAGATTGAGTGCCAAGCTGCATTAGTAGAAGTTGTTTCCTGTAGCATTGAAATTATAGATTTGGGGTGGAGTCAAGATGGCGGAGTAGAAACAGGACCTCTGCGCGGCTCTGGCTCCCACCTCCAATTCATGTAAAAGGGGACTCTGAACAAACTTTGGGTCTACAGAACCCACAAAATGACACAAAGAAGCTAAACTCCTGCTGAGGACAGCCCGGCAGGCTGGCAGGAATCGGCCAGCGCAGTGCTCTGGGAGCCGACCCCAGCCCCGGAAAGCCTGAGGATTTAGCCCCTGGGCAGGCCTGACCAACCACCAGCTGGAGGGACTTCAGATGACCAGCAGCTGTGGTGGTTTCCAGAATTATCAACACATAGATACAAAGGACAAAGTGAGAGGTCAGTGCAGTGTAGACTTTGGGACCCAGTAGTTGTGAGTGCATCAGCTTTTGCCCCCGGGGCAAGAAGCAGCTGAGGCGCAGGCACGCAGCCACCTCCATGTGGTGGCTTCAGCTCCTGGCCTGCAGAGTGTAGGGGGACCAAGCAACCAGTCTGAGGGGTTATCACTCTTGCTTTAACCTGCTTGGATCTGGAATGTGGTCTAGGGTGGAGGTCCTAGAGTATGTGACCAGCTTGCCAGAGCCTGTGGAGGCTTCAGAGAGGGCACCCAACTAATACCTTTGGCAGCTCAGAAAACCCCAGCATTTGGGATGGAAGCTCCCCTGTCTGGTGGCAGAGTCCTACTGTGGCAAAAAGCCCAGGGGCCAAGTGACTGAGGGGTGACTTGAGCAGGCAAAGGAAGCAAAATAAACAGAGTACCCCAACTTTACACTCCTATTTTGGCGACAAAAAGGATCAAAGCATGGAACAGGAAGAAGACAGTGAAGTCAGAATTCCTGCACCAAAACCTTCAAAGAAAAATATGAGCTGGTTGCAGGTCATAGAGGACCTTAAGAAGCAAATAAGAGAAGTGGAGGAAAAATTGGGAAGAGAAATGAGAACGATGCAAGAAAATTATGAAATGAGAGTCAACAGCCTGACTGAGGAAAATAACACCTTAAAAAAAAGACTAACTCAAATGGCAAAAGAGGCTCAAAAAGCCAATGAGGAGAAGAATGCCTTAAAGAGCCAAATTTGTCAGATGGAAAAAGAATCTCAAAAGCTCACTGAGGAGAATCATTCCTTCAGAATTAGATTGGAGCAAATGGAAGCTAGTGACTTTATGAGAAATCAAGATGCTGTTAAACAGATCCAAACAAATGAAAGAATAGAAGGCAATGTGAAATATCTCATTGAAAAAACCACTGACCTGGAAAATAGATCCAGGAGAGAGAATTTAAAAATTATTGGACTACCTGAAAACCATGATCAAAGAAAGAACCTAGAAATCATCCTTCAAGAAATTCTCAAGGAAAACTGCCCTGATGTTTTAGAACCAGAGGGCAAAATAGATGTTGAAAGAATCCACTGATCACCTCCTGAAAAAGATCCCAAAAAGAAAACTCCTAGGAATATTATAGCCAGGTTTCGGAGTTCCCAGATCAAGGAGAGAACATTACAAGCAGCCAGGAAGAAACAATTTGAATATTGTGGAAACACAATCAGGATAACCCAGGATCTGGCAACTTCTACACTGAGGGATCAAAGGGCTTGGAATATGATATTCCGAAGGTCAAAGAAGCTGGGATTAAAACCAAGAATCATCTACCCAGCAAAACTGCGTATCATGTTTCAGGGGAAAATATGGTCATTCACTGGAATAAAGGACTTTCAACTATTTTTGATGAAAAAACCAGAGTTGAATAGAAAATGTGACATTCAGATACAAGAAGCTTGAGAAGGTAAACAGGGAAAAGAAATCATAAGGAACTTATCAAAGTTGAACTATTAACATTCCTACATGGAAAAATGATAATTGTAACTGATGAAACTTTTCTCAGCATGAATATAGTTGAAGAAGGGTATATGGGCATATGAATATGTATGTGAATGTGTTTACAGGTATACATAGATAGACTCAGTGATATTCTTTTGTATTCTTATACTACTTTGTTTAGGCATTCCCCCATCGATGAGCATTTTACTTTGTTAACAGTTCTTTCTGACCCAAAAAATGCTGTCCTGACTATTTTGAGGTAAATGCAACCTCTTTATCTATCTTTGACCTCTTTGGGGTCTATATCTAGCAATGAGAACTCAGGCAGAAGGTAGATTCTGGTACTTTTTCAAGAAGAAACATGAATGCAAATGGGTTTGCTAAATCTAATCAGTGGCATTCTCTCCTCCCTCCTTGCCAGTGATTTCAGCTAAATGGGGTCTGAGCATTCCCCTCCCTTTCGCTGGCCTTTCAGATTGTTGGACTTTGTCAGATTTTAATATAAGAACGTGTTAGAAATACTTTGTGGCATCATCTTGCTTGCCCTCATCTTTGTGTCCTTTTTGTCATCATCAGTTCCATCCCACTGTGGCACAGTAACAAGGGGGCTGAATATCAGAGCCAACTTAGAAGAAAAGGCGTGCTGTTTAATTACTGACTTCATTCCTAAATCATATAATGAGAGGTCAAATTTTTTAATAGCAAAAGTGATTATTATCACCTCCTTTTTTTCTTGTTCTTACCTCATCATGGTTTAGGTAGAGACAGAAAGTAGTTCTCCCAAAATGAAGAATCACCTAACATCAGCAAAAAGAATTGTGTTCCCCTCAGTTACTTTTGAGGCCTTAGTCTCCAAAGATAATATCTTTGGCTTTTCTTTTCCTTTTCTTTAATTAGATTTGTAGGACTTATTAGAAGGTTTGGGATCTTATCTTCTTGAGCAGACAAAAGTTTTTGTCTTATTCTCTTGCTTAGTCATTGCTATTATATATCTAGGTGATATTTTTTTCCTCTTATATGACTCCAGCATCTATTTTAAGCCTTCCCATAAGGCTTAGCACCAAAAATTCATAGTACAATCCAGTTATATTTTTGTCATATAAATACTGCCACATGACAAACAGCTGCTGTGTAACAGGAAGACACCCACATTCTCTGTCCACATCATTATTAGTTAACACACTAGAACTTGATAATGATATATTCCATTATAATGTGGAATTCTCTATGGCTCATGAGGAACTTCAGTTAAATAGCTTTATGTAATAGAAACGGCATTGGGTTTTAGAAGGCTTGGGTTGATGTCAAGGCCTAGCTCTAACACTTTATAGTCATGTGTCCATGGCTTAACTTGTTTAACCTTGGCTTAAGTTCGTGACCAAACAAGGGATAGAAAGGATCACAGACTATAAAGAAGACAGTTTTGATTACATAAAATTAAGAAGTTTCTGCACAAACAAATCCAAGACTGCAGGGGAGGTAGTTAGTTTAGGGCTGTTTCAGGGCAAGAAGACCCCAGGCACTCAAAGTTCCAGGGCAACATGACAGTAGAGGTTTGATTTTGAAGTTCAGAGCATCATGACAAGGGCCAGGAAGAGACTAAAGGTAGGGTATCCCATACCTTTTCACCAAATCAAGATTCCAGGAGGAACTCAGCATTGGGAGAATGGGGGATGACCATGTACAGGGACATTCCATGGTAAACTGGACTGAGGCTTGTAGGATATCCCAGGGAGAAAAAATCCTCAAGTCCTGAGAGAGATCCTAGGGTGAAATAGCAGTAGAGGTGTGATTTTTAAAGTCTAGAGGGTCAGGAACAAAGCTGGGAGGAGAGTGTAAACAACACTGCAAAAACATATAACTTTGAAAGACTTAAAAACTCTGATCAGCACAAGGATTCCAGAAGACAAGTGATGAAGCTTACTGTCCACCCACCACAAAGAGGTTGGGGACTCCAGGTGCAGAATGAGACATACATAGATAATTTCTGGACATGTCCAGTGTAAGAATTTGTTTTGCTTGACTATATTTTTTGGCGGGGGGAGGTGGATTGTTTTATCTTTTTTTTTTCCAGTAGGAAAATGGAAGGGAGAAAAAAATTTTTAATAAATGCTTAAAAAGGAAATTTAATTTTAAAAGAAAAAAGTATATAATTATAATAATAATCAGTCCTTTGTCACTCTTATTAGTAGCTCTGGTTGCCAACTCCCCCAGAGAACTTCTGTGGCATCTCTCCTCTAAACTGGGTGACTTGCTAACTCCTGAATATGTCCTGTGCCTCCCCACCTCCTGGCCTTTGCTTCTGAAAGGCCCTCTTGCCCTCAGTAGTCTCTGTTTATTGGCATCCTCTCTACCTTTTAATGCCTAGCTCAGTACCACATCTTCAGGAAGGCTTCCGGCATTGCAGCACCTAGAAGTTTCTTCATCTCCTAACTCTTCATATTCCTCATCTGCACTTAACGTTCTAATTTGTAGTGCAGTTGTTCACATGTGTTTCTTATCTCCCTCTCCTAGACTGTAATATCCTTGAAGACAAGGACCAAGTTTTTTTTTCATATATCCCCCGAGCACCTAGCTCAGTGTAGGTGCTTAATACCTAACTGAATAAAACACTGGAGGAGCATGGAGTTTGCTGGATTTTAAGTTGCTTTGGGTAAAGACTTCTACACATCCTTATATTCCCAGCACCTACCAATGCCCTGTACACAGCAGACTCTCAGTAAATGTTGAGGAGAAATAAATGGAACAAAAGGAAACTCAGGGTGTATGGATGGGACAGGTTGCTCAGCTAAAGGGCTGAATTTCTAGAACCAAAAGAAAGGCTTGTCAGCATTTTCCTGCCAGCAGAGCCTAGGATACACTAACCCAGTCAGCAAATGAAGTGGCTCCCAAGAGAGCACTTTTAGCTTCAAGGCAGGGCTAGACACAAGGTGCAGACAGAATCAGATCTTATTCCTTTAGAGACCTGGAGTAAGAAAAGTGAACTCCACCTGGAGACAAGAGTTAAGTAAGTAAGAGGGCTGACACTTATTTACTGTTTTAAGTTCTTAAAAATTCTTTACATACATAATCTCGTTTGAGCCTCAGGATGACTATATAATAAGTAATAATTCACTGATTAGTCAACAAACTCAGAGAGGTTGGTTAAGTGATGTGTCATGACACTAAGTTGCATATTCTTTCCACAGCACATCCCTGACACTAAGAAAAGACAGTTACCCCCACAGATAGAAGGACCTGCTGATTGGAAGAATGATAAATCAAAGGGAGAGCCAGAGGCTGAAACAACTTAATGTCTTAAACCAGGAGCAAGCTAATTATGTGCTTCTAATGTTCTTCCGCTTATATATAGTCTGTGCACCAAAATCCTGAAACGCTGGAATAAGAGTTATACACTTGAATAGGCTTGGAACATTATGTACTTCAGTGGCCAAATAACAGGTTCAAAGAAAAAAAATGAAGAAAAGATTGTAAATCTAGGGACAAAGTCCTCTTAGGATAAAGTTGTCCATTTTCTGACCTCATAGGTGTTAGCAGTAGAAAGCAAATTCAGAACATAGCTTCAGTAATCCAGCTGAGAATAGTCTTATACCTAGGGACTACCCCTTGGGAAAGCAGGGGGAGAGTCCTTGCACACTGAAATGTGTGTGTAAGTAAATGGGATGTCAAGGGTAAAGTCTAGCTAGATTAGCATCTTCATTGAGTGGTGCTACATAGAATCCCACTGTATAGAAATTTGGATAGACTCTTGTCACTATACACGGAATGTTGAGAGCCTTGTTGCAGCTTGTTTTTTGTTATAATGCCTTCCTCTAACATGGACCCTAAGAACTGTAGTGTAGTTATATTCCAATGTATTGAGTATCTCTACCATTTAGGCACTTAATCTACCAAGAAAACACAGGGCACGGATATTTTGCTCCTAGCTACTTGTGTGTAAAGGATTTGGAGTGTTACAAAGAGCTTCACAAAAGGCATTACAATTAGAGTCAAGTTTATTTAATCATTCGTGGGTTTTCAGCATATTAAAAGTACCATCATAGCAGAGGATTTCTTATGAAGGGTCAAATAGTATATTTCCTCAACAGGTAGCATCCCTGGGTCATGTCAAAAATCTTTCTCCTCGGGGCGGCCATGTAGCACAGCAAGTGGGGCATCCAGGTAGCGCAGCAAGTAAGGGCACCGGCTCCAGTATCAGGATGACCTGGAGATCGAATCCCAGGCTCAGACACTTAGCATCCACCCAGAAACACCTGGCCGTGTAACCTTGAGCAAGTTACTTAACCCCAATTGCTTAGGGGTGGCTAGGTGGCTCAGCAAGAGCACCGGCTCCATTGTTGGGATGACCTGGATCAAATCCGGGCTCATATACTCAGTACCACACCCAGAAATAACTGGCCGTGTAACCTTGAGCAAGTTACTTAACCCTGATTGCTTTAAAAAAAAATCTTTCTCATCTCTCAGTTGCAGAACAAAAGTGTCACATCTGTACTACATGGAAAGCCTCTGGCTCCTCCCACCATCACCCTCCAACAGTCATGAAGCTGAGAGAGAATCTGTTTTTAATCCTTCTAATCTTTACTTCAGTAGTAATTGTTTGCACTGAGTAGAAAGATGATTTTCACAGAATCACAAAGTCTTAGGGTTGGGAGGTACCCTAAAAGCTATCTAACCTAGCCCATACCTGATAGGGGGTCCTGGTATAAGAACCCGGTCCATTGATCATCTGCTCAAACACCTCCTTGGAGAGAGAAGCTGCCACTTTCCAAGGAAGCCTGTGCCACTTTGGTGCCACACTAAGCACTTTGACATTTCTTCTAACATCAGGTCTGAATTACCTTTTAGAATTACCCATTGCTCCTGGTTATGCCTTTTGGGGCTGAATAGAACAAGCCTGAAGTGTCTGCCAGCTCTTGAGATACTTGGAGACACCGACCATAGTCTCCTTGAATCTTCTTTTTCCAAGCTCAGTCAGTTCTTACGTGACATGGATTTTGTCCCCTTGCCTGGTCAGTTAGCAAACGTTTATCAAGTGCCTACTACGTGCCAGGTGTTGTGCTAAGTATTGATCAGTTCTACTGTTGTGCCTGTTGGTTTTACCAGTGCTGGTGGGGCAGTAGTTACTTGTTCCTCATTTTCCTAAAAAAGTTGGACTTAGATGAAGGAGAGAAGAAATATCTGTGTCTTAGTTAAATCGCTGTCCTTCTAAAGCCTCCATCAAACTGGCCTTGATGCACCTCATGTTACATCTTTTGTCTCCTGCCTTTGAACAGGCTATCCCCAGTGTGTGGAATGCCCTCCTTCCAAATGTCTGCCTCCTACAGGCTCTGCTTTCCAAAACTCATCTTTAATGCTCTGCCACATGAGATCTTTAGTGATTCCCCCCAGCTGTTAGTGCCTCCCTGACAAAAATATTACCTTGTCCTTATTTTGTATATACTTAAACCTGTTGCCTTCCCCTAGAGTAGATGAGCTCCTTGAGGGCTTTATTTTTGTCTTCCTTTCTAAGCATCTAGCAAAGTACCTGGTCCGTAAGAAGCGTTTTGATTGGTAAATATCTAACAGAAGGGGTTTATTTCCTTGTTTAATTCTGATCTTAGTCAAATGGCATGCAGTTGTCTGTATTTTAAGTAGCTAGTCAAATGCACGAAGTGTGTAATGCTTTGCTAGTAATTTGAATTCTCACAAACTCAGTTGTGTCACTGGATCAATGGAAATGGAACTGAGACATCATACTACATCTTACCTTCCAAGTGAAGGGAAATAACAGAACCTCTTGTCTCCCTTCAGAACATAAAAAGGCTGCTGCAGAATCCCAAAGTAACAGAGTTTGACGCTGTGCGCTTGGTGATGCTTTATGCCCTGCATTACGAACGGCATAGCAGTAATAGTCTTCCCGGACTGATGATGGACCTCAGAAATAAAGGTGTTTCAGAGAAGTATCGAAAGGTAATCTCTATGGAAGTCTCTTTCATCAGATTGAGGGATGGGGGAGAAGAGGAGGCATTGTAAAGTAGCTTGCCTTTGGGGAAAGTAATTTAGCCAGAAAATGTCAACTTAGAAAACACCTTTTTGTGAATAAAAACATGGTGATTTGATGTTGAGTTATCAAAGTATAGAATGGAACATTGGTTTTATTTCCTCGTGGGAGGATTTAGGATTTCACTGAGACATAGGGAAAATCCTGTATGGAGTGCGCTTCTGGTTCACATAACCAGCAAGCTAGAGGACTAGACATTTTCTCTGATCCTCATAACTTCTCAAACTTCTCCAAAATAAGAATTATGTACAAGAGATAAAGCAATTTTAGCTCTGTCCATGGTCTAGGACACTGAAAATGCTAAAGAGGTAACAGTTCAATGAACTAACAATAGAGGATTGCTAACTCTCTCTCTCATTCTCTCTCTCTCTCTCTCTCTCTCTCTCTCTCTCTCTCTCTCTTTCTTTCTCTCTCCCTCTCTCTTATTTATTTATTTATTTTTGCTTTTTGGAGGGGGGAGGGCAGGGCAATTGGAATTAAGTGACTTGCCCAAGGTCACACGGCTAGCAAGTGTGTCAAGTGTTTGAGGCTGGATTTGAACTCAGGTCCTCCTGATTCCAGGGCCCTTGCTCTATTCACTGCGTAGGCGCCCCAGGATTGCTAACTCTTCACAGACTTAGTGCCGCCTCTTCCATCACCACCATGCTCCAGCAGCAGGGCTGGGTAGGCAGACCCTTGGGCTTACAACGGAATTCCTCTACCCTTCACAACCCTCCCCTCAGTGCCACTAGAAAACCAAAAGGCAGAATTTCACTCAGGCTGGGACTGCCATGTAGTAGTGCTCTGCCACAACAGATTTCAGTTAGAGAATTGAGGAGCATAGAACTTGAACAGGACATGTGTGACTATGGCACTCTACTAAGTCTGAGGAAAAGAGCCCTTCATCCAGTTGGGGGGGGGGAGAGGTCAGGGGGCAGGTGCTGGGAAGCGCAGTTCTGTCATTCTAGAAGTCACTTGGAGTAGAGACCAAGGACTGTGAAAATTGAATTGCTCAGCATGGGACAAGACTGAGATGGCATTGAGGTCTAGCCTACAGGGAAACTACAATCAGAGGAAGAGGAGTCAAAAGTGAACAATTGGGAAAAATAAGAGGGAAACATTGAAATTACCAAAGATCTCAGGAGAGAGACAATTCAATTAAGACCTTGAGCATAAGGAGATAAACCAAGAGGGAAACTATTGATAACATAAGAGTAATGTGTCCTTCAGATCAGCTAAAAGAATCTAAACATCTATGAATAAAAATATTACAAGACAGAGGAAAATGATTTGACATCTGCTGAGGCAGAGGACTGTGTAGATTCCCTAGAGAGTATGGAACCAACACAGGTTGTTCCTGAAAGGTTTAAAAGAGAAATAAGAATTATGAAAACCAAATGTATTGCCTGCACAACAAAAATAAGTGGGAGAATTTTAAAAAATATAAATGCATGGTGGTAAGTCTTACCAAAGAAACAAAAGCAAGAATAGCTAATTGGAAATGTAAATACATAGAAGTAAAGGACAATCTTGAAAAAGAGAAGCAAAAAGCAATAATATTAAAAGAAAACACAATCTCCATACAAGCAAAACATATTGATTTCAAAGACAAGGACATGTAGAGACAACTTAAGAATTTTAGCACTCCCAAAAGAAAACAAATTTTAAAAACCCGAACACCTCTGTGAAAGAAATAATACAAGAAAATTGCCCTGAATATATGAACCCAAAAAGACAAAATACTAATTGAAAAAATCCACAGATCTCCTCCAAAAAAAATTAAAAACAACCCTGTGCTACCTATAAGACACACAGTGGCTGAATTTAATAGTTACATTAACAAAAAATTCTGCTTGTGACCAGGAAAATACCTTCAGACATTTAAGGAAATTCAAATAACAAGACTTTTCTGCATCCCCAAATACCATAGGAGGGAATGGAATAATTTGTTATGAAAAGGTTCAAAATACAACCCATTTGTGGCCTGCACCACAAATCTGAAATCTAAATGAGTCTAAATATTAATTTCAGAAGATTAATGTTCAATAAAAAAAAGAAATGTTCAAAGCATTCATAGAAAGAAACCCAGACCTGAAGGAATTATTTGCTTTTTAAACATCCCAGACATGAAATATACAATAAAGGTAAACAAATAGAGCAGCCAGTGGCAAAAATAACAACAGAGAGACCATTGAGAGATTTCAAAAGTACACAAGTTCTCAAGAGTGAAAGCAGAAGTGAAATAGAATTGATGGTAGAGAAACAGGCCTGAAACATCCTTCACTTACCTTTACAACACCCTGCCTCTAGATAAATTGCTGGATTTTTTCTGGAATCAAATTACAGAATGAGAGGGTGCATAAAAGGGGAGGTAGGCAGGGAAAAGATAGAGGAGAATATGTGATGTACTGTAATCAAGTCAAAGGTTAACAATGAAGGAAAAATAACTCTTGTCATTTCTCAGGAAGAAGAGAGCCCAAAGAGGAGTGGTTCATGAGAAAAAGGGAAAGATTGAAAAGGGGACAAATATGGGGCGGCTAGGTGGTGCAGTGATTGGAGCACCAGCCCTGGAGTCAGGAGGACCTGAGAGTTCAAATCCAGCCTCAGACGCTTAACACTTACTGGCTGTGTGACCTTGGGCAAGTCATTTAACCCCACTTGCCCTACCTTCCCCCCTCCAAAAAGCAAAAAAAAAGGGGGGGGGGACAAATAAAGGGGGAAATCTTGTTTCATTGGTCAGAGGAAATAATTAATGCTTCTGTTGAGGAAGAAGGATATCCTATAAACAGTGATGGGGACCTTACACTGGGTATAATCTGCTCTTCTTGGAGAGGATACTCATCCTGCCTCAGGAAAAGGGGAACAGGCAAATGACACCTAGAAGAGTGGGAAGACAGGGAGAAGATTTCAAGGCACTTGGGGGGAAAATGCCCATGGAAAAGGCAGATGTTAATAATAAGCTGCATAGTCAGGGACACAGGAAAATCCATACTGTGGCACAATATCCTCTTTTTCACCTGCTGGAATTGGTATTTCTAAGAGTGCAACACAGCAGAAAAGGGGACCCTGGGGGAAGTAACGTAGAAACTGTTTAGAAGAGGTAACCCAAAATAGGTACCATAGAAGCTTTAATTGCATGAGGGAATACAGAGACTAAAGAAAGTAAAATAAGTAAAAGTGTCATGAATTAAAGAATAAAAGTATAAGACAGAAAGGGAAGAAAAAATAATGAAGAGAATAAGAGGAAGAAATTTTTTACAGAAAAAGGCACAGAAAATAAAAATTTTAAAACAAAAAAAAGTTGAAAGGGATGAGAAAGAAGGATTTTACTTGACTGGAACAGACTAGGCAAGGGAGAATCAAAAACAATGGAATTTAATCCAGATTTTGATAAACTGGAAAACATAAATTACTTTCCTGTTTTTCCAAATAGGAAAGAACCTTTTGTTTGATAAAAACTACTGGGAAAATGAAAAAGCAATTTGGTAAAAATTAGGTCTAGTCCAGTATCTTATACCATATTTCACATGGATATGTGACCTTAATATTAAAGCTCTACTAGAAAACTAGAAGAAAAGCAAATTCTATGTGTCTCACAACTAGAAGTAGGAGATGTATTCTTTTTAAAAATATTTTTTATTTCAGTAAATATTTCCCAATTACATATAAAAAATTTTGAGTTCCAAATAATGTCTTTCCTTCCCATCTCTTCCCCCTGATTGAGGAGGGAAGCAGTTTGAAATGGATTGTGCATGTGAAGTAATGCAAAACATATTTAGGAGGTTGGTTTTTTTTTGCTTTTTGGAGGGGGAAAGGTAGGGCCGTTGGGGTTAAGTGACTTGCCCAAGGTCACATGGCTGTTTTTTGTGTTAAGTGTCTGAGGCTGGATTTGAACTCAGTACCTCTTGACTCTAGGGCCGGTGCTCTATTCACTGTGCCACCTAGCGACCCAAAGGAAATGTATTTTTAACAAAACAATGGATAGAGGAAATCACAGAAGACAAAATAGGTAACTTCTGATTATATGAAACTAAAAAGCACCTGCACAAATAAAATGAATGTACCAAGGATAAGAATTAAAGCAGTCAAAGGAGATAAGGGTTTGGTGTCCAAGATACATGAACAATGAATAGATTAGACCAAAAGCCATGTCTACAGTATATAAATGGTCAAAGGGTATAAAACAGACAGTTCTCAAAAGAATTGCAAACTTTTAACATGTATATAAAAGAATACACCAGATCCCTAATAATAAGAGAACTGTACATCAAAACAACCCTGAGGTTTTACCTCATGTCTCAAAAATTAGCAAAGATGGAAAGTCAGTGTTGGAGAGGTTGTGGAGAAGAGATTCACTGGTGCATTGAAGGCCTCAAAGCTGTGAATCAGTACAGCTATTTTTTTTTTTGGTTTTGGGGGTTGTTTTTTTTGGGGGGGGGGGTTTGGAGGGCCATTGGGGTTAAGTGACTTGCTCAAAGTCACACAGCTAGTAATTGTATCAAGTGTATGAGGCCGTATTTGAACTCAGGTCCTCCTGACTCCAAGGCTGGTGCTCTATTTACTGCGCCACCTAGCTGCCCCTTTTTTTGTTTGTTTGTTTGTTTTGTTTTCTTTTTTCAGTATAACCATTTTTGAAAGTGACTTAGAATTATGCAAATAATGTGAGTAAAATATCCATTCCCTTTGACCCAGGGATTCTATTACTGGTCATATACCTCAAGAAAACAATTAAGAAGACCCTATATATACCAAAATATTTGTTGCAGCACTCTTTGTGATAAGCAAAGAATTGGAAATAAAATTTAGCCATTCCACAAGTAATGGACTCTAACAAATCATGGTACATGAATGTAATGGAATATTACAGGGCTATAAGAAAGGAAAAAATGTGATGAATGAAGAGAAGTATGGAAAAATCTCTATGAACAGATGCAAAGTGAAGTAAGCAGAGCCAAGAAAACAGCACACACAATGGCTGCAGTGATGTAAATGGAAAAATACAACCACCAAAAAAGTCAGAAAGGAATGTTGCAAAATTATAAAGCACAAGTATAGCTCAAAAGAACTCTGAGAAGACATCCCTCAGTATTGTACAGAGGTACAAATGGTGTACATTTCACTTATTTTTAGAATTTTTCAACATATTTGTCAGGTATGCTGATTTGTTTCCTCCTTTTTTTTCTTTTTTGTCTTTAAAAAATATTTGTTATATAGGATGGCTGTCTGGGAAAGGGAGGAGAAGGGATACTGGGGGAAATTACGGTGATGTTAAAAGCAAAGGACACCAATAAAAGCTTATTTAAAACAACCACCAAAAAAAAACACATTGAAGGCCACAACATGACTTTCCATACTGTACGTGACTTTACCCCTTGAAAAGGAATGTGATGAGAGCTAGTCATCTGTGAGGTGTATCCTGAGACACTGCCATGTAACCAGAGTTTCTTCTCTTTTTCTCTAGCTGGTGCCCGCCTTGGTTGAATATGGTGGCAAACGAGCAAGGGGAAGTGACCTCTTTAGCCCCAAAGACGCAGTGGCTATTACCAAGCAGTTCCTCAAAGGATTGAAGGTATTAAGATCTGTCATGTTTCCCTAGATGAGAAGTAGCTGAAGGTCAAGAGGTTGCAAGTGAGTAAACGAACAAATACAAATGTTATTAAAGTATCTTTTCACCACTCAGCGTTAAGTGACTTGTTCAGGGTCACACAACTAGTTGTGTCAAGTGTCTGAGGCTGGATTTGAACTCAGGTCCTCCAGACTCCAGGGCTGGTGCTCTATCCACTGCATCATCTAGGTGCCCCAAACTTTAAAGTACCTTAAAATTGCTGCTGATTGCATGCCGTGCCAAGTAAATGATTAGAGTAGATGTCCTAGAGAAAGTTTCATCTAGGCAGTTAGGTAACATAGGGGACAGAGGATTTTGAGTCCAAATCCTGAATCCATATCTGACCTCAGACACTCACTAGCTGCGTGACCCTGGGTAAGTCATTGAATCTCATCTGTAAAATAGGGATCATAGTATCACCTACCTTACAAGATTGTTGTGAGAAAATAAAATAACATATATAGAGTGTTTTGTAAACCTTAAAGTGACATTTAAATGCTAGCCAATATCGTTATATAGGATTTTTCATTACTGGAATAGGATTAGCATAGGATTTAATAGTGGAATAGGAAATAGCGAAAACAAGTTCTAGCCGATTGAGGCAGCTGGTGATGCAGTGATAAGGTGGTAGGCCTGGAATCTGGAAGATCTGAGTGCAGATTTGACTCAAATACTTGTAGCTGTGTGACCCTGGGCAAGTCACTTAACCTGTAAACCAGGGATATTACTAGCACCTCCCTCACAAGGTTGTTGTGAGAATCAAGTAAGATAATATTTGTAAAAAGCACTTAGCACAGTGCTTGGCACATAGTAGGTGCTATGTAAATGCTTATTCTCCTCCCCCAGTAGACATTTAAGGCTGAAAAGACAAACAATACAGTTATTAGACATAGTGAATTTTCCTTCACGTCTTTCCTTTTCCATTCTGTTCTGCTTGTTATTTTTAACACCAAATAACGTCACCAAAGGAAATCATTGAAGAGAGGGTGATAGATAAGTTTATAAAAATCCTTTTCCATGCCTATCTCTAAATTATATATTTTCTACAGGGTAGGAATACCTCATGATAAAGTAAATACTGAAATGAGTCTAGAATACAGTTTCAAACTATTTCATAGAACTCTCCCTCTTTTTCTGATCTGATCTTTTTCTGGTCATTAATATGTTTATATTGTAAAATATCTGATGAGTGATATAAGAACCATTTCCCTCTGTCTTAGGGAGTGGAAAATGTTTACACACAGCATCAACCTTTCCTATATGAGACATTGGACCATCTCATCAAAGGGAAGCTTAAGGAAAATCAGTATCCTTACTTAGGCCCCAGCACATTGAGAGACAGGTAAGAACAAGACTAACAAAAACCCTTAATGACACAGACCAGGAAAAATGAGCCAAGAAAAAAGCGAGGACACATTAAGGGGACTTCTATTCCAGGGGAGCAGCATGGCCGAGAGAAGTGACAGTTCTTTTGGCCCTAGGAGCTAGCTCCAAGATTGGGATATAGTCATATAAAACATTTGCCTGGTCCTCAAACGTGCTTGGTTTTTGAAGTCAAGCTTCAGATAGTCCTGCAAGCCCACCAAACAGTGTCATATTTGCTTATTAGAATCTCACAAATCTAGTGTACCCTCAGAGCTCAAGCCCATGGCATCTGGGGCTTGGGGCATAAACACCCAGAATAAATTCCCTACTTGATTATGGTCTGAAGCAGGTTGTTGCTATTTTTGGTTGTGACTGGACTTTGCCAAATGTGCACAGCATGCAAGCTGAGAGCCTTGCTTAATGAAGTCACAGTTGCTAAATTACACAATCCGTGCATGGCTTTTGTCATGGGGACTGGCTAAAGGAAGCAGTTGGTTGAAATGATCCTTTCTAATCCAACGATCAGGCAGTTTTGGCAAAAACAAAAACTTGTCCACCACAGCTTAGACCAGCCTGAATTATAAAGCATGTACACATACAGTACCTAGTACTAAAGTAGGTGCTAATATTCTATATCCAAGATCATAGGTACAGTGTATTAGAAATCTAGATTATTGTATGTAACCTAATCTGTTCTGGGAAATTCACATGGGATCTGAGTGATAATTTTTTTTATTATTTCTATAATCACTGTACTATTTTAGCTAAGAGTTGTAGAATCTTTGAAAGAACAAGACTTTACAAACATGATTAATTTCCTGAAAGTATTGTGATCAGCACAGATGAATATTCTTTGGAAGAATAAAATTCCTTCCTTTTTTCCATAGGGCTTTTTCTGCCCTCTTTCAAAAATCTGCAATTTCCATGAAAGAAGATGGAAATGACCTTTTACAAATCCAGGGCCTGATAACAATGTTTGGAGTTTAATTCAGAACATACAGTCATTCAGATGAAATATATTAGAGATCTCAGGATCAAGGCTCAGAAATGTCAGTCCAAGCCTAGTTAGCCATTTGCTAGATAGTTTGAAAACTATGCTTGTCCTTCTTTCTATTCATTATTCGTGGATGTACTATGCTTTGTTTTTTGGAGGGCAGTTGGGGTTAAGTGACTTGCCCAAAGTCACACGGCTAGTAAGTGTGTCAAGTGTCTGAGGCTGCATTTGAACTCAGGTCCTTCTGACTCCAGGGCTGGTGCTCTATTCACTGCGCCACCTAGCTGCCCCTCCTGGATGTACTATGGGGCATTACAATTAATTGGATAAGAATAAAAACTATATTTTACAATGAATTATGACTTACATATAAGAAAAACTATGGGACGTTGGTAATACCATTTACATCTAAATGGAAAACTATGAGTCACAAAAGTAGTTTCGTGTGCGGTTTATGTTAACTGTCCTCTCTGATTTCTTGGGATTAATTTCTAGCAAGTGCAGAGTAGTGCCATTCTAACAGCATGCACAGTTCTTGCTGCTATTTTTTCCTACCACTCACCTGAATGTGTATCCAGATAACAATACAAGTGCTTTATAGTTGGATGTCTGCAGAGGGCCTTCATAAACCTGGTATTGTTTTTCATTCATTGTGAAATACTAACTCAAAAACCACACACACACACACACACACACACACACACACACACATACATACATACACACACACACCCCACCCCCCTGGAAACTTGGGACTTGTGCTCTTTCGAGGGTACCATTGGGTTCTTTTGGCCAGTTGAGATCTTAGTTAACAGCTTGATGAGGTGAATACATCGTAACAGTCAGAATCAAAATTTTGCTTGACTCTACTTTTCAGCCTTGTATTATTAAAAGCCAGAGAAGAACCCTTAAAACTATAGGATACACCCTAAGTCATTTGTAATAAAAATACAAAGCAGGAACTCCAGGTTCACTTTGGGAAGTGGGGGATGGGTATTTTGTATTTTGCTGATCTTTAGAATTACTATAGCAACTTAGGTTTTATAGGCTTACCATTTGCAAAATATTTTCATATATATTATCTAATTGATAACAGTCTTGTGAATGTGGAGAGCAAATATCAATCTCTCTGTTTCATATGTGAAGAAATTTAAGATTCAGCCAGGTTGTCACTTTGCCATGATCTTAAAAGTTGTGTGGCAGAGGCAAGACTCAAATCCAGGGCTAGTGACTCTGCCAGAAGTCCAGCCCATGGACATAATCATCGTTTTTGATGACATATAGTACTTTAAGGTTTATCAAGCACTGTCCTCACAAACCCCCAGAACGGTAAATACCACTTAAGTTATGACCTTAGAGAACTGAAGCAGCTCTCCCAGACTCACATAACCAGTAAATGTCCAGCAGGAGTTGGATCCGGTTCCCTCTGGAGTCCACTGTATTCTCTCTCCTGTCTTTGGAAAGAAGAACACTTAGAGTTGTGGGAATTAGAGTTCAGATTGTGCCCTGCCCAAGGCCTCACAGGTAGTAAGTAGCAGAAGCTGAGGTCCCCAATCCGGTCTCTTGACTCCAGATACAATTTCTGGACCATCTCGGACCTGCCACAATCATCAGCTCCTGACAGAGTCCCTGTCCCTGAGGTGGTCCACATACAGAGGAGGGGAGGGAATCGGGTGACTGACTGTGGTCTGCCTCGTATTGAGTGTGCTGAACTTGAAATCAGGAGAGCTGGGTTCTTCTACTGGCTCTGATCCAAGACAGGTTAGTTGACAAGGTCAGTCAGCAAGCATTTGACACTTACTGTATGCCAATCCTGTCCCAATTTCATAATAATGTCGTCATCTGTAACCTAGTAATCATAATGGTTATGCTGCCTACCTCATGGAGTGGTTAGGGTGAAATCAATTTGGAAACCTTGGAAAGTGTTTTAAAATGTGAGCTTTCATGTAGTGAAAAAGAAAATTATTCCTGCCCCTTCCATATTTGCTCTCTTTTTTGATAGATTGCTCTAATTTTGATAGAACTTTCTCAGTTTTAATCTCAGATACTGCAAAAGAAAATATAGCAAGAAAAAAAATAAGTAACAAAAAATTAATTGCATAGTGACAATTTCCTAACTGACTGGTACATTTTTATCTGGCACATAGACACTGTATATCATTTAAATAGCATAGACTAAGAAGAAACAACCCCAGTCCAGTAGAGAGAAAGCACTCATAGCTGGACCCTGGCTCCATCGGTTGATATCCCATATTTTGTGTGACACTGTAAGCTTCTCCCACAACAATTTGATGACGTGGCCATTGGAATAAGGCTAAATCCTGTCCATCTCCATGCTTATGTAATCGTGACCATGTAGCGTTCTGATACCTGGTTTTGTTTTACACTGTTTCCCCCTTAATTATCCTACAGACCCTTTTGGGGTTTTCCTTAACTCTGCTGCATCTCAGGAAGATGAAAGGAAGGAAGATTTTCATCCACCCCTAGAGCAGGACAGCTCATCTTTAATATCAGAATGGGACTGGTGACAGTGAGCACAAATGGGCAGATTGAGGGTGCAGGCTTTTTAGGAAGTAAGGGCAATGCAACAAGTTGGTGAGTGCTGGCCCCTTCTACCTGGCCTTGTTTCTTTATACAGCACTTTTTCTTTGTTGTAAAGTTTTCAGGCATTAAATTAGATTGCAATATAGCCATATCCACATTGGGTTTTGGAGGTAAATATTTCCTACATAATCTTACTCCTCCTGTAATACAAGGTAGATTTCCATTAATCCTTTTTGTTAGTTCACTTTCTTACTCTGAAACTGCCTGCAGTTCGTCCTTGATAGAAACAAGCGCTCTGAGAGACTGGTGAAAAAATGGAACCACATGAGTACGAATTTCAAGGGGAGTCAGTTTAAAGAGATCACATTCTCCCTTTTTTCACTGGTTCAGTAAGGTCTTAGTAGAACCATTTATTTGGGGTCCCATGAAAGGTTCAGTCTTTTTTGCTGTAGGAGCTTTTGCCAACTTCAGTTAAGTACCCATGCTTAAAATCCATGTATATCTTTAAAATTAGTATTTCCACAAAGCTAATAAAAATGGTACTTTTCCTTAACACTTGGTTTTCTGCTTATGTTTTCCGTAGTTGTCAGTATTGATTTCTAGAAGAATTGGAGTTCGTGAAAGTTTATTTTTTTTTTTAACAGTTTGATGCAAAACCACCTGGGTTCTCAGGGTATCCTTGAGTTTCTATTGGCAGTTTGCTCCTTTTGTGTGTCCTGACTGCTGTTTTCAGATGTTTGCTTTCTGCATTAATTAACGCTTCCAGTTGCCATGGTGAATTACTGAGCACAGGGAGATGTACACAAAGGAATGAACTTGTATACCCTCCTTGGCTTTGACCATCACACCAGAAGACTTACTGTATATCCCACCATTGGTGTCATCAGCTCAGTATCTTCTTTCATTTTAAAAATCATCAAGGGAAGGGAATAAAACAGAGAATTATCAAGGATGTGGGATTGGGACAGAGAGGGCGATAAGGGAATATTATCATCATTGTTGTTATTTTATGTTCTTCCTCCCTTTCACTTGAGTAAAATGTGGGAGGCTCAGAAAAACATTTGTTAATATTTCTGTAGCAAAATCTGACAGCATCATGTTTGGTAGGTACATGGAGCCTACCTGCTCCCTGTCACTGCCCTTGTATCTGTGCTTTCCATTACATTTATATAACTAACTCCCACAGTTTACCATCCCAAGCATTCTCTTCATTTTCAAGTAAATGCAACTCAACAAAAATGCTCTGACATCCTGAAATTACCAGGCTGTGGTGCTTTATGCTCTGGCTGTTCTAAGAGCCCACTTCTGTTTATTTTTTCTCCTACCTGAGTGTACCCCAGACACAGGTGATGGTTAGAGTTAAGCCATGAAGAGGAGAATCAGCTCTCATTAGACCACTCTCCATTTTTTTTGTAACTAGGGTAGACTGAAAGCACAAAGCAAAGGTATTTTCATCTCTTTATCTCCTGATGGGGAGTGGTCACTAAACTGTTCAGAGACTGAAGCATTCTTCCTTCCTCCTTATTATAATAACCTAGGTAATTTTTAGGGATTTAATTTTTTTTAACTACCTAGAGTAGCCTTTTTACTCACCATAAGTAGTACAGCATATGAGAAATTAATACCAGGGAGCTTCATTATCTAATAATATAGCATGTTCTGTGTCCAGAGGTCCACCCTTGATTCTAAATATCTTGACAGGCTATTTTTAAAAAATTGATATCTGCACATCAAACTATCCCTGTATATTTACATTCTAAACTTTACTACTTTAAGTTAACTGGTTAGGTTAACTGTCCTCGGGTCCATTCATGTTGTCATACTTAGGTATGTGACCCTCAGAACTGAAACTTGTCCTTTTTGATGAAATATTTCTGATTGCTTTCCCAAGCCAATGATCTTGCTAGGCAGAGCAAATTTCATGAGCAGAGTGAACAATTTTAAGACTTTTCTGCATTTGCCATAGGAAGTATGGTCAGAGTTTTATGGCTCAGTGAAGGCATTTCTAATTAAATCCAGTTATTGATTATTCAGTCCCCTCCCTGTAACATTCCTAGAGAAGTTGAGGACAGACCTTGACTTTCATCCTCTTCATTGTTTCTAGGGGAAATGCCAGTGAGTAATACAATGACCCGTATCAGTGGGAGAAGAAGAAACAAGGGTCTGTTGCAGAGTCCACAGAATGATTCAACCCCTGAATAACTATAGGTTCACAGTACTTAGCAAAAACTCATAGCCCTAAAGCCATACTGCTTCACAGTGGGCCTACACTAAGCAAGGAGAGGCTCTGTCAATAATGAAAGGGAGGACGGGAAGGAAGAAGTCCAGATGTTGCAGGAAGTGTTAATGATGCATGGAAAATAATAATGCTTTTCTCTGTATTTCTAAAGCTCTCTCCTTGCAACCTAAAGTACCAAGTTAGTATCACAGTAATATCTCACCCCGGCTAAGAGAAACTGTTCGGCTCATAATGCCATCTTTCATGTCAGTTTTGAGAACAAGGCCATTTATAATGGTGAGAGATTCTTTTTGTGGGGGAAGGGGTCCTTATGAGCAGAAGGCCTTCTTCGCCTGGGATTTTGGGCTCTGTTCCAGAATGGGTAATTGTGTTCTGACTTCCCCAAATTCTCTTTGCCCTCTGAGTCAGAGCAAACATTTCAGGTTTTCTTCTTCTGGACAGAGGCCTGATATTGTGCCTTAGGAGTTAAAGAACAATTGCATCTTAACCCTTCAGTGGCCACTTTATGAGGTGATTTCTATGTAAGCACATATGTTTATAAAGTCCTTGGGAGGTGCTCTATGGATAATTCAAAAAAAGACAGTTTTTGAGAGTTGCTTATTTGTGTGTGTAAGTGCACGTGCACATAATGGGCTTGTGATGAGGTCCTGCGTAGCTAATGATTTAATCTCTCTCAGCCTTTAATTTAGTGGTTCTATTTTGGGCAAATATAAGGTTCCTACTAAACCTTAGTCTTTAATAAGAATTTTTTGCCTCCAGTTTGGTAACTAGGCAATAGATTATGCAAATCAGAAGGTAGAATAAAACGTATCTCTACCGCATTGGGAAACTCCCCTCATATTTATGAAAAGCCACTTCTCGCTATCATTTGCCTATAGGATTTGAACTGTGACAGCAGACGAGTACCTGTCACTTTACGAAGTCTCAAAACAAGCAGCTCCAGCTATTAATATTACAGTCTAACCACAGAACAGAAATTAGCATTTGGAAGAAAGTAACCTACCCAGAATCCAGTGGTGACTTAAGCCTGAGAGCCTGTGACACTCCAGAGGCAAGCTCTCCAGCTTGACAAGGGTACATGATGATAGTGTCAGCACTGGCCTGCCCTATGAATGGGTTGTTAGCTTTTCCCAGCATGACCGTTTTGTGTGGTTAGGTCTCTATGCAAAACCACATTCCTGCTGCTCACCTTAAGATGCTGAATCTCCAGAGGTGAAACTCAGGCAGGATTCAAATGGTGGAGTATGTGGGATGGAGGTGTTAAAAATGCAGAGCCATCTTTTCTTCTTGGAAGAACATCAAGGTACGCCCTTCTTTGGTAAACTAAAATGTGCTGAGACATACCCCCTGTTCTCTGTGCCTGTGGAGGTGAAGACAGCTTGCTATTTCAGCCCTGCAGCTGTTTTTCTGCAAAGTCCAGCCTTCTTTTTTCATTGTTTAGTCTCAAAGGCAAGCTCTATGCATTTCCAGGGATTTAGTCATAAGTCCCAAAGCTGTTGTAGACCCATCCCCCCAGATGGTCCTTTCACCCAGATCAAAGGCCTGAACTTTAGAAGGCACAGATTGTGGACACTTGACCATGCACTGAACATGGAAAAATGCCAAGAGGAAAAAAATAGAAGACTAAAGGGTTATTACTTAAAGAGAAAAAGGAACTTTGACTATTTTAAAATAATTGCTGAATATGTAACATTTTTACATTGTATGAAAATATAAATATTGATATTGCATGAAAATAAATTACATTGCTTAAATGGGAAATAAATGCACACTGATTTTGTCTCAGTTTGCCACTGTTGCATGAGGTAGATCTTGTTTTGATTTTAAGAAATGAGTTTAGGATTGGTAGCAGTGTGAGTTCAAGTTCAGGTCTCAAAGTGAAATTTCAGAAAGGTTTTCCTAACCCTTTATTAGTTGCAAAGTACTAAGCTCTGTCCAAGAGGTCTGGTTCCTTTCATGGGTTCCCCTACAGTGCAGTAGCCATTTAAATAGGTGTTTATAACTGTCACCAATTGCTTTTATTCCCTTTAGAGTTTCACAAGAGAAGGTACATGCTACAGAATGCCCCACTGACTCTTTTGAAGTGTTTTTGAGGCAGTACCAGAAAGGACGTGGCTTTTGCTTTTTTGAAAGTCACATGCTTTGCTTGAAAATGGTTGCTTTGCAGAGTAAATGCAGCAGTAGATCTTTCCGCTTGATTCAGCGGTGTAGTCTTAATTAATGTGCAGTATGTGATTTGACACAAACACTTTTGATTTCAGTGATTCTCTCCGTGCAATAGCTTAAGAAATAGCAATCCCGTGAGAGGCAAAACAAAGCAGACCTTGGTGATTTTTTGTTTTTCACACCAGTTCTTTTTCCTTTTTGCACTAAGAGGTGATAGAAGACCCAGGAATATTTTATATGGAATCACTTTGGTGAAAATGGAAAATCAGTGAAACAGCTCAACAGTGTCAGAGCCAGCTCAGCAGATGAGTCATTGGCGAGTTGAAGAACCATACCCCATGCATTCGATATTCTTGATTTAGCAGAGGTTTGGGGTGTGAAGGTTTCTGGAGAAAGTTGAGGTTGCTACATGTACAAAATTATTGCTCCTGTCTCATGGGGAAAGCCAAGTGCCTCAGAACTAGAGTGCTTTCTGAAGTTTTGGATAGAGGCTGCTCTCACCGCATTCTACCAAATATGGCTGAGTTGCTTGTACATGAAAGGAGATGTTTATCACAAGCATAAATTATTTTTACATTGAAAGCTGATTCCACAATACAATAAAGGACTCTGGAGCTTCTTGAATATAAAAGATTATTTCTTCATTTTGTCCCTGCAATCATTAGTGTGCTATTTTAAAACCTCTGTATGGGGATTATAGGACATCCGCTCATAAATAAGGAGTAAATGATTATTCGGCATTTCCAAGATTCTGTTTCCTGCCAATTGAAACCTTTCATTCTGTACTGTTTTAGTCACTTCCCTGCCCCCTGCCTCTAGCCTCTCACTCTTTCCCCACAAAAATATTGAAACTATGCATATATGATATCAGATTCTGGTCTTTATTTTTCTATATTACTAACACTCTCCTTCTTTACCACAGACCTCAAGATATCATCGTATTTATAATTGGAGGGACCACCTATGAAGAGGCACTGACAGTTTATAATTTGAACCGAACCACTCCTGGAGTTAGGATTGTCCTAGGAGGAACCACAATCCACAACACAAAAAGGTAGAAGACAACATCACCAACTCTATCCCAGATAGCATGACTCACATCCCCTATGACTGAGAGAGGTTTCCTCAGGTGGAGACCAGTTGTACCGAAAGCATTAATTCACATTGGTTTGGAGTTAGTCAGATGCAGAATCTATCCTTTGAGACTCTTCTCAGTTACTTTGTTAAGGAATGGGTCTAGAGAGTAGGGACCTGGGCAGTACCTTAAAGCAAGAATTCTGTTGTCTCTGTACCTCAGAGGAAAAAGAAACTTAACCACAGACCCTGGATCATTGAAAATTCCAAGAAGTACTAATAGCTCCTGCTTCTCTACTGATCTAAGTTTTAAAAATCACTTTTCTTACTAAAGCCCTGTGAGATAGGTCTAAGTGTTGTCATGAGAGATATTCAGATTCTTACCTGTGAGTTAATAAGTGTTTTGAGAGTAGGATTCAAACCTAGATCTCCAGACTTCCAAGGTCAGCACTCTTTCTCCCACAACATGCTGATGTTGGACATCGCTGGGCTTCCCCATTTTGATGGTAAACTTCATACTTCTCTTTATTCATCCTTTCCTTCCATCTGCTTCTACTTCCCCAAAATAACATCCTCAGAGGTTTTTCAGAAAATGACAACATAATCATCACTTGATCACCCATAGTAAAGAACAGGAACAGTGTCACATATAACCCCAAAATCAGAGGAATTTGGCTTTATAATGCAGTATATCAGTTTTCATGAAGAAAATTTGCATTCCTAATTATGTTTTGTTTTGTTTTTTGCTTTTTGAAGGGCAATTGGGGTTATGTGACTTGCCCAAAGTCACATGGCTAGTAATTGTGTCAAATGGCTGAGGCTAGATTTGAACTCAGGTTCTCCTGATTCCAGGGCCGGTGCTCTATTCACTATGCCATCTAGCCGCCCCCTTAATTATGTTTAGCATTGGCTAACGATAAAATGATTTTACATTCCCATAGCATCTGAACATTAAGAGGATGGTGATTGAGAGCATGCTAAGGGAAAGCCATTTGGGATATACTGTGAATAGCAGTGGGTGGGTCATATTCATCTAATTGAGAAGTCATATTCTTTTATATCTTAAGTTTTCTACAGTCATATCTTACAATTCTGCCCTCCCCTGCCAGCTGCTAACCAGGCATTCTTCACTCCCCCCTCCTTTTGAGTATACAAAACTCCCTCATCTTGTAATGAAATCATTCAGTCTGCTGCCTAATAAACTAACTCAACAGAAGAGGAAAGTAAGAAGGAATGAAACAGGTGACCCACTCCCATTTGCTGTAACCGAAACATGGTGAAACCAGAGCTCCAGGATGGGAGGTTGCTGGCCAAGCCATGGAAGTTATTCAGCAGATGCTCAGTCTTAGAGTTTCTTTGGGATCCTAACTACAAAGCGTAAAATGGTCACTAACAAGATAAAACCGTTGGGACTTGGCTCTACTTTATTTCATTTTGAAAATAATCACATGATCTTATTGAGAAGATCATTTCTGTATCTTAAGATGGCAGGAGATTTGATTGATCCCCAAACCTCTCTAGATTTTTAATTATATTTATTAATGGCTTATAGACAAATGATTTATAGTTGGCTTTGGGATGAATTAAGGGAGTTTTTGGTTGCAGTGATACCTTTGCACTTAGATTTAGTTTACATTATTATTGGAATTAACTTGAATTCCCAATGTACATTTTGGGCAGTGGAGCCAGTGTGGTTCAGTATTTAAGATATTCCACAAGGCACATAGGAGTGGACTGGTTTGCCCTGATTGCTTTAAAGGGAAAGAATGATTTCTGACTGGTAGATAGGTAGTACATTTGGCTAGGAAGATGATTCTGCTATATTCTCAAAGCCAGTTGGAAGGAGGAAAGCATGTTCCTGCAACAGTTTTCAGGAAGCAGGCACACAGAAATCTTTCCTGTGGTTGTAACTTGATTTTTTGTCTCAAATTGAAACTCCTTTTTAATATTTCTAAGCCATCCAAACTCTACCATTCATCTTCTTCCCTTTGCAGAGAAAAATGCTTTTCCTTTGAAATTATTGCTTCTATGATATCATTGTTGAATAATGTAAACTCACTTTAGGAATCAAGGGGTGACCACAGAGAGATAATGTAAGGATCTTTTCTCAGTTTTTAGGCTTATCTGAATAACCCACTCATCTCTAGTTAGATAACCTCCCTGCTCAAAAACGTGTGTCAGAGTTCAGAAAGATTGATTCCCCAAGTAGCACCTCTGAAAGACATATTTTTTCTGCTGAGATTATTCTGCTGCCTTCTGACCTATTCCTAAGGGTAAGTTTGCTTTTCACTTAAAATCACAGTTTGAGACTGAGCATTTAGATTTTCTCTAAAGTCAGTATCTGAGTTCCAGAGCAGATAATTTTAAGGAAAACAACCCTGAACACTCTTCTGGTCAAAATATACTCCCTTATTGAGTCCCTTTTGGTCTCTCTCTGCCAAGTCTGTCACATTTCTGAACGATACTCAGTTTGAACCAGTGATTTCTAATGGTACTTTTTTTTTTAAGAATTGCCAAAATGCATGTCAGCTTGGAAAAATTCACCTCGCCATTTGATCCATTGTTCAGTTTTTATACTCATCACTTGCAAATCTCTACTCCCTGTAGGCTGTTTCCTTTTTACAAACTCTTAGTAGGTAGTAAAATGTGCATTTCAGAAATCACTTAAAAAAAGAAATCACTTATTACAAATTCTTAAGTATTCAGCTGCCACATGAAGACAGTTTTAGCCAATCGTGTGAAGTTCTTAGTTGTGAGGCTTGATCTCCATGATGAATGCTGCCTTTGTTATCAGGATCCTACTCAATAAACCTCCATTTCCCAGCTAAAGCTAGCAGCTCCTTAAACATATTGAGGTATAGTTATGAGGAAATTGAGAATAATACTTTGTATGTCCCAACTTAATGGGACTGGTTTGAACCAGAAGATGCCGAATCTTGGTAAAAAGAATGTAATGCAGTTATTCTCTGCTGGGTTGTTGGTTTTATTTCATTTTATTTTCCAATGTCTCCAGCTCTGTAACATCTGTGTCACATTGTGATACAAGGATTTGGGATTTTGTTTGTTTTTCAGCAAAAAATACAAGTGGTTTAGAAATCTCAACTTTAACAGTTAACAAAGATCTGGACTTAATTATAAGCTCTCTTTGGTCAAGTAGAAATTTTTAAAGAAGAAATGTCCCCCAGAAGGCAGAGAACAAAGAGCAATATGAAGACTCTAGAGGGACCCAAGGGTCATCCCTGGGAGATACTCCAGTGAATAGGAAGGAAATAGGCAGTTGGCAGCTGGAGGTTTCATGTACTGGTACAGGAACTGCTCCATACAGGGTGGGAACCCCCATCCTAGGACAGTTCTGAGCCAGAGGACACACTCACCTCGCCCTGAACTTTCATCCAAGGCCTAGCAGAACCCTAAGTCCTTGGTGTGATGGCAGCTCTGTTCACAGAAACGGTGTTTGTTTCTGCCACAGATTAGGTCAGGGAGAGTGGCCTTTTACTCTCTCTTTTTAGTTTGGCCTGTGGCTCCCATCCTGTCACATGTCACTGTGGATTCTGACAAGATAAAAAAACAGGTGTGACTTGGTGTGTTCTATTTCACTTTGAAAATAATCTTCCCGTATTCTTCTGAGGTAGCTTAGAAACTATAAGGTCCATTCAGAAGCATCTGAGACAGATGTCCCAGGGACATTGGGTCCATCCTTAACTGGAAAGAAGTTGAGACTAACTTGCAAATTCTCTTTACCCCAAATAGAAGATTGATATCAAGGGTGGAGTCAAGATATGTTCCTCTTGTCCCCAGGAAATGGCATCTACATGACCACTACCTGTCATAGCTAGTAATTCAAATAATCAACCACACAGGGACTTCACATCCCAGAAGCTCTTCCCATGCATAGCATATCTACAGTCCACAGCACCATAACCTGTGCTGCTGTAATTGAAACAGATTCTCAGCCATTGGCCATGCTTACCCACTTGCTGAAGGGAATTCTGTTTCTGGTGAGAAATCAGAAAGACCTGTAGATTAAGAGAACTTCTTCTAGCACAAGCTGGCAGTATATCTGGACAGGATCCCATCTTCCTCTCCTCTCTCCTTTTTGTCTTTCTCCAGGCATGGATTTTAAAGTGGAAAGCACATTATTTGAGTCTGAAGCTTAATTTGCCTCTGAGGTTATAGATTAAGCTGTCCATTCTTAAGTACCTTGGTTTGGGGGTTGGTTGTTTTTTTAAACAGTCTTTCAAGTGTTTATCTCTTCAGTGACTCAAGCTTTCCAGAGAAGTGAGAGAGAGAGAAAGACAGAGAGAGAGAGAGACAGAGAGAGAGAGAGAGAGTGTGTGTGTGTGTGTGTAATGCCTGGCTATGTAGTATTTCTGTAGAACCACCTGATGAGGCATGGCATTTGCCTCTATTTGTTTAAATGTAAAGGCCATATAAGATAAAATGGCTTACTTCCTTTTAAGATGCTAAAGGACACAATAATAATAGCTAAAATTTCTGTGTCGCTTAAAGGCTTACAGACTCCTTTGCATATGTTAGCTCATTTGTCTCTTCACAGCAGCTGTGAGGGAAGTGATATTATTATCTTAATTTTACAGATGAGGAAACTGGAACTAAGAGAAATTAAAGTGACTTGCCCAGGTTCACACAGTTAGTACTTGAGGCAAGATTCAAAGTCAGCTAAATGACACAGTGGATAGAGCACTTGGACCTGGAGTCAGGAAGACCCTAGTTCAAATCCAGCCTTAGACACTTAGTAGTTTGTGTAGCCCTGGGCAAGTCACTTAACCTCTGTTTGCCAGTTTCCTTATCTATAAAATGGGACTAAGAGTAGCATGTACCTCCAGGGTTGCTGTGAGGATCGTGAGAGATCCAGCTTGTAGAGCCCTGAGCACAAGCTGGCACATGGTTTACATTCTTAATAAAGGCCTCTTTCTGTCCTTCCTTCCTGACTCCACGTCAGGTGCTCATCTGCTGTGCCACTTAGCTGATATGACAGAATTTGGATGTCTTCACGGATCTATTTATTTTTTTTAAATCATCCTTTGAACACAGAGGCAGTAAATATTTTCTCCTCTGTGTATAGTAGTCAGTAGGAGGTTTAACAATAAGCCATGATGATTTTTCTTGCCCCGTTATACACGATGAAATACAAAGGAATGAGAGCAGCTGCTCAGAGCTTTCTGTGAAGATAGAACTTCTTCACTCTTTTGTTGAAGGCTGAGAACCTGCCATAGAATGGCTTTGGCTTCTGGAATGGTCCCCACCCCTCTGCTCAGGCCTGAGTGCAGTCTGCCTCTCCAAGGGTCCTTTGGCGATCTCAGTCCTTGAGCATCTCCAGACTTGCCTGTTGAGATCTCTTGCTGTTTTGCTCTCTCCTTTCCCTTCATTTAGCTCCATAATGCATGTTCATATACGAAAAACTATCCAATGTCCAGTTCAGGTGGTACCTTGTTTGAATATCTCAAATGCTATTTTCTCTAGCACCCAGGTGAGTAACTATATCAAATAGAGTACCTTCCCATTCATAGCCTAGACAAACCTACACAGTACTAAGCTCAGAAGTGAGAATCCTGAGTGAGGTGGAGAGTAGGAACAGAAAATGAATTAAGGAGATCTCTCTTCCTGCCTCCCATAGACTTAAGTGTACTGTAAAAGCTTAAATCCCTAACTGTCCAGTGATATAGAATCAGTGGGAGGGTTTTGTCCTGGAGATATTTATTTTGGATGCATTAATATTTCTGCCGCAAATGATTCTGCCTAGCAACAAAACATGTGTCCTGGTTGGGGTTTAGGATGGTCTGCCTTATCACCTCACAACTCAATCAATATTAAAGAGCCCTAGTCCCTGCTGGGATCAGTTGACACCTTTAGTTGGCAGTGTGGGCAGAAAGGCCAAGAATGAAAAGAACCGAAGAGGTCTAACTGTTCATCCCTTGGAAGAAATCCTTCCTCTCCTGACCTTGATGTGGGGTGGCACAAGAAGGAGGCACTGAATGAATGTGTGAAACCACAGCACTGCTGCCCAAGTCTGCCCACGTTGTGGGTGAGTGGGCAGCAGGTCAGACCAGAGCCCTGTTAGTTCAGCACTTTTCACAGGCACTAAACTGTCTACGTAGAATAAAGACATAACATGACAGGATGTGCCCCTTGCAACTGAGATCTTCCAATTGTCAGATTCCCTTTTGAGCTTGAAATTTTCATGGGTCAGCCATCAACATGTGAAGGAGTTGGAGGCTAATTATGCCAAATTCTGTTGCCTCTGTGACTCATTTGGTCACATCCCTGAAATTGTGCTGATGTGCAGGTTGAGAGAGACTTTTTTTTAATTGTGTTATAAATGCAACCACTCTCACCAAAATCCAGTTCATCAAACAAGCACAGAAAGCAAGGAGGACAATCCTACCCCAAGTGTCTGACTTTTAGCAAAGTAAGTACAAATGAGTTAAACAACAAACAAAGAAAATACTCCTGTTCATGTCTCCCTCCAAGCCTACCTGAAGTTTAGCCATTTTGAGGAGGATGCCTTTAAAAAAATTCCTTGCTAATTTGAAATGTCATTAGCAAACCCCTTTTTTGTCCAATATACACCACCTTACGTTTTCTGCCTTCTAAAGAATTTTGTAAGCTAAAGCAGAGGAGGGTTTTTTTTAAGATGGGGGGGGAGCAATAGAGAAGCGTTCAGTTGCGTCTTAAGATTTACTCTGTCCAGGTATCACTGAGAGTGAAAATTAAAAGTGATCAACATTCTTTGCAAATTAAAATGATCACCTTGACTGAAAGTGGCTGCTTTTAGGTTAGCCACCCCAGGAGGCATCTGATTGCTAGTAGCAGTTAACAGTGGCAGATGTCAGGCAGGACTTTTTGCCAAAGGGTTTGGTTTAAGGCATTTAAAAAAACAAACAAACTAGCTGACACTTACTCACTGTAAGTAAATTTGAACCAAAGAGCAAATTCGTGTTGTCCACAGGTACTTTGTAGATCTCTACCTAAACAAGTAATACTAGAAACTCGGGGCTTCTCTTGTGACTGTGAGTTGGAGCAATCTCTGAATTATTTACAGAAAAATGAGGATACTGTGACAGAATTTGCATTTCAAAAGGAGAGGAATCCAGCGGGCACTCCCCACATGCTGGTATTTCAGGAGCAGCCATCAGAGCCATGGCTTTCACTGTTGAGATTAAGTCACCTAGAGTTGTTTTCCAGCTATAATAGGTAAATGGGCTTGAGCTATGCTGACAGACTAGTAATTAAAAACCCTCCCTAAGAATTGGAATCACAAACACATTATTATGCAAATATAGCCGTTTGGGGGGGCTATTTGCTATTATGCAAATTAAAGCAAATTTTACCCAGAATTCTGATTTGAAGTAGATGTGTCACCTGGCTCCAGTTTGGCCAAACCATTGGTGTTGTATCCATTTGGATTACTCTTTCAGGTGTGGTCTTCAGATCAGCCTTTGAGTTGTCATTATCTTGTCTAGAGTTGACCACTGTCCCGGGTTAAATGGGGGAAGGTTTGAACATGTCTGTCACTAGGACAGTATGAGACAGCTCCTTATAAATTACTTCTTTTTTTTAACTTAATTTGTGTTTACTTTTAGTTTACAGGATTCAATTCCACAATTCCTTGAGTTTCATATTTTGTCCCCCCATGGCAGCATATAGTCAAGTATAGAATCTGTAAATACTTTCACATTATACATTAGTCATGTTATAAAGACGGATTGTATCAGATGGAATGAAAAATGGTAAAGAGCACATAAAACCAAACAAGAAAAGGAAAAAGATAAGGTATTTTGCTTCCATCTGGATATAAACTCAGTTCTTTCTAGTTCTTTCTCTGGATGCACACATTTCTCTCCATCATGAGTCTTTTGCAATTGACATATCACTGCATTGCTGAGAAGAGTCCAGTCTATCAAGGTTGGTCATCACACATACGTTATGTCTGTATAAATTACTTCTTAAGCTAATAGTATCATAGGCAGAGAACTGGAAGAGAATTTGGAAGTCGCTAAGTACAACCCCCTCATTTTACCAGGGAGAAAACTGAGGCCCAGATGAGCAAAACCACTTTGCCCAGTCTGCCACACAGATCGTCATCCCAGATGGAGTCAGTCTCCTCTCCACCTTACTGTGATGCTGTGGTTTTGACTTGATGATACAAAAGAACTTTGGACAACCTCTTTTCCTCCCCTCTGCCCTTTGAAAGTCTTACTTTAAAAGGTGGGATGGCAATACCCGCCCAAGTAGAAATATTTATTGAATTCCACAGAGTTAACTAACTGCATCTTCAGAGTTGTACAGCTTTTCCCAAGTCCTCTGAATGGACTCTCTTGATGTGCTGGGGTTTCTGTGTGTTCTGAGGAATGGTCTTGACTTTACCCTCAGGGAACAGATGTCCTAGCCCTCTTCCTGTCTTGCTGGTTCCCGCTGGTGAGAGAGTACATCAATAGCTGTTCTTATTCCTACGTGATAACCTCCTTTCAGACCTCCCGGTAATGGATATCTTCGGCTGTCCTCTCCCCAAGGGATACGTACCATCCATCCCTAGCTTTGTAGGCCTTGAGGGTTATCTGTCTCTCCTCTCTTCACATGATATGCCAATGAATGTTACATGTGGAACTCTATGTTCATTTCATCAGTTACATTTTTGATTCTGTTTCTCTGTGTAGGAAAGAAACAAACACCAAGGCTGATGCATTTTTTTCCTTTCATATTTCAGTTCCTTAATTTTATTAGTGTAAAAGCAAGTATAGGAGCAGTCACATTTTTAAAAAGGCAGAATTGTGCTGCCTTGTCCCAAGAAGGTGTCAAAGGAAAGAGTAATCTTATTGGGCTTTATGATCCCAGGAGCATATTTGGTGTCTTAACCCAAGATATATTTCATTAACAGCTGTAGGATTTGTTAGTATTTGAGTACAGAAAGTCACAGATCTGGTATATGCATCCCACAGAAGTCTGGACATATTATCTTATTTCATAGGTATAGAAGAGATCATGCATGTAAGGTATTTAGGTATAGATGTTAAGTCAACTAAGGATATCAATGGATGTTGATACTACAGATTCTTAAATGGTAATAAAACGCAGAAAGAAGAATTTTTAACCAAGGATTTTAGAATATAGTATTATTTGCAGGAGTGGGGAACCTATGGCCTTCTAAGTCCTCAAGTGGGGTCCTGTGAGGGGATCCGAACTTCACCGAATATATCACCTTCATAAAAGGATTTGTTCTGTAAAACTTGGACTCAGTCATAGCCAAGGAACTAGAAGGCCACAGGTTCCCCACATCTGTTCCAAAGATATGCCTTGGTCCATCAGTAATTTGAATCTCAGCTCCTCTGTGGTTCAAGAAACATGGTGAGTATTGATAATATTGCTTTTTGCAAATGAATAAAACTGAGACTCAGAGGATAAAGGCATCAATCTGAGGAGCTGATCTAAGCAGAAAACCCTAGTCTTCATTCCTAGCATTCATTGTAGCTCAACTGACAAAAATCTTAAATTTCAGTATAGACAAAGTCATATCAGGCAGGGGAATGATTACTATGGAAGTTTCAGAAGAATTCAAGTTAACTTCCAGATTATTTTGATTTGAGGTCTCAGACCTGCACATTCTACCACTGAGGCAGGCTTTGTCACAGGACCATTTTGTGGCACATTTGCCAACTGCGATAAAATTAATCTTGAGGCAATTTCAGAGTATCTGGCATCTGGCAACAGCAGGATCAGACAATAGGAGAAAGGGGGCTCTTTTGGCTGGTGAGAGAGAGAGAGAAGGGTAGAAAAAAAAATACAGGTACATGAGGGACAGGAGAATAAGAGAAACCACCAACATACACATGTATACACATATATACACACATGCTCACACACTATTGATGGTCTTGGATTGTAGCAGTAGATATTTAGATTAGAGATAAAAACAAAATTCCCAAAATAATTAGCTATTTAAAGAGAAGACAAAAATTCCCTGGAATAGAGTCAAAGAATAAGATAGATGCTAATTTCCTCTTTCCTTCTTCTTATCCACCTCACTGTTTTGAGTAGTTTATGTGTAGATACTTCCTGAAGGCGGGAGCTTAGAAGAGATGATGTTCTAAAATCTTTACTGACCGAGATCTGAATAGGCGAGGCTTTCAATCATACTCCTTCATCACCTCACTTAGGGGAGGCAAAGGGAAGAATGATTCTTCCTCAAAATTCCATCCTAGTAACCATCTTCCCTGAGTGGGAGGCTGTGATTAACTGGCTTAGAATGCTTGATAAGTGATAGCCTTGTTGATTTCACCAAGAAAGTATACAGCCTGAGCCACTAACAACAATGATCTAAAGGAATGGAACCCTCTTTCATAAACCCCACGATGTTGATATGACAAATCAGAATGCTTGTAAATGGACAAAGGCAGATTTGCTCCCCGTTTACAATGCCTTCCATTCTTAGGAATGGGGCCCAGGTTGAGCACCGACATTAGCCAGAAGTTGACCATGAGCTTACTGATAGTGAGGGGAGGGAGAGCTGTTTTTAATCTCTTGCCTTTTGTTCTCACTGGGAGATAGGGCTCTAGGTCTTTTAATGTGGTACAGTTTTGCAGTGGCTGGTAGGTTTTAAGCCCCTATGAGCCCTGGCCTCAGCAGGTAGACTTTTTCTCCCCTCTGTTTTGGGATGTACCCCTTTTATAAATTATTGTGCCTTTTTTCTTTTGGTCACATCTTATAACGTAAAATCTTAACCCTTTTTTATTTATGGTCCCACGTTCTCATATTCTCAGAAGTGTCTTAGAAAAAACAACATCCAATATCATGATTATCTGACATGCCACGGAGTTATTAAGAGACTGTTGTTTATATGAAAGCCTCAGAAAAACTGGCATATGTAAGAAAAGTTAATTTCTAGAATAGAGGTAAATAATTCTTGTAATAAAGCTATTTGAGTAAGAGAAAAAAGGGTACTGTGGTATATGTCCAGCCCTGGGGTGCAAGATTAAAGGACCCAAATGTTTCTCAGAAACTACTGATTATTCAGTTTTAAGGCATATAAATATGTGGAGCTGACTGACAAAACAAGCAAACTTTACCCCACTCTTTGAGAATGCCCCCTAGAATGTCTCTCTTTTAACTATTTCTATCAGGATAATAAGCAACCAGAGAAAATGTTTGCCAAATTGTGTATCAACTACTGATTATGATTGTTCATTTTGGGCCTGGGGAGAGAGATAGGTTTGTATATGAATGGAGTGTGTCCTGTTAGTATTTACTGTGGCTGACTGCTTGAAAAGAGTAATTAATTCACTCCAAAGCAGATAAAGTTTACTTAATAGAAGAATCGGGCCAACCCCACTATCCTTATGCTACATGACCACAAAACTACTTAACTTATTCAATGGGAATATTGTTGGTGGCCTACACTGTGTATTCACAGAAATGTATGACTTGGACCCTGCCCTCAGGACCATAGTTGGGAAAATACCTGAAAAAGCAAAGGAGTTGTTGATATTCCTTCCCAAAATTTAGTCATGAGTTGGGCTTGTGATTAATGGAATATTCCAAGATGGGTCAGGGGTTACCTTTCTTGTCCTCATGAAGTTAAGAAATTATTTTTTAATTCAGAAATGATGGAGCAGGGCATTAAAAGTTAAATCAGTTAGCAAACATTTACTAAGTGCTCTGAGCCAGATCCTGTTCTAAGTGTTGAGGGTACAAAGAAGAAGCAAAAAACAGTTCCTACCCTCAAGGAGCATGCATTCTAATGGAGGAGATAGGAAGTACATAATCAAGTACTGATGGGACTGCCGATAGAGCACTGACCCTGGAGTCAGGAGGATCTGAGTTCAAATGTGACCACAGACTCTTAATAAATGTGTGACCCTGGGCAAGTCACTTAACCCTGATTGCCCTCCCTCCTCCCCCAAAAAAAGTATAGATAAGATGGAAGATAACCTAGAACTGTCTCCTGCAAAAGGCAGCCTTTGAACTGAACCTTGAAAGAGGTAGATGTGAGAGGGAGAGCCTCCTGAGCATGAGGGACAGTCAGCGCCCAGAGGTCATGGCATGTCATAAAGGAGCAGCATGTAGGGCCAGTAAAGCTGGAGAGCAGATTGCATGGAAGGGATCCAGGTGTAAGAACTAGAAAGAGAGGAAGGCTGGGTGAGACTCCAGGGCCAGAGGACTTGGACGTTATGGAGGAGAGGGGAACATGGTCAGCAAAGTGGAGGATGAATGGAGTAGGGAGAGGCCGGGCAAGAGGTGATGAGAGCCAGAACTGCAGTGGTGACAGCGTGAGCGGAAGGAAGGGCATGCAGCCAAAGGGCTGTGAAGGCAGAAACAAGATCTAGTGACTGGCTAGCTGAGCCTGAGGAGTTGGGGGAGACACCAGGGTGGCCACCCTGAGCTCTTGGAGGAGGGTCGTACCTCTGACAGGCATAGGGACATTTAGAAGAATGATTGTTTTGGATGGAAAGTTTATGTACAAGAGGGAAGAAGGCAGATGAGAGGAGTAATCCAGAGCAAGCATTCCGTGGAATGTGATCCCTGATGGGAGGAGAGGGCAAAGGATGATGGGAGGTTGAACTGACTCAGCAAGGGAACGGGATTGGGGTCAAAGAAGAGGCATGCCCATCTCAACCTTTGCCATCTTCTGAAGTGACCAGATCAGCTGTTCACTCCTGGAGCCATTAGTAGAAACTGGTCAGGAAACAGGGAAGAATTAACTCCAATTCCAGAGCCTACTAACGTCTGGTGTTCCTCATCTTTGTATGTCCCACAATGTCTAATAATGTAGACATTTACAAAACTGAATGCATACCTAGAGGAGCTTTGCATGGGACTTGTCTGAGGCATTCCCAGGCTTGGCTAGAGATTCATTTTTCCCTTCCCCTTCCCCTCCAATGTTGTTAAGAGTTTGGACAGAGTTTACCAGTCTTGGTAACATTCAGGCTGAGGTCATTAAGTGCCTCCAAATTCCAAATTTCAGGCACCAGCCCCCTGGGCTCCCTTGGTGACAGTATTTAGTTATAATTAGGAGTTTGTTACTCCATTAATGGAGATATTATGTTCTTCCTAATTATTAATTCCCAAGATTCCTTTCTTTTGATTCATCCACCCCCTAAACCCAAAGGTCCTTTCCACTTTTCACTGTGTCCACCCTTCAGTTTTGATCCATTCAGTCTTCCAATTCACATCTTTGGCATAGTATCAGTTTAGATGTGTAGTATTTACTGAAAAGAGAGAAAGGTATATCTTGAATTTAAGTTTATTTTTAGAAAAATTAATCCCACCTACGTTGCTTTATGGCTGTTTTCTTTACCAAGAGCTCTGAGTAGATTAATATGCTTTTGAGAATATGACCCCGCATTCTTTGAGACTGTTTTTTTTTTATTTACAAGTGGGGCTTTTGTTTCTTCCTACACCACCCCCAACCCTCCAAGTGATTCTGTGTTCATAGTACCAAGTGAAAAGGAGTTGATTTTGGAGGTGGTTTTTTTTTTTAATTATTTTTTAAATGAGAATAACTTAGTTTTAATAAATCAAAAAAGAAAAAAAATCAACCTTCATATTTGTGTTTTTAAACAAGGTCTAAATTTGGAGTCCAAATAGCAACATAGTCATCTCCCATAACTTTTTTAAGCATTCTGTGCAGTGACTCATCTGTAATACAAACCTCCAAATAGACTTTAAAGAAATAAAGTAAAGGTGGTTTCATAAAACAAAGTCGGGTTGGGGAGAAGTCAGATCTTGTGCAGGAGATCAGGAACCTAAGGTTTTGCCCATTTGTATAAAAGGGTCTATAAGGGTAACTTTGAGAGTCACAGAGTTTTAGAGGTGGAAAGGACCTTAGTGACCATCTACTCCACACCACTTTAAATGCATCCAGCCATGCGGCCATCCAACCTCTGCTCAAAGCTCTCCAAAAGGGAGAAACTTGCCCAGAGGCAGAGCATGCTGCTTTTGGACTCTTCTGATGACTGGGTAGTTTTTTTTTTTACAGCAAGCCTAAAATGACATCTTTGCAACTTATACCCATTGCTCCTGGATCTACCCACTGAAGCCAAACAGACCAAGTCTAATCCCTCTGTATGACAAACTTGAAATACTGAAAGACAACTATCATGTGCCTTGAGGCTTCTCTTCTCCTTGGAAATATAGCCATTTTTTGAACCAGTCCTCATTTGTCATGGCTTCAAGGCCCTTTGCCATCCTAGTTACCCAAGGCTAGACACTCCACAGCTAAGATCTGGAACTCCAGATGAGGGCAGAGCATAGTAGGACTGTTTCCTCCCTATTCCTCTCTATGCCCCTCATAATGCACCCTGAGATCACATTAACTCTTTTCACCGCACATAATCTTAATGACTTGTATTGAATTTGCAATCCTCTAAAAACCTCAGATATTTTTCAGAATAACTGCTATCTATCCATGATCCTACCATGTTTTACTTGTGAAATTGATCTTTTGTGCAAGATTTTACATTTATTCCTATTAAATTCATCTTACTGGATTTGACTCAGTGCTCTGACGTCAGGATTCAAAATCCTGACTCCATCCACCCGTTGAGTAACTATTCCAGCAAATTCAGTGCGTTTATCCAAGTCATCAATAAAAAATGTTAAACAGTCCAGGGCCAACCACAGATCCTGAGACTGTCCCCTGGAGACCCACTACCTGGATGGCATTAAGCCATTAACAGCTGCTTCTTCAGCCAGTTCAGAATCCATTTGATTGTTTTCTTTCCTGGTCCATAGCTCTCCATCTTCTCCACAATAATAGTATGAAATGTTTGCACGTGTATGACCTATATTGGATTGCTTACTGTCCCAGGGAGGGGAAGGGCAAGGAGGGATAGAATTTGGAACTCAAAACTAAGAAACAAAATGTTAAAAATGGTTTTAACATGTAATTGGGGAGAAATAAAATACTATTTAAAAAGAAAAAAAGAATAGTATGAAAAACTTTATCAGAAGCTTTGCCAAAATCTAGGGAAAGCATTCCCCCATATCTTCTAGTTTTGCAATCCTTTCAGAGGAAGAGAATAAGCATTTAAATAGTGCCTACTACATACTAGGCACTGCACTCAGCACTTTTTACAAATATTATCTCATTTGATCCTCACAACATCCCTGCAAAATACATACTGTAATATTACCATTTTGCAGTTTCAGAAACTGAGCAAACAAGAGGTAAAGTGATTTGCCCAAGGTCTCACAGCCAAAAATTGTCTTGAGACTGGATTTGAACTCAGATCTTCCTGACTCCATATCTAGCCATCTATATCCACTGCACCAGCTGCCTCTTTCAGAAAAGGAAATGAGGCTAATTTGGCCTCAATGAAGCCATCGCTGCCTGTTCTAGAACTTTATCACATGTCTCTTTAATGATCCATTCTAGATTTCCCCTAAGAATCTAAATCAGGTTCACTGACTAAGAAAGTCACATGTTTCCTATGGAAATATTGATTGATTCAAGGCATGGAGCATGAAATAAAGATCACCTGACAAGATCCATGGCTTCTTGTTACTATGTGTAGAAGATGGTTCTGTTTAAGTCAGGTTACCCCAGAATCAGAAAATCTTGGATCTGGAAGGGCCTCAAGAGGTCATCTAGTCTAGAACATCTCTAAGAAATATATTAATAATAAGGAAAGGGCTGGAGACCAGACCTGGGAGCTTCCTCTGCTAATGCAGGCCAACGCCTTCCCTGCAGATTTAGAGTCTCAGAGAGCAGACCAGAGCACCACAGCATTACATAATGTGGCCAGCTTTTGTCAGACACAGGACCTCAGCTCAGAGCTTCCTGAGTCCAGTGCTGGCTTTGTGTCTACTAATAATATAAATACATTTGATCATTACAGTTTTGTCCTTAACAAAGAGGAGGAACCAAGCCTAAAGAATTCTCCCATTTTCCATTGATGTGGGGCATGTTCCTGTGATCTCCTGGACAAATGGGTGACTCTGTGGCCTGGTGCTCAGTCACTGAGGATGTCCCAGCCCACTTCCTGCTGGAGGCTGCTCCAGAGCCACTGCTAAGGTTTACATCATCACAAGAAGCAGAATGACCACCATAGCAGCAGTCCTGCCCAGTGGTTCACTTACAGCAAGCCATGGTGCCTGCACTCCACCTCCAGCAGCAGCTCCTGTGAAAAGTGCCATGTGCTCTGAGGACATGATACCCTCCCGCCCCGCACTGTCCTGGTCCTACAGTATCAGACCCAGGCCAGTGGTGGCCAAGCTGCTTCTTTGGGAAGTTGAGCCATCCATTCATGACAGCAGCATCTGAATCTTCAGAGCACTCAGGAACTTTCTTGGTAGCTAATGGCAGAACCACCAATGACCTTCCTCCTCACTCAGGAGGTCAGAGGGAAGCTACAGTGCAACAAATCCAACAGGACCATTCCTGGGCCTTCTGCCCAAGCAGCAGCACCCTCCTTGGCACTCCTCACCTCTGAAGTACATCTGAGCCCATTTCCCGCCTCCTCCCTCCTTTGCTCCCCACCCTTATTTATATTAGGCAGGCTGTGTGTATGGGGGGGGGAGAAGAAAACAAAAGCAAAACATTAGAAATACAAGAAACCACACTTTTTTTCTTTCTTTTAAACTATCCAAGTCACCTCTGTGCTTTCCAGCAACCTCGGGAACTTGGTTTACTTTGAACCCAACAGAAATGGATAAACTTTGAGCAAGTTTAAAAAAAAAAAAAAGGAGCCAATGAGGAATTCTATTGTTCTTGACCTGATTCTCACCAAAAAGAAAGAACTTGTTTCCGAGTTAGGATGATGGAGATGTAGGGGGAAGTGACCTTCTCACCTCAGAATATGTGAGAGAAGACAGGAAAGTTGGGCATGATTTAACTGTAGTAGGCTACGTTTTTAGAGAATTTTCAGAGGGTTCAGAGAAAGGGTAAGTAGGATTCCCATAGACTAAAATTCTGTGGGGGAAGTAGGATGAAAAGATCTCAAGATTGAAATTCTGAGGATACAAAGAGAAATAATTCCATACAGGAGAAAAAAAGGAAGTTGTCTCAACTTGTCCCAGGGAACCAATTCATCAACTCATCAGGTTTTTTAAAAAGGTATTTGCAGAAGAGAGAAGCAAGAACAGGTAACTGCGGAGGAATACAAACAGTGGCATGGCCCAGTACAAATAATAACAAGAATGCTCAAGTTCAAAATGAATACTAAGGACAGAAAGGGGATTTAAAAATAAAAATCTTTTGGGGTGGCTAGGTGGTGCAGTGAATAGAGCACCAGCCCTGGAGTCAGGAGGACCTGAGTTTAAATCTGGCCTCAGACACTTAACACAAAAACTAGCTGTGTGACTTTGGGCAAGTCATTTAACACCAATTACCCTCCCCTCCCCCCTCCAAAAAGAAAAAAAAATCTTTGTAGGGTGAGGAGAAAGAAGAATCATAGATGAAATCTCACCACTACTTACAGCTGATGGAACAATGAAAACAGGCCACGGAGAGAAAGCAAAACTACTGTTTTTGCTAACAAAGAGAATAATCTTTCCACTGGAAAGGTCAGACAAAAATTGCTAATAAGGAGTTGATAAATAAGAAGGTGATAAGAGAACATCGAGCCACCATTGAGGATTTTACATCATTAGACCCAAACAAACTACATTACTGGGTGCTGAAAAACTGGCAGATGTGATTATGGATTCACTATCAGTAATTACTGAAAGACTGGAGAACTGAGAGGGTGCCACAGAACTCAATGGCAGAGTGTTGTCCTAATTTTCAGAAATGAGAAAAGGTTAGAGGCTGTATGCCATAGGCCAGTGAGCTTGACTTTGATTCCTAGCAAAATTCTGTAACATTGTTAAAGGAACTGTTAGTAGGCAGCTAGAAAAGGAAATACTGATCATGGCTTCATCAAGAATAGGGTAGGTTTGACTCATTTCCTTCTGGATGAGGTTATTAACCTAAAAGAGGGGCAGAGTAGTCAGGGGGATAGAGTGCTGGACCTTGGAGTCAGGAATACCTGGACTCTCTGACCCTTAACCACTGTGTGATCGTAGAACAAGCCATTTACCTCTCTGAGCCCTAGGTAACTCCCTAAGATCATGACTTACACTCTGATTACAATCTGTGTTGGTGGAGAGAATGCCCACCACTGACCAAATCTTCTTAAAACATCGACCTTGATGTACTAGACTGGTAGATTAGAGAAACATTGTAAAATGTATTTTAAAAAAGCACTGAAAAATATCTCTTGTCCTGTTCTTACAGACAAAATGGGGAGATTGAGTGCCAGATAAGTACAGTTAGATGTGTCCGTACCTGGTTAAATGGCTAGACCTGAAGAGCAGTCATTAATTATTTAAGTGTTATCTTACAAAGAGGTTTCTAGTGGGGTGCTCCAGGGATTGCCACTTGTTATCGTTGTTTGTCCTTTGTTCTCTAAGAGGAATAACCTCACAAGGATGATGTCTTGACTTTCAAATGAACTAGATTTAAGTGAGGCAAAGCTGCTCAAAGTCATCAGCCTCACTATCCTTCAGAGGCATTGAAATCCAGTGATGAGACAAAATTGAGATTTCTGGCGATGGTCCTGGATGCAGTGGCCTTTCTAAATAAAGGTTTTTTCCAGGTCTCAGTTTGTCTGAGGCAATGCCCATTCAATGACTATGGGCTTGGTAAGAATTGAGACAAAAGAGGGGCAGCTAGGTGGCGCAGTGAATAGAGCACTGGCCCTATAGTCAGGAGGACCTGAGTTCAAATACGACCTTAAAACACAAAAACTAGCTGTGTGACCTTGGGAAAGTCACTTAACCCCAATCATCCTCCAAAAATAAAAAAGCAAAAAAAAAAATTGAGACAAAAGGTAACCTTTTTGGTCCTGTGCTATTTTAATATTTTTAATCAGTGACTTGGATACAGGAATGAATGATAGGCTTATTATATTTGTAGATGACAGTGCTAGAAAGATGATAGCTAACACACTGGATTACAGTTAATGTGCAAAAAGATCTTGACAGGTTAGCTATCATCCTATATCTCTCCTCCCTTTTATGGCTAAATTTGAGAAGGCTGTCTATAATCAGTGCCTGCACTGACTTTCCTCTTATTCCCTTAAGTCTGTAATCTGGTTTCTGATCTCATCATTCAGCGGAAATGTCCTCTGCAGAGTTACCCATGATCTCTTAGTCACCAAATCTAATGACTTTTTCTCAGTCCTCATCCTTCTTGACTTCCCTGCAGCCTCTGACACTGTCAAGCATTCTCTTCATTTTGATACTCAATTTTTACTTGCTATCTCCCATTCCTAGAATTATCTGTATTTTCATATACATTTCTTTGCTTCCCCGGCTTCCTTAAAGTTTCAGCCAAGGACCCTCCTACAAGAAGCTTTTCTTGATCCCCCTTCACACTCTTTCCTTAACATGGGTCCTGTGCATATCTTGTGTGTACATGGTTATTTTGTGTGTCATCTCCCCCATTAGAGTGAAAGAGAGCAAGAACTGTCTATTGTCTTTCTTTGTATCCCTAGCACTTAGTATATTTCCTGGAACATAGTAGGTCCTTTAAAAAATGGCTTGTTAGAAATGATGAACAGGTGAACTTCAGAAAAACCTGGAAAGATATATATGAACTGATACTGAGTGAAGTAAGCAGAACCAGGAGAACACTGTACACAGTAATAACCAGTCTTCCATGACTGATTTTGATAAACTTAGCCCTTCTCAGCAATGCAAGGACCTAAAACATTCCCAAAGGACTCATGATGGAAAATGCCATCCACATCCAGAGAAAGAAATTTGGAGTCTGAATGCAGGGCAAAGCAGATTATTTTCTTTTTTCGTTTTGTTTTGTTTTTTCTTTCTCAAGGTTTCTCCCATTTGTTGTAATTCTTCTATACAATATGACTAATGTGAAAATATGTTTAATAGGAACATATGTTTAAAGCCTGTATCAGATTACAGGCTGTCTTGGGGAGGGAGGGGGAAAATAATTAAAACTTATGGAAGTAAATGTTGGAAACTAAAAATAGTATATTTAAAAAATGCAAATGACCAACATCCATATGAAATAAAATAATTATCACTAATAAGATAAATATCCAATAAAAACATTAAAAATGGCCTGTTGACTAAAACTTTGGGCAGAATCTATTAAGATGAAATTTAATAGGAAAAATGTGTCCTAAACTTGGGTTCAAAAAAGCCAATTTTGCAACAATTGGTGTCATGGCTGGATAGCCATAGTAAATCAGAGAAAGATTGGGAGGGAGAGATGTTTAGTCATCAGGGTGATTTGTTGTTGTTCAGTTCTGTCCAATTCTTTGTGACCCCATTTGAAGTTTTCTTGGCAGAAATACTAGAGTGGTTTGCCATTTCCTTCTGCAGTTCATTTTACAGATGAGGAAACAGAGGAAAAGTGAATTACTCAGGGTCACACAACCACTAAAGTGTCTGAGGCCAAATTTGAACTCACAAAGGGGAAGTCTTACTGACTCCAGATCTGGCGCTCTATCCACTGCGCCACCTAGCTGACGAGGGTGACAAGGCAGCCTGAAAAGCTGATCTCTTTACACTGCGTTAAGAGATGCATCACCTCCAGGGCACTAGTGAAGTTCCTGTATACTCTGCCCCTACTTAGATCATATTTAGAGGGCTATGTTCAGTTCTTTGCAGCACATTTTAAAAAACTGTTAAGACTGACATTTTTCAGAACGGAGAAGCTAGGATGATGAAGGATCTCAAGGTTATGCCATTTAAGGAATAGCTTGGGTCTGTTTTACCAAGAAAACCTTTGGGGGGGGAGACAGGGCATGATAACTGTTTTCAAGTATTTGAAGGAGTCATGGAAGATGAATGAGACTTGGTATGAGCAGTGGGTGCAAGTTTCAGAAAATCATTTTTAGACTCAATGTTAAAACCAAAAAAAAACCCTAAAAATTAGACCTGTCCAAAAATAAAATGGTCTGCCTTGGGAGTTAGCGGGTTCCCTTTTATTGGCATTCTTCAAGCCAAGGCTAGACGGCCCAGTGCCAGATATGTTGTAAAATTGATTCTTATTCAGGGCACAGATTAGACTAGATGATCTTTGAGGCTCCTTCCAAACCGACCCTCAGATTCTGTGATTCTGGTCACTCAGTCTTAACTCAAAGACCTCCAGTAAAAAAGGAACCCATTTTCTTCCCAGGGAGCCTGTTCTACATTCAGACAACCCTAATTGTTAGTTTTTCCAGACATCAAGCCTAAATCTACCTTTCTGTAGCTTCCACTCATTTCCTTGTTTCATTTCTAATCAGTTGGATAGCAGAAATAGCTGGATTATCAGTATGGGGAAGTGAGGAGACGCGCATGTATTAAGTGCTTACTGTGTGCATGGCACTGTGCTAAATTCGGGACCTTTGGGAATACAAAGAAGGTTAAAAAAAAAAGGTCCCTGTTCTCAAGTTAACATTCTAATGGGGTAGACCACGTGTAAGTAGCTGGATACAAGCTATATACAAGGGTAGATGAAAGGTGATCTCAGGGAGGAAGGCATTAGCAGCCGGGGGATGGGGAAGGTGAGATTTGAGCTGAGTCTTGAAGGAGCCAGGGAAGCTAAAAGGCGGAAGTGAGAGGGGTCGAAGAGCTTTCCAGGAATAGGAGCCAGTCAGGGCAAAAACATGGAGGCCAGAGATGGAGTATCCTGTGCGTGGAGCCGTGAATAGTCTTGTGCAGCTCTTCAGATGGAGTCTTTTCCAATTCCCCAGCCCCCGCTTCTGCCGTTTGCATGGCAGCTTAAAATGTTGGCCTTCCAAGCCTGTGTAGCATTTTCTGTGTACTCTTGGCACTCTAAAAATAGAAAAGCCCAATCAGTAGTAGTAATAAAGGTATTCAGCCATTTCACCCACCCCTTAACTTAACTAACACGCTATGAAATTGTTCCTATTAAGAAAGAAATCCAAGCTCAGGTAAGAAAAGATCTAAGCATCCCCTAAATTACAGAGAGGCCCACATTGGGTATCCCTCTCTCCATTTATATCATAGTAATTAAAGGATAAGGGGATAATCTTTTGGAAATTTAGGTAGAAAATCCAGAATCATCACACCAGTCTTGAGTTATGTATATCTGGTATATTGAACCCTAGAAGTGCTGTAGGGAGAGATGCCAGGGTCTAGACTCAGCCCAGATGTCAAATCAGCTGTTAAAAACAACTTTTGATTCCTGGCCTTGGTAGGAGAACCTTACTCTTTATTTTGGGACATTCGACTTATTTTCATCCTTTGAGTAATTTCACATCTGTTTGTCAGTTTCCTAGAGGAGGTTTCAGCTGCTGGGCTGCACAAGCGGAGCACAGAGACCAGTCAGGTAACATCAAGACCGGCAAGCAGGCGATGAGAATGAGAAGAATGAGGCGGCTTCCCCGGTCACCAACACTACAAGATTTCCCGTGTGATGAGCAGCATTTCACAGAACCTGGGGCTTCAAGCTGGCCACTGCGTAACCTTGTCCAGGCCAGAAGAAATATCGCCAGTCACCGCTTATGCCACTGGCGCTCACTTCGGGACTGTCACAGATGTGCAAAGAGTCAATTATGGTCTACATTCAACCCAGTTTCTTTGTGATCCAGTAAACCTGTTGTTCTTCCTGTGTTTGACGCAACAGTCACTTTAGTTTCTAACGGGGTTTGGTGAGATTGTCTAATTTGAACGAAGGGATACCACTATAGTAGGTCAGAGGGGAGTGAAAGTCGTAAGCATTTGCTACACATGCTTCTTTCCATTTCTTCATTCCTCCCTCCCACTCCCTCTATAACCTTCCCCACTCATTTTTCATTAACTACATTCCTGTACAACTAATTTCTGAAAACTTAAAGCAGTGCTTCCTCAGAGAGCTATCTAATAACATTCATCCCCCATGTTTTGATTGTTTTTGGCCCTGAGAAGCTATGTATGAATAAAATAAAGTCAGTTTTGTGGAAGATTTGTTTTTATTGTCTCCATTTTGTTTTATGTATATGGACATTCAAAGGGGCCTTGACTTTCCAGTGAACATGTATGAGGGCCTTTCCCTCAGTAGCCTTAAATTCTGCCAAGACAAACTAGACAGCCTGGTCTAGTGCCATCTTTACTTCTCATTGGAAACCAGTGGAAAATGAGGAGTCATTAATGACAGTAATCTTGACTGGGACCTCACAATTCAACAAATAGCAAACACAAATAGAGAGCAAAAACACTATTATCCCATCACCTGCTTCCCCTTCCCATGGCATCTGGGCACACATGGACCCAGATTTGATCTTGGAAATTCTCAATAATTAATATCCTTGGTCTTTCTGTGCTCCCATCCAGAATCTCTCTGGGAAAATCAGAATCTGACTCAAGCTAGTTTTTTTCCTGGGTTAAGTTCAATTTCCCTCCTGCAAGGAAACCAAGATTTCCAATTAGCCTTTAAATGCAGGATATTTATTTAGGATAGTAAATAGCAGAGAAGGGACTGGTATTCTTAGCCAAAGAACATTTAATATCTATCTCACTTGTAGGTGAGTGCCATTTCTTCCCCTTCTCCCTTCCCACATGATTTTTCTCAGTTCCAGGAAAATTTACAACACCAATAGGGGACATCCTAGGGAAATCCAAGAAGCCTGGGTACACCATGCTTGCCAGTCCCATGGGAGGTAAACATCTAGCATCCTTTGCACTAGGCACTCTGCTATTTGACACCTCTGTCTACCATCCATGCTACCACTATTTCTGCCTTCAGCTCTGTGGTCCCATGATCCTTAATGAGGTCTTCTCATCCCAGGCCAAAAGGATAAAGCAGAAACTTTCTTCTTTTTCATGTGTTCCTTTTTTTCTCTTCTTCCTAGATACCCTAGGCTATTGATCTTCAATGCATCCATCATACATCAGTCACTGGCCAGACCTCTAGGTTAGCCCCCATGTACTGTGGCTAAGTAAATAGTCTGGCCTGTAGCCCCAATTCTGTGTCCACGAATGGACTTAGGCTGAATGGTGCTATCTCTAGCCCTGAGGGGTCACTTTCTATATTTGACCTCCATAGCTGGAGTATTGGGCATAAAATGGATAGTTTATGGATTCAGTGCTAGGCAAAGGTCCTTCTCAGGGTACAGCTATTTTAGTAGATTTCCCCAGCCCCTAAGAGGATGTCATCATATAGCTTCTTCTTCCTATATATCTTGACCTGAATACTTCATAAATGAGTTACCAAATATCATGGTAGAAGGGTCTTTGATTCCTCAACTCTCCTGCCTTGGACACGGCCAATGGAACTTGCTTTGCTCAACTATATGTATTAGTCACAGATTTTGTTTTCCTTGCCTTCTCAAATGGGGTTTGGGGAAAAGGTGGAGGAAGGAAGGGAAAAAAGAAAAAAAAAGTTGAATTTTCATTCACTGAAAACATTTAATTCTTTAAAAATACTTTTCCAATTACACGTTAAAAATGTTTTTACATTCCTTTTTTAAAATTTTGAGTTCCAAAATCTTTCTTCCTCCCTCCCTCCCCTCACCCCATATTGAGAAGGCAACAATTTGATATAGGTTATGCATATGTAATTATCTAAAACATTTCCATTATAGTCATGTTGTGAAAGAAAACAGACAAAAAAAAAAGTTTTTTTTAAATATGCTTTGATCTGCAATCAGACACCATCAGTTCTTTGGATGTTGATAGAATTTTTTCCTCACGAGTCCTTCAGAATTTTCTTGAATCATTGTATTATGAAGAATAGCGAAGTCATTCACAGTTGATCATTATATAATATTGCTATTGTATACTGTGTTCTCTTGGTTCTACTCATTTCACTTTGTGTTAGTCCATGTAAGTCTTCCCAAGTTTTTCCAGAGAGCATCTTGCTCATCATTTCTTAAAGCACAATAGTATTCCATCATAATCATATACAGCATCTTGTTCAGTCATTTCCCAAATGAGCTCCAATTCTTTGCCACCACTAAAAGAACTACTATAAATATTTTTGCACATATATGTCTTTTTTGTTTTTTATCTCTTTGGGATACAAACCTAGTAGTGGTATTTCTTAGTCAAAGGGTATGCATGGTTTTATAGCCCTTGGGAATAGTTCCAAATTGCTCTACAGAATAGTTGAATCATTATACAACTTCACCAACAGTAGTGCATTAGTATCTCAATTTTCCCACAACCCCACCACCATTGGTCATTTTCTTTTTCTGTCATATTGGGCCAATCTGATAGGTGTGGGATGGTAAGTCAGAGTTATTTTAATTTGCATTTCTCTAATCAATAATGATTTAGAGCATTTTTTCATATGACTATAGATAGCTTTAATTATTTCATCTGAAAACTGCCTATTCCTGTTCTTTGATCATTTATTAATTGAGGAATGGCTCTTGTTTCTATAAATTTGAAAGTCCTCTATTTCATTGAATATTTATTTTTTTGCCTGAAGGACTGTACTCAGTTTTGCTGGGTAGGTGATTCTTGATTATAATTCTAGCTCCTTTACCTTCTGGAATATGATATTCCAAGACCTCTTATCCTTTAATGTAGAAGCTGCTATATCTTGTATGTTCCATGATATCTGAATTGTTTCTTTCCAAGACGCTTGAAATATTTTCTACTTGATCAGGGAGCTCTGTGATTTGGCTATAATATTCCTGGGACTTTTCATTTTGGGATCTCTTTAAGGAGATGATCAGTGGATTCTTTCAATTTCTATTTTATCCTCTGGTTCTAGGTTATAGGGAAGTTTTTCCTTAACAATTTCTTAAAATATAATGTCTAGGCTCTTTCCTTGATCATGGCCTTCAGGTAGTCAAATAATTCTTAAATTATCTTTCCTGGTTCTATTTTCTAGATCGGTTGTTTATCCAATGAGATATCTCCCATTTCTGTTTTTTTTCATTCTTTTATTGTTTCTTGATGTTTCATGGAGTCATTAGCTTGCATTTGCCCAATTCTACTTTTTAAGGAGTTCTTTTCTTCAGTGAGTTTTTGTACCTCTTTTTTCATTTGACCAATTTTGCTTTTTATATTGTAATTTAATTTGATTTTTAATTTATGGAATAAAACAAGTACTTCCATAACATAGTATAATAAAAAGATTATTACACATGAAATTGCAAATTTATTATGTACAACTTGCTATTCCTTTTATTTTTTTTTAAAGCAATTGGGGTTAAGTAACTTGCTCAAGGTTACACTGCCAGTTATTTCTGGGTGTGGTGCTAAATATCTGAGCCTGGATTTGATCCCCAGGTATCCCGACACTGGAGCCAGTGCTCTTACTCGTGCTACCTGGCCACCCCTTGCTATTCCTTTTAAATATATAATAGAGTTGTCATGTAAATTCTTTTTTTTCCTTTCCTCTCCTCTACCTTTCCCTGACCTAGAGATGGCTACCATTAGACACAAATGGGTGTATATATGTAAAACTATTCTATACATACTGATATTTATCAGTTCCTTCTCTGGATGCAAATAGTGTCTTTCATCATATGTCCTTTATAATTAATTTGGGTATTTATAATAGTCAAAGTGACTTATTTGCTCAGTCATCCTTATAGCAATGTTGCTGTTACTATATACAGTGTTCTCTTAGTTCTGCTCCTTTCATTCCATTATTTTGTGCAAGTCTTTAAATGGTTTTCTAAGATCATTGAGCTCATCATTTCTTATAGCACAGTAGTATTCAATCACAATCATATACCACAACTTGTTCAACTCATTCCCCAGTTGATGGGTATCCCTCTAATTTCCAATTCTTTGCCACCACAAAGAGAGCTGCTAGAAACATTTTAGAACATAAAGGTTCTTTTCCTTTTCCCCTAATCAATCACCTTTAGAAAAAGACCTACTAGTGGTATTGCTGGGTCAAAGGGTATAGGCAGTTTAATAATTCTTTGGGCATAATTCCAGATTGCTCTCCAAAATCATTGGGTAAGTTCACAATTCCATTAACAATAAGTATTCCATTCCACATTCCCTCCAACATTTGTCATTTTCCCCTTCAATCATTTTATCCAATCTGGTAGTTGTAAAATGATTTTTCAAGGTTGTTTTAATTTGCATTTTTTTAAGCAATTAGGGTTAAGTAACTTGCTCAAGGTTACATGGCCAGTTATTTCTGGGTGTGGCGCTAAGTATCTGAGCCCGGATTTGATCCCCAGGTCATCCCTGCGCTGGAGCCGGTGCTCTTACTTGCTGAGCCACCTGGCTGCCCCTAAGCAATTGAGGTTAAGTAACTTGCTCAAGGTTATACAGCCAGGTGTTTCTAGGTGGGTAATAAGTGTCTGAGCCCAGATTCGATCCACATGTCATCCTGACACTGGAGCCGGTGCTCTTACTCACTGTGCTACCTGGCCGCCCCATTTGCATGTTTCTAATCAATAATGATTTAGAGCATTTTTCATATGACTATAAATTGTTTTTGCTTCTTCATTGGAAAACTGCCTATTCATATCCTTTGACCATTTATCAATTGGGGAAAGACATATTCTTTTTTTTTAAGCAATCGGGGTTAAGTAACTTGCTCAAGGTTACACGGCCAGTTATTTCTGGGTGTGGTGCTGAGTGTCTGAGCCCGGGATTCGATCTCCAGGTCATCCCAACACTGGAGCCAGTGCTCTTACTCACTGAGCCACCTGGCTGCCCCTGGAAAGACATATTCTTATAGATTTGACATATTCTTTAGATTTGAGATGAGAACCAATTTTGATTTTTAAGGCATTGTCTCCAGTGGATTTTTGTGCCTCTTTTTACCATTTAGCCTGTTCTGTCTGTTTTTTAAGGTGTTATTTTCTTCAGCATTTTTTGGTGCCTGCTTTACCAAGCTGTTGACTCTTTTTTCATGATTTTCCTGTATTACTCTCATTTTTTTCCCCAATTTTTCCTTGACCTCTCTTATTTGGTTTTTAAAATCCTTTTTTGAACTCTTCCAGGAATTCTTTTTGGGCCTGAGACATTTTTCTTTGCAAATTTACATGTAGCTCTTTTAACATTGCTCTCTTCTGAGTTTGTGTTTTGATCTTCCCTGTCACCATAATAACTTTTCTCTGGTCAGGTTCTGGGTTTTGTTGGTTTGTTTTGTCTTTTTTTTTGGGGGGGGGAGGGGAGGAGAGGTTAGTTTACTTATTCTTCCATCCTATTTCTTGACTTTTAACTCTATGTTAAAACTTTATATTAGAGCTAGGCTCTACTTCAGGGATGGAGGGGCACTGTTCCTAACTCCAGGTTTTTTGTGCTGCTGTTTTCAGAGTTAGTTCAGGGATGAGTAGGGGGTCATGTAAGTTTTCAGTGCTTGCAACGTTATATGACTAAGGAGAGGTGTGATCACTGTTCTCCTGGCCTGTGCTGTACTCTGTGAGTTACCACTCTTTTCCTCCCTGGAACTGTGACCAGGGTGTCCACTCTTGCTAGTGCTCCTCACCCTGAAGTCAAGAAGACTTGAGTTCAAATCCAGTCTGACACTACCTGTGTGACCCTGGACAAGTCTCTTAATGCTGTTTGCCTCAGTCTCTCATCTGTAAAATGAGGTGGAGAAGGAAATGGCATACCACTCCAGTATCTTTGCCAACAACAAAACAAAACAAATGGGGTCATGAAGATGAGATATGAATATAGTGCAGCTAGGTGTCACCATAGCAGATAAAGCACCAGGTCAGGAGTCAGGAAGACTCATCTTCCTGAGTTCAAATCTGGGCTAAGACACTTACTACCTGTGTGACCCTGGGCAAGTCACTTAATCTTTTTTTACCTCAGTTTCCTCATCTGTAAAACAAGCTAGAAAAAAATGGCAAACCATTCCAGTATCTCTGCCAAAAAAAAAAAAAAACCCTAAATGGGTTTTCACAAAAGAGCCAGCCATGATTAAAGTATGACCAAATAACAACAATAAAAATAACTATAATATGAAAGCATTTCCTCAAGCTGGGAGGCTCATCCCTCCACCCCCATGCCCACTCAGTCCCTGGGGAAAATGAGCTCAAACTTTAAATGACAGATATAGAATATTGCCAACCCCTAAAATGGGGTTCACTCTCCTTCCAGCATATATACAAGGTCCATTTGGAAAGTGGGCTCAAACTAGAAGCACAAAGGCACTTGAACACCTGTAGGGAATATAGGGAACATGTATGCGCAAGGGGTACCTCCTGGGTGTCCCCTTCTCCCTTTCAGAATCCACTTCAGGTTCACTTCTGGGTGTAGCATTGCCAATGGACAGTCCCTTGCTTAGCAAGCTGACTTCTTTCTGGAATGGGTCAAGCAGGTCACCCAACTGCTGAACAGTCTCCTCACCACAATCAGCTCTTACAGATGCCAGCACACTGTTTCTGACTCTAGTTGCTAGTCTTCTGATGGCTCTCCCCCCTTTTCAGAGTTCATAGGATCTTAACTTGGTCAATTACACCTTGAAATAGTCAGCAACCTACAATCAGGCAAAAGCAAATGCAAGAAGCAAAAGAAATATGTCATGCATTCATGGCCACATGGTGAGATGATGTGACTTGTACCAAGCCCTGAGGCCCACAGCATTTCTTCCTTCTCACTCTAAAGCCTCCAGGGAAGAGAATGAGAGATTATCTTCTTAAAACTTTTGTATGCACCCAGTTCAAATTCAACCTCTACATTAGTCTTTCCAGCTTCTCCTCTAAGGAGAAGAGTTCTTATCATGACCTAGTTCCCCATGGCATTTCAGTCGCTCTTGAAGTGGAACTGGCTCCCCAAAACTCTATATGTTGGATTGGCAGCTGTTAGAGAATTTTGCACGTGCTCTAAAGATTGGGACCTCATTGATTCCTGTAACATATGCAAAAAGGGTCCCATCTCTGATGCATATTAGGTATGTTTCAACTCTCTAGTTCCCAAGGATTCATGGGTGATGATTAGCTAAATGAAATGCTGATGGCTTTCCTCAGGAAAATCCATCTTTCTTATCTCTCCTTCAGATGCAAAAACTGTTATATTTAGGAACTAGTGTCCTACAAGAAATTACCTCACTTGGACAAACGTAAGCATTATCATTCATTTTTGAAACAGAGAGAGATCTTCCCAGCATTTAGGGATTTAAGGCAAAATAGTGAAATTGCAATAATTTATATAGGTAAGCAGAAAAACAACAAAGTATACTAAGGAGTCGTTTTATCTCTAATTTGACCACTGCCAAAGAGAACAGCCTTGAGATATGTTCTTGTCATGAAAAAGACAACAGAAGCTTTGTTTTAAAGAGTTACAGCTTTTCCTACATTTCTAGTAGGCAATGTTAATTCATTCACCTGAGTAGCATTTGTAGTTTTAAAAGTACTAAATAGCAGGTGTATCCTTATATACATTACAGAAAAAGATACAGAACTTTAGTCCAGGCATTATGGAATGTATGCAGCAGTGACTTTTTTGTTAGTCCCAATATTGTAGTCCTTCTCACTCAATCTACAGAAGACAGAGCCCTACATAGTCAACAGAGGAATGTCTTCCCATATTCTTCACAAAGTGACTAGAATGTAATTCTCACATGAGTTTCACTGGAGATGTTACATCTTCAATCCTTATTGTCTTTGTTTCATTGTGTCCTGTGAG
>NW_027185798.1:32670198-32679455 GCF_028583685.1 Petaurus breviceps papuanus | reverse complement strand
GGAAGGAAGGAAGGAAGGAAGGAAGGAAGGAAGGAAGGAAGGAAGGAAGGAAGGAAGGAAGGAAATGAAGCATTTAGTAAGTACAAAGCACTATGCCAAGTTCTAAGGATACAAACAGAAGTTTATAAGACAGTAACCGGATTCAAGGAGCTCACATTCAAATGAGGGAGACATCACATAAGGAAAACTTTAGCTGCAAGTTAGATGAAAAAGTCCCATGGTTCTTAAAGTATAATGGCAGAGTAGATCACTCAATCAATAAAAATTTATTGAGTCCCTACTATGTGCCAAGCACTGTGCTAAGCACTGTGGATACAAATAAAAATGAAAACAGCCCTGCCCTCAGCTAACTTATATTCTAATGGGGGAAGACAACACACAAATGGAAGCTGAAAAGTGGGTGGGAGAGTAGAAGGGGGAAGATATCCAGTTCAGAAGCAAGTAGAAGTTCAAGAAAGCCACAACTAGTATTTATTGTTGTTGTTCAGTCCTTAAGTATTGTCCAACTCTTTTGTGACCCCATTTGGAGTTTTCTTGGCAATATTATACTGGAGATGTTTGCCATTTCTTTCTCTAGTTCATTCTATAGATGAGGAAATTGAGGTAAATTGGGTGAAATGACTTGCCCAAGGTCACACAGTAAGTATCCGAGGTAGCATTTGAACTAAGGTTTTCCTGATTCGATGAAGCAGGATAACTGGTGGGAAATGAGGAGAAGACTGTTATGATCCCCTTCCTTAATTAGAGGCTCTGAAACTTATGGCTCTGCTCTCCAGTCAGAGGGTCCAATGTTAATGTTAATGCCTCCTCTTTAATATCATTACTTAATATGACTCTTCTTAGGACTCTTGACATGTTCTCATCAAGGTCTGAGGGAAGATGGTGGTGGTGGTGGTTTGACCTCCCATCTCTCCCTTAGGGATCCCTACTGCTTCTGCTAGGTTGGCATGTCTGCCCTATGTATGGCCTTTGGTCTTTTCTCCATAGGCGTTGCTTTCCTGAATAAAGGCTGTGAGGGTTAGACTGGAAGTACGAATAGTGATCTGTAGAGTCCTGCCACTCCCAGGGCCCCTAGACCTATCTAGTTGGTGACAATTGGTCAGTAGTTGTTGCTATGAAGGAAGGACTCAGGAACAGTGATTGGGGTTTGGAGATGATTTCTTAAAGGACTGGGGTAACTTCCACCCTGATACCATCTCTATTTCCCAATCATAACCTGGTGTATATTATTTCCTAGCAGACTAATTTTGAATTCTTGTCTTGAGGGCATTTAGCATGCCAGTGCTCATGTCTTTCAGAATTGTAGCAAAATGTCGCTTGATCTTCAGATGTGCTATCTTAGTACCATTCCAGAAAGAGGTGACCTTGAATTCTGACTCCAGTCCAAATCCAAATCCTGAATCCCTTTGGGAGATATGGCTTGGACAACAGTCCAGCAGACAGAAGGCCTGGTTTGGGCTTCTTCTGTGAGACTGATCAGGTCTGAATCATCCTTTCCATAATGACAGTTCACGCACACCTTGGGGTCTCCTCTGGGAATATTCAGGACCAGTTTCTAGAACTTCTGTCATACTCTCTGCCTGTGTACTTCCTCTCTACGTCCCATTGATCTCTGTAGCAACTTCTCATGTCTTAGCACACAGTTAACAGCTTTCACTTACTTCTACTGGGGAGTAATTAAGAATATAACTTGGATGTCATCTCTGCTTCCAGTGCAATCATATTGGTTATATAGCACATGTAAACATTTTAGTGCTATGACTTCTGGGCAGTGTATTTTTGAGATGTAATAGGGTTTTGATAGCTGTTTGGCATTCTGGAATTTGTATATCAGAAGGATAATCATTCTTACACAACTCTGAGAGTGAGTTCAACTACAGAAATCTTTGAACCAGAAGAGGGACTCACCTGGGTGATAAATGTACGCACACATATACACACAGCCTTCAAGAGAGTGCATTTAGAGGGAAGAGTGGGGAGACAGTATTCCTGGCATCGTTGGGGACTTTCTGCTGATCTAGAAAGATTTGGCAACATAGAGGCAATAGGTAAAGGAAGAAACTGAAAGAGTAACTAAGCTACAACAGAAAAAGGAAGAACTGAGGCAGTCCATTAGATCCCTTGCAGGCTTCTCGGAACAGAGAACTCAGACTAAAATGACCTCTTCAAGGAGACAGAGAAATTGTTTGGTTTTTCTAATGATCTACTCTTTTCCAAATTTCCCTTCCATATATTTGTCTATTAATAGACACTGTAATCTATTCTGCTTGCTTCTTTTACCTAAATATTTCATTTATCCTGACTTCGCCTCAAATATAAAATGGTCAAGGGTCAGCTAAAAAAACATAAAAATTTTAATTAGGGCAAAGAATCAAACCTCTATCTGATTGTTAGGAATTTTTCTACCTGGAGGCTCTAAGTTATTGTGATTGTAGTAATAAGTTTTCATATGATGTAAACTACATAAACCAAGAGAGAAATAGCCCACCTGGATCTGAGGTTCATTATATTGCCCTTAAAAGTAAGCTAGTATTGTAATTACATAGTTAATTGAATCTCCAGCTTCTGATATGAAAAAGGAAGAACAGGATGGAGACAGACAAGGCCTTGATGAGATTCAACTCTCTCCTCTTCAAGGAGGGAGGAGGAAGTTGATAATATCAAATACTTTCTACAGCATCACCTACCTGTGTCATAGAGATATTTTGAATGTCAAAAGCAAACCTCCCCCTGCCCCATTTTCTTGTATTGCCTATTTTCCCCTTCTCATGTATCATATCTTTGGTGTGTTCTAGCCAAGACTCAAATGACTTCTTTGCAGATAAACAGATACTTTGCCCCTCCAAAAATCTCACACATAACTCAGACTGTCATAATGAGTCCATTCTGCATATATTAGTTGACTGGTCCCATGGACCATATCACTGTGTTGGCACTGGTTGGCAAAAGAATACATTGTCTCTCTCTTGCGTGGAAGCACCCAAACATCTTTCTTTCATTGCCTGTCCTTTCATATCTGTGAGGGACCTCAACTTGTTTAGTAAACCCTGACCAAAAGTTCAGGGTTTAATCATTTATTTGCCCTAATTAATTTATCTCATAATACTTCCTCTAAGAGTATCTTTCTGCACAGTTTCAAGCAGTTCATACAACGCAGCAAGTGCTTTGTGTTTATTCCTAAACATTTTTAACAATACCTTTTATCCCCCCAAAAGAGAATGTAAAGTCCTTTGAACACCAATAGTGAAGTGTCACCTTCACTGTTCAAATGCACCCCCAGTCAGTAATCCTTCATATCAAGATTTTTACTCATTATTATGCACCAGCCCTTTAATAACTAGGCAATCATGGTTCCTGGGGACTCAACCCTGAACTCACAATTGTATGATGTACAATTGAACAGTACCAAGTAGATCATCTTGATGTTTACAGGGCCTGTACTGATTAGTGTATGGCTTATGCAGCTAGTCTACTATTGCAAACAACTCTTCTCCCCCCGCCCCTAAAAGTCCCTGTTGCCCCAGATGAGTTCCTAAAATATAACACCATCATATCAATGCCTAGATCCTTTTTCTCTGACAGACCAAGGTTCAACCTTGGGACTTACCCTGGAAAACGAATCAGACTTGTATTGTCCCTACTGAGAGTTCAGTCTGAATTACACTTGTTATTAGTCCCAGCAAGGTGTATTTCAACCCTACTACTAGCAACAAGCTCTCAATAAGGAATCTAACACAGAGAAATTTTATTATAAGGCATGTGAAGAATTATAGAAGGACTCATAGATAGTAAAAAAAAAAAAAAAACCCTTTCTCCTTTGGCAAAATCTATCTTCCCTAGGTATCTATATAGTCACTCCAACTATGAGTGAGGATGAGGCCTTTGCCATAGAAGAAAAAGCCTTGAGATTGCTAAGGAGTCAAGTAACCCCCTCCTCCAGTGAGCCTCACTTTCCCAAAGGACCTGCATAATTGCTCTAAACTTATGGCACCACTTTAGGGTTGAAGTCCCACCAATAGAAGAAAGGAGACCTTGGAGTCACTAAAAGGTACTCTTCTGGTCATGCATAGTCCACATGACTCACAATACCAGTGATGATCGTGGTCCAGGATAATGTGGCTCTGTGCATTGGTCCCTGTTTCTGGCCCTTCTGGTCATTAGGTCCAGGGTTTCCTAATATATCAATCACTCTCTTACCAATACCTTTTCCCCGACTGATGTTCTGGTGCCAACTCCAGATCTCTGAAGTGCTATTCTCTTTCTCCCTGGTCCTCCATATTAGAAGAGCTAGGGTAAGGCAATTACATTCATTTTTTCCTCACCTGAGGCCATGCACCTACATTGTTATCACGGGCACGCGCGCGCACACACACACACACCGACTCTGAGGCCAGGAGAAAACAATTTTCACCTCTTTTTCCTTTTTCTTTTTAAAAATAATATTTTATTTCCTCCCAATTACATGTTAATTTTTTAACATGTTTTTTTTATTAAGTTTGAATTCCAAATTCTATCCCACCCTCCCTACCCCTCTCCCTGAGATTGTAAGCAGTCCAATATATTCACCTCTTTTTTCAATGTCACTTAAATAGATGTTGCCTACCTCTTGCTTGAAATTGCAAAGTCATAACACAAGATAATGTTAATCCATTTTCAAAAATCAGCCCCTAGGCTAGGCACCCTGATAAGTAACCTCATCTGTCCCCAAAAATCCATACTCATATATATTTAAGACCCCAGCATTATGTATATACCCAACTAGAACCTAAACTCAGAATTCCCTTACCCATTCAAACATTTGAGAATCTCATACCTGGGAGTATATCATTTGAACTACACTTTTGAAATGATTGAGGCTAATTCTTGGTCCATAGTACAAGGTCTTTTCAAGTGAATGAACTCTATGAAGAGGCCAGCTTTGGTTTCCTTCTGATCTTGACTCAAGACTCAGATTGGGGACATGGGTATCAGAACCCTTGAGGAAGTACACAAAATGTGGGGACAATTAAGGGACTTTTAAAAAATCACTCCTGCCTTTTCTCTTCTTCTTCTACAAGGCTTTAACATTTTAATGTTAACTGCTGACATGTATGTCATGCTTTAGGGTTTATAAAGTGCTTTATATCCACACATTATCTCATTTGGTCTTTAAAATAGCATCATGAGGTTGTGGGGTAGAACTAAGATGGCAGATTAGAGGTAGCAACTCATCTGAACTCTCAGCTTTCTACTCCAAACAACTTTAAAAGAATTCCTCAAGTCAAACTTTGGAGTGGCAGAATCAACAAAAGGTCAGGGTGAGACGTTTCAGCCTAAGAAAACTTAGGGGTTCAGTAGGAAACACCTTTGATGCCTGGGTGGAGGCCTATCTAGAGGTTACATAGAGGGCAGCAACAGGGGCTACAGCAGCAGCAGCTTTGGGAGATCTCAACCTAGGGATGGTAAATGGGTCAGACAGCTGGTGAAAAAGATTTCATTTTCCTGGCACTGGGTACAACTTGTGCCAAATGACAACTCTATTGCCTGTATGCATTCTAGATCACAGTTTCAGGTCATAGAGTGCTGGTAGTCAGTCACAAGGGAGCAGGGGCCCTGGTCTCAGTTCCAAGGCAAAGAGGAGCACTAGCACTAGTAGCTTCCAGGGATCAGTGGTCCTTCCTGTTTAAAGACTAGAACACAGACCAGGAGAGCAGTGACCATACCTCTCCCAGGATCACACCACCTTAAAAGCACCAAAATTTGTAGACTCCCAGAACTAGCACTGAAAAAAGCATCATGAAGAAGTCTGAAGCTTGAGATACTGCCTTCCTACCCAAAGGTAAGCAGAGCCCAACTTTAACATAAAGTTCAAAATCAAGAAATAGGCTGGAAAAAAATGAGGAAACAAAAACAACAAAAAATAATCTGACCATAAAATTCTACAAGAGAGGCAGGGAAGACCAAGATATAAACTCAGAAGACAATAATGTGAAAACAGCAATAAACAAACCCTCAAAGGAAAATGCTCATTGAACCCAAGCTCAACAAGAATTCCTGGAAGAGTTAAAGAAAACAATTAGAATAGTAGAGGAAAATTAGGAAAAGAAATGAGAGTGATGCAAGAAAATTATGACAAGAGAAATGGTTATTGCCCTTCATGCTTGAAGAGGACCAAAATTACATCACTATGTCAAGGTTAAGATATAAGTATCTGACTGTAGCTGATCAGACCAACATGAGCTCAGAAGGCTGTACCACATATCTGGCACAAATAGTCCATATGAAAAGAGAATTTACAGTTTGGTAAAAGAGGCACAAAAAATACTGAAGAAAAAATACTTTTAAAAAATAGAATTGGACAAATGGTAAAAGAGACCCTGAAGAAAAGAACTCCTTAAATAGCAGAATTGGCTAAATGGAAAACTGGTACAAAATCTCATGAAGAAAATAATTCCTTAAAAATTAGAATTGGGCAAATGGAAGCTAATGACTCCATGAAACATCAAGAAAAAAAATAAAACAAAGTAAAATGAAATGAATGAATGAAAAAAATAGAAGAAATGAATGAATGAAAAAATAGAAGAAAATATAAAATATATCATTGGAAAAAACAATTGACCTGGAAAATGGATTGAGGAGAGATAATTTAAGAATTGTTGGACAACCTGAAAGCTATAATCAAAGAAAGATCTTAGATGTCATATTTCAAGAAATTATCAAGGACAAACTATCCTGATAGCCTAGAACCAGAAGACAGATAGAAATTGAAAGAATCCACTGATCACCTCCTGAAAGAGATCCCAAAATGAAAAGTCCCAAGAATATTATAGCCAAATCCTAGAGCTCTCAGGTGAAAAAGAAAATATTTCAAGCAACCCAAAAACAATTCAAATATCATGGAGCCATGGTCAGGATCACACAAGATTTAGCAGCTTCTACATTAAAGGATCAGAGATCTTAGAATATGATATTCCTGAAGGCAAAGGGGTTGTATTACAATCAAGAATCACCTACCCAGCAAAACTACATATAATCCTTTGGGGGGAGGGCCAGGAAGGGGAATAGATATTTAATGAAATAAAGGACATTCAAATAACTCTGATGAAAAGACCAGAGCTAAATAGGAAACTTTATTTTCAAACATAGGGTTCAAGAGAAGCATAATAAGATAAACATGAAAGAGAAATCATAAAGAACTTAATATGGTGAAACTGTTTACATTCCTACATGGGAAGATGATTCATGTAATTTCTAAGAATTTTCTCATTATTAAGACAGTTAGAAAGAGTATATATAGACATAGGGCATGGGTATGAGTCAATTATGTTGGAAAGATCTCAAAAAAAAAACTGAATAGGTGAGAAAAAAGGGATGCGGGAAAGGGGAAAGGTAGAATGAAAAAATGTTCTCACATAAAAGAGGCACAAAAGGAAGTGCTTTTAGTGAAGGGGGAAATAACAGGGTGGGATAGGGGTGGGTAAATGCTTGAACCTCACTCTTGTTAAAATTGGTTCAAAGAAGGAAGAATATATATGTACACACACTTAGTTGTGTATAGAAATCTAACTTACTCAATTTGGAAATAGGAGGGGAAGGGAATAATAGAAAGGGTGGAGGGGGGAGATGATAAAAGGGAGGGTGGATTAAGGGAGGCAGTGGTTAGCAGCAAAATAGACTTTTGAGGAGGGACAGGATAAGAAGAAAGAGAAGAAGTAGAAACAGGAGAAAATGGGATGGAGGGAAATACACAGTAATCATAACTGTGAATGTGAATGGAATGAGTTCACCCATTAAATGGAAATGGATAACAGAATGGATCAGAAACCAGAATCCAATAATATGTTATTTACAAAAGACACACTTGAAACAGAAAGATACACACAGAGTTAAAATAAAAGGCTGGAGTAGAATGTAATATGCTTTAGCTGAAGTAAAAAAAAAAAAGCAGGGGTAGTAATCATGATCTTAGACAAAGCAAAAGTAAAAATAGGCCAAATTAAAAGAGATAATTAACAAAATTACATTTTACTAAAAGGTACCATAGACAATGTAGTAATATCAAAATTTTTTAAAGCAAGTTTCTCTTATAGAAGCCTAATTTTTCAAATATATACTAAGTCTATAGCTTATTTATACAAAGAATCATTCTCCAGTTGATAAATGGTCAAAGGATATAAACATGCAGTTTTCAGAAGAACCAGAAGCTATCTGTAATCATATAAAAATGCTCTAAATCACTGTTGATTTTTAAAAGGCAAATTAAAACAACCCCGAGATACCACCTCACACTCATCAGAAATGAAAATGCTGGAGGGAATGAGGTAAAAATAGGTACATTAATGAACTGTTGGTAGAGTACTACATTGGTCCAACCATTCTGGAAAATAATTTGGAACTAGGTTCAAAGGGCTATAAAACTGCATATACCCTGTGATCCAACAATACCATTACTAGGTCTACATCCTAACGAGTTCAAAGAAAAAGGAAAAGGACCTATAATGTACAAAAATATTTATCGCAGCTCTTTTTGTTGTGGCAAAGAATTTGATATCAGGTGGATGCTCATCAATTAGGGAATGGCTGAACATATATGACATGATTGTGACAGAATAGTATTGTCCTATAAGAAATGACAAGGGGAAGTGGTTTCAGACCTATACTAACTATGCAAACTGAAGTGAGAAGAACTGGGAAATGATTATGCACAGTAACAGCAATGTTGTAATGATGATCAACTGTGTAAGACTTGGCTACTCTGATCAATACAATGATCCAAGACAGTTCAAAAGGACGCAATAAAAAAAATGCCATCTCCAGAGAGAATGGATGAACTCTGACTATAAATTTAAGTATAGTTTTCTCACTTTCTTTATTTTTCTTGCCTTTTTTTGGAAATTGGTATGGCTAACATGGAATTGGGTTTTGCATGATTTCACACGTATAATTGATATCATATTGCTTGCCTTCTTAGTGGGTGTGGGAGTGAGGGAGAAAATTCAGAACTCAAAATTTAAAAAGAAAAGGATATTAAAATATACAAATTATTTTTTAAAAAAACAACATTTTCTACTCTGTTCTCACATGAAATTAAGGTTCTGAGAAATTAAATTACTTAACTAAGGTCTCCCAAGTAATAACTGGCAGAAGGGGGATTTTTGACAAGTCTTCTTTCTAGTAAGCTATATCTGTTCAAGTCATTATCATCACTAAATACTTATTATAAGTACCTGATGTGTGTGTGTGTGTGTGAAAGACAGAGAGAGAGAGAGAGAGAGAGA
>NW_027185798.1:32647146-32670098 GCF_028583685.1 Petaurus breviceps papuanus | reverse complement strand
GGGAGGGAGAGAGCATGCAGGGATTTAAGAACACAAAGACATATAAACCTAGGGCCAATCCTCAAGAGATTTGGGGTTATTATGAAAATTATCATTTCCTAATTAAAAGACAAGAACACAGGCATCTTTTATGCAAGGATTCCCAGTAGTAGTTCCCTTCCTGTTCCTTTCACCTGTTCTCCTAAAGAACAGCATCATTTTTCATTAAACTCCCACTCTCTGCTTTTCTACTCCATTTGCATATTGTCCAGGCAAACCTTGTGCATTCTATATAAGCCAGGAGTATTTTGGGGGGTAATAATAACAATTCTTTTCTCTGTTTGGTTTAAAGCTTCCTAACAACCAATTTGCCAGAAGTAGTTCATACATGTTTATTTCCACCTTCCTTCCCTCTTCTCCAAAGTGAGTGAAGAGTTAGTAGATTCTCACTTGAAGAACTGAGGGGTGGGAGTCTCATGCCTTCTGACCCATGATGGTGAGGCTGACAAAGCTCATGTCAACCCCAGACTAATCTCTGCCTCTCTCTTTCCCAGCAGGGAAGTGTTCACTTCCTTATTTCATAAATAAGTGCTGGACTTTTTTTTTCTGAGGTACAGAGGAGTTATTAGGATGGTGGTTTATTCAGAAGCCCAAGTTCCAGTTCTGGCTTCACCATTTATTAGCAGTATCATTATAGACAAGCCATTTAACTATTCTGAGCCTCATTTTCCTCATCTGTAAAATGAAAATAATATCTGTCCTGTCTACTTAGCTTATTGGATTGTTTTAAGGATTAATAGGACCAATGTATATGAAAATACCTTGTAAATTGTAGAACACTATAGAAATATAAGCACCTATTATTTATTATTATAATACCTTGCATCCAAGGATAGAAAGGTGCTATGGAAATGTGTAATGGAATCCAGAAGTCTTGATAACAAACTGCTTATTTAAGACTTGACCCCTAGAAACAATCTTCAAAGTCAGATTCCATCTGGGTTTTCCTGGTGGGAGAAGAGGAACAAGCCTAAAGAGAGAGGGGACAGGTTAATGGGATAGATTGAGAAAAGAGGGATGAGGTGATAAGAAAGGGAAAAATGAAATGAGGAAGGGTAGTTGCAATGAGGGGAGTTAGGAGTTAACAAATGGAAGGGACAGGGTAAAATGCCATCATCTATAAGGAAAAGCCCAAGATTTATGTAACATAGGAAGGAGCAAGCAGGCAGGGAAGACTCTGCAGCCCACACATATCTGCCTTGGCATCTGAACACTACTTTAGAATTTTTTTAGCAGCCCCCTATTTAATGTTTCATAGAGCTCCATCTTCTCCTAACCAAAGCAATGTCTGGGGAACACAATGCTTTGAACTTACCCACTTACCAAGTTAATGAATGTATTCATGCATGTATAGTGTTGAAAAAACAGGACAGAAAAAAATGAGAAAAGGAAGTGCTTATTTTCACCAGAAATCATTTGAACTACAACCCTGAATCACTCCTATGCCCTCTTTTCCTCTCCCTCTATACTATTTCACATGATCATCTCACCAGCTCCCACGGATTCAATTATCATCTCTATGCTAATGATTCTCAGATTCATTTGTCCAGCCCTGACCTCTCTTCTGTTTCACATTTCCAACTACCTAGTGGACATCTTGAACTAGACCTCCCAGAGATATCTTAAACTCAACATATGTCTAAAACTGAGCTCCTCTTTCTCCTCCTAACCCTTCTTTCTTCCTAATTTCTCTATTACTGTCCAGGGTATCATTATCCTTCCTGTCACCTATCTTCACAGCCTAGGTATTCTACCTGACTCATTCTTTCTTAGGCTCCATATACAAATGCTTGAAGAATCCTGTTGATTCTACTTTTTCAACTTCTTGAATTTGCCCCCTTCTCTCCTCTGACATGGCCACTGTCCTGGTATAAGCCCACATCAGTTTACAGCTAGTCGATTACAGTAGCCTTCTGGTTGATCTCCCAACCTCATCTTTCCTAACTCCATTCCATCCTCCACCCAGCTGTCAAAGTGTTCTTCCTAAGTGCAGGTTTGCCAATGTCACTCCCCTATTCATTAAACCCCAGTGGTTCCTTCTTGCCTCTGGGATTCAATATAAAATCCAATGTTTGGCTTTTAAAGTTCTTCATAACCTCATCTCTTCTTATCTTTCTTTTTTATTTTTTTGGAGGGGGGAAGGCAGGGAAATTGGAGTTAGGTGACTTGCCCAAGGTCACACACCTAGTAAGTGTTAAGTGTCCGAGGACAGATTTGAACTCAGGTCCTCCTGACTCCAGGGCTAGTGCTCTATTCACTGTGCCACCTAGCCACCCCTCTGCTTCCCTTTCTAACCTTCTTCCACTTTACTCCTTTCCACATACTCTATGTGCCAATGAGTCTGGCCTCCCTCCTACACTTTGGGTGATACTCCATCTTCTGACTCAACGCCTCATGCCTTGGAATTCTCTACCTGCTCACTTCACCTCCTTCCTTCCCCAGATTCCTTCAAGCTTTGGCTAAAATCTCACCTTCTGCAAGAAGCCTTCTCAGGCTCCTCCCTAAGGTTACTGCCTTCCAGCAGAGATTATCTCCAGTTTGTACTGTAAATATCACACTTGCACATAGCCATCTGCATATTGTCTCCTTCCCCCACCATTAGATTGTGAGCTCCTTGAATTCAGGGACTATTTTTTTTTTTTTGCCTTTTTTGTATACTTTTGCCTGGTATATAGTGGGCACCAAATAAATGCTGTTCACTTGGCTTGATTATGCCTCATTGCTAGTAAGACTCCAGGGAAATAATATAAGTCACTGTTTTCTTTTTTTTCTTTACTTTTTTAAAGTTTGTTTCTGTGTCTAGTCATTTCTTTCTTACCCCTCAACCAATTCTTGAAAAACAATTAAGTGAAAACTACTAATACAATAATTGTATCTGACGATATATACAATTTCCTACCTTAGTAGTCTCTCATCTATCCTTTATGAACACAAGCAAACCACTGTTTACTTTTTGCCTTTTTTCTTTCCTTTTTTTTAATGGTGAATTTAACAATATAAAGATGCTTCTAGTGACATTTTGTTGTAGCAAAGGACTGTCAACAAAGTGGATATCCATCAACTACAGAATGACTGGGAAAATTATGATATATGAATGGAATAGAATAGTATAGTTCTGGAAGAAATTACAAATATGATGGATTCGGTGAAACCTAGGAAGATTTGTATGAACTGATACAAGGTTAAGTGAGTAGATCCAGAAGAACAGTTTCTACACTGAATGTAATAGCTTAAAAGGGAATTACTTTGAAAACTTAGAACTCTGATATGTTTAATGATCAATTATGACTTAGAAGACTAATGATGAAGCATGCATGCTTCCCACATCTTGGCAGAGAGGTGATAAACTAGAGGTGTGAATGAGACATACATTTTCAGAAATATCCAATGTGTCAGCTTGTTTAGCTTGACTATATTTATTTTTAAAAAGAGCTTCTAGGGTAGAGATTGGTGAGGAGTTGATGGGGCAATAATAGTGATACAAAAAGAAGAAAGAAAAGAACATCAACAAAACATTAAAATTTCACAGAAAAGATGAGAGAATTTCAGAAAGGGACACAAACAAGGACAGTGTTGTTACTGGCATGTTGAATTTAATATAGAATAGTATGCAATAGAAATTAATTTTCTGCGGGGATGCCCATCAATTGTGGATTGGTTGAACAAATTATGGTAGATGAATGTGATGGAATATTATTGGGCTGTAAGAAATGATGAAGAGGATGAATGGTTTCATAAAAACTTGGGTAAATATTTAAAAATAAACAAAAAATTTAAATAATCTTTTATTTGGGAAGACATGCATGAAATTATGTGGATTTACTTGGGAAGACATGCATGAAAAAGTGAGCAGAATAAGGAGAACAATTTATATTATAGCAATATTATAAAGAAAACAACTTTGAAAGACTTGGGAATTCTAACCAACTCAATGCCCAACCATATTCCAAAGGACTTATAATGAAATATACTACCCGCGTCCTAATAAAAAGATGATAGACTCAGAGAGTAGATTGAGACATTTTTTCCTGGACATGGCCAATACAGAAATTTGTTTTACTTGACTATATATGTTTGTAACAAGTTTTATTTTTCTTGACTTCTTAATGGGAGGAGGAAGAGAAAAGGATGTAGGAGGAAGAGAGTTCAGATTGAAAATAAAATAAAATTTAATTTTAAAAAAGAAAGAGGGAGGAGGGAAAGAAGGAAAGAAACATTAAAAAGTTCCATTTCGTGTGTAATCATCTTTTCTGTTCTTAATATATTTAAATGTTTGATAATATATAAGTTCACAATAAAAAGAAAAGAGAAAAAAGATGCAGCTGTGCCCCTCCAAATTATTTTGTATTTACTTGCATGGTGCATGTTATTTCCTCCATAGAATATAATCATCTTAAGGACAGGGGCTTTTATTTTTGTTTTTGTATCCTGATTAGAGACAACTAGGTAGAACCATCAAGCACTGGGCCTGAAGTTGGAAAGACCTGGATTCGAATTTGGCCTCAGATACTTATTAGCTATGTGATCCTGGGCAAGTCACTTAACCTGTCTGCTCAAGTGCATAATGGGTGTAATAAAAATACCTACATTCCAGGGTTATTGTGAGGATCAAATGAAATCATATTTGTAAAGCACCTGACACACAGTAAGTACTCAATAAATGCTTGTTCTCCTTCCCTGACTGCCTGGCATACAGCAGGTGCTTAATGGTTACATGCTTGTTGATTGGTTGATGTCACATCAAAATAGTCTGAGTTTCCTCATTCTTTTTTGCTTGTTTTGACAAGGAGGCTAGAACACTGGGGTTGTGGGTAACCAAGGTAGCAAAAGCAAGAAGGATATAGATTGAGTGTGTGTGTGTGTGAGTGTGAGAGAGAGAGAGACAGAGAGAGAGAGGTTCTAGTCCTAGTTTAGACACTGAAACTAGACAAATTCAGAGACTAGAAAAATTATAACCTCTCAACCTATTTCTTGATCTGTCAAATGGGATATTGCCTGCTCTATGAGCTCTTCTGCAGATACAATAAAAATAATTATTGGATACTATAAAGTGCCATATAAATGTGAGGAATTGCCATCATTATTGTTTAACGTGGCTGGGGTGTGCAGTGTGGGAAGGCATATGGATAGTAGGGAGGCAGGTTTCTCCCTGGTCTTTGACACAAAATTTATAGGCATGTCAGGAACACTGGAAAAAAAAGGGAAATACTCATCAAGTTTATTATCTGCTTGTAAGTAGGCCATCCCCTAACCCTTGTCCCCACTCCTAAGTGAATTCCAGGGAGGGAATGACACTCTCCCACCCACCAGCTGGGATATTAACAATAATTTGGTGGATCAAAGATCTCATTAATGTGACAACACGAACATCTCAAACTACCCTTGTCTTCTCATTCTATGTAGCTTTGGTCCATGTACTCTTACAAATCCTTCGAAGGAGGTCCATCCAGTGTACTGGGGGTGGGGGTGGAGGGGGCTTCCTCTAATCTAGAGCCTGACAATGAATGAGCACAGATGCTTTCCATCTATGATTCTTACCTTTCCCTTTTTGACAAGCCTTTCTTTCCTAACAGTAATAATTATCCCTTTCACTTCTATAGTATTTTAATTTTCAAAGAGTTGTCATCTCTAATCTCATTTTATCCTAATAACATCCCCGAAAGTAGAGAAGACAATATTCTCTCCACTTTACAGATGCGCAGACTGTACGGATGGATAAAAAGAGCCTTGTCCAAAGCCACTTGGTGAGTGGACCTATGAGCAGAAGGGAGGCTGGCGCACTCCCAGTCCTCTCTCCTTGAGCGACTAGTTGAGGACACTGAGGCTATAGGTTCAGAACCACAGGCTCTCCTAGAATTGGGCTGGCTACAGGGTTTCCCCCAATCAGAACTTACTCCCTCTCCTCAGTCCCTCCCTCCCCTCTTGGATGCCCTTCCTCACCCACAGTCTTCCCCTGAAAGAGAAAAAGCAGAAAACTTTTCCATAATACCTAAACTCCTTAGACTACTTTCTCTACCACCTTCCCTTCTCCTGCAGCTTACTCCCCACGTTTCCTTGTTTGGAGGGAAAGTCCAAAATGGAGAAATGACAAGCCCTCCCCTCATAGGAGAAACTCCCAAATACCAATTCTTAAAAATCTCTGTCCCTTTAAGCCTGTCTTGATCCTCTGATCTCTGGCTGCGCCCCCTGCCCCTGGGAGTCTCCCTCTGTTTCTAGGGCTCCCCTCTCGGGCTCATTTCGGTCGGTCTTGCTGATTGTAGCTGGGTCTCTGGCTCCGCCTCTCCCTGTGTGTCTGTCAGTGTGTCTCGTCCCCATCTCTCTGGCCCTCTCTGTGGTTCCCTTCTGTGTCTCTCTGTCTCGATCTCGCTTCTTCTCTTCTTTACCCCTGGTGAGTCAGAAACAAAGGAGGGAGGGGGAAGCTGCACTGTAGGTCGGGCTCCGAGATTCGCCCTTTATTCTGAACTCACGACGTCAGCGGGGCCCGGGCGGGCAACTGTGGATGGAGCTGCCGGGAGCGGACTGGGGTGCCCAGAGAGAGCCGGGTCGGAGGAGAGACCAGACCCTGAGCGGGCGTGTGTTTGTGCGTGCGCTGGGATCGGGATGGGAGGTGTGCGGGGGGCGGGATAGAGAGAGCCGAGGGGGGGCAGGCATGCGTGTGTGTGACAGTGTGAGTGCGAGGGAGGCTGGCCCTTAGTGTAACCGGAGCTACAAAGAAGGGAGACAGGGAGAGTCTAGAAGAGGGAGAGGGAGGAGGAGGAGGAGGCGGAGGCGGCGCCGGGGGCATCTCCAACACCCTCCCCCTTGGAACGAGCCACATCAAACCGGCCTCCGCCACCGGGACCCCGGGCCGGCCCCCCACCCCCTCCCCTCTGCCAGAGCCCACCCGGGATGATGAAGAAGAACAATTCTGCCAAGAGGGTGAGTCTCTTGCTTCCTCTAATTCAGTTGACTTTCTCCTACCAGGACCCCCTCCATCTCCTTCCGGGGTTCCGGCCTGTTTGGGGGGGGGGGCAGGGACCATGGAAGCACCTCAGAGAGTCTTGTCCCCTTCCCCCCGCCGCGCCCGCTCCCCTTCCCCCCTCTTCCTTTGCCATCCCAGTCTGAAGATTTTACATTTCATTCAATCTATGGGATGCAGTTACCTCCCACTGATCCCTGAGCCTGTCACCCTAGTTGCTAGCAAGAACCTTCAGTGTTTGGGGGTGCTTTTTTCTGGGGGGAAGCTGGTCGAGATGGGTAGTACTTGCCTCAGCTTCTCCTCTCCCCCCACCTCCTCTCCACTGGGAAACCAGCAGCAGTTTGCATCGTGCTCTGCGGTGGAGAGAGGAAAAAAAAGACAATGAAAATAGAATAAAATGCCATTAACCCCAGGCGCTTTGGAAAAGGGGAAATAGGGGTGGGGGCGGGAGGAGGAAAGAAGGACAGTGGGAGAAAGAGTCACCAGTCCCCACTTTTTCACACCTTCTCCCTCCCCGAGGCCTGAGTTCTCAGCCCCTGCATCACCTCTCCTGGGTTATTTCAGCTGTTTATCTCGGGCTGAGGGAGGTCACGATGGGGAACGGGACTGACTGCCAAGAGTGAGGACCCGCGGGAAGCTCACCAGCTAGGGAAGCTCACCAATGATCTAGAAGGCGGGGAGGGAGGCAGCTAGGGAAGAGTGGGAGAAAGAAGAAATTAACACTTAATAATGTGCTTCTTATCTTCCCCACCCCCTACCCCCTGCGGCAGGGGCCCCAGGATGGAAACCATCAGTCCGCACTGCCTGAAAAGGTCGGCTGGGTGCGGAAATTTTGTGGGAAAGGGATTTTTAGGGAGATCTGGAAAAACCGCTACGTGGTGTTGAAAGGGGACCAGCTCTACATCTCTGAGAAGGAGGTAGGATCCCCTTGCCTCCCTCCAACCACCCCAGCTCTCCTCTCCACATTCCCTCATTCTCTACATCAGCCTTTTACATCCCCTCACTTCTACCTCCCCACCCCCACCCCACCCCCATAAACCATATTTAGTATTCCCGAAGCAAGTTGAGGAAGCAGACTATCTATGCCCCACCACACCTTGTCCGATGACAAGGTTGCCCTTCGCTGAGAAATTGCCCTGAGTTGGGTGGCAGATGTTGAGTTTGAAGCCTAGTTGGTGGTTTTTCCTTTGCATACATTTTTGGTAACAATGGTGATTTTTATCCCAAGATTTAAAAAAAAAAAACCCTTCTGATAAATGGGGAGCCCTTCCCCCAATGTCCCCTCCTACCCCACCCCCAGTCCTGTCTGCAGCCTCCATCTGCAGACAGAATTGTTTCCTCTGCTGCTGCTAAAACATTCTGCTCAGTCCACCACCACCACCCCCAACCCCCAGCCCCTAGCCAGCCTCCCTCCCTTTTCCTGTTTCTAGCAAGGCCATACATTGATCATATCAACAGCTCAGCTGCACTAAATCATAAGGGAGATAGAGTAATACCACACATCGGGCTAAGACCACTGGGATATGTGAAGTCAGTTCCACATGACCCAGGGTAGAGCATATAGGTTTGTGAGTGCTGGGAGATTCCATTTGGTGCTATTCAACTTAACAAACATTCATTAAGTTCTTATTATGTGTCCATTATGCCCTTTTCCCTTCCTCACCTCCCAGGAAAATAAAAGGGACAGAAAAAAACTTCCAAGTCAATTGGGGACCAGAGAAAGGGTTGCTTATCCCCTTTTTTGCCTCCCTGAAGGAGGAAACCACAGAGGGAAGTGCAAGGGACAGTCTTTCTTTTCCCCAGCCAGCTCCAGCTCTGTTGTTAAACTAGAAACTTCAGCTCATGTAGGGTTAGGATACTCAGGTCTGGTCACAGACCATGGACACTACACTCCCCTCTCCCTCTCCCCTACCTCCTGCTTTCTGTGTGTTTCCTTGGAGGGAAGAAAAGAACTTGGTATCTCAAACCAGGGAAAAAAATGTCTTACAGACAGAACTTAGTTTATAGAGTAATGGGAAATCTAAACTGACCCCCTGGCCAGAAGTCATTTCATCCCCCTCACTATCTCTGTGTCACACAGTTGGAAGACTCTTCCTGAACTTTCCAGGCAAAATAGTGCGACTTCCTTTGCCTCCTCTCCTCCTTTCCTTGTTTTCTCCCTAGCATGACTGGGGGAAGTCCTCCTTGAATTCGGACTTCCCAGAGCCCCCTACTTTAAGGAAGAGCTTTTCCTATTCTGAACATTGTGTTTGGCTAAATAAATCCTTTTATGGTATTCATACACATTCTGGCCAAGACTAGAGACTAAAGGCACAGGAGCAGTCAAGGTTGTAGTAGGGTAGGAAAGACCTGGAAACCTTCCACCCTCAAAATTTCTATTTAAGAGGGAAACCTCAATTGTCCAAATCAATGTGGGGCCTGGATCTTTGAATACTGGAGAAAGTCTGGGCCCCTAGAAGAGTGAGAAAATAAAAGGAATCAAGTGATTTGTTTTTAGGGAGTTTGATAGGAAAATATCCCTTCAATGTCACATACACACATACATTAACAGTTCCTGAAGAGGATTTTCTCCACAGTTTTCTGGCTTTCCTGAACAAGTGTCAAAGTGTATCATCTGTTTTCCCTGAACTTCATAATGGCAGGAAACGTCAGAGAACAGTCAGGGAGGACTTCCCACACGTCATATCACGAGGGGAAACACAAGCATGGTAAGGGGGGAGGAGGGAATAGGAAGGAACAAAAGGAAACAGGGCATCCCTTTCTTGTCTGTGTTTTAGCAAGGGAGTAGTCATGGGGAGGGTCAGGGTGACCAACCCCTGCCTGTAGGAGAGGAAGGTTGGAGTGTGGAGGCAGAGGGAGGGATGGAATGACCTCAGGAAAAGATGTCTAGTGTTCTAAGAATCAGCAGCATCTGTCCAGTTATGGGAAAGGTTATCTAAAAGAAAGGATTCAAAGTGTGTCTTTGCTCCTCCAACAGAAATGATGAGAGTAGAAGAAGGCATCAGGTGATCTGAGAAACAAATAGGTCGATGTCTTTCTCTTCTTGTGAGGCATTTTCTATGCAGAAATCAGCCTAAGTTTTAGAGGTCCCTAACAGGCCCCCAGATTTCATCTTGCCCATAGAGAAGGGTATGAAAGTTCCCCCACTTCCCTCACTTCTCCCCAGTCCCCGAACAGGTGATCAGGCCCCATCTCAGGCCAAAAGCAGCCCTTTTCCCCAAAGTACTTGAGCATGGACAAGACTGAGTCTTGAGGACTCAGAATAATAACTGTAAGTTTAAAGGGAAAGTTAAAAGGTGGACATAGTTGTAAAGTTTTAAGATTTAATAGCTTTCAATAGACTTTTGTCAGTGTTAAACTCACTTAAAACTACACTAAGACTTTTGTGACACACTGTATGTTGTGTTTTATTTCGTTTCATGCAAGATCAACAGTTAATATATATATAAAGTGCTATATAAATGCAAGTCATGATGATGATAATGCTGATGCAAGAATATCCTTGTTTTTTTATACCTACCACTCCTAGTAAATTTCTTATATTCGTCCTTCTCCTCCAATTACCTCTCAGCCCTGGGGACCACAGAACAGACCGGCAACCCCAGGAGGGAAGGGACCCTCTAATGCCAAGAGAGAGTTTCTTTAGGGGTGATCTGAGCTTCCACAAATGCCCTGCCCCAAAGCAGCCTATGTTGTCCATAGGCTTTCCAATTCCTAAGACTAAGGTCTCATTTTCCAGAAAGATAGGAGGGTCCTCAAGATAAGTAGTGTCGACATTGCAGGAATAGAAATCTGGGATAGCTAAAGCAAGGGGATCAAGTCATGTTTTGTTTCTGCTTTTATAGACATCTATGTCTTTGTAGAACTGGGACATAGAGGCAAAGAAAGGGAAGAGGCAATTTCAAAAGATCAATAATTCTGTGGGTGGCTTTTAGAGATTTTTTTTTGATGGAAAAAAAAAGCATAATAAAATGCAGGAAGGAAACCAAGGTCTAGACACCCTGACCCCTTGGAATGTTCACTCTTGTACCACTTCTATCTGTTTCTTCCCCCATCTTACCTAGTATCCATCTCAATTTTTCCTTTACCCTGTAGCCTCTTCCAACTTCTCAGTTTGGATTATAGGTAAACCCACTCCGCTCTTCTGTGGGAAAAAGAACAAACCACCCACCCTTATGCCCCTTTCCTTATGCACGCCCATCACCTTCCTCTCCACAACTTCTGGTCTCTGTTGATATTCTCAACTCTGGGAAAGGAGGAGGAAGAGAAGTGACACATTATTGTATGTCCCTGCCCCATGTTTCTGGGAATTGTTCTTGAGTCAGGAGCCCCTTGCCAGGTTCTGGACACACCTCTGTCAATGTGGTTTGAGAGTCCTTGATTCCTTTCCTCTCCCCAAAAAAGTCTAAGGAGATAAGAAAAGGTCCAAGAGACCCCAGCGATAAAAAACATCCAAGTAGATGTATAAGCCAGATTGGAGGCAGGAAATGAGGAAGTTCATCCAGGAAGGATGAAGTTTTTGTTACAGTGCTCAATACTATAAAGCAGTTCTTGGTTCTAAAAGGTAGACAGTGTAGAGTGGAGTTGGAGTTAAGGGCTTAGGGACTGGTAGAGAAACCTGCATTTATCTGAGATGGTGCCAAGAGTTTTATTTGGAAGCAGGAGGAGGGGCAAAGTAGCCTCTAGGGTGCCAGGCTTGTAATTCTAAAACATATGTGACTCAGAATTTTGTATTTGAGTATGTGCATTTTGTTATCTCTGACTGGGGGACTCTGCTGTGCACGGGGCTGTGTCCCAGGGGGCACTTGGGAGACATGTAGCTACATGTAGTTGTGTGTTTATCTATAACAAGGCCAAGCACTAGGAGACACACGTGGAGATTGGTTTGTCTTTCTTTTATCCCAGCTATTTCTCTTCCAGAAACCATGGCCTGCTTATGCTCAAAGGCACCCATCACACCAGGCCTCCCAACTAGTGGGGAAACAGTAACAGATGCCACCTTCTCCCCAACTATACACCCATCATAGACCCCTGACTGCCTCTAAAGCCCTTAAGCACAGACAATTATTGTGGACTAATTCATTTGGGGAAATGATTACGACTGCTTCCTCTGTCCTCTGTCCTAATGAGACCCAAATGAACCTTAGAACTAGTTCTAGGTCCCTCAGCTTCAGAAAACAAAGGGGGGGGGGCACGCTCTGGGAAAGGATATGAGAGGATCCTAAGAGAAAATTTTAAAAATGAACCTGGGGAGAAAGGTTAAGGAAGTTTGATGTGTTGTGATCAGAGAAGGCCATGGGAATAAGGGTAGAAGGAGACTACATCAGGAAGGATTAAGATTAGATACAAGGAATAACTTCTCAACAGTAAGGAAGCTTTGATTCTCAAGATGGGGTGATGCAAGGAGATTGTGGAGAGTTTTCTTTAGAAGAGTCTTGTGTCTCTAGAAGTACCTGTCAGGCAGAGGCAGCTCAGGAAGAGCTGGAATAGGCATTCATTGCAAGATGCACTGGGTTTGCTCCAGAAGTCCTGGGATTTACCGCTTCTTAGCTGACGACCTCCCTTTAGTGAGTCACCTACCCTGCAAAGAGCTCAGTTGTCTTGTCTATAACATGGGGCTAATAGTGCTTGCAATACCCACCTCACAGTGTTGCAGTAAGGAAAACACTTTGTAGGCTGTAAAGTGTTTGTGTTCATGTTAGCTGTCATCATTATTTTAGATGATCGTAGACTCAATGAGTCTAGCTTGAATTGACCCAGGACCTTAAGGGGGGCCTGAGGTTGAGAAGAGGGGAAGCGTTTATAGTTTTTAACTGTACTCAGCAAACTTTGCAGCACAGAGAGTGAGTCTTTGTTGCTATGGCAATCTGGCTCTTGAAATACAGGAGGCAGATGAGTCTCTTTATAAAAAGGTATAGTAAAGGTGGGGGCTGAGAAGGGACATAGCCAGGAGCACCCACAGTGAGTGGCACTGTAGTGGGGGCTATAGGTGGACCCTCCTTAGCCTTAAATTCTCTTACCTCCTTCCTTCTGAGATCATGGACTAATTCATTTGGAGAATTGATTAAGATTATTTCTGCTGGCCTCTGACCTAATCAGAGCCAGTTCAAGGTCCCCCAGCTTCAGAAAACAGTAGGGGACACTCTGGGAAAGGATATGAGAGGATCCTAAGAGAAAGTTTTACAAATGAACCTGGGGAGAAAGGTTAAGAGAGTTTCATTTGGGAGCCTCTAAAGATTCCAGAGGCTGTTGCTGCCTTCTCCAAGCTTAGCCACTTCACCCATGTCCTCTAAAGGAAAAGGTAGAAGAGGAGAAGAGTAGGATTGAGAAAATGTGATCTCTAGGGGCGGCCAGGTGGCTCAGCGAGTAAGAGCACCAGCCCCAGTGTCGGGATGACCTGGGATCGAATCCGGGCTCAGATACTTAGCACCACACCCAGAAATAACTGGCCGTGTAACCTTGAGCAAGTTACTTAACCCAATTGCTTTAAAAAAAAAAAGAAAAGAAAAGAAAGTGTGATCTCTGTCCTAGTGGAAAAGAATAGGGGAATAGGGTCTTTGTGAACAAATCCTCCAGTTAGGAGTTAACAAATGAGTCCTCCCAATTCCTCCCCATTTCTGGTACCTTCTCAGAGCCTCCAAACATGGGACCACCCCAGACTTTGTTGTTTTGTTGTTTTTTTTTCTCTCCCTGGGCTGGTTTGAACCAATGAGTTAATGGGGGAAAGGGCCAAATAATTCTTATCTCCCCCCACACCAACTCACCCGCCCCCGCCCCCCTAGATAAAAGATGAGAAAAATGTCCAGGAAGTATTTGACCTGAGCGACTATGAGAAATGCGAGGAGCTTCGGAAATCCAAGAGCCGGAGCAAGAAGAATCACAGCAAGTTTACCCTGGCACACTCCAAACAGCCTGGGAACATGGTATGTCGTCCCTACCGCCTTGGCCCCCTGGGCGCTTCTTGTACACAGCGGTGCTGAGAAGATCTCTCCCACACACACGCTCACTGTTTCTCTCAGTGACTTCTCTCACTTCCCAAGTCTAGAGTCCCCAGGCTCCCCATCAACTTTGACCTTTTCTTGGAAAGTATTCATCCCTCAGTCTCCCCGAGTCCCTCAGGCTCTTCTTCTCTGCCCACTGATACCCAGCCTATTTTCTTAAATTTGCCCAGAGAAGAAAGCCCCTTTACTTCTCTTGGGAGTGAATGCTTACATTGTCCCTGAGAGGCAAGTTGTAGCCTAAGCCTATTTCCTTTTGTCTAAGTGAACACACAGCAGCTACTCCTGGAAAATGTTCCTTCATACATGTAAAGATTTTTTTTCTGCCTGTCCTTCACTGCCCCCAACCACCAGCCTTCTCTTCTCCAGCCCCATAATCACCTGTGTCCCTCTCAGTATTCTCTCCTTCACATCCATACTTCATGTGGGCCAAGACAGCAGAGCCCAAGACTCTATCCTATATAAAATATGTTTCCCCTTTCAATTCATGATCACTTCCAAATCAGAGTGCCCAGTCATGCAGTTCTATAAAGGGGACATAGTGGCATCCTTAAAGAAGTGGTGTGGGTTTGTGGGGAGGGGGCAGAGAAGGGACAACAAGAGAAATAGAATCTCCCTCCTGGAAAAGGTGGGGCCAAAACACATAAAACATCTTAGTATTTTCACTATTAAGTCTCCAAGGTACCCTCAGGGATAGGGGCATTAACTATAATCCCCAGGTTATAACAAAAATCTTCACCCCCCCCCCCACCCCCAACCAGGCACCCAACCTGATCTTCCTGGCAGTGAGTCCAGAGGAGAAGGAGTCTTGGATTAACGCCCTCAGTTCTGCCATCACCCGAGCCAAGAACCGAATCCTGGATGAGGTTGGTGAGGTTGGGATCAGTGTGGAGATGGGCAGGTCTAGTTAGCACCAAGAGGAAAGCCGAATTAACTAACTGGCCCCATCGACCTGCTCCCCTCCAACTCCCTCTCTCTCTCAAACTCATGCTTACCTCCTCCTAACCCCCTTCCCAGTTCTCTCTTGTCCAGATTTTCTATTCCCACTTTAGGATGTGAGGACCACAGTTTAGGGGCCAGATTAGAGATTCTTTCAAAACTAGGAGATCCTGAAGTCCAAGGGAGGTATCGTGGGACAGGTCATTTGATCTGTTCCCCAGTGCAGGCATTTTCAGGGAAGTTGGGACAGAAGGAGGAGGTTGTAAGGAATACAAGTCTTCTCATCCCCAGGTCACTGTTGAAGAAGACAGCTACCTTGCCCATCCCACCCGTGACAGAGCAAAGATCCAGCACTCTCGACGTCCCCCAACCCGAGGACACCTAATGGCTGTGGTATGTGAAAACATCAGAATTTCCATACTAGCTGGAACCCTTCTTCCATCCAGGGCAAGATTTTATCTTATAAAATGACACCAGTGTACATCTTTGCAGATGGGTGTGATAATACTCTTTGCCAGGTCATGTACATTGTAGCACATCCTAGCTTCCCTTAAAGCTTTGTGGATCATTATCAAACCCTTAATTCAATAAATATTCAAATACACCTGCCTAGAAAGTTTTAGGTTGTAAGACATGCAAAAAATTTTAATACATAAAGTCCTTACCCTCAAGGAACATTGTCTAATTGAGAGGTGAATCAATCATCAAGCATTTACTAAACCCCTGCTAAGTGCTGGAAATACAAAGACAAAAATAAAAGTTCTGGAACTCAAGAAACTTACATTTTATCAGAGGAGAAAGCCTGGCCACATATAAGTATAAATAAAATAAAGGAAATCTGTAGGGGTAGGCACTAGTAGCTAGGGTCAGCAGGGTTTGGAATCAGAATGTAGAAGGCAATACCTGGGCTGAGGTTTTTTGTTTGTTTGTTGTTTTTGCTTTTTGGAGGGCAACTGGGGTTAAGTGACTTGCCCAAAGTCACACGGCTAGTAAGTGTGTCAAGTGTCTGAGACCAGATTTGAACTCAGGTCCTCCTGACTCCAGGGCCGGTACTCTATTCACTGTGCCACCTAGCCACCCCCCTGGGCTGAGTTTTGAAGGAAACCAGGGGTTCTAAGAGGCAGAATTTAGTAAAGAGGAAGTGCATTCCAGATATGGAGGACAGATAATGTCTAGACCCAGAGGTGGTAGATGAAATACTGTATATGAGAAATAGCAGAAGGCCAGTTTAACTACACTAAAGAGTGTATGTAGGGAAATAATGAATAGAAAGACTAGAAAGGTAGATTGGAACCAGATTGGGAAGGGCTTTGAATGCCAGAGTTTATATAAGATTCTAGCAGCAGGTGTGTGACATGATCTGTCTAGTACAGGGGTGGAGAACCTGGGGCCTTGAGTTCACATGTGGTTCTCTAGGTCCTCAAGTGCAGCTCTTTGGCTGAATCCAAACTTCACAGAACAAATCCTTTGATTAAGACCTCAAGGCTGAAGGTTTTCCATCCCTGGTCTAGTACTTCAGAAATATCACTTTGATATTTTTGTGGAAGAAGGATTAGAGACTGAAGACCCCTGAGTCAAGGAGAGAGGAAAAATATGAAAATTTAAGTAACACTACAAGAATTTAAAAATCAAAACAAAACACTACAAGAGATGTCATGAGGTAACATATGAGAAAATGTCAACTACGTGGCCTATCACTGGGTTGTTGTTAGGCTCAAATGAGACAATGAGCCTATCTAAAGCACCATATAAATGTGTCTCAGTTAACATTCTTATAAGTTTGCTAACCTGCTATATATTTGTCCACGTCTCAAAGGGGTTCAGTATTCTGAAAATTGCTGTTTTGTTTTGGATTGTTGCTTTAAAGTTCTAGCATGAGGCTGGGGAGATCAGGATAAGAGGGGGAGCTGAAGTCATGTAGCTAGGAGGAGGAAGTGAATAAGTGTTTATATAGTACCTGTTGTGAACCAGACAAACGTGCTAAGCACTTTTTACAAATATGACCTCATTTACTCCTCACAGCAGTCCTTGAGATAGGTGCTATCATCATCCCCATTTTATAATTGAGGAAACTGAGGTAGGTAGCAGTTAGGTGGCTTGCACCAGGTTACCTAGCTAGGAGAGTCTTGAGGCCAAATTTGAACTCGAGTCCAGGCCCATCACTCTATCTACTGTACCACCAGATGCCTCAGTAGCCACTCAGAGGGATGTGGATGAGGAGATGCAGAATATCTTCTCAGTAAGAAACCTTACATTGGGTGCTTAGGGCAAAGAGAAGCGGCACATGCCTCCTTCCACATGAAAAATCCTTACACCATTCAAATGATCAAGTGCGAATTATCATCATACAATTAGGAAAGAACCGTGAAGGCAAAGACTGCTTCCTCCCTGTCTTTAATCCCCTAGCACAAAGTAGGCATCTAATAAATACTTGTTGCATAGAATTGAGTTGGAGGAGGCATCAGCCATGAGGAGTAACGTTTCCCAATGTCTCTATTCATGATTGTGATCATTGTACTTCCTGCTGCAGGCCTCCACCTCTACCTCTGATGGAATGTTGACCTTGGACCTTATCCAAGAGGAGGACCCCTCCCCTGAGGATTCCACATCTTGTGCTGAGAGCTTCCGTGTTGACCTAGACAAGTCTATGGCCCAGCTGGCAGAAGGCCGGCGACGGGCAGACTCAGACAGAATCCATCCCCCCTTGGACCGGGGCCGTAGCTTTCCCCGGCCCTGGGAGAAGCCAGAGAAAGGGGCCCCCTACACTCCCCAGGCTCCCAAGAAGCAAACACCCTCAGAGAAAGGCCGATGTGCTTCCTTGGAAGAAATCTTGTCTCAGCGGGATGCTACCCCAGCCCATGGCCTGCTGCAGCCTGAGGATCACTCTACCCCAACCCCACCTCACCCTGGACAGCTGTCTCGGATCCAGGACCTGGTAGCAAGGAAACTGGAGAAGACTCAGGAGCTGCTGGCGGAGGTGCAGGGCCTGGGGGATGGGAAACGAAAGGCCAAGGACCCTCCACATTCTCCCCCTGACTCTGAGTCAGAACAGCTGCTGCTGGAGACAGAGCGACTGCTTGGGGAGGCATCCTCCAACTGGAGTCAGGCAAAGAGAGTACTGCAGGAGGTGAAGGAGCTGAGGGACCTGTACAGACAGATGGACCTTCAGACCCCAGACTCCCAGCTCAGACATACTGCTCAGCACAGCCAGTACCGGAAGAGCCTAATGTGAGGGGGCAAGAAAGAGGGGTCTAGGACATGCTGGGGGGAGGGATGGGCAGACACTGGGATAGGGCTTGTTTTGTTTTATTTTGTTTTTTAATTTACCACAATCCAAAAAGAAAAAAAAAACAACAGCTCATGGCTCCTGCTGGTGCCTGATCCTCCCTTGTTCCCTACCCCTTTCCCTCTGGAACCATATACTGGGCTCAGATTTGAAGGAGAGGTACTCCCTACTGAATGGTAAATATCTGTACCCAAAGAGGACAGAAGAGATGTGGGAGGCTGTCTGACCCTAGTACTAGAGATGTGGGGAGGAGTCATGAGAACTGGACTCTCTGCAGTCCCCTACCCCAACACAGAGGCCATGTGTTTATGGTTTAAATCCTAGTTTGGTGGGGGCAGAGGGAATAATCATTTTATGCCCAGGGTTGCCCTCTAAAGGTGACATGTTAGCCAGAAAGTCCATTCTCTGTTCCACTTCCATTGGTTTCACCCCTTGGTATCAATAAAGAGGAGAGGGCTTGGAGTGGAGAAGGAAGGATAGTCTGTAGAATCCAAACAGCAATCAGACATGATCTTTCTAACATCAGCCCTTCATTGCTATTTGAGCTCTTTCTCTTTTATTTCTTATTTTGTGTTTACTTCTCCTTCCACCCCAAAATGAGTTTAAAGACATAATGCTTACTTATGGTGGAACCATGAAGAGATGGTAGCATTCTCTTTGCTTCTCCAGAGGGTGGGGCTTCTCTAGCAGGGGAATGAGGGACAGCTGAACCAAAGGGAGAACTGATCTAAGAATGAAACTTGGTTGTGGAGCATGCTGGGTAGGAAAGAGGGGAAAAACCAAACACATGTTCATGTTCCTCTTTTAGCCAAGTCAGAGTTTTCTGGGTCCTTCCCCCTATCTTGTCTGCCCCCAACACTGCTTGTCCCTGTCTCTGAAAGAGAGTCACTACCAGGGAAAGAGTTCATCACGCGCACACACTTGACTCAAACCTCTTTGGTCTACCAACAAGTGCCAGGCTTCCATGCATTTTTCTCTGTAAGAGATCCTATACAATTTAGACTTCAAGTTGTTTACTTCTTGTCCTCTGCTATTTGCAACAATGATGAAGGGAGAGGAGAGAAAAGAAGTGTCAGTGATTTCAAGAAAGAGAGAGACAAAGTGAGAGAGAGGAAGGAAGGAAGGAAAAGAAAGAAAGAAGGAAGGAAGGAAAAGAAAGAACGAAAGAAGGAAGGAAAAGAAAGAAAGGAAGGAAGAGAAAATCTCTGCATTATTTAACCTCTTGGTTCTATTCCCCAGGGTGTCTTTCAGTCTTTCAATCTAGGATTTAGGACTACAAAGGGGACAGGAATGTTTGTGTATGGGAAAATGGAAGTATTTGAGGGGACATGACTAACAAGACAAACCAAACAGAAAGATCCATTCCCATTTCACCAGTCTCCCTCTCACTCCCTAATTTATCTGGAGATGAGGCAGGAGGGATAAAGAAAAGTGGTAGACTTGGAGGAACACAAACCTTTACCACTTCACAAACCCAAGGCACCTAAAATCATTCTGTTTTTCTTCCTGATGTCACTTCCCCCTGCCAACGCAATCAGGAAGATAACCCTTCCACCTCTACCAATTCTTTCATCTCTCCACTTCTTCATAGTTAGGAAATTCCCTCTCAAGACCTTTAGCAAGCACCTTCTCTGAAGGATATTTAACTCATTTTGATGGGGAACAGAAGATGCTGCTTTTGAGCTTAAATTTCAAAACTGGTTTCCCCACAGCCTATGCCAGAGATCTTTTGAAAATACATTGTGGGGTGCTAAAGGTATGAGACCTTCAAAACCACCTGGCCCAGCAAACAGAAGCAACCATTTTGTGGCCACCCACAGTCTGAATTCAACCTACACTTTTCTATTTCTAAATCTTCCATCTTATTTTATTTTCATTTTATTTTACCATTTTCCCCTTTTTTTCTTCCCAGTCACTCCCACGTAACAAGAGGAGAGACAAAGAGTAAGAATGACATGTATTCCTAAAACATGCCACTTAGTCTTGGTTCCCAGGGGACTGGAGAGATGGGGAGACACTAAAGAAAGGGGAGCCAAAGAGAAAAAGGGAGAAAAGCATAAGTAGGCTCCCCAGTGAGAAATAAGGGAAGCACTGGGTACTGAGCTCTAAGGTACTTTCTAAAGCCCAGGGACCTTTCCATCTGATTCGAAGCTAGAACCTTTCTTTGTGTTGTGTCTCCCATTAGAACTGAGTTCCTGGGGAGAACAGACTATCTTAATATTCAGCTTGTATCCCCAGTACTTTGCACATAGTAAGCCCTTAATAAATGCTTTTTTATTCCCACATTAATCAAGTTGCCCAGGAGTGAGTCTCCAGCTCCCCAGCAAAATGCCCAAACTGGCCAATTCATCTTTGTTACCCATACTCCTGCTGTCCAGAGACCTGTTAGCTCAGTTGGTTACCATATGGTGCTAATGAGGTCAAGTTCACAAACTCAATCCTGGCTTAACCTAAATTGTTTCACTCTGTTTCAAGGTTAGAGTGTCTGCCCTTTTAATCTTTGTTGACCATTTTACAGTTATGATTGTGTGGATGGATTAGTACAAGTCTGTCATCATTACTAGAAAAGTTCAAAGCTTATGGCCTGCTGACAGCAGGTCAGTAGAATCATCTTTCTTTATAGGCATGTTTTTAGATCAACAGCTCAGGAGTTCTACTTACTAAAATGAAAACTATGAATACTTTATTCATCTAGCCCAGGGGTGGGGAACCTGCAGCCCTCTAGGTCCTCAAGTGTGGCCCTTTGAATCCAAACTTCACAGAACCAATCCCAAGGATTTGTCCCAAAGGTCCCCCACCCCTGTTCTAGCCCCTTTCCCCCTACACTGCAGTGGGGGAAAATGCTTTCATGAATGCCTTCATTCCCATTCCCACCACCCTAGGGTGTTACTGTTGTTCAGTCGTTTCAGCTGTCTGATTCTTCATGACCCCATCTGGGGTTTTCTTGGTAAAGATACTGGAGTGTTTTTGCTATTTCTCCAGCTCAGTTTACAGATGAAGAAACTGAGGCAAACACAGTTAAGTGGCTTTGCCCAGGGTCACACAGCTAGTAAGTATCTGAGGTCATATTTGAACTCATGTCTTCCTGACTCCAGGCCCAGCCCACTATCAATTGTTATGCCGCTGCCCCTAGGGTATTTCATCCCTTTCTCTCAAATGGCGCTCTCGCTCTCTCCTCCCACCCACCCCCATTATTCTTTATCCTTTGTGGCTGTGTGGATTACATAGGAACCTAACCCGCCAGCATGGGTTCGAGAAGGAAGAGGAGCCTGGAGGTGAGGGAGGGTTGAGACACTGTCAGATCCTAAGCCCACCTGCTAAATGGGGAGGCTGGGGATCTCAGGCACACCGCTAGTTCTACCGCTAACTAGTCTTCCTGGGAAAGTCTCTTAAACTTCTTCTGACTTTGTTCATCTGTTTAAAAAAAAAACAGAACAAGGGGGAGGGAGGGTGTCTCCAAGGTGTCTTCCAGCTCCAACATTTTGAGTCTAGCTATCAGCCATTTTCCAGAAAAGATTGAACCACACGCACACTGCCTCCACTCCCTTCTTGCCAATGACAAATTTATTGTCTTATCTTTACACAAAAATGTTCTGGGAGATGGAAGATAACTTTCAGGGTTCTCCGGATAGGGGAGAGTGAGCAGTCTAAGACAAGGGACTAGCTGCCAATATTTAGGGAAAGCTGTAGAAAGAAGAGGATGATCCCTGCTTCACCACCCAGTCATGTTTCCACCCTCCTAGCCTGTAAAGTGGGCTATGCAATAAGAGACTGGAGCAGAAGCCTAGGGGGTGTTTCTGGTCTGTCTTATTAAAAAGAGTAACAGAAGAGCTATTGTCTCATTAAGTGGAAGAATTCATGTGCAGCTTGTTTTGTCTCATTTGTATGCTCTTTAAGGTTTCAGAAATCTCCGAATTGCTCTGGTGCCACTACTCTGTCCTATCGTTCCCCCGTCCGTCAAGGCTTTCTCCCGTTCTCCCAATATAAACAGAAGCTGGGACCGAGCCACCATCCAAGGAGCTAGAAAACAACAGGATCCCTCAGTCCCCTCCCCTTCCTTCACTGCCAAAAACCAACGTGGGGGAGTCCCTTCTTCCAACCTCCAAAGGAAGCTGACACTGCCTAGTAGTGCAAGCCACAGACTGGCCGGCTGTAGCGCCTGGCGTGGGGAGCGTCTCTACCTCGGTGCTTTGGCTTTGCTCCTTTTCTCTTTTTCTGCTCTCTTCCTACCTCCCGGTCTCCCAACTACAGCAGCCAATCCCCAGCCTGCTCTAGAGAAGCACCATATATGGAGAAGTTGGAAAGAAACCCAAATGAATGCGAGAACGAACACTCTCTCTCTCTCTCTCTCTCTCTCACACACACACACACACACACACACACACACACACACACACACACACACACACACACACACACAACTGTGTGTCTGTCTCTGTGACCATATTCTCAAGTCCATATGTGTCTGTGTGTCTCACCACATCTTTTTCCTCAGTTCAGCAGCCTCCCTCTCCCCCACCCCAGTTTGTTGCCCGTCACTACCCCCACCGTACCCCCTTGATCAACACTCCAACTGCTCTGACCTAGATTCCCCTGCACTAATTACAGGCCTAACTATATCCACCCATCACCCAACTTAGCGCAGCTGAGACCCTGGAGGTCAATTAGAGCAGCTCACAGCTCTACTGTGCTCAGGAAATGAGATGGAGCCAGAGACACCCACCCACCCTCC
>NW_027185798.1:32567731-32642146 GCF_028583685.1 Petaurus breviceps papuanus | reverse complement strand
AATTAACTCCATGTGGCCCTAAATGAGCTGCCTGTGTGTGAACTATGAATACCAAAATAAAGACCAATCCAGACTAGACCAGCATCAGTGACGCAGCTGTATCCCAAGTTTTCTGTATGCTGGACCATTGCTTAAAGTTATTCATTCTAGAGAGACAAAAAATGAATTAGAACAGTACCAAAAAAGCACCACCAAGAGTATGAGGAATTCAGAGAAACATGAGAAGACTGGTTTGAACTGATACCATATGTCCCAGAGTGAAGTAAGCAGAACCAATCAATAGACATTTATTAAGCACTAGGCACTGTGCTGAGCCCTGGACATAGAGACAAAAGTGAAACAGCACCTGACCTCAAGGAACTTACATTCTAATAAAGAAGATCCATACACACATATACAGAATATATATGCCTCAACCAATCCAAATCTAGCCACCTGCCCAGCTCCAGAGATTTCCCAGAGAGTTCTGTGCCAGTCAGAGTATCAGACCATTCACCTCCTATCCTCAGTTTTCTCCCAAGGAGTCCTTTGTTAACCTAGAAATTATCACTCATCTTCTCTCTACAGACTTCCCAGAGAGCCCAACTTTTGCCCTGAATCCAGGTCACTGCCCTCTGTTTTTACCCCAGGGCTTCCCCAAGGAGCCCTACTTCAGCCCCAATCCTAGTCCTAGATTGGACTGGAACTTCCCAGCCCCTCTCCATAGACTTCTCAAGGAGGCTTTCAATTCATCAGGCTGGACCTAGATCATTCCCCTAGGCCCTCCTTGTTCCAGCAACTTCTCCTGGTCTCCAGAGGTCTGTCCCTTACCTGATCCACCTTGAACCGATAGCTCATACCTACTGTGAAATGGGCCTACTTGGACACAGCATCACCACCTGCTATAAGGATGTACCTCAGGGGAGGACCTTGAATAATCTAATCACCTATTTCCCTCAACAGACTTCTTTCCAGCCACTGATACTCATACTAAACTCATTCCTCATTTATCATCATACTCCCACTCACTTATCATCTCTCCATTCCAGTAATTCTGAACACCCAGCTATAGAAGTACAAATCCCATTTCCCCATCACAAAATGTCTACTTTCTCACTCTTATAACCCTACTCCCTCCCCCAACCACAGTGTTCAACTCCAGATCTACCAATCTCTTCTACTATACTTTCTGGAATACCTGCTCAAAAATTACAATTTGCTTTTGTCTTGATTTTTTTCCATTCTCCTTTTCCTGGTGTTCATGGAGACAAGGTTCCTCCCTGATTACACAGCATCCTTGGTCACTCTTTCCAGTACTGGATGCTCTTCTACTCATACCCCTTCACTGGTGCTTGCTCTCCACTTCCAGATACTCCCTCTCTCCTGTCATCACTCAAAAACCCCTCCTCCTTTGGGGTTCACACCATTTAAATTTATCACCCAACCCAGATCCTGGTGTCTATCTAATGACCCCAGGACATTCCTTCCTTCCTTCCTTAATGAGTTCAGTGTCTGACTCCCCATCTCTTGCCCTCATATTGAGACTTCAACATGATATCCCTCAAATATCCTGAGTTCCCATTTCTTTATCTACTCAATTGCCATGACCTACTCCTACACAATACTTTAACTAAACACAGAGATGGTCATACCTTTAATCTTGCCCCTTCCATGTTCATGAACTCTGAAATTCATTTATCTGATCATAATTTCCTATGATTCCATTTTTCTTACACATTACCACCCCTAATCTTGTCTTCATCATAACCTCCAATGACTTCACCCTCAATTTTTTCCCAGATCATCACCCCTGCACTGGCTATACTCTCCTTCCTTCCCTATCTTAATGCTTCAGTGAATCAATTAAACTCTACACTATTCAGCTACATTTTAATCACTTGCCCCCTTGCCTTATCACTGGTCATGTTTTCCCAAACCCCAACTATGAATTACTCCCACAATTTGCCACCTTCATTTATGTACTGCTGAATGGAGCTGGAGAAAATCATGAACTCCACGACAAATTTATGTTATGTAAATTTGGAGCATTACTGCAGAAAGGCAAGCCTTTCACATCTCCCTAAAAGATTTATTTTCCCAGTCAACACGATGGCTATTCCAAAACTTCTCTTCCCTCCTCAGACTTTGCACAACACCCCCTCCCCATTCCTCATCCCTTAGGACTTAGACTCATACTTCACTGAAAAAAATTGAGCCCATTTGTCCAGACCTCCCACTTTTTCCCTTCTTCTCACATTACTCAAATGTCTTCTCTCACTGTCTTCCCCTTCATCCCTGTTTCTCACTGAAACTCTTCTCCTTGCCTAGGCAAACCCTCTACATGCATCCTTGACATCATCCCTTCCCATCTTCTCCAGCAGAGTGCCCCTTCTATTATCTCCCTTCCATCTCTAATCTTTATTTTCTTTCTGTCTACTGGCCCCTTCCCTCCTGCCTACAAACATGCCTGTATCTTCCCATCCTTAAAAAGCTATTACTTAATCATACCATCCCTGCTAGGTATTATCCTAAATCTCTTCCTCTTTGAAGCCTAACTTTCTAAGACACCATCTACAACTAATAATTCCACTTTCCTTTCTTCTCACTAAACATCCAAAATTTGCCTTCTGACTTCAGCATGTGACTGAAACGGCTCTCTCCAAAGTCACGGATGATTTTTTAATTGCCAAATCTAATAGCCTCTTCTCAATCTTTCCTTCTTGACTTCTCTACAGCCTTGAACAATATTGATGACCTTCTTCTGGATACTTTGTATCTAAATTTCATGAGACCGCTATTTTTTGGTTCTCCACCTACATATTTGATCTCTCCTTCTCAATGTCCTTTGCTGGTTCTTCATCCAAGTCGTATCCACTAGCAAGGGATGTCGCCCAAAACTCTGTCCAGGCCCTCTTCTCTTCTTCCTCTATACCATCTCCCTTGGTCATCTTACAGGATCCTGTGGTTTCAGTCCTCTCTACAGATGATTCCCAGATCTACATATCTAGGTCTAATCTTTCTCCTGAGTTTTAGTCTCATATTATCAATTGCCTCTTGGACATCTTAAATTGTTTGTCTTGTAGGTATCTTAAATCCAATAGATCTAAAAAAGAATGATCTTTTCCCCAAAACCCTTCCTTCTTCCCATCTTCCTTATTACTATCAAAGGACACCACCATCCTTCCAGCAATGCAGGCTTCCAAGTTTGATGTCATTGTTAACTCTTTTCTCACATTAACCCCACACATCCAATCCATTGCCAAGTTTTGCTGTTTCACATCATTTCTCATATAGCTACCCTCCTGGTTTAGGCTCTCCTCACCTAGTGGCCGCACTACTGCATACATGGCTAGTCTCCCTGACTCATGTCTCTCCCTACTCAACTGCCCAAATGATTTTCCAAAGCACAGGTTTGACCTACTCAATAAATTCTAGTGGCTCCAGGATCAAATATTCAGTCCTCTGCTTGTCTTTTAAATGCCTTCAGATTCTGACTCCTTTCTCTCTTTCTAGTCTTGAGCTTTGCTCCCCTAAAAATACTCTACCGTCCAATAACAAAGGCCACTTAGGAATCCCCAGCCCACAGATTGAGAACCAATGACAGTCTAGAGCAAAAGTCTCCAAACTTTTTTGATCACGTAACCCTAACAAGAAAAAAAAAATTTGAGCACACCCCCCCAGTATATGTAATTGTATTGCTTATTTCTTAATTATATACTTGTACTACTGTTCTAAAAATTGTATACATGAAAACTATACAAAAATAGAAATTAGAAATAAATGAGATGAAAATTAAATCATATTTGATCCTAGAGTCAATAGGGAGCCACGAGTGAATTGAGAAGAGGAAAAACTGTGAGCAGACTTGTACTTTAAGAATGTCAGCAGCAACCAAGGTAATCTAGGGTGCAGAGACACTGGAGGAGGAGGTGAAGAATTTTTCCTACATAACTGCTGCAAGTGTATGGATCATGGTTAGATTATAACCACCTTGAGGAACCAATGCCTGGCTTAATTATAGAAAGACAGAGGTGGGAGAGGTGGAATGGAAGGGGGGTCACTGAGCAATAATAAGTGAAAGAGGCAGTATAGTTGTTTTGCGGAAAAAAAAAAAAAAGCTATAATGTCATTATTGGAAAGGTGTGATGTAATCCCTCTTTCCACCCTCTAGTTGATCTCACACCCCTTGAGGCTATGCCACGGACCCTGGAAATTCACAATGTCCACTCTGAAGAACACTGTCCTAAAGCAGGGCTTCTTAAACTTTTTCCACTTGATACCCCTTCAACACTTCTTAAACTGTGGGTTGCACTCTCATGTGGGGTCACAACCCACAGTTTAAAAAGTGAAGTTCAATCTAAAGCCTACTTGCAGGGTACATAAGCCAGTCAGTTGGAGTGCAATAAGAAAACATAGGGCCCAGATGTTTCCTGCTATAACATGGCTAGTGTCTGATGGAGGCCACTCTATCTGGCAATGGCAGTAGGGTAGGCAACTAGTTCCTCTCTCCTCCTCCTTCTAAGGGCTGAGCAATGATAACAACAGGGACAGATGCAGGTTGAATGAGGAGCTGGGACCATTGGGAGGAGCTGTATCCACCCCAGACCAAGACCTGGATAGACTGGATCATGCGCTAAGGAGGAAGTGGCTGCCAACTTATGGAAAATGACAATCAGCATTCATTTATTGACCATCTACTATGTACCAGACACTGGGATACACAAACAAAAAAAACTGTGGTGTATTTTTAGTATACCCTCAAAAACCTTACATTCTTTCAAAGAAGGAATCACACACATATATTCAAAGTAGATATAAAATAATTTGTGGAGGGCAGTACTAGTGGCTTAGGGGCATTAGGAAAGGTGCTATCTTAGTAGGGCTAGTTTAGTAAAGTTTACTACCTTAGTAAAGGGCTGCTTTAGTCGAGCCTGAAAACTAGACATTCTAAGAAGCAGAGTACATTTCAGAGATGGAGGTCAGCTGGTGCAAAGGTATGGGGATAGGAAGTGGAGTATTGGGTATAAGAAACAGCAAGAAAACCAGATTCTGGTTTTTTTGCCTAGACTGAAGAGTTCGAGAAGGGGATTAATCTTTAATAAGGTTAGAAGAGTAGTTGGGGCCAAGTTGGGAAGGGCTTTAAATTAGAAACAGGACAATGATACAGAAGCCAATGAAGAAGAGAACAGTGAGTGGAAAATTACTCTAAAGGAAATATTGTTACTAAGTGGGTGTCCAGCAACTGGGATAATAGCTAAACAAACTGTGGTGCATGAATATAATGAAATATTACTGTGTGGTAAGAAATTATGTGTAATATGAAAACAGAGAAGCATGAAAAGACTTACATGAACTAATGCAGAGTGAAGTAAGCAGAGCCAAGAAAGCAGTATATACAATGATTACAACAATATCAATGGAAAGAACAACCACAAAATGATCCAAAATGAATGCTATAAAATTGCAAAAAAACAAGCATGGCCCCAAAGAAGAGATACAAAAAGACACCCGCTTCCCACTCGTTTGAAGAGGTGAAAGATCAATAGATGTGGAATATTGCAGGTATTTTTTGGCTTTTTATGTATTGGTGGGTTTTGCTCATTTTTTTTCTCTTTTTCTTTCTTTGAAAATATATTCATTATTATACAGATGTCTTTATTGGATTGGATGAGGACAGATACTGGCAGAAATTTTGGTAATGTAAAAACAAATGATATCAATACAATTTGAGAGAGAGAGAGAGAGAGAGATTGCCTTCAATAGGAATGGATATCAAGATACTGAGAATAAAGCAGATCAAATTTTTCAAATGAACAAATGAATGAGAAATCATTGATTAAGCAAACACTGTGCTAAGTGCTAGGGATGCAAAGAAAAAAGGCTGGACAGTCACCAATCTCAAAGAGTGCACACTCTATTTAGGGGATATAACATATAAAGAAAAGTTCAGCTGCAGGATGAATGGAAAAACCTGAAATTCCTATATTCCAGTGGCAACACAGATAGAAATGGCCAGGGGTCCTTAAGTTGCATAAGTAGGTCATATGACAGTGCAGGGGTCTGTAGGATATAGATGGAGATCAGAGGTTAAGACCTAGTGGTCCACCATATCAAGGGAAAGAATAGAACTGGTGACTCCCATTTCTCCAAACCATATGAGCAGTCAAGAAGCCTGCATATAGGTTCTAGGTGGCCCCAGCCAGGAAAAGGAGAGGAAGGTAAGGAAGTGGGAGGGTGGTCCCAAAGTGGCAGGCTTTCCAGCCACCTAGATGGGGATATATTTCAATATCTTGCTTAAATCTTCAGGTAACACTTCACAGTTTTATTTCGTGGGAGAAAAAGAGCAGAATGTTGAAGTTTCATGACTTAAACAAATTTCAGCCCCTCTGTGTGACTATTATTAGTCTGGGTTCTTCACGGTTGTAGCAGCAAGCACCCCAAGCGTCCTCAGGGTTTGCAGCTACCACAGGTTCTTGGATCTGCTTTGTTAAAGGAAAGCAACTCAAAATGGGTTAACAAGCTTACTTTAATCAGTCAGACATATATCGTTTACCTTGTTCAGGAGAAAAGGTCAGCACCCTGAACCTCAAAGTATACAGGCATAATTATCAAGACAGAAACATCAAGTAGACAGCTTTCCAAACTGTCCAACCATTACATCCATACCCAGTCAACATCTGGGTTTCCACATTCTGGGTTTTTCAAAGCCGGGGGACTCTCAACAGCGGCTTCCCAGAATTCAGATCAAATCACAGAACACTTCTCAAAGTGAGTCCCAAAACAAAGCTACACATCAGGCCTTATATAGCCTTCTCCTGGCTCAGAGAATGTAACAACCTTTTTGACCCACTGGCCAATCAAAAAGTATCTACTGAAAAACAAGCCTCCCTCCCCAGGCTTCTGGTGCACTTTAGCCTAGGGGCAGGGAAGATCTTTAAAATTTACATTTGCATTATAACGGTCTATCTCTATCATTCTGCTTTTTATTTTTTTTTTTTGGAGGGGGGAGGGCAGGGCAATTGGGATTAAGTGACATGCCAAAGGTCACAGGGCTAGGAAGTGTTAAGTGTCTGAAGTCCAATTTGAACTCAGGTCCTCCTGACTCCAGGGTCGGTGCTCTATTCACTGTATCACCTAGCCACTCCTTATCTCTATCATTCTGGCTAAATGTGGGTTCTGAGTTAGTCCAGGTAATAGCCCTCTCTAACTCCCACAGCAAAACCAGACAAAATGAAAGACAGTAGGAGACTAAGTATGAAAATGAACTGACCTTTAGGACCTTGCTCTTCATTCAATATCCATAAGGGAAGATGGACTTGGGTCATATTCTTCAGAAATTTATCAGAAAATCATATCCTCCCCCAATTAGTTTTCTTAGAAGTCAAACTATATTATAAAAGAGTAATTTTCTAAAGTATTTGGTGCTGGTTAAAAAATAGAAATGTAAAATAATGGAAAAGACTAGGAAGAAAGAATCAGAAATAATTAAGTTCAATAAACTTGAAAACATGAAAACCTAGGGAAAAAAAAAACTCCGTTTGACTAAAATTGCTGGAAAAACTGGAAAGAGGCCTGGCAGAAATTAGGGTTTAATATTTTATATTTATTTTATATTTTTTTTTACACCATATACCACAATAAAAATAAAGTAGATATATGACCAGAAGATTAAAGATCTCACCATTTAAAAAAATTAGAAGGAGGGGCGGCCAAGTGGCTCAGTAAGAGCGCCGGCCCCAGAGTCGGGATAACCTGGGATCAAATCCAGGCTCAGATACTTAGCACCACACCCAGAAATAACTGGCTGTGTAACCTTGAGCAAGTTACTTAACCCCAATTGCTTTAAAAAAAAAATTAGAAGGGAATCAGTTAAGGTTCTTTTCAAAGCTATGGCTAAGGAATAAATTCTTAATCAAACAAGGGATAGAGACAAATATAAAGGATAAAATAGTTTCTTCTTACTTGAAATTGAAACACTTTTGCATGGATGACCAACTATGATTGACTTAACTCTTCTCAGCAATACAATGATCCAAGACAATTCCAAAAAACTCATAATGGAAAATTCTGTCCACATCCAGAGAAAGAACTGATAGAGTCTGAATGCAGACAGAAGCATACTATTTTTACCTTTTTCTGTGTGTTTTTTTTCTTTTGTTCTGTTTCTTCTTTCACAAGATCATTAATATGGAAATATGTTTTACATGATTGTATATATATAACCTATCAAATTGCTTACCAGCTTAGGGAGGGGAAAAGGGTGGAAGGGAAGGAGAAAATTTGTGACTCAAATTTTATTTAAAATGTCAAAAATTATCTTTATATGTAATTAGAAAATATAAAATACTATTGAAATTTTTAAAAAGAAAAAAAAAGCTTGAACAATATTAATGTATCTAGGGTAAGAAGAAAAGCGGTTGACTAGGAAAAAAATGTATCAGACATCTCTGATACGGATAAGACATAAAAAATGTATAGGCAACTATCAGAAATATATGACCAAAAGTCATTTCCAAATAGATAGGTGATTAAAGGATATGAATAACAATTATCAAAAGAAAAATTAAAAACAATTCACTATGTAATGTTCCAAATCACTAAAATGAGAAAATGACCCTAAGGTTTCACTTCATGCCCAGCAAACTGGCAAAGATTACGAATGAGAATAATAGTCAAGTTGGAAGATTTGTAGAAAGATAGATGCAGTGGTACACTATTGGTGGAGTTATGATTGGTCCAACCATTCTGGAATGCAGTATGGAATTATGAAAAGGAATTGTCTAAAATGGCCATGCCCTTTTACCCAGAGATTCCACTAATAGGTGTATACATCAAGGAAATCAACAATAGCAACAGAAACCAGAAAGGCCCCATATATGCCGAAATATTTATAGCATCACTTTTTATGATAGCAAAGAACTAGAAACAAAGCCAATGCCCACTGATTGTTGTTTTCAGTCATGTGCAACTCTTCATGACCCCATTTGGGGCTTTCTTGGCAAAGATACTGGAGTGATTTGCCATTTATTTCTCTAGTTCATTTAACAAATAAGGAAACTGAGGCAAACAGGGTGAAGTGACTTTCTTAGGGTTACACAGCTAGTAAGTGTCTGAGGCTGGATTTAAACTCAGGTCTTCCTGACTTCAGGCTGGGCACTCTATCCACTGTGCCACCTAATTGCTCCTTGTTTGGGGAAGGGCTAAACAAATTGTAGTACATGAATGTAATGAAATATTATTGTTGGAAGAAATGACTAAAACAGAGTCCCAAGGAAAGACATAAACTGATGTAGAGTACATCTCCTATCTCTCATCATTTGCATTTGCTGCCTCCCTGAAATGCCTGGAATGCTCCCCTCCTCTGTCTCTTAGTTTCCCAGAATTCTTTTCAGATTCCAAATCCCATCTTCTGCAGTTTCCCAATACCCTCCAGCTTCTAGGGCCTTCCCCTGTGAGATTACCTTCTATTACTCTGTAGATATCTTGTATATGCCTAGTTATTTACATGTTATCTCCCCTATTAGAATATGAGCTCCTTGTGGGAAGGGACCATTTTTTCCTTTCCTTGTATCCTCAGGAATTATTAGCTCAGTGTTGACACATAGTACATAATAAATACTTATTGACTGACTGGTCCTGGCTTCTTTGCAGAGGTGGGGCCCATGGTTGTGGAACACTGCATATAATATCAAATTGTTTTAATAAATTGGTTAGTTTTTTTTCTTACTCTCTGTTATAAAGAATGATTCTCTGGGAGTGGGAAGGAGTTAGAAACATTGCAAAATATAAAGTGTGAAAACAAAAGATATCAATACAAATGTATTTATTTAAAAAAAAAACATTCTCCCATTACAGCCAGCTGTGGACCATCTGGATGAAGAACTAGATCTGTTGCTAAATCTGGATGTGGCTTTAACAACTCAGATATCTCAGGACCCCAAATCCAAGAAAGATAGGAAGGCAGCCCAAAAGAAAAATGTTCCTACAAGATTCTTTGGATTTGTGAATTGAACAACCACTAAGTACATCCAAAAATGTTAAAGAGGAAGAGCTTAAAGACAGTCTGGACAGTGTGATTTCTTGAACAACAACAACAAAAGAAATGCCTAAAGAATTGTTGTTGCCTCCTTATGGATGGATTAAGGGTGAGAAGCAAGACCAGGTAATACTTTAGGAAGCACTATTTATGAGCGTATCCCAATTCAGTATTACAACATGGTTACTATGATTTTCTTCCCTTTGTATTTCAGACAACAGTTGAAATAATAAATTAAAGAGGATCATTCTGATCATTCTTTCTGGCTTAGAATTAAAATAATCCAGCTTCTTGAAGTGAGTAGAATTGTACCTCACACATTCTGTGCTCCCCACCTGCCAACAGTAAGATCCAGGTTCCATCTAATCCCTAATTGTCATGCACAACAAATCAGGTCCTACTGATTTGCAGGATGTGGTAAGAACAGGGTATGACATGCCTATATACATTTAGGAAAAATAAATTATAAATGATAATTTTAAAAAATGCATTTTGAAAAAATACCTTCCCCCCAAAAGAAATTAAGCTTTACTAAGTAATGTTTAATATGAGTTTACAATAACACCTTCACTTGGTTTATATGTCAAATAGTTATGTGTTATATAAGGTAAGAAAAGTATCCCAAGGAAAAGGGGGAGTTATACAACCTGGAAGAATTATCCTTATTTATTTGTTCACTTTCAGCTTATTTTAATGTATTTCTGTATCAAAATGTTAAATCAAGATTTTTAAGAATAAAGCAGCATACTCAATGCTATCATTCTCATTAAAAATGACTGATGGGGTAGACAGGTGGCTCAGTGAGTAAGAGCACCGGCCCCAGTGTCGGGATGACTGGGGATCAAATCCGGGCTCAGATACTTAGCACCACACCCAGAAATAACTGGCCATGTAACCTTGAGCAAGTTATTTAACCCCAATTGCTTAAGAAAAAATGACTGACTGTAATATTTTGATCCACTATTTCCATCATAGTGGATACGGAGCTGACCACAAAGCCAGAAAGCCCTGCTTTCAAGATTTGTCTGTAACAAACTTTGGTATCTCTCTCTAAACTTGTGCTCTAGGCAATCTTTTAGACTTTAAGTTGTGTAGAAGGTGTCAACCTACACTGATAGAGAGAGTTTCCTCACCAAAGAGTTTCCTTTACCAATAAAATCACAGGTTTAGTCTCTATCCTCAACTAATATTTTAATGAGAGCAAAAAGGTTTTGAGGGGCAAAAAATTATTTTTAAATATTTATTTCACCTTTAATCCTTTAAATTTCTATTTTTGTGTATGTTTTATAATGTATATACTTTGTTGATTGATTGGTTTGTTGATTGGTTCTCAATCTCAATCTCAATCAAGTTCTTTGTAAGAGGACCAAAATAACATCACTATGATGGATTCGAGGTATAATGTGTCCAAGTGTGGCTGATCAGACCAATATGAGCTCTGAAGGCTCTACCACAGGTTGAGTACAAATAGGCCATAGAGGATTTGGAGAGGAAATGTCTCTAAATGTTCACACCTCACATTTCTTTTGAGCTGCTGCAATTCTGCTTTTGGTGCCTTCTCTGATGTGGGCACACCATTTTGAGTGGGCCTTTGCCAGCGTATCCCATCTCTCACAATTGATTCCAAAGTTCTTCAGAGAGACCTTGAGAGTGTCTTTGTATTGCTTCTTCTGATCACCATATGAGGATTTGCCTTGTGTGAGTAAATAGCCTTTTTGGCAAACCTACGTTTGGCATGTGAACAATGTGACCAGCCCATCAGAGTTGTACTTTCTGAAGTAAAGTTTGAATACTTGACAGTTTAACTGGAGAAAGGACTTCTGTTTCCAGTATTTTATCTTGCTAAGTGATCTTCAGAATCTTCCTAAGACAATTCAAAGAGCAAGCAATTCAGTTTTCTGTCATGACATTGGTATGCTGTCCAGGTTTCACAGGCATACAACAATGAAGTTAGCACAATAGCTCTGTAGACCTTCAGTCTGGTTAAGCAGTCTAATCTCTCCCACACTTTCCTTCGGAGCCTCCCAAACACTGGGCTAGTTCTGACAACATGTGGGTCAACCTCATCATCTATATGTACATCTCTGGAAAGTATAGTGCCAAGGTAAGCAAACTTATCCATAGCTTTCAAAATTTCTCCACTTGCTATAACCAATGGTTCCACATATGGATGGTGTGGTACTGGCTGGTGGAGAACCTCTATTTTCTTGATGTTAATTATTAGGCCAAAATTAGCACAAGCAAAAGAGAAATCAATCCATATTTTGTTATATCTCAACTTCAGAAACTGCATCGAGTGCACAATAATCTTCAAACAAAAAATCAAGCACCAACTTTCCCTCCACTTTAGTCTCGAATCTTATACTATGTTAGTGTAATAGTGCATGTATATAACTTATAAATATTTGGGGATGACTGAACAAAAATCTACTGACAGAAGTGTACAATAAAAAAAAGTTTGGAGACCACTGTCAGAGTATTGCTGAGGCCAACCTGCTGAGCCAGTCACCTTAGTCATTCATATTCTATCAATTCTTTAAGACTATCCCAATCCCATCTCTTCTAAAGTCCTCCTAGTTAACTATAGTCAATACTAAACTTCATGACTTCCCATAACATTTATCTATTATGACATTTGGTTATTCAGGGCCGGCCAGGTAGCACAGCGAGTAAGAGCACCGGCTCCAGTGTTGAGAAGACCTGGAGATCGAATCCCGGGCTCAGACACTTAGCACCCACCCAGAAACACCTGGCCGTGTAACCTTGAGCAAGTTACTTAACCCTGATTGCTAAAAAAACAAACAAACAAACAAACAAACAGACAGACATTTGGTTATTCAATCCAATCCAGCAAAAATTTATTGAACATCTATTAGTGCAAGGCAGTAGGCTAGATGCTGTGAAGGAAACAATGAATAGAAAGACATTGATAAGATTAGACTGTAGTCTAATGTGGGGGACAAAAGAGATGTACAGCAACTAATTATTGTAGAAAGTTGAGTATATTATATCATAAATAGATAAAATTAAAATGTCATGTGGTTCAGAGAAGAAAATACAACATCACTTTATTGTATACCATATTGTATTGTTCTCTAGTTGTTTTTCATTCAATTAATACCTTACATTTATATAGTGCTTATCTATTTGTAAAGCATTCTCTACACATTATTAGATCCTCATGGTAGCCTTATGAGGTACATAGGGCAAGGATATTAGTTCAATTTTTTTTTAAAGCAATCGGGGTTAAGTAACTTGCTCAAGGTTACACGGCCAATTATTTCTGGGTGTGGTGCTGAGTATCTGAGCCCGGATTTGATCCAGGTCATCCCGACACTGGAGCCGGTGCTCTTACTCGCTGTGCTACCTGGCCACCCCTCCATTTTCTTTTTTCTTCCTAACAACATCATTTAAAAACATTTTATTATGATCTTTCATTTTTATATCACCTTCAAATATATCCCTGCTTAGGGAGCCATCCCTTATAACAAAGGATAAAAAGGGAGACATTTCAGAAAAACTAACCAGCACATCAGAAGTATATACAATGTTTCCCTTCCCTCCCACAGATTACCCACCTCTGCAAAGAAAGAAGGGAAGGGCCTTTTTTCACCTTATATTCAGGGTCAAGCTTGGTCATTAAAATTATATGGAAATTAATTGGGACTTTGTGTTGTTATTGTTGTTCTTTCCATTGACATTCTTGTAGTCATTGTGTACGTTGTTTTCTGGCTCTGCTTCCTTCATTTTGCATCAGTTCGTACTATTCTTTTCATACTTCTCTGAATACTTTATTTTCATGGTTTCTTAGTAATATTCCCTTATATTCATGTGTAGCAATGGAATAAATGTGTAGCACTGGAATAAATCCAATGACACATATGTGATGATAAGCCTGAGGAGGCCATCCCATAGAATATGCACTGAGCTCCCCTGGCACATGTAGCTTGACCTTGACATTTTGGGATAATACAAAAAATTCTAGAGAAGGAGTTCCCTTATCTCCTCCCTATGCAGGGTATGGATGACCAAATTAAAGCTACATCAGAGAGAAATGGTTACTGATTCAGGAATAGCTACCTCTTCAGCAGATTTTAGATTGACTACCTGCTGGCCTTGTCTTCTTCAACTCTCCAGAACATGAGGCAAGGAGTTCTCCATTTCCATCTGCTGAGCGTATCAGCACTCTTTGAGTTTCTCTTGAAACTTCTGGTGATGGGGAGGGGAGGGCTTCCTTCACCCACTGTGGCAAAAATGGTGAACTATTTGCACATGATAGCTAGAGCATGTTTTGGCCTAAATGGGCTTGAAGCAGCATCTCAAAGTCATAGTTGTCTCTTTTGCTTTATGCTTCTTTCCTTAGCCCAGATAACCAAATAGCAGTCCTTGAGATGGACATTTTCAGAGTTGGAGGCAACCTTGTAAAGTTAAAGAAGTCCAAATCTAGGTACTTCAATCAGTGTTGGCTGTGCTATGAGAGATATCCCCTACAACTCCTGCAGGACTTTTGGCAAGAAGAAATAACCGCCAACAGGAGCAAGAGTCCAATCCATGGCCTGACTTGCCAGAAAACATTAACCTTGGGAAAAGCAATACAGTCAAGTTGAAGGTGAAATGCCAATTCTGTATTCCCTCAAAATGCTTCATGTTTGGATGTTTTAAATATCAGCCACCTGGGAAGGTATAATAGTGAGGTTATAAGTTACCATTATATAAATTTTCGTCAGTAAACACACAAGAACTTTTTTTGTTAAGCATTTATTTTGTGGAGAGGACATAAATAGCTGCTCCATACCTGATTTATATTGTTTGTTGAGCACTTTTCTACTTTCTATTTTCAGGAAGACCCTACTGAGGCAAATCTAAATTTTGAATGACTTTTCCTGGGGCTCTGGGGTGGGGTGGGGGGGATAAAGACATTAAGAGTGCCAGAAAAAGAGCCTGATCTGTTTCTTCAGAGACCAGCTTCCTCCAAAACTGAAAAGAATCTGAATGCATAGGTATAAAACTAGGGGCTCCTCAGTAGAAGGGGGAAGGAGAATGTTTGAACCTCCCTGGGCCCAACAGTAGTTCTCTATGTGTAATTATACATGTACCATAATTTTTCAGACATTCAATTGATATTTACTTTGTTTCCAGCTCTTTGCTGCTACAGAAAGTCCTGCTATAAATATTTTGGCACATATATGACCTATATGTGACCTCCTTAGAACATATGTATCCACCAATGAGATCTCTTCCATCTCTAGATCTATGAATTGATTGGTCCTAAAACGTTTTAGTCACTTTCTTCATGATTACAAATTGCTTCCCAGAGTTGTCGGACCAGTTCAGTGCTCCACCAGCTGTGTATTTGGTTTTTCTATCTTTTCATATTGTTTCTATTTTTTAGTAGAATAACAGTTAGGGGCAAAGCCAGGACCATAACCCAAATCTAAGGGCACTTTTAGTCCAATTTCCACTACATGACTGCTTAGTTTCCCCTACATGATTGTTGAGTTCCCATGACATGATTCTCCCCAATACTTAAATTTTAGAGTGAGTGAGATAGTACAGTATAGTATAAAGAATGATAGACTAGAGGATAGGGAACTCCAAGTCCAAATACCAGTTGTGCAACCAGAGGCGATTCATTAAACCTCTCTGTTTCAGAATCCTCATCTATCAAATAGAGAGGGCAATATCAGGGCTGTTGTGAGGATCAAATGACATGTAAAAAACACTTTGTAAATTTTAAAGTACTGTATGAATATCAGATTTTATTAAAAGTGAAATATTATCACTAAACTCTGCCTCAATGAGATTACATAACCACTTTCCTGGAGGGTCTATCTAATAATAGAAGAAATAATCATCCTTTTTGGTTTTGTGTACACAGGTTCTGGACCAGATGAATTCTTCAATTGCTCAATCAACATTAATTAAATGCAATTAAGTATCAACATCTATTTCACTTGTAAATGTTTGGTCTGGTTGCCAATTCCTTTAGGCTAAGGGTTATGTCATATTCTATTTTTGCATAATCTTAGAACCTAGTTGCAGCCTAGACCCCCTCATTTGTGGTCTTTCTGAAAACTGCCTGCAGGTTCAAGACACATTTGGTGATGATTGGTCACTGGAAAAAACGGCTCATAATCCTTTACCAATGTTTCTTTACTAGAACAATCAAAAGATACATTTAGTTAAAAAGACATCTAATTAGGGGCGACCAGGTAGCACAGTGAGTAAGAGCACCGGCCCCAGTGTTGGGATAACCTGGGGGATCAAATCCGGGCTCAACACTTAGCAGCCACCCAGAAACACCTGGCCATGTAACCTTGAGCAAGTTACTGAACCCCAATTGCTTAGGGGCGCCCAGGTGGCTCAGTAAGAGCACCGGCCCCAGTGTTGGGATGACCTGGGGTATCGAATCTGGGCTCAGATACTTAGCACCACACCCAGAAATAACTGGCCGTGTAACCTTGAGCAAGTTACTTAACCCCAATTGCTTAAAAAAGACATTTAATTAAGCATTAATTATAGTAAAATAAATGACAAGGAAAATTCCCCCTATATTGCTTTCTCACAGGTTCCCACATCACCAGTGGCAGACAGAACACATTCAGTCCAGGAACACACATGTCCAGGGAACATGTGTGACCAAGGCAATTCATGCCCCTAAGGTTGCATTCCCACTGGACACCTCACTACCTCCAGTGCTGCTACTTACTTCCTCACAGAGCTATCAGTGTCATCTGCTAATCTGACGATAGCTGCAGACGATGCTATGGGCTGTTTTCTCCATTACTACATACTGTCAGAGTCTTCCATTGGTCTCCTTTCTCTGTGGTGCTGCTAAAGGCCCTGCTCTGTGGAGCTACTCCTACACTGCTGCTATCTGCTAAATGTTTCTGCTGAACTGAAGCTGCTGTATGCCCTTGTGTGTGTGTGTGTGTGTGTGTGTGAGTGTGTGTGTAGAGACACACAGACAGAGACCACCCCCTTCAGTCTTTTAGTTTATAGCTCTAGGAATCATTTCAGCTCCTTTCTAGTTCAGAACCTTAGCCAGTCTACTCTGATTCAAAGTACAAAAATTCCTTTCAATGTGTATCATGCCCCAGAGTGCTACCTGCATTCTTTCAAATCACTTCAGTAGTTTCATTTAGCAAGTCTAACGTAAAGTTACTGACCTTTTGTTCTACATTCTGGCTAGGAAGAAAAAAGAAAATTGCTGCTCACCCTATTCATCACAGTACTGCACTTAGTAAATACGTAATAAATATTTGTTGAATTGAAAAGATGTGTTCATTGACTGAATGAATAATTGAAGCAGTTATCTGACTTAGTCCCCTTCTACAATAAACTGTTTCCTTCATTATTTAGAATCATCCTGGAAGATATTTCTACCACTTTTGTAAGATTTAACTCCTTAACATGTAATGTTGGGAAACTATGGGAAAGTCAGTAATAATGAACACCTTAGCAAATTTGACCTCTTTCCCCACTTTTCTTTCTTTTTCCTGTACCATTTGCTTTTTTAAAAAAAATACAGAAAACAAAAGCTACTTCTGCTCAATTGATTCGTCCAGATAGTTATCCAAATATCATAACCCTACCCTTCACCACTCCTAAAAATACGCCAAGTGACCATGAAATGCCTGTTCAACATCCAAAAGCAAAAGGTCAAAATAGAAATTTCTTAGGCATCATTTGGAGGATTAAGTTTAAATGCAAAACAAAACAAAACAAAACAAAAAAAAACCCTAACCCAACCCCAGCTTATTATCATTATTATTGTTGTTGTTGTTAATACTTATCTTTTAGGGTACTAGAAGGGAAAGAAATCTAGAGAGGTAGTTTTAGAAAGACATGGCATACCAGACAATGTAGAACAAGAGCCTCCAGGCTGTTGTGTCAATGAAGTCTTTCAGTCACTGTACACTACCCCACTTGTTTCCTAAAGTAGTGCTTTCTGGTAGCTAAACTCTCAGCTGGTGAGAACAGGGGACTTGGTGCCATTTGTCTGTCAATTTCTTTAAAAAGAAAAGCATCCTGTACAGCTGTCTTGTTTTTCATTTTTATTCCGTTCTTCAGGATGGGCAGTGATAAAGGAGGAAAACTGTATCCAGCAGCCTCTACTGTCAGTTAATGGATAGAAGTTTGCATCCCACAGACAACTGTAAATTTTTTTAAAATAGCCCTGAGTGTTGGGAAATAATTACAAGAGATTTTAATAAAGTTAGTATACTGAGAAAAAGGATCTACCTTTTGCTTTGCTTTCCAAGGTAAATAAAAGGGGCAAGATATAGGTCTTCAAATTGTAAATTCATGGTTTCACGTATATAGTCAACTCCCAATTATTAGAAGTAATATAGGAGAACCATTTAGCATGGATATTATAAAATAGTTGATATACTAAAAATCATTTACATTTATCTCTGGAATAAATTACGTGATTTTTCTCACTATATTTTGCCTAAAATGTATAACTGAAAAAAGATGAATAGACTGGTAAAGATGGCAAATTAAAAGGAAGTCCAGCTATTTCCTGCTGCTGTTCCAACAAAGATCAAATAAGAGCACTAGACCAGCAACTTGGAAATCCAAGGAAGAACCACAGTGGGTCATTTTTCCAGCCCAAGATCACAGATGCAGTACTCAGGCAAGAGACTAGCCATGGAGTGTGCAACTCTGATCCTAAATTCATTCAAAGAGTACAGATTAGAAGTGGATTTGCATCTGTATTGTTCTGGTCCTAGAATAGAATTTCAGATTTGACCCAGAGGCAACTGACCCGAACAGGAACTGCAAACCAGAGTGTAGAGCTCTATCTTGCTAACTCTAGAGCAGGACTGGAGATTTAATCCACAAATGAATGATAGACGCTGGACTGAAGACAAGATAAACCAATAGTTCAGTCCCTCTGAACCTACAGAGCCTTCCACCTAACTGATAGGGGTTGGGGGCCAGCAAATATCTACTGGAGCTCTAATCAAAGGAAAGCCTGAAGTTGTGTTTCCCAGACTCAAACCATGATCCAAAGGCTATAACACTCAGATTAGGAGAGAAGCTATCAGACAGTGTTGGGGGACAGACAGTTTAGGACCCACTAAAAGTTTGCAACTCCCTAGACTAAGCTACCCCTGAGATCCTTAAAGAACACAACACTCAATATCCAAAGAATGCAGTGACATGACTCCAGATATTAGAAAGCAACGTCCTACAATACTCCAACATTACTTACAGAAGTACAGAGAGCCTGACTCTACCACAAAGTCCTAATTCAAGAAGACTGAAGAACAAGCAAACAAACAAAAAAGACACCAATGGTAAAGAGTTATTATGGAGTCAAGGACTCTCAAACCCAAAAGAGATTAATTCTAAAATATCTATAGGCAAAGCCTCAAATAAAAATATAGTTTGACCACACAAGGTCAACTAGAACTCCTAGAAGAAATTAAACAAGAGATTAAAAGGAGTTAAAATGATCATATAGGAAGTTCTGGATCACATGGCTAACAATACAGAAATCTACACTCAACGTGTGTTCTGAGATCCAGTCAGTAATTTCCCTGATGCTCCAGTCTAATGTCTGGTATATTTGGCTACCGGCCTCACCCTACCACTCTGTGGCAACAAGTCACAGACCTCAACTCTGACCACCCACTTTTGGAATAGGGGAAGGTATGTGAGGTTGTACAATGCCAGGGATGACTGTAGTTCTCTGGCAATGCTTGGTCAGAGAACTAAGAACAGAAGGATCTGGACCAAAGTGTCGATGTGCCTTTGGGATTGTAGCAGGATGGAAGTAAATGGAACTGACTGACATCCAACTGGGACTGACCCCCACAGAAGTCACTTGGGGCAGGAACTGAAAGAGGTGAAAAGTAAACTTCCCAAATTGAAAGGAGGTTTAAACAGCTTTGAGATTGAGCCACAGAAGGTACTGCCATCAAACAGGAAGGAGTCAGAAAATGAGTGAGGAACATGAAATACAAATATAAGGGGGAAAGACTAAAACTATCAGAGCTATCAAAAGAAAGAAAATTCAGTTAAAAATTGAGACCACTAACAGATACATCAATAGGGAAGATATTAAAATAGAAGGTAAGATGACTACCAAGACATCTAAATGACTGCAAATGTCACTAAGGCAAAGGAAATTGAATCAACATTTGATTAGAAAACCGTATAGATTCTCAAGAGAGCAAGCAATTGCAGCAGGATGTTCCAGAATAGTTCAAGAGACAAATTTAAATATTAGAAAAGATAAAAGGGAAAAGCTAAAATGGCAGAATGTATGGCCTGCACAGCAAAAATAGTTAGAATAGATAAACTTGAATCCACAGTGGTAAATCTCTCCATAGAAGTTAAAGAAAGAACCATAGTTTGGGAATACAAATAGACTAAAGTGAAAGACAATCTGGAAAAAGAGGAGCAAAAAGCAATAATGTTAAAAGAACCCAAGATCTCTTCACAAGCAAAGCATTTATCTCAATGAGAGCATATATACAGATAGCTTGAGGATCACAGGTCTCCAAGAAGCAAATAAATCAAAAAACCTGAACACCATAATTCAAGAAATAACAAAAGATACTATCTACAACTTCTGAAAACAGAAAACAAATAATCCAAAAATTTCCTCTAGGGGAAAAAAAACAACCTATGCTGTAAACTTCAAGAGACATAGTTAGATTTAACTATTCTAATGACAAACAATAAATTCTGCAAGCAGCTAAGAGAAAGACATTCAAATATAAAAGAAAAGAAATTTGAAGAACAAGACTATTCTGCACCCCCTAGAAACCACAGAAGGGCATAAGAATATTATCTTCTGAAAAGCAAAAGAGATCAAGATGCAACCCAAATATGACATAGCTTACAAACCTGAGCCTAGTCATCAATCAAAAAAATGTATATTCAACAAAAGAGAGGCATTTGAACATTTCTATTCCCATCCTCCAAAGAAAAACACAGATTGGAGCAGGTTATTCAACTCACTAATAGCACAAAAACAGAAACTCAAGAAAAGCAAATAAATAAAATTATCAAGGGAAATACAAATAAGGAAATTAATTACCAGATCTCTGGAGAGTTTTCAAAGGAAAAAATAAAAACAAGAAAAACAAAGACCTATGGAGTTGTTTTGTTTGTTTGTTTGTTTAAAAGAAATAACAGAGGAACTACTTAGATATTTCTTTTTAAAAGTACACAAGGCAAGGCAGCTGGGTTAGCACAGTGAATAGAACACCGGCCCTGGAGTCAGGAGAACCTGAGTTCAAATCCGGCTACAGACACTTAATACTTTATTAGCTGTGTGACCTTGGGCAAGTCACTTAACCCCAATTGCCCTGCCTTCCCCCCTCCAAAAACAAAACAAAACAAAAAAAAAACTACTAAAAGTACACAAGGGAAAAATAATGAAAGTGGAACCTAAAGAAACAGAAGTGACAGTAGAGGAACAGGAGTACAAATCTTAGAGTATCTTGATCTCAAACCCTCCTTCCTCATGGGTAAATCAATATATTTTGTGAGACTAAACAACAGAATGGGAGGTCACATAAAAGGGAAGAGGAAATGTAGAAGATAGAAGGGAATGAGTGATATACCCTAATCAAGTAAATGGTAAACAATGAAAGGAAAATAATTCACATAGTTTCTCAGCAATAAAAGAATGAGTAAGATGAAAAAAGGAGGGACTGAAACAGAGGAAAAGAAAGAGGCATATATCAAGTCAGTGATATATACCATGTGATAGACATTTATTTTGTAATGGGAGATGGGGGCCTTACAATGTATATAATCTGCAGGGATTTGGTAGTCAGAGAGATTATTTCCTCTTTGAAAGTGTTGTGCCTCCATGAACAACTTCCTACCTCATGAAAGGGGAGATCAGAGCTCCAGGAGCCAACAGACTTCAGAAGGATGGGAGGGCACTGGCCCAACAGGAGATTCCAAGGTAGATGGGGAGGAAAATGATCATGGTTGAGAGCAGGGGGTAGAAATGAACACAGAGAAATTTCTACCATAAGGCAATAATTCTATGCTCACTACAGGAATTGATACTATTCTGTAGGAATTGATACTTTGAAAAATGAAGCACAACAGAAAAAAGGGAATAGAGAACAAGATCTTTAAGACAATCATAAAAAGTGTTTAGAAGAGGGAATTCAAAATTAGAATTTTAGAAGCTCCAATTCCAACACAAAAGCAACACAAAAATACTAGAGAAGAAATAAGTATAGAGATCGTGATTCAAAGAATAAAAGTCAAGAATATCCAGAAAGGGAAGGGAATTAGTGAAAAGAACAAGGTAAAGAAAAATGCAGAAAATAAAAAGCTAACAAATAAAAGAATTTGAAAGGAAAGAGATTTTAATTAACTCCTTAATGCAGAGAAAAAAGGGGGGGAAGAAGGGGATAATTAGATAACTAAATAAAAAGAAGAAAGAAAAATGAATCAATAAGTTAAATACAACTCCAAAACTAGGGAAAAGGAGCAGGGTTTAAGGCTAACAGGAGGAGAGCCTGTGGAAATAGAGTTGCCTTAAGGTAAAGGAAGCAAAAATAACTGTAAGGACAAAGTATTGTCTTTTAAAAAAGGAAGAGGAAACAGTAATTCAGGGTATTTTTTAACCATAAGACTAGAAATTCAAATGAAGGAAAATATGAACCTATAATTTTAATACAAATCCAATCATTTTAAATGTGAATATATTAAGCAACTTCATAAAATGAAAAAGAATGAAGATATTGGTTAATTGATTGGTTAATCTATTCTTACAAGGCACACAGCTGAAAAGCAAAGACATATACAGACTCAAAATGAGAGAGTGAAACAAAATTTCCTATGTATTAGGTGAATACAAAAAAGCAGAAATTGTAAGTGTTCTATCTAAAAAAGTAAAAACCACATTTCGCAATATAAATAGAGATAAACAAGGAAATTAAATTATGCTGAAAAGAACCACAGGCATGACCAGTATCAATATTAAACACACATGGTTCAAATATCATAGCATCTAAATTCATAGGAGGAATTCATCAATAAGAGAAGAGGGCCACAGGAATGGAGGGATGTTTTGGTGTGAAAAGGCCACAAGTCATAAGGGAACTTCCAGCATGAGAAGGCAATGAAAGCTCTAGATGAAAGAATTGGGTAAGAAATGAGAGATCTGATACAAAGAATGAAAGAATTAACAGCTTAGTACAAGAGATACAAAACTTTACCCTTTGAAAATCAGAATAGATAACAAGATATGCTAAAACAAAGACAAAAGACTGAAAAAAAAAAGAAAAGAAAATATAAGACATCTCATTTATAAAACAATCTAGAAAACAAATATAGGAGAGATAACTTTGGAATTGTTGGATGACCTAAGCCATGACCACAAAAAAAAAACAAAAAACCCTATATCATAAATGAAAACTTCCCAGATCTGTTAGGAATATCCATTTCTATATCCCTAAAAAGTGATAGTGCAACCTCTACTAGATAACCTCCAGGCATAGGAAACCCTCTACTTCCTGAGGCAACTTTTTACGTATGCTTTTATTACAATGGCAATGACTATCACTTGATCAGATGTGTGTGGATATGTGGGATATTCAGGAAGGGCTAGCACCTGGGCCTTACAGAGCCCTTTTCAGGGCTGCCCATTGTAATGGGAATGAAAATTTGGAAGATCTTCCCTGCCCCTAGGCTAAAGTGCACCTGGAGCCTGGGGGGGAGGCTTGTTTTTCAGTAGATACTTCTTGATTGGCCAGTGGGTCAATAAGGTTGTTACATTCTCTGAGCCAGGAGAAGGCTATATAAGCCCTGATGTGAGGCTTTGTTTTGGGGGCTCACTTTGAGAAGTGTTCTGTGATTTGATATGGATTCTGGGAAGCCGTTGTCCAGGGCCCCCCCCACCCCTCCACCCTGGCTTTGAAAAACCCAGATGCTGATTTGGTATGGATGTAATGGTTGGACAGTTTGGAAATCTGTCTACTTGATCTGTTTCTGTCTTGATAATTCTGCCTGTATACTTTGAGGTTCAGGGTGCTGACCTTTTTCCCCTGAACAAGGTAAACGATATATGTCTGACTGATTAAAGTAAGCTTGTTAACCCATTTTGAGTTGCTTTCCTTTAACAAAGTAGATCCAAGAACCTGTGTGAGCAGCCACCCTAGGGATTCCAGGGTGCTTGCCGCTACACCCATCTACCTTCTGTATTTACTATCTGTAGATACAGAACTCTCACTCAACTCTCACCTGTGGTTCCAAGAAGCTGTAGAATACACAGTGACCATGGTAACCCTCTCATCAGACAGACTAAACCAGACTGAGGGTAATCAACAGGCCTTAAACTTATCCATGAATTGGGTGAGGGCTACCCTAAGTAAGTAAAGATTTTCTCTGGAAGAATGGATAGTTAAGAACAATTTGTTCCAATAGCCATGAAGGCAACTGAAACAAGCATTCTAGAGCACTTAGAGTGTGATGTTATGGGAATGGGAATCTGAAGATCTTCCCTGCCCCTTGACCCTTTGATAGGCTTAAGTGACTCTGAGAACCTTCCCAGATTTCAAAATATACTCTGCACCCTAATAGGCTGAATGTGGTCACATGGAGCCTGTGGCGGGAGGCTTGTTTTTCAGGAATGCCCACATCTTGTTACTTTGTGATTGGGCAGTGGGTCCAGACGGTTGTGACATTCTCTGAGCCAGGAGAAGGCTATATATACCCTGATGTGAGGTTTTGCTTTAGGGCTACTTTGAGAAGAGATATGTGATTTGACCAGATGAGACTCTGGGCAGCCATTGAGTCCCCAGCTTTGAAAACCAGATGTTGGTGCTTCCCTCTCTGGTAACTGACTAGGTATGGATGTAATGGTCAGACAGCTGGAAGCCTGTCTGCTGATCTGTTTCTCTGTCTGTAATTTTTGTCTGCTTGTGACCTCTGTATTCTCTAAAGTTCAGGGTGCTGAACTTTTCCCCCTGAACTAGATAAATGACATATGTTTGACTAAAGCAAGATTGTTAACCCATTTTGAGTTGCTTTCCTTTAGAAAACAGATCTAGGAACCTGTTTTGGCAGCCACCTCGGTATGCTAGGGTGCTTGCTGCTACACTTGGTCAAACATTAAAGGTGCCAAGGTCGTCCACTGCATCCAGTCCTATCACCAGTCATCCTGACTTTTGTTTTGTCACTGGACTTCAATGACTCTGGAAGAAAGAATAAGGCTAAGCTTGTGCAACTCTGCCTCACTTAAATCCAATTCACACTCAAATTGATACATTACCCCATGATGTCATTGATCCACAAAGAACAAAACAAGTAGAAGATTATACAAAAAAGGAGAAAGGAGTTAGGGGAGCAGGAATACCACTTTCATCTGAACTGTATAAAGGACATATACATTACAGTTTGCAGTTTTGGACATTCAACTCACTAGGGCAACAGGAGAGAATGGATAAAGGTAAAGAGGAAAATGGGAGGGTAGATTCAAGTAGGCAAAACAAACTAAAATCTTGGAATATGGATCATGAAGAGTTTTAAAAGGAAAGAAAGGGTAATTGTGATTGGACTGTAAGTGAAGGGTGATGATAAGAGCAGGGGAGTGGATATAGATTGAATAGTGCAAGAGCACTGGTGCCAAGCATATTCCTCTCACAGCTTCCTATTCTATGTTTACAAAAAAAAAAAAATGAACAGGATGGAGGTGGCAAAGAGAGGAACAAGTACAACAGAATAAGATAAAGGGATTATTATCAATGATTATAACAGTGAACATGATGTGATGAACTTATAAAATAGAAAAGAATAGCAATATGTTGTTTACAAGAACCACACTTGAAAAATAAAAATTCATACAAAGTCCAAATAAGGAGCAAAATATATTATGCTTCAGATGAACTTAAAAGAGCAAGGGAAGAACATGATCTTAGACTAGGCAAAAACAAAAATAGACTTGATTAAAAGAGATAAATTGGGAAACTACATTATACTGAAAAATACCACATACAATGAATGAATTAATATCAATACTTAACATATATGCACCAAACGACATCGCATCTAAATACCTAAAGGAAAAGCTGGAAGTGTTACAGAAGTAATTAGCAAAGCTATGTCAACTGGACCAAAACTGGTCTCTAATCCGTGGGTGGCTGGGGCAGTACAAAGCAGGTTAGAGACAGGACAGTCAGAACACAAACAGAAGTTTAATTTCAGAGTGAGGAAAATGGTATTTGTAAATGGAAGTCCCCCTTCCTAAGAAGGAGGGCTTAATGATGCTAATGCTAGGGTCACTTATATATATGAAAGGGGGTGGACCACAACACAATCATTCTTAGGTCTTGAGATAGTTCTCATGGTTGGCATTTCTTGGGATAATACAAGTGTTCTTGGGTTCCACAGGAACAGTCACTGTCTCAAGTCATGATTACACTTTGGGGTACAGAACCAGAGTTCTGTGATGGAAACAGGAGTCCAATACCTGGCATTTACAAGGAACATGTGATAAATGACCCTGGGAAACAAGGGGAAGCAAAATCCCTCAATGAACACTTGGTGCAGGTCCTAGTAATACACTTTTCCAGAGGGTAATATCGTCCAAAGTACAAAGGACTGTTATGTCAAACTCAGGGCATAGCCTGCTTCCTGGGCCTTAGCTATATCTAAGTATCTCCAAAATATTTTGATAGCTATGTTTGAAGCCTCAGTACATACTTTTCAGACCTAACCGTAGCAAACACACATGAAAAAAAAAAAAAGAAAAAATCTGAATAGAATTTCCAAAAAGTTAAGTATGATATCATTCTGGCAATTACTAAGTGAAAATAGAAAGAACTTCACCCAGAAGGCACTGGTAGTGGGGGGGGAGGGATTGTTGAAGGTGGAGCTTTAGCTGACTTCTGAAGGAAGGTAAGGATTCTTATAGGCAGATATGAAGAGGGAGCACATCACAGGCATGAGACACAAGCCTGGGCAAAAGCTCAGAGACAAGAGATAAACTGTCATGTAAGGAACAGCAAACAAGACTGTTAGGCTGGACTCCAAAGTATGTAAAGTGCAGTCACACATAATGAGACTGGAAAGTTTGGAAACAGACTGTGGAGGGCTTTAAATGCCAAACAGAGGAGTTTGTCTTTTCTCTTACAGAACTGGAAATCAATGGAGTTTATTGAGCAGGAATGACATAGCCAGACTTGATCTTTAGGAAAATTACTTTGACAGCTATGTGGAGGATGGATTGTAGTGGGAAAGATCAGAGGTGGGGAGAACAAATAGGAGGCTATTGGGTAGAATTGAAGAACATTTACTAAGTGCTTATTATATTCAGAGCACGCACCATGCTATGGGCTAGGTATGCATATCCTCCATTACAGAGCATTCCCCTTGAGGGTAGAGACTACATTTTATTCTATCATTCTATTCCCAATACATGTTATTCTTCCTTTTGGTCCAGACCTGTGATTTCAACTGTATAGGAAACTCCCTCTACCTATCTGGATCAGAAATTTAATAGCCTTAGAGAGATGCCTAGGGCAGAGATGTCAAACAGTCATCAGGCAATATTGCCAGATTAAAATGTAACTGGGAAATATCTAACAAAATAAATATACAATAGAACATAGATAATGTTAATATGCGGTTCTTAGTCAATACTTGACCTGCAAGGATTCTTACAGAAGGTTTAGTGATCTCATTTCTACTTGAGTTAGACACCACTGCCTGGGGTACCAAGAGGATGTTATTTGATGTGACTGAGAAAGGATTTGAATCCAGGTCTTCCAAGGCTTCCCTTCTATCATTAACATACCATGCTGACTCAAAAACTTGTTGAAATTATGTATTATTTTTGTAAGTCAAAAAATAAGTTGATGAATGGTCAAAGGATATGAACAGGTAGCTTTTAGAAGAAAAAAAATAAAGTTATTTATAGACATATGAAAAAATGCTTTAAACCACTACTGGTTAGAAAAATGTAAATTAAAACAATTTTGAGATATCACCTTACACCTATCAGAATAGCTAATACGATAGAAAAGGAAAATGACATGCTAGAGAAGATGTGGAAAAACTGGGACACTGCACTGTTGGTATAGTTGTGAACTGATTCAACTATTCTGGAGAACAATTTGGAATTATGTCCAAAGGGCTATAAAACCAAGCATACCCTTTGACCAAGCAATACCACTACTAGATCTGTATCTCGAAGAGATCAAAGAAAAATGAAAAGAGCCTATACGTACAAAAATATTTATAGCAGCTCTTTTTGTGGTGACAAAGAATTGGAAATTGAGGTATGCCCATCAACTGAAACAGATAACAAGTTGTGGTATATGATTGTGATGGTATACTATTGTGTTATAAGAAATGACAAGCAGGATGGTTTCAGAAATACCTGGGAAGACTTATGTGAACTGATGAAAAGTAAGGTAAGCAGAGCCAGGAGATGTTTGTACCCAGCAAGAGCAATATGACTTAATGATCAATTGTTGATGACTTAACTATTCTGAGTAATACAATGATCCAAGATACTTTCAAAGAATTTATTGTTTAAAATGTGATAAGAGTCCAAATACAGATTGAAGAATAATTTTTCAATTTCTTTTTTTTCTTTTTGCAACATGGTTAACATAGAAATATGTTTTACATAATTTCACATGTATAATTGATATTACATTTCTTGTTTTCATGGGTGGGGGAGGCAGTAGGAGGTAGATAATTCAGAATTCAATTTTTTTAAATGAATGTCAAAAAGAATAAATTTGAAAAAATGTTTGTACTACTGTACTAAATGACACTCACCCTGAGCAAGTAGGAAAGTAGCTATGAACATAAAAGCTGTCCAAGAATTCATTGACTACTGTTAATCATACTTATCAACTCAAAAAAATTTTTAATAAGTAGTTTATCATATACTCAGGGGAGACCCATGTTATATAAAAATCAGTAGACCTTGACCAGCAGGTTTTAGCAAAAAATTATTTCTAATATTCTGATTTTGCTTCTGTTTGACAATTTAAAACATATATAAACATTGATCTAGGCTAAATTGGTACAGTAGTTATTGATTTTATCTTTTCTTTTATTCAGTTTATAGTTCAATAAAAATTCAATATGTGGGCCCACCAAATTAGTTTTCCTTGTTTTATTTTTATTAGTTGACAATTTAGATTTATTTAAATTCCTGATCTGAAATACAAAAAAATCCCCCTACTTTTAGTGTTGGATCTTAGCTATTGGCAGAAGGAAGATAAATATCTAATCTCGTTTCATTGGGGTTCAGAGTATACCAAAAGATTCTAAAGCAACCAGGTAGATTTTAATGAGTGTAGCCAAATAAATGTTACTGGAATTAATCTGCCCCAGGAAAATCAAAGGGCTGCATCAGACTCAGAGTGTTTTAATTGACTCAAATGTGATACCTTGTCTGCCTCCTATAATCTCTATTTTCCTGTGCACCTCTCCAAAATGTTGCAAAAATACAGGTTCCTGGGAATAGCAACCTTTCTATCACCTGCCTAGAGAGAGCAAATAGAACTGTAAGTGGCAATGACGTTAGTGTTTTAATGTGTGAAAAGTCAATTGTGGATTTTTTTTACTCTCTGGCAAAAGCTCATAGGCATAATTACAGACAAAAGCAGATGCCTCTTCCTCTGCTGCTTTTCACTGCTTTCAGGAAGCAGTGGTTATTGAAGCTTTCTTTTGGATTAGCATTCCTAAAGACTCACTTGACCATTTCTATCAGATCAACCCAACAGTCAACTGTCTTCAGGTTGATCATTTTTAATCTCTCTTGGAGAAAAGCCTCCAAGGCCCCCAAGTGAAATACCATTTATGACTTTTGTGCAAGTACTGCCCTCTAGTGCTTACACTTAGGTCAAAAAACCTTTTTGTTAAAGAATTCTGAAACATTTCCTTCTTAATAGGCAATTTCAAGCTAAAGAAAGTTAATGTCAAAGGCACCCTGTTAAAATTAAGTGACTTGACTGTAGCCTAAAAATTGTGTTAATCCTAGAAATTATACAAAAAGTAAAGCTTATGGGGGAGGGAGGGTGTTTAAGTTCTTTTGTGGGAGAAATAGATGGATTTTAAGTTCTTTCCACATGAATGAAATGTTAATAAGAGAAATTCATCATTGCCAGGCTTCTCGTAGAGGGTATTCTTTATCAGTGACATTTTTTGGCTTTGCCTCTTCACCTCTGGCCTGCTTTATTTCTCTCAGGATGTTTAAATCCTTTTGAAGAATACTAGCTGCAAAACTCACATTTCAAGTAGAATTCATTGCACTTTAAAAAAAAAGTCATGTGTAAGACAAGAAGATACTGATCATACAGCTTTTTAACGTGCAATGTAATATAGAGAGCAAAACACCTTTATTGCAAATATTTCTAAAATCTGGCGTGGTAGAAAAAACTCAAAAGCAACTTTGTTTTCTGGAAGTGACCTACCTATAAGTCAATTTAGATACACTCCAGTCATGTCTATTCAATGATTTTATAAATCTTTTTAAACTTCAAACAATGATAAACCAGATATAGAAAACAGAAAGTTTAGGCTACCATTGACTGAATTTGTTTCTCCAATTTGGTAATCCCCCATCAAATTATATGAGACACTACAGTAAACAGTGTAGTAGGAATTCTGGATTTGAAAGTCAGCAGGCCTGAATTTGAACCTGACCACTACCTTGTCACATTGGCCAACCCCTCTGGGCTTCAGTTTCCTCATCTATAAAATGAAGAAGCTGGACTAAGTGACTTCTAAAGATACTTCCAACTCTAAATCCATGCTTGTATGAAATGGAAAAAAGCTAATCTTTAATAAGATTGTACATTGAAAAGAATTTTCTTCATACTTTCCTACAAAAGTAAACTTTATAATTTAAAATTTTGTTTTTGTATAGAATAAAAAACTGTTGTGCTATTTCTACAGTTGGCAAACAAGCATTCTACCTTAAGGTAGAAAACTCAAATCAAATTTAGCTCAGTGTTGTGCAACAAACTATATTTGATATTTTTCACATCAGTTCAGTAGGTATATCTACAATAACTTAATAACTAATCATCTCTATACATATTTAGATGTTCCTCCTAAAAAAGCTATTATTTTTCTATTTCACCAATTTAGTTCAATTCAACAAATATTTATTGAGGGCAAAAGAGCTAGGATTACAATCAAGGATCACCTACCCAGCAAAACTGAGTATAATCCTTGGGGGGGGGGGGGATGGGATGGATATTCAATGAAACAGAGGACTTTCAAGCACTCTTTAGGAGTGAGCTAAATAGGAAATTTGACTTTCAAATACAAGACTCAAGAGAAGCATAAAAAGGTAAATAAGGGAAATAATAAGGGACTTAATAAGGTTAAATTGTTTACATTCCTACACAAGAAGATGATATTTGTAACTCATAAGACCTTTCTCATTATTAGGGTAGTTCGAAGGAGTATATATAAACAGAGGGTACAGGTGTTGAATTGAAGGGAAGCTATCTAAAAAAATAAAATTAAGGGGTGGGAGAGGAAGGTACCTAGACCAAGAGAAAGGGAGAGGTAGAATGGGGTAAATTATCTCACATAAAAGAGGCAAGAAAAAGCTTTTACAGAGGAGGGAAAGAAGGACAAGGTGAGGGGGAGTGAATAAACCTCACTCTCATCAGACTTGGCTCAAAGAGGGAATAGCATACACACTCTATTGGGTATGGAAATCTATCTTACCCTATAGGAGAGCAGTAGGGGAAATAGAAAGGTAGTGGTGGAGGAGGAGGGGTGATAGAAGGGAGGTCACATTGGAATAGGAAAGTAAAACACTTCTGAGGAGGGACAGAGTCAAAGGAGAAAGAGAATACAATAAAGGGGGGGGGCAGGGAGTTTACATGGAGGGAAATACAGTTAGTAATAGGAACTGTGAAAAAAATTTTGAAGCAAGTTTCTCTGATAAGACCTCATTTTTCAAATATGTAGAGAACTGAGTCAAATTTATAAAAAATAAGAGCCATTCCCCAATTGATAAACAATCAAAGGATATGATCAGTTTTTAGATGAAGTAATCAGAGCTATATGAAAAAATGATCTATTAATTGGAGAAATGCAAATTAAAACAATCCTGAGGTACTACCTCATATGTATTGGATCAGCTAATAGGACAGAAAAGGTAAATGACAAATGGTGGAGGGGATGTGGGGGAAATGAGATATTAATAAGTTATGAACTGATTCAACCATTCTGTAGAGCAATTTGGAACTATGCCCAAAGATCTATAAAATCATGCAAACCCTTTGACTTAGCAATACCACTACTAGGTCTGTACCCCAAAAGAGATAAAAAAAATGAAAAGGACCTATATGTACAAAAATATTTATAACAGCTCATTTCTGGGGGCAAAGAATTAGAAACTGAGTGGATGCCCATTAATTGAGGGATGGCTGAATAAGTTGTGGTAGGTAATGATGAAATATTATTGTACTATTAGAAATAATGAGGAGGATGGTCTCAGAAAAACCTGGAAAGATGGTCTGATGCAAAGTGAAATGTACTATATACAAAGTAACAGCAATATTGTAAGATGATCAGTTGTGAATGACTGATGTGTTCTCAACAATACAACAATCCAAGACAACTCTGAAGCACATATGATGAAAAATGCTATCCAATGCCAGAAAAAAAGAACTGATGGTTTCTGAATACAGATTGAAGCATACTTTTTTTAAACTTTATTTTTCTTGAGTTTTTTTTGGTTTATGTTTTCTTTCACAACATGAGTATCATAGATATGTTTTTCAAAACTACACATGTATAACCTGTATCAAATTGGTTTCTCAACGGGGGAATGGGGTAGGAAAGGAGAAAAGGAAGGAATTTAGAACTGAAAGTTTTTAAAAAAATGAATGTTAAAAATTATTTTTACATGGAACTGGAGAAAAATAAAAATTTTTTTTAAAGCAAAAGTTTATTGAGTATTTTGAGCAAGGTGAAAAACAGTATGGCTAAATGGACAGAAGATAGTTTTGGAGTCAACCTGGATTTAATTCTTATCTCTAATATAAACAAAGCTATATTAGCAAGCACCCTAGAACACCCGGATGGCCTGCTAGCACAGGTTCTTTTGATCTGCTTTATAAAGGAAAAACAGCTTTAAAGGGGTTAACAATCTTACTTTAATTACAGAGAAAGAAATGAACATAGAAAATACAAGCAGAGAAATTAGCACAAAGACCAACAGACAGGGCTTCAGCTATCTGAACATAGTAATATTGCTATACACTTTCTATATATCACTGGATCAAGCAAGCACAGACATCTAAGCAGTCAGGGGACTCTGAACATACAGCTACTCATAGTCTTGACCAGGAAATCAAAAGATTCTTCTCATGAGTGAACCCTCAAAGCAAAATGTCAACCTCCCAGAATATATAACAAACACTTGGCCCCTGATTGGCTCAGAGCCAGAAGGTACAAAACCTACTTGACTTAACACACCTGAGAATTATCAGGATATTAATTATCAAAGCAGATTAATCTTTCAGGTGTTTACAATTTAGCCTGAGCCTAGGAAACTGAACTTCAGAAAAATGACTACAACAAAAAATCCCACTTTGCTTATGTTTGCATCTGGGCAAATTATTTAACTTCTGGTAACCCCAGACCTCTCTGGGGCTGTCAGAGGAGGTGCTAATCTCCAACAGAGAAGGAAGTTTACATATAAGGAGGTTCCCACATTATGCCCCCCCTACATTATGACTCCCCCTTATAAAATGTGCAAAGCATTAATATTCCATCACCTCTTATGAAAGAGTTCAGCACATTTGGAAGCTCTTCTAATAGAATTATAAAATGGAGCATATTCGGTAGAAAACTTTGTGCTTTAATTTTTAAAAGACATTTTAATAATGTAAAATTTATCTTTTAAGACTATAACCTAGAAAAATGTTGCTTGAAAATAGATGCCAAATTTTTAAAAATCATTGCAATGATCAGAAAGAGGGGAAGCACATGCCACCCAGTGGTTTTTAAAAGAATTTTTTTGCTTATGTTATGCACAAATTTCAAATTGTGCATATTATGAATGTGCAATTATTTTAAATCATATGAAAGTAATAAAACACAAATTACAAATTGTGCTTAGCCAATATTTAAATAATGATTTTGTCTCATTTCCCTCTTGTTATATAATAGGTACTCTTTTTCCAGAGTAGCATAAGTAATGTTTATCTAAAATATACTAAGTTCTAAGAAAGTTTTTTTGAAAATAAAATACTCTGACAGACTATGGGAAGTTTATATTCAAATATACACAACAGGGAACACTCCCACCCCCTTGTACTATGAGATAAATTTAGTGGTCATGACACATGTACTACAAATATTCAGTGAATTCTAAATAGCTACCTATCAAATCTCAAGGGATATAACTAACCCAAGTCTAGCAGCACTTTAACACCTCTTATTAAATGAACTGTAATTTGATTCAGAAGATAGAATCCTACCTCAGAAGAAAACATAGCAAATGCTCACAAAGGTATTTTAGTGTGGACTTTTCTGTCAGTTGTAGGTATAATTTTTTTTAAAGTTTGAGTATACAGGAGAGGTTAGTAGCTCCTGAGAAACTGTGAAAACACTACATATTGTGCAAATATGAAATGAATTGTAAGATAGTTTTCATTTTACTTTAATTAATATCTTCACAATAAAAAATATCACTGCAAAGCCTCACAAATATCTATTATGAATCATTTCCCTGTATCACAGTTCCCTATAATCACCTCAGTCTTGGAAATATCCATATAGTTTTCTTCCTCCAGTAAAAATGATGGCTTTCTATTAAAAGATCTTAGCTCCAGTTAAGCACTGATAGCACGTATTCCAAATATATTTCCAAATATAAAATTCGGTTTGCTTTCATTTAGCAACATTTTATTGTTGGGTTGTTGGACAGCTAGGTGGTGCAGTGGATAGAGTGCCTGGTCTAGAGTCAGGAAGACTCATCTTCCCGAGTTCAAATCTGTCCTTAGACACTTACTAGCTGTGTCACCCTGGGCAAGTCACTTAACCCTGTTCGTCTCAGTTTTCTCATCTGTAAAATAAACTGGAGAAGGAAATAGCAAACCACTTGTAGCAGCAAGCACCCCAAGCGTCCTCAGGGTTTGCTGCCAATACAGGTTCTTGGATCTGCTTTGATAAAGGAAAGCAACTCAAAATGGTTAACAAGCTTACTTTAATCAGTGAAACATGTATCATTTACCTAGTTCCGGGGAAAGAGGTCAGCACCCAGAACTTCAGAATATACAGACAGAATTATCAAGACAGAAACAGATCAAGTAGACAGATTTCTAAACTGTCCAACCATTACATCCATACCAAATCAACATCTGGGTTTCAAAGCCAGGGGGCTCTGGACAACTGCTTCGAAGAATCCAGATCAAATCACAGAACACTTCTCAAAGTGAGCCCCAAAACAAAGCCTCACATCAGGGCTCATATAGCCTTCTCCTGGCTCAGAGAATGTAACAGCCTTTTGGACCCACTGGCCAATCAAAAAGTATCTACTGAAAAACAAGCCTCCTGCCCCAGGCTCCAGGTGCACTTTAGCCTAGGGGCAGGGAAGATCTTTAAATTTACATTCCCATTACACCACTCCAGTATCTTTGCCAAGGAAACGAGTCTGACACGACTGAACAACAAAACTGAACTTCCTTTTTAGTTAGGGGAAGAAGTAGTCCTAGTACCTCAATATCTTGACTTCCCACCTAGAGCTCACTATTAAACCTATTCAGCCTTCCAGAGACCAGTCCCTAAAAGGCAGTGGTCACAAACTCTGATACTGATCCCTTTGGACTACATGTTGATCTAGAAATCTACAAATTAACATTTTCTATTGTATTTTTATTTATCTTATTAAACCTTTCCAAATGACATTTTAATTGGTTATAGCAGTATGAGGGAGTTTTGAGGAGCTGATTGAGGCTCCTTGGAACGCTAACAATTTTGCCTTAGGGAACTTAATCAAATCACTTTTAGAAATCTGGCACTGAGTCTTAGCTATCTTGATTGGTGAGTGACTAGAAATTCACATGCAGCTCTATTTAGTGCCAAATTTCAGAGCCCATCTATTTCAGTCATCTTCTTGCCATCTGCCCATACCATTCCCCACCTCCACCACCCCTGCTTTCCATTTCTTGCTCTGCAAATTTTAATGAAATCATTAATATCACTGATTTTAGAAAAGTCTTATCGATGATTCTCCCATAGCTCCATTTACCATCCCTGTGATTTCTCAGACCAAAGCACCCTTCCCTGGCCACCATTGCCTTGTCTGTGTTGTCTACCCCATTAGAATGTAAGCTCCTTAAGGGGAAAGACTGTCTTTTGATTTTGTATCCCTGGAACTTAGCATTCAGAGTACTAAGTCCATAGTACTCCAAGTTTTTTCATTCATTTATTATTTCTACTTGTAACAAAGGTCTAGCCAATGGAACCCTATCCTCAGAGCAGAAATAATTTACTCTGTCTCCTACTGGCCCACATTAAAGAGGCTGAGGAGACTACTTCCAGAAAGCAGAGGTGTCAACCTCCCAGAAGATTGTAATAATAGTTATAAGTTGTTACTGGATCCTCTTTAAAGCCCTTCCATCAATTCATGTGGCGAATTTTTTGTGTCCTTTAATATTTCTTCTATGTGTAGGAAATAAATGCCTGTCCCATGCCTGATTCATATAGTACACTGAGAGTTTTTTTACTTCTCCCACATTGGGATAACCTAAACATGAGCCAGAAATCTACTTTTAAGAATTTGTTTCTGTAGTGGGGGCTTAAAGAACTAAGTGAGAAAAGTAACCCTAGGCCTCATCCATCTCTCATTAGAAGTCTGGCTCCCTCAGCATCTAACCAAGTCCAGATTACCTACACAGGTCCAGAGCAGAGCAACCCCTTAAGAAAGAAAGCAGAGGGTAAGGTATACCAATCTACTGGAAAGTAATACTTAAACCTTATCAAAACATGAAACAGCTCATTCCTGCTTCTTCTTCTTAGTATTTTAGGTAGGGAACTCAGTCTCTCTGAAGGGATGGTCTCTAGGCATCTGTTCCTAGGTCCTGGCCTAATAATAAGAGTAATATGTACTGAAGAGTCTTACTTAGGTAAAGATTTCTTGAAACCACCAACATTTTGGAAATAGCAATTGATTTTTCTACAAGTGTTATAAAGTCACACACTGTTACATAGTCAAAGCTTCTGAGACAGAAAAGGATCAGGAGAAGTTGATGCAGATCACAAGCCTACATTGATTGAATGCCTTCTTACTATCAATTAAAATTGTAGGAGTGAAGGATTGTCACAGGCTGTAACAACAATGCAATATCCATAGATATCCACAGAGTTTGTTCGAAAACTATAATAAACCCTCCTAGTCCAAAACAAAACCAAACTATTTATTTGGGACAATAATATTAGGATACCAAAAAGCAAGGTTTAGTAAGATACTCATCACCAATCCAGGGAGTACCAACATTGACATCACAAGTGTCTAGCCTCTCCACAAGCAAGTTCCCCTAGTCAAGTTCTTCCCTCCATCTGCTTCTCTCAGCCCAATTCTCTCCCTCCAAGCAATACAACATATATACTTCTTCCAATCAAAGACTTGATTGGCTTAGTGCTGAGAAGCTTGGAAATTAGCACTTAATTGGAAAGGTGTGGGGATCCCTGTGGTCCAGAGTCTAATTGGCTTTGCACTGGGGCTCCAAGTGAAGCCTATTAATTGACAGGGAAGATCTCACATGCCATTAACCTTACACAGGCTTATACTTCATAGTATCATGTTAACTGGATCATCTGTGTCTTTGGTCTTCCTATCAAAGAACCTTCCACAAACATCACTTCCCACCTTCTTGACCATGAAGGTATTCTGTATTTAGCATCAAACTTATTTTGAGGCTCACAACATTCTCAGAGAATCCAGTTATGCTGAAAAAATGAGCCAGATGCCAGTGATTTCAACACCATTTTGACTAAGACAAACAACTTTCCTTCCAAAGATTCAATGGTTATCCAAACTTTTATTACAAGCAACTCATGACTGACATTGAGACAACACCAGGCAATGAGATTACCATAGAGATGGTGTTAAAGATGGTCACTGAGATTAAGAAGATGTAAAATATTTCTTGAGTTACATATGACTTAACATCAAAGCCCCTAGGAACTACTGAGTAAAAATAATAAACTTCTTTTTCTCTTAAAAAAAAGTAGTTTTAGGACTGCTAATTAGACATTTTACATTTCATATTTTCTCCAACAAAGTCAGGCCAAAGACTTAGGTTCCTCCTTTTGTTAGTGGTTGACTTCTCTGCTTCTTTTGCTGTCAGACATCTCGAATCATTGGACCCAGGACCTCCAACGTTTCAAACTTATAATGGTGACTCCAAAGCCTGGATGTTTGATCACTTTCTCAGGAAAGAAAATAGAATCAGAAAAGGAAGCCAAGGAGCCAGGTACTGCATTTGGAAGCTGTAGTAGGACAGGAGAAAGAGTTCAGACCAATATTCTACCTCCTTCACCAAGGAGTCTAGAGAGAGAATGCATTATTTACTCCAGGGGAAAGAAAGTCAAAGCAAGAAACCAAGCAGGAAGCTGTTTCTTCTTTTTAAAGGTCCACAAAGTTATTGATTCCTCTAGCTCAGCAACCAATGATGAGATCACTTCATTATTTCAAAGCACCCACCATTCAGCACTAAGCCACTCACATATCCAGAAATAGTCAGGGAATTCATCATCTCCCAAATCCAAGTGCTGAGTGAACATACTTGTTTGGCCAGAACCATGACAGTCAAATCCTGAGTATGCTCCATGGGATTGGAATGCCCTCATTATACCTTGAAAATTTTGCTAAAGAATCACTTTCTAGAGGTGACTAGGTGGCGAAGTGAATAGAGCACTAGTCTTGGAGTCAGGAGGAATTGAGTTCAAATGTGGCCTCAGACACTTAATACCGTGTGACCTTGGGCAAGTCACTTAACCCCAATTGCCCTGCCTTCCCCCCTCCAAAAAGCAAATAGATAAATAAGAATCACTTTCTACACAAAGGCTTTCTTGATTCTCCCACCTGCTAATGCCCCCTTCATTTTTAACTTTCTATTTATTTTTTACATATATGCTTATTCAAATATTTTCTGCAAGTTTCTAAGCTCCTTAAAAAGAAAGCTATATATTATTTTTATCATAAATGTTTATTAATTGATTTCCTCAGATTGATTTTTTTTAACCTTCAAGGCAAACTCTTTCATTGTTCTGAGCTTCTCAAAATCTTTGACACCATATCTATTTTGTCATCATTTCTAGGCCCATAATTAATGAACATTTCAAATCTATACCCCCCCCAAAAAAAAACAAACAAACAAGGAATCACTTAATGATCACAGGATGCAAAGAATTTTTTAAAATCAACATAAATTTTATTTTAAGGCTAGACAATTAATAAAAGGAAGTAGTCATCTGACCATTGATTGCCAAGACTTAACAAGAACCATTAGGGAGAATATTTAATGATTCATTAAAATGAAACTAAATCCTTCTAGGGTTGTATCCCAAAGAGATCACAGAAGAGGGAGGAAGACCCATATGTACAAAAATATTTATAGCAGCTCTTTTTGTGGTAGCAAAGAATTGGAAATTAAGGGGATGCCCATTAATTGGGGAATGGCTAAACAAGTTGTGGTATATGAATGTAATGGAATACTATCTTGCTATAAGAAATGAGGAACAGATGGACTTCATATTTACCTGGAGAGGCTTATACGAACTGATGTTGAGTGAGAACAGAACCAGGAGAAATCTGTACACAATTACAGACACAATGTATGTGTGATGACCAACTTTGATAGACTGAACTCTTCTCAGCAATGCAGGGTTATAAGACAACTCCAAAAGACTTGTGATGGAGAGAGATGTCTTCATTCAAAGAAAGAACAGTGTTTGAATGCAGATTGAAGCAAATCACCTTTTCTCTTTCTTTTTCTTGTTTGGTTTGTTTCCTCTTTCCCACTGTTCATTCCATCTATTACAATCCTTCTTTATAACCTGACTAATGTCTAATGTGGAAGTATTTGCAGATCCTATACTTGATTGCATGCCACGATGGTTGGGGTTGGAGGAGGAGAGGAGAAAATTTGAAACTCAAGGGATTGTGGAACTGAATCTTGTAAACTAAAAGTAAACAAATTAATAAAGACAAAAAAAATTTTTTAAGTAAAAAAAGAGACTAAATCAGAACTTTGAAAGTATTTTCATTTTGTCATTTCATACTGAAGTCATATACTACCTTTAAATCATAAATTGTCCTTAAGAAAAAAGATAGTATTTATATAAAATGCCTAAAATGACAGCTACTGAATCACAGTATTCTAATATGAAATAATGGAAGCCTATAAAACTCATTCCCTCATTTAGTTTCAGATATTTTTTAAGTTCAAATTTGCCTATCTTATATATAGTGTACATCTCCTTTAAAAAGTATGGATTTGGGCGGAGTCAAGATGGCAGAATAGAAGCAGGACCTCCCTGCTCCGGCTTCCACCTTCCCCAGTCCATGTAAAAAGGGGACTCTAAACAAACTTTGGAGCTGCAGAACCCACAAAATGACACAGAGAAGCTAACCTCCCGCTAAGGACAGTCCTGCTGGCAGGCAGGAATCGACCAGGCCAGCACAGTGCTCTGGGAGCTGACCCCAGCCCCACTCCGAGGCTTTAGCCCCAGGGTGGGCCTGACCAGCCACCAGCCAGAGGGACTCCAGATCAGCAGCAGCTGTGGCCGTTTCCACACTTATCGACACATAGATGCTAAGGACAAAGTGAGAGGTCAGTGCAGTCTAGACTTTGGGACCCAGTAAGTGGGACTACCAGCCAGCACCACATGGCAGCTTCAGCTCCTGGCCTGCAGAATGTAGGGGGACAAAGCACCAGTCTGAGGGGTAATTGCTCTTGCTTTAACCTGCTTGGATCTGGATTGCAGTCCAGGGTGGAGGTCCTAGGATGTGTGTCCAGCTTGCCAGAGAGTGTGGAGGCCTCAGAGAGGGCACCCATCTAATATCTCTGACAGCTGAGAAAACCCCAACAAAAGCTCCCCTGTCTGGTGGCAGAGTCCTACTGTGGCAAAAAGCCCAGTTGTCAAGTGACTGAGGGGCAACATGACCAGGCAAAGGAAACAAAGCAGACAGAAGATTCCAACATTAGACTCCTATTTGGAGGGCAAAAAGGAACAAAGCATGGAACAGGAGGAAGACAGTGAAGTCAGAATTCCTGCACCAAAAGCTTCAAAGGAAAATACGAGCCGGTTACAGGCCATTGAGGACCTTAAGAAGCAGATAAGAGAAGTGGAGGAAAAATTGGGAAGAGAAATGAGAACAATGCAAGAAAATTATGAAATGAGATTCAACAGCCTGACTGAGGAAAATAACACCTTAAAAAACAGACTAACTCAATTGGCAAAAGAGGCTCAAAAAGACAATGAGGAGAAGAATGCCTTAAAAAGCCAAATTTGCCAGATGGAAAAAGAATCTCAAAAGCTCAATGAGGAGAATCTTCAGAATTAGTTTAGAGCAAATGGAAGCTAATGACTTTATGAGAAATCAAGATGCTGTTAAATAGATCCAAATAAATGAAAGAATAGAAGGCAATGTGAAATATCTCATGGGAAAAACTACTGACCTGGAAAATAGATCCAGGAGAGATAATTTAAAAATTATTGGACTACGTGAAAGCTATGATCAAAGTAAGAACCTAGAAATCAGCCTCCAGGAAGTTCTCAAAGAAAATTGCCCTGATGTTTTAGAACCAGAGGGCAAAATAGAGGTTGAAAGAATCCACTGATCACCTCCTGAAAAAGATCCCAAAAAGAAAACTCCGAGGAATATATATATATATAGCCAGGTTCCTGAATTCCCAGATTAAGGAGAGAATATTACAAGCAGCCAGGAAGAAACAATTTGAATATTGTGGAAACACAATCAGGATAACACAGGATCTAGCAGCTTCTACCCTGAGGGATCGAAGGGCTTGGAATATGATATTCTGGAAGTCAAAGGAGCTGGGATTAAAACCAAGAGTCACCTACCCAGAAAAACTGAGTATCATATTTCAGGGGAAAATATGGTCATTCAGTGGAACAGAGGACTTTCAAGCATTCTTGCTGTAAAAAACAAGAGTTGAATAGAAAATGTGACATTCAGATACAAGAAGCAAGAGAAGCATGAGAAGGTAAACAGGGAAAAGAAATCATAAGGAACTCATCAAAGTTGATCTATTAACATTCCTACATGGGAAAACAATAATTGTAACTTATGAAACCTTTTTCAGTAGTTGAAGGGAATAGAAATATATATGTGTATGTGTGTGTGTGTGTGTCTATATATGAGGGTTTATGGGGATATGTTTACAGTTATACATAGATATAGGGCACAGGACCAATTTAACAGGAAGGAATGATACTTAAAAGGTGAAATTAAGAGGTGAGAGGGGAATATGATGAGAGGAGATGGGGAGAGACAGAATGGGGTAAACTATCTCATATAGAAGAGGCAAGGGAAAATGGTCACAATGGAGGGGAAGAATAGGAAGGCAAAAGGGAATGGGTCAACCTTATTCCCATTGAATTTGGTTCAAGGAGGGAATGAAATACACACTAAATAGGGTATCTCACCCTACAGGAGAGTAGGGGGGAAGGGGATGAGAGGGAGAATGATGGAAGGGAGGGAAGGCTTGGGGAGAGGGAAGTTGGAAGCACCCACTTTTGAAAAGGGACGGGATCAAAGTAGAGAATAGAACAAGTGGGAGGGGGGATAGGAGGGAGGGAAATATAGTCAGTCTTTTACAATATATCTACTATGTTATTGTTTTGCATTAGCCACACACGTACAACCTATACTGAACTGCTTATCTTCCCAGTAAGGGTGGGTGACAAGGTAGGAAGGGAATGAATCTGGAATTCAAAGTTTTAAAATCAAATGTTTAAATATATATATATCATTATTAATACTATTTTACATGTAATTGGGAAATAAGATATACAGGCACTGGGGCATAGAGATCCACTGGAAAAGTCGAAAGGGGTATGGGAGAAAATATGGGAGAGAGCAGATTGGAGGAGGGACTGCTATTTTGGGGTGGTGGCTAAGGAAAAAACGGGGAGAAAATTTGTAACTCAAAATCTTGCAGAAATGAATGACATAAATCAGAAGTTAATAAAGCATTTTAAAAAAAAGTATGGATTTAGGAATGTTCCTAATCTATTTAACTTTATACTATGTAGATGTAAGAAATCCATACCTCTATAGGCACAAACAACAAACATTTGTAGAATCAGCATTGATTGGGACACTGCCTGTTCAAAGTAGCAATGGTATATTGCAGACAGTGAGTAGAGCAACATGTAGACACTCTAACAATTCATGCCTCCTTTGGAGAAGCTTAAATGTATAATTGTAAGTGGCCTATGAGAACCAGTCTTTGAAATATGGGTAGATATTCCCTGCCAGGATCCAGTTCAAGTGGACACATGGAAGCTTGGGGTGAACTTACTTTGGACATGGTGATTAAGTGTTCTCTAACTAGTACTGAAGCAGAATTGAGTGGATGTACAAAAAGGGAACTTTTTTCCAGACCATCTGAACAACTCAATCATCTTCTTGCTTAGAAGAAAAAAAGCAAGAAAAAGGTAGGTTGCCCCTTTTTTTAACATCCATTCAATTCTAGCTCAGCAACCATTTAGAAAATTCTTCAACATCACACAATACAAACACCAGAATCACCACAGCTAGAAATAAATTCCCCCAAATCTTTCACTTGGTTGCTAGGATTTGACCCAGATTGGGAATATTTATCTGCATAATACTTCAAGGACTGGTTCTATAGGCTAATTCACCCTTAGACAGAACCTTTAAATAAAAGCAAATAGTGAAATAGAACATTAAACACTGAATGAATCCTCTACCTCAAGAGGTGATCTAGAGAAGTTCAAGTTCACTGACTCTTCTTCCTGAAGAATGGCTAATCTGAGGGGAAATCAAAAACAGTGTTTAAGAGTTGGCCTGCATAAAAAGGCTTCTGTCTGGGTAGGCACAGACCCTCTGGACTATGTCCTCCACAAATCATGGAAGGAAGATAAAACAGAAACTCAATGGGGTCACTGATTGTTCCTTTTTGGACTTTATATCCCTAGCATTATGTCTAACATATAGCAGGCACCTAATGCTTGCTAAATTGAATTGTGCTTCTGAGGGACTATTTCATCAGCAAACCAAGGAGCTTGGATCAGAACTAAAAAATACTGTGGGAGGGAAAATAAAGGAGCATATAATCCAGGGAAGGACTCTCTACCTACTTAGAAATGGGTATCACCAATTCATAGAAACTCAGAGGTAGGAGGACCTCAGAAGTTATTTAGTACATCCCAAACTGAGAAGGAATTCCCTGTGAAGATCCAATTATTTTTTCCTCCTACAATATACAAGTAGGTATTTATAACTCCATGAAAAAAGGTAGGATTCAAACATTCATTCTACAATCATTGACTCAACAACTAGATTTTTTATTTCTAGCATATAACTCCTGAGTCTTCTCAAATCACAAGTAAAAGAAGTTGCCATCTTCATTCAAAATTCTAAATACATATTGCTAATTACCTCCCAAATAAGTATTTTTCTCATGTTTTAAATCATTATAAACCAGTCTAATTTGCCGTAAAAGGGCTCATAACTATTCAGGAATAAGTAGCTAGTTAGCACTTTATCTTTGTTCCTGGGATTATAAAATCAGCAGGCTGCTTACTGTCTTTCTGACTTTGTGGAATCAAAATTAACTTTGTTACCATGATGACCTTTAAAACATACAAAATTAATTAATGAGGCAATGGGTTGGTATTAAACAGAAAGTATTGCTACAGGTGTTAGCTAAGAATATATAAATAGAATTGTCTGTGCTATGTTTTGAAACTTTTTGTTATTTTGCCAAAATCAAATCAACATTAATATTTTTGGATAATAAAATGATTAATCTGCAATTTAAACGCTGTAATGTCTGAAGACCATATCTGAAAATTTATTCAAATGAAGCTATGAAAGAATATTGTGAAACTTCCTTTTAAATGTCATAGAACATTTCTACAATGCAGGGCTCTGTTTTCTTCTTCAATAGTCCTCCCCACAACTCCCAGGAAGTTAGTGAAATTAATGTACATGCACCAAGAGCAGAACAATTTGTCTGAAAAATTACTGTAAAACTTACAACATGGATTTAATGTGAAAATCACTGAAACATTAAATAACTGTCAATATAAAAGTCTCTCCACTTGAAAGTCAAAAGATTTTTTTAAACTGGAACAACTACAAACTTTGTTTGATGAGAGTTAAAAGCCCAGCTGTTTTTTTTCTCTTGTTTTACGTCATTTCTGGTAAAAGAAATTCTGTGATTTGAATTTAGTTAATGCTGACAATACACACAAGCCCAAAGAGAAAAGTGATTCAACCTTCCCAGGTTGTATTGGGCCCAAGTTGTAGTACTGATGGTAGTAAACATTTTATTTGGGCCTTGGTGCCAAAAATAAAGAAATCTTCCCAAACTACCAAACAGGTGGAACCAACAGGTAAAACAGGAGAGGAATAACATTTACATAAACTTCAGATAAGACCAAAATACAAAAAAAAAATCATTTACCAGATTTGCTAGGCAAATTAATCCCAGCTTTTCTGTAAAAATATAAAATAAAATCAATTTTAGTGTTACTTGTCCGAAATACTAATAATTTTAATTAAACAATTAAGCTCTTTTTTAACTAGCCTAAATTTGCACTGTGCACTGTACACTAAATTGTAGTAATTTTGCTTTCATTCATTCAATTGAATTGCATAATACTGATGATGATATTGGATTACATGGTAAGAAAAGATCATGGGACCATAAATTTAGCATTATAAGATTTCTTAGAGGTCATATAGTTCAAACTCCTCTTTTTACAGATGAGGAAAATAGACTCAAAAAGATTAAATAACTTGCCCAAGATTATAGAGACAGAAAGTAGCAAAGTGGAATTCAAATATACAGGTCCCTTGACTGCAAATTCAACAAGCATCAAAGCATTTATTAAGCATTTACTATGTACCAAGCAGTTTGCAACTTCAAAGGCAAAAAATGAAACAAACCAGTACCAACAATCACTGAGCCATGCCGAAAAATGTTGAAAGATGTTTACTTTCCTCCTTTCCCATCGATTCCACTATCAACCATTTTAATGATGTCCTTACTAAAACCCTGTCATCTACTTCAAAAAGATCTTTCACATTCAATCATTCCCACTGCAACCTTCCTATTTCAAGCCTTTGTCTCTTCACACATAGATAATCTTAATTAGTCAGATTCTCAAAGGCAAACAAACGTCTGAACAAGAATCCCCTCTAAAACATGCCAGATACATCCTTTTCAATCCATTCCTCTTTTAGATAATTCTGTTTGGAATTGGGGGTTGTTTTTTTTTTTAGTCTGGATTTTTAAAATAGAATATTTATATTCCAGTATTATCCTCTCCACCCACTGAACTACCCCTTATAACAATGAAAAGCAGTTGGGCAAAAACTGTTTACAATGGCTTCAACAACATCCTTCACCTGTAGTTCCTCACCTATCTGTCAGGAGGAGGGTTTTTTCGTCTCTTTTCTAGACTCAAGATTGCACATTGCAATTAACCTAAGCTCAGTGTCCTTTTTTAGTATTCTTTTTATTATTACTATTTATAGTCAGCATATATATTGTTCTCCTGATTTTTCTTATTTCAATCTACATTACATTATTTCTTCGAACTCATATCTTCTCACAGAGTAATTCAATTACATTCAACCACAATGGAAAGTTCAGCCATTCCCCATATAGTGAACATTTAGTTTGTTTCAGCTTTTTTTACTACCATAAAAAACTGGTAGCTTTAAGTGTTAGGAAATTTTTTCCTTATATCAAGTTTTTCATTAACATCATAAAAGAACTCCTAACTAGTCTTCCTGCTACTTTTTATTTCTTCTCTAATATTTCACATTATTAGCAAATATCTTTCCTAATACACTACTATGATACTAGTCCTCTACTAAAAACATTCCAATGCTTTCTATTGCCTAACCTTACCAAGTTTCCATTTTTGAGAGGAAAAATATATTTGCTTTCTGGATTCACTAAGAATTTTTACCATTAAACAATCTTCTGTTTCAATGTTTCAAAGGGTACACAGTGAAAACATGGCACTGAAGCAATTCAGAGTGTTAATGTTATTAACAGTATTCCTGCGGAAAGATAGTTCATCTATAGGCCTTTTGTAAAACGATGTAAAGGGTAGACCATATGCCCCTTTTACTTAACTATCCCCCTGTAACAAGACAGATGAAGTTAGAGTACTGTAAGAAAAGAAAGTGATAGAAACAGAACTTACATACAAAGAAAGATAGGTTATGGTTTGGTTTTTTTTTCCTCCCCATGGGGTCAATATATTGTAATGAGACTAATAATACATCCTATTTCTTCAGCAAAAAGGCCCAGTGTTCTCAGACGCACAAAGGAAAACTGATTAAACATTTATTAGTCAATTTCACACATATGGCCAGAAAAAGCATTAAAAAATATTGTTTGAAAACTACCTTTAATACATTCTGTCAACAAAGGATTGTCACAGTCCCTCCAATACCATATTTTTCCTGTTAAAGGATCATTTTCTAATGCAAGCTGCATAATGTAGTAACAGAAGATCCTGACTTCCTTTGATATTGGTTAAAATACTTATTCTTGTAGACATTTATTTTATTTTGGGAACTTTCTCCCCCTTTTGGGCAGAACTAAAAGGTCTACAGGGACAATAATCTCTTCGTAGTATGTTGGTGTCACCCCACCCACCCACCCATCCACCCATCCCTGGCATTGTAAAAGTCTGAAAAACCCCAAAGTGAACCTGTAGTTGGCAGTCGTTTAACAATTTCCAGTTTCTATTGAAAATAGAATCCTGTAAAACAAAAGCACTCTTTTAAAATGTGCACTGTACACAGGAACCCTTTTAAACCACCTTTAAATTTATCGGAAAATTGCCGATGCAAATTTTTAGAAAGTGAAGAAGTCATGAAGAAACCTCAATGTAGTCCCTGAACTGAATTAAAATCTAAAACAGCAAATTTTGATAAGAGCTTTTCTTCAATAAATCGAGGCTTTTTTTTTTTAAAAAAAACAAACTGACATCCATTCCTGCAAGTAGGAAAAGCTGCTCCACAGAAATGGCGAGCTCTCGGGCGGGTATTTACAAATATCCCCAAAAGGAAAACACTTTAAAATCAATTTGTTTCACACGGCAAGACTCTTCCCTCACACTATGGACTTTGTTTTCAATGAAACCTTGATTCGGGGACTAATTTTAAATTATCCTCCTTATTTACGTTTAATTTAACTTAATCCAGACTGGATTTTCAGGCTTCAGAAAGCGAGGCTATTTCTCGGCCTTCTAAGTGAGAGTCACTAAGGGAAAACAAGTGACGTAAACACTTGGGCCCAAGAGTCTCCGGTCCTCCCCCAGTTTACCTGAGGCGAGCGCCAAGGAGGGAGCAAGCCACAGCGCAAGTTTAATTAACTTGAAAAAAAAATCGCGCCCCTTCGCCGTCAGCCCCCACTTCCAAAGGGGCAACAGCGGGGGGGCTCATGACGTAACTCGGACACCCAGAGAAAGCACTCAGGACTCATGGAGGATCTGGGAAGCTTGGGCGTGCATTTTAATCATCGTCATTCTTAAGTTAAATTTAAGTCAATGACGTCCTGCAGATGGTGCTCAGAGCCCGAGATGAGGTGGGAGGATTTAAAAAAAAAAAAAGCTGAGGCAACAAAGACTGAAACCGCCCCCTGAGAAGACTGACAAGTAACTGCAAGACCCTGCGGGGCCCGCAAAGGGGACGGGGCGAGGGGACCCCGAGAAGGAAGCGGTAGTGGTAGCTCCAGAGACCGTTGAGCGCCTCAGCCGCCGCCCGCGCGCCTTTGAATAGGTTTCCCGCGCGTGAGCGCGCGCCCTCGGAGAGGTAGGGGCGGGTATCTCCCCAGAGCTGCGCGCGGGGAGCTAGGCCCCGAGTGCGGACACGTGATGGGGAATGCGGTATTTCTGGACCAATCAGAGGCTCCGGTGACGAGCGCCCGTGCGGGAAGGGCTGGGTAACCCCTCTCTACTCCAGCAGCCTTAATCTCTTCCTCTTCTTTTTCCCGGCATTCTCGACGTCGGTGTCTTGGGCCCCTCAGGCTTAGGTGTAAAGGGGATTAAATGATACTAGAGGCTTTGTAGCTTTTCGTCCCTCTAGGCCGGGTTATCCACTGCTCCCGGAAAAAGGAACCTTATTCACCTCTCTCCCTGTTCTCCTTCACCGCCCCTCCCCCGCCCTTTTCTCCCTACCTCCAAATTTAATTCTTCCCTCCAGAAAACCTCCGTCCTTCAGTCTCTAGTTGCCTGGGAACGCAACATACAAAAAAGGAACATGTAACTCTCGGACCCGGAAAATGCACGTTGTGTGACATAAATATCCTGAAAAAACAGCCTTGCTTTTTTTAGGCGCTAAAGAGGGGAGGATGAAATTAAATTAAAAGAGAGCGAAGGACGGGCTAGTGAAATAATTTACAATCTAGTGACCCTTAGTGCCCCAAATTGGATGCACCCTTTACAGCAGACAGTGGGTTTTATAATTTAAACAGACTTTATGAAGGTATGGTAATTAGAAGTCTGGTTTAGGGGGTGCCTGCTTTGTAAATATTTTCGATAATTAACATTTCAAATTGCGTGCCCATTATTGCACTCTTTTTAAAAATTTAAGTTCTATGTCATTACTCAAAACTGAAAAAGGGAACGGGTACTTCCCTCAGTTCTTCCATTAAGCTGACTGTTGTCCTCTGCTGACAGCCCGAAAAAAATGATCAAATGTTTTTGAAACAAAGTACTTTAACCAGCATGATTATGTTAAAGATTCCTTTGAATATCACCAAACTATGCCTGCTCTGTGGCATAACCTGTTCTCTTTCAAGTCAGAGCTGTTCATTACACCGATACAAGTAGCTGCCTCCGGCCAAAGCAATCCGTGGCAGGCTGTCAAATCTTGAGCTGATTAGTGCATGAAAGAAGCATGGAAAAGGAGAATACTATTATTAATCAGCAGCTGCAGAATAACCACTGCATCCAGTTCTAGGAAACGCAGTAGGGAATTTGTCAGCTCCTAGGAAAATAATGATTGTAAGGTCATATTCTCCAAGGCCGTTTTGAACTGATTAGACATAGAAGAGAATTATTAGCTAACATATGAAAGAAAATGCATTATCCCGAATGAGTAAGGCAGCGTTTGGACATGTACACCAAGTAACACTTTAAAAATGCTTTTTGGGGAATTGGTAAAACTGCTAGGAAACTGAGGGCAGTACCTTACTTATGTTTGCAACTGTCTTATTACCTAGGACACAATAAGCACTTAATATCTGTAGAATGAAGGAACACATATGTATTACACAGATAGTACCTTCGCATTTTTCAGCCCCCAACCAGAAAAAAAAAGCCCTATTAATCTAGAAGAATTATAAGAATGTTTGACCTGGAAGGGATCTTAAGAGATCTTCCAGTCCAACCCCTTCATTTTAAAGATGAGGAAACTCAGGCAACTTGCCTAAAGTAACAGAGGGATTTAGTGTCAGAGTCAATGGAAGAAGCCCCTCCTACAAAGCCTTGCAGTCCAGATCCTCTCCTCACCAGGGCTACCTCCAGTAAGGCTCAATGTTTTCCATTTGCAAAGGGCTAAGCTGTAGGGGCAAAACGTTTTGGATTCCAAACTATTAGCACAGTGGTAAAAATGTCCAAAATCATAATTATGTTATATTTACAAGATAGATGTCTTGACTTGTTAGTATTCTCCCTGACCCAACCTATATTTTTTTTAAATTTACATTGTATATAAGTTGTATTCACTTAATTGTATACTTGTTGCATCCCAACACTACCAACATTATCTCCTGAATGTAATTTCTTTGAGAACTAGCATTATTTAAAGTTTCAGGTTTGTTTGTTTGGTTTTGGTTTTTATCTTCAAAGCACAATGTTTTGTACATAAACAGCAGGTATTTAGCAAATGCCTTTTGGAGTTAATTACAAAATAAATGTGTTATTGACCTGTTAGTCCTCTCCCTGCCCATTCCCATTATTTTATACTTATATTGCATATACTATTATATTCACTTATTTTCGTGCATGTTGGCTCCACCAACCCCCACCTCTACCTACCAGAATGTAAGAAATTTTAAGGAGTATTTTTTTTGTTACATTCACAGCACAATGATTTGTACTTGGATGCTTAATAAACGCTTGTCAAATTGAATTATAAAATAGATATTACTGAATTTTGTATAAATTAACTTAAAACAATTTTAAATGTGCGAAGAGTGCTTGCTATTTACATTTTTTGTTATTTGAAAAAAGTGTTTATTTGATTTTATTTTAAATTCCTCTTATAAAAGCAATAAATCTTATTGTAAAAGTAAAAACCCATAATTTATTTTTAAAGTAAACAGGAATTTTCACATTTTATATTAAGATAGCTTACACTTGTCTAGGAAATTATTTCTGTGTAAGGATTTATGTGAAGAGTAATTTTTTAATTACTATACTCTTAGTTTGCTTATTAGAGAGCAATAAAAAGTACTATCCTGTAAGAATAGTGTCAGGATTACTAAAGCTCAAAATGAACTGAGATCGCCAAAGAAAGATAAAGAAAACAACACAAAATTGTAAAAGCTACATTGAGGAGAAAAGGAGGATAGGAAGAGGGATAAGGCCCCTGTTTGGGATAAATGGAACAATAAGAAGGGACCCAGAAAAAAGGCAACTAAGGCAAACTAACTGCTCAATTTTTATTTTAATTATTTTCTTTGCTAAAAAGAATAGTCTCTGGACTGGAAAGAACAGGACAAAAATGGCTAATTGGATCATAGATCTAAGAAGTTGATGTCCAAGATAAGTAGGAAGATAGCAACGAAAGCACCTAGCTGCTTTTAATGAGTTCAAGTTACGAGGCCCAAACAAATGACTCTGCAAAGTAGGAAAGAACTGGCAGATGTGATTACCGAAATGCTGTCAATGATCTTTTAAAGACTGTGGACAAGGAAAGTTGCACTGAAGGATGGGAGAAGGGCAAATATCCTGATTTTCAAAGAAAAGAAGAGAATGGATTCAGCAAACTATAGGTTAAGTTTGACTACCATTCCTGACAAAATTCTAGTACCTATTATTAAAGGGATTCATTAGTGAACGTTTAGAAAAGAAAACAGTGCTCATATGGCTTCATCAAGAGCAAGTAACACCAGATTAAACTAATTTTCTTTTGATAGGGTTGCTAGACTGATAGATCAGGGTAAGCAATTCTTTCTGACCTCACTCTCTCAGAGCTACATTTCCCTGTTAGGGTTCTAAGGGTATCCTTCAGGAGTTTGGGATGTCTTTCTTTACTATTATCAGTTCAAGTTCCCATTCTAGTACGTTTCCTCCCCTCTTAGGTGCCAATGATTAATGTCCCAGTTCCAATGAACATCAATGAACTTTTACAAGAGGATATTTACTTCAAAGATATAGCAAGATCAAAAGTACAAACATTACTCCCCAATTCTTGGAGGACAAACTCTATCCTGTATCAGTCATATAGGATAGCTTGATCCCTGGGAAGAGTGAGAATGGGTTCAGACTTAATTCAGGTCTCTATAGCATTGGTCTCACCACATCCAAGTTCTATCAATGTCTCAGCTACCACTGTGATAAGTGCCAAAGGTAATGTCTTGGGCACTGACACAGCTGGATTGGATGGCTATAAAACCCAGCATGAACTCCATTCCTACACCTCCTGGTAGCTTGATCTTCTGATCTCCCAAAGCTCACAGGATCATTGCCATCTCCTTCACCTAAAATAAAGAAGAACAAATACTGAACCACAGCCTGTGTTCATGGGCAACATGTTGGCTTCAGACAGAAAAGGCCTAAGATGTTTTTCCTTTCAACATCTCTCTTCTCTTACCAGAATACAGCCAAGCAGAAAGTAGACTGAAGGGACTGACTCTGACCAGGATCAATGCCTTTTGAATACACCCCCACATTCAGCTACACAGCCTAGGAGCCAAGGCTCCTCTTCATCATGGTTGGCAGACCAGAACCAATTACAGAATGTCTGCACATGCTCCCAAATCTCTTCCAGTCACTTTCATTACACCTTTATACCTTTCTAGAAGCAGGCTCCCAAGGCTCTTCCAAGTGGGGGATTGCATTAGCTGAGCACACTGATACCTGCTCACCACACACTTATCTCCTAATCTTTCCCCTGCTTAATCTATAATCCTAGATTGTGTTAACAATCTATCATGCTATTCTTGTGAACTAGATGAGAAATGTGAGCTAGACACTAGTGAAGGATTATATATTTAGAGACAGATCGATTATGCCATCTACTTCAACCCCTTAATTTTACAGATGAGGAAACTGAGGCCCAGAGAGGACACAGAATTTGCTCAACATCATTCATGTTGTAAGGGGCAGAACCAAGATTTGAACCCAATTCATTCCAAAGCAAGATCTCTTTTTTTACTGTACCACATTTCCTCCATACAATACAGTTACATGGATTTAAAACTGATTTACTAATTGAATGGTTGATTCAATGTCAACTTAGAAGGAGGTTTCTTGGGAGTGAAGGATCAGAGAATGGCCTCATGCTGTTAAAATCTTTTTTTGTTTCTCTGCTCTGTTTTGTTTTTTGCAATTACTTGGATAAAGGCATAAATGATATATAATATAAATCATCAAATGTATAGACGGCACCAAAGTTGCAGGTATAGCATGTTAGATGACAGATTCAGGATCCATAAAGATCTTTATGGGATAGAACACAAACAAATATAATAGTTTCTAGTATAAAGTCTTACATTAGGTTCAAAAAGTGAATTTTATAAACAGGAAAAAAAAATGAGACACACCTAGACAAGGGTATATTGGGGGAAACATCTGGAGGGTTTTAACGAACCTCAAATTCAATTAGTTGCCTGCAATATAATAGGCATATTATCTAGGGCTGGAGAAGTGAGTCACACTATAGTCTACCCTGATCAGAACTTTTGTAATATTTGGAATATTTTGCTAAGATTTAGTTAACACATTTTAGGAAGGACATTGATACTGGGAAGCTGAAGAGTCTTGAAGTCATTGTATGAAAATCATTTGAAGAAATTGGAAATGTTTAGCTGTCAAGAAGTCTTAATAGGGATATGTTGTTTTGAAGTATTTTTAAATTACTTATAGATTATATTTGTTCTGCTTAATCCTACAGTCATTTCAACTGTGTCCAGCTCTTCGTGATCCCATTTGGGGTTTACTTGGCAAAGATACTGGAGTGGTTTGCCATTTCCTTCTCTGGTTCATTTTATTGATGAGGAAGCTGAGGTAAACAGGGTTAAATGACTTGTCCAGGGTCACACAGCTAGTATCCTAAAGTATCTTCTATATAAGAGATAGTTAGTGATTGAGTAGATACTGTACTAAGCTAGGAGTCAGAAAGACCTGGGTTCAAATTTGAGTTCAGCTACTTCCTGGCTGTGACCCTGAGCAAGTTACTTAACCTCTCACCTGTATAATAGAGATAACTTCTAAGTCCCAGGATTGTTGTGAGGATAAAATGAGATATATGTCAAGTGTTCTGCAAACCTTAAAGTGCTATATAAATGCTAACTATCGTGATCTGTGACCTTGGGAGATAACACAACTCTGGATCTGTTGTTCAGTCATTTCCAGTTGTGTCCAACTCTTCATGACTCCAATTGTAATTTTCTTGGCAGAAATACTGGAGTGGTTTGCCATTTCTTTCTCCAGCTCATTTGACAGATGAGGAAACTGAAGCAAACAGGGTTAAGTGACTTGCCCAGGGTCACACAGCTAGTGTCTAAGACTGGAATTGCATTCAGGAAAATGAGTTTTGCTGATTCCATGCCCAGCACTCTATCCACAGGACCACTTAGCTGCCCTGGCTCTCTTTATTAATCTGTAAAATGATGGAGGTTAAAGAAACAGACCACAGGTGTTCATACCATTTAACCTCATTATACTACTTTTAGGCCTATGCTCCAAAGAAAGGAGAAAAGGATGCATACTGGATGTCACAAATATCTTAGGGCTTTTATACAAATATATATATATATATATTATTCAAAAATATTTATAGCAGTTCTTTTGACAGTGGCCAAAAAACTAAGGGGGATCCTCCTATTGGAGAGTGGTTAAAAACTGTGGCAAATGAATGTAATGGAATATTATTGTGCCATAAGAAATGATAAAATGAACAACTTTGAAGGAAAATAGAATGACTTTTATGAACTGATGCAGAAAGATTCAGTAAGCAGGAATAGAACAATCAGAGTAAGAGAACAGAGAAAGATGACTTCAACAGACAAGAGAATATTAAACCCTAAGTCCACGGAGGATGAAGAAGAAACACGGCACTCCCCTCCTGGAAGATGTGAGGAACAGAAGATGCAGAGACACATAGACACATATTTTCATATATTAGACCTAATGTGGGAATTTGTTTTACCAGACTACATAGGTCTGTGTTAAGGGCTTCACATTTTGTTTTTCACATTTTCTTGCAGAGGGGGAAGAGTAGTAAGAGGGACAGATTAATAAAAATACTTGTTACCTGAAACAAAACTAGGAAATTTTTCTTTAAATGAAGTGGTTGGAGCTGATCTCTCAGAATTCTTCCTGTTCTAAATCTACTATACCATGAATCACCTTGCCCCAAATCATACAGGCATAAATCACCAGTATTTGAACTGAGGTCCTCTGACTTCAAATCCTATATTCCTCACACTGCATGATCTGACCTGCCCTAATCTTATGCACATAGACCTCTTCAATTGATGCTGGAGAGCTACATGTCAAACTAACCTACACATTTGACTCATTCATGCTGCTATTTTGCCAGTTGTTGACAAAGTACATGTACCACAATCTCCTGATCTCCAAGTCCTCTACCAATGCTACCTGAACACTCAACTCAAGGTCCTATGTAAACTTTCTGAAGCATAAGTTAGGATTTGCATCTTAAGAAAGGGCATAGTCTAATAAGGTTCAGATTCTGATAGACTGTTTTCAAGGGCTAGGAAATTTTTTTTGTCTAGTAGGAAAAAAATATGAAAACAAAGTAGCAATTCATATGACATTTGACTTTACATCTAAGACATTCGCTCAGAAACTTTCACATTATTGTTCTGCTTAAGTCTGATTACAGAGAACATCAGAGCTAAAACTTCCACCAGGTCTTACTGACAGGGTGAATATTCCATATGGAATTAATCCATAACAACAACATGTCTTCAGTAGAGTTGAAACAATTTTGTTTCAAAAATAATTGACGGCAAATGTAGATACAGAAAAAACAATGAGTGCTACGGCTAAAAAATAAAGAGTGCTGCAATTTTATTTATTTAACACTGTCATGGCTTTATTCAAAACACAGTTGCACAAAAGTAATAACTTCAAAGTTTTTAGGAGAGAAATTCTTAGAGGACTTAACACACTATATACATACTGCCTTACAAAGAGCATTAAAATAGGACAAAAACCTCTACAAAATATAAAACCCCTCCCTTACATATTTGCATGAAAATACCACCCACCAAGCAAAGTAAGTTTTAGAAGTTATTTGGAGGCTCTAGGTATTAACTTTTAAAATAAAAGAACTGTACTAATTCTGATTGCACAATAAGATGATTGATATTTTTTAATGTAGATTAATTTTAAAACAGGTATTTGAAAGCCAAAATTACATATGGAACTTAAGAATGCAAAGTGCCGGAAATGTTGCATTTCAGCTGTTAAAAAATGAGTAAACTATTAGTCAAGCATCCCATCACTACACCAACTGTCCCAAGAATATGATTTCACTTAACCAGACAAGCTTTTTGTTAATTGGATTTCTCTACAGATAACTTTGTAATTATACTCCCATGGGAACCCCAAAGTTACTAGTCACATTCTTTGAGCCCCAAGGGGTAAAGAAAAAATATGTACTCTTAAGTAATTTAAATGTGGCCCAACAGAGACGTATGACTTCAGTTCAAAGAGACATGGTCACCATTTGTTGATCCTGATTTTTTTCAAGTTAAGTTACAAATATTCAAAACTTACAGGAAAAAAATTCTTTAGATAGTCAAGATTAGCAAAAAGCAATTGTCTGGAAAATTGAGCTCCATGATAAAAAGTAGGGAATATATTTCTCTATTTTTTAAAATTTAGAATTTACATAAAACATGGAAACTTAATAGGAAAAACACACATAGGTACATACATACCATTGCAAAGTTTCCCCAAATTCTTTTCTTTATGGATATCCATTTAAAAACAAACTTTTATCTTAAAACCAATCTAGTTTCAAATATTTTTGCCAACTGCCTAATATGTGCCATTAAACTGTCTTAAAAGCTGGTTATGTTTCATAAGATGGGAAGAATAATTTAAGGCTCTATTCAGGAAAATAAAATATGCTTTGCAGATCTCTAGACTGCAGCGTCCAAATCTTGATTCAGGAATCAAATATTAAATGTAAAGTCTATCCATGGATAGAATGCCTCATTAAACATTCACAGGCAGCTATGTGACATCTAGGGGACTCTGATACTGGTTCAGGAATCCCCTCTGACTTCACCCTTATAAAATTAATTCACAATATCAACCAGGAGAGAGGGTAAGCAGAGGCTCTTGAACAAAGTCACAATATCAACCAGGAGAGAGTCAGGGTAAGCAAAGCCTCTTGAACAAAACTATGTGGATAATCATGTCTGTATTTGAGACAATTTTAGTCAATTCTGTCATTCAAGGGTAGCCTATGAGAAATCCAAGCAAAGCAAAAAAAGGTGGTTGAGGGAAGGGCCTGAAGTTTTTGCTAGATTTCCTCAAATGGAAAGCAGCCTGTCTTCCATCTGGGGAGGATAAAAATCAGAAAGGACAAAGAAACTGCTAAAAGAGTAAAATGTATACCTTAAAGAACCCTGTCATGCCATGACTTGTAGCCTAAACAAGAAAGGGTTCACATATATGCTCAGAACTTGGAAAACATGAAATTTTCTTTTAAACACAAAGATCTAAACAGTCGCCTGATTTGAGACAGGTTTCAGCAGCCTCTCCAACAATTAACTATAAAAATGCTATTTCTGAACTGAATCCTCACCATTCTGCTTCTGGCTTAATTATGTAACCTTACAAAAAACTGTTAGCATATCGAAAAACTCACTATCTTCTAAGTAGACCTCTGGCCAGCTCTAAAGAATATAACCAAACTTTTCATCTCAAAGAGACTATTGACTTCTCATATTACAGCAACTTTTGATTTCAACTAGTTTATAAATAACTTTAAAACCTTATGAATGAAATGCACCATACTACACCTGTGGAAAACCTGCCATATTTTAATTGTGAACTAATTAAGACCAAAATATTGAGCTTGAGTAAGAAAATTAAGATTTCAAATGAATTCCTAGGGAATTTGATAATGGGGTCAATCATTATACAGGACTGATTTTTTTTTCCTATATACTGTATGTGATCACTAACAGGCTAACAAATTTTATTTGGAATGATAAAAAGGCAAAAATAGTAAAACCACACCTTTCCTATAAAAAGTTACATGTTATCTTCTGTAGGGACAGCATGGTACATAAAGAAACAGAGATCGACAAGATCATTCTATTGCAAACTGTAGAATAACGGCGTCTGGCCCATTTAATCATCTTCTTCCTCTCCTTCATCTTCAATATCTCGTTTCCTCTTTTCTCCTTGAACACTTTCTTCTTCTAAAATAAAGGAGGAAATTTTTTTAATATTCAGAATTTTACAAAAAAAAAGACTCAAGGCATATTAACTTGTAAACTTTTTTTTAAGGTTAAAAGGAAGTTGTATGTCATCTCTCAAATTGCTGCAATTTAAATTTATTACAAAATACTTAACAGATTCTGAAACAATAAACTTAAGCAGTTCATTATGCACCCTTGTGGTCAAATCATGTAGGACATTTAAAAAAGTCTCATCATTAAAATTGTTTTGTGACTTTGAAAACAAACACCTAAGTTTAACAGATTTCTACAGAGCCACAAATGAAGCCCAGAGATATTAAGCTTAACAACAGATTTTGTTAGTTTAACTGTTTGTTTTTACAAGGCTAATAGAAAAGGCTGAGAAATATACACAGACACATGTAGGGACACAATTTTATTTTCTTTTTTCTTTTTGGAGGGGGGAATGTAGGGGTCACAATTTTCTAACAGAAGAGTAGCTTCTTTTAATTTAACACTTAAATAGATAATCTACCTTCAACTACAAAATCAGGAGATTGATTCCCTCCCAAAATGAAAAAAGTAATAAAAAAAGAGATTAAGATTCCTTCTATCTTCGCATTAATTTTTAAAAAATAAAATTTAGTAAAACTCTTGAACAAAACCCTTTATCATTATTTATATTTGAAAAAACTGCTCTTAAAAAGATTTAAAGGTAGGCATTTAAGCTGAGGAAAGATGAAATACATAAAAATTTTCCAAATTAAAGCAATTTTTTAAGTTAACACCAAGAGATCTTAAAAGTAGTTAATAAACCTTACCTTCTTCTTCCTCTTCATCTCCTCCTTCTTCAACATAGTCATCATCATCATCGTCATCCTAAAAATGCAAAAAGTCAGTTAATCATCCCAACACAAGTAACCAATTAATAAACATTTATTAAACACCTATTGTGTACTAGATCCTAGGAATACAAGAGAAAAAGAAACAGTCCCTGCCTTCAAGCAGGAGACAATATATACACAAAGAAGTTTATACAAAATAAACACAAATTAAATGGGGGGGAGGAGGAGTCCAGGAAAGGCTCCATGTAGAAACAGGAAAATGTTGTAACATGTTATTTTGAAGACCACCTATACCTACCTGACCCATATACCCCATCTTAAAATTCAAACCAAATTTCTGATTTCTTTAACAAAATAAATGATAATTTAGCCTGTTTCAAAGGAGATGGGCCTATTATTCCAAAGGTAAATGCAGGAGTCAGAACTGAAATTGATGCTGGCTATCCAAAGTCAGACAGACATTAATCACTTTACTCTCCACATTAGGAATAACCTTGGACCTATATCATAAAAGACAATTAAGAACTAATTGTGTGAAGTATCTTAAGAATCATACAGAGAAACATATTACAAGAATCATACAATTACTGGAGACAGAATCAGTAAATAAAACATATAGATATGTATTTTTTTTTCCGATACATAAGAGTATCTGGAAAGCTAAGGGTAATTTTATTCTTTTAAGCACCAAATTTTATTTCCATTTTGGAAAAAAAATGGTTAACTTCCTTGCCATCTAAAAACAATGACACACAATTTATCTGATCATTCAGGATTATAAATATCAATTCCACTGTTGTGCTGAAATAATGGGATATTCACAGGGTCTACCAAAGTGGAGATTATACAAAATGTCCTCAGACTATGATATTTTTCCTGGTCTTTTCCCTTGCCCTCTCTTCTTAGCCCTGTCTGTCTGTAGTACCTCTATCTCCAACCCCCTATCTTCCTTTTAATATGCTGGGAAGCTGAAGCACATTAGTATTTATAAAGTACAAGCAGGCTGAACTAATCTGGGAATAGCTTCTCCAATGAATAAAGTATATGACCTTTAGGCACTATTTAGCATCCATTAAAGTAGTTGGGTAGCATAGTAGAATGGTAGAGTTAGAGTCAAAGAGACCCAAGGTCATATCCTGCCTCACTTACTAGCTGTGTGACCCTAGGCAAGTCATTTTAACCTCTCTCAGCCTGTTTCCTCATCTAGCAAATGGGAATAATAATACTAGCATCCACCTCCCAAGCTTGTTGTGGGAATCAAGGGAAATAATATCTGTAAAGTGTTTTGCAAACCTTAAAGTACTGTGTAAATGTTATTTATTACTGCCTATTGGGGGTGCCCATAAGCCTATTCTGATGGTTTTTTGTGCTACTAAATCCATCCTGCCCCTGACCCTTAAAGAACCAAGTAAATTTATGAAGTAAGAGTGAAAAAAGGAGATCCAGACTATTTTCAGAAACTTCCTACTGTTTCACCAAGAAAAATAGCCACTTAGTGAGTAAGACTCCAGGATTTAGGGTAAGACAGATTACAGAGAAGACAGAATCTTAATTTTCTGCCATTCAGAGGGCCCTCCCAAGCCAAACTGCTTAATTCACATTTCAGCATCTGCAGAGGCAGTTTTTCTATACTTTTCAGAATACATCTTCAGTCAGAAAACAGCAATCTACCTACATCTAGCAAAAGAATACAATATACTAAACAACCATGGAGGTTTAACAGTAAAATCTGGGATCAAACTAAAGCCTGAAGTAAAAACAAAACAAAAACAAACAGGTTTTCCCCCAGACTCTAACTTAATATGTCTTCTTGAATTGCCATAGTTTCCAGAAACACTGGACCCAGAGTGTTCGGATGTCCTGAACATGTCAAGGATGAAGCATGTACACAAGTGCATGTGTGTGTGCACATGCACACACACCCCTTGCACCAATATAAAAACATGGCTGGACTAAGCCCATTTCAAACATTTGCTGGCATTTGAATTATAGGGCATACAAAAGTACAGTTAAGGGATACACACCTAAAAAGGCAGCACTGTGTGATCAAAAGAGCCTTTGGAATTAGAAGGTCTGGGTTCAAATCCCAGCTATGAACTTAACTATGACAGAAGTAGTGAACCTGGGATACAGAATAGCCATATTTTTTATACATAGACAATGAAAATATATTTGACTTGACTATGTATGTTTCAGGGCTTTGGTTTTTCTTCCCTTTTTGCTCCCTCCACTCCCAGTGGGGAGTGGGAGAGAGAGAAAAAAAAGATTTTTGTTAAAAAAAAATTTATTTTTCCAAGGAGTCCAGAAAAAGGCAACAAGGTGGTACAATGGTTAGAGCACTGGGCATGGAGTTAGGAAGACTGGAGTTCAAATCCAGCCTCAGACACTTAATAGCTATGTTACCCTAGGAAAGTCACTTAACCTGCTTGCCTCAGTTTCCCTATATGTAATATGGGGATAATAACAGCACCTACCTCTGAGGGGGGTGTGAGGTCAAATGTGTAAAGTGCTGAGCACAGTGCCTGGCACATAGATAGTGCCTAATAAACGCTTATTCCTTTCCCTTCAGTCAAAGTAGTTATTGTTCTGATACTGGGTTAACCATTATAATTAGGTCAATCCATTTAAGTCTCTTCATCTTCAAAATCTCATCTATAGAACTATAGCTTCAGCACAAACCTAGGCTTTCTTCAAAAACTTTAAGTCATGAGCTTCTTATCAACAGAAAATAGAGCACTTCCTTGTTGATGCTTATGTGTAACACCAGAAATATCCTGATTTCCAATTCTCCTAAAACCCATCATATACATTTCAATTCTCCCTGTGTCCTAAGAGCAGCTGAAAAAGAATGTAATAGGAAAAGGCACTCAAAGAAGAACCACCAATCCAGACTGACTTCTGCATCCTTCTCAGACAGCTCAGCTTCCCAGAAGTCAGACTACATTTTAACCACTGAGAAGCCTTTTCAGAAATGAAAACCTCTGCTAGGTCACACTTACAAGTGCTGAACAAAAAGTTGCAAGTTTTGATTTAGTCTTACTATTTGTTTCACCTAAAGCTTTTTTAAAATAACAGAACTCAGGTTCACACTCACTGGGACAGCAATGTGCTTATTGGCAAGAAAGATAATATTCTAGAGTATTTATACTTTAGAAAGTACTACTTGCTGAGAAATTAAGATAAATTTAGAAAATAAGCATCCATTTTCCCCAAATAAATGCTGGGTGTGGAATGAAAGCAGATTAAATTATCAATGCTAACGTAAACTGAGGCATTTCACTGCTAAGGAATGGATATAATCTAGTTTAGTCAAGTATAATGAAGAATTTCTAAGACGTTGAGGTCTAATTTTCTACTAGATACCATTTAATTCACCCCAAAATCGCAAGCAAATAAAACCTACATTTCTCTGCACCTGTTTCTTAATTTAGAAATGCTCCAATACACAGACAAACACAAGTTAAATTATATATATTATATATACCATTAGCAATTCTAAAGAGTTGGTAAATATGTTACTTACCACCTCTTCAGAATTGCTAAGGATCATGCAAGCATTGTAAGCACCAATTATTAACATTATTTTAAATCCTATGTTATTGAGATGTGGCATATGCTACTGAGGATTTATATGAAGGAAAAGGAAGCATCTTCATATGCATCAAAAATAAGAATGTATAGCCTGAGTGTTTCACTGGTGTCCACAAAGTATTTAAAAGAACCAGAGGAAGGCCTACATGGGTCCTTTACAAAAGATTCTTGGAAAGAAATGGACAAGAATTGGGAAAATGTGGATAGGTCAGGACCTGCCTCAAATAAGGTCACAAATCCATTGGAGTATATTCTTAATTGAAGAAATGGATTGCAAATTCTAAAACTCAAATATATTCACAACGTAAAAAGAATTTTTACTTCCTAAAGGCTAGGGATTGTGTCTACTTAACTCACTTTTTATAAAATGCCAAATACAGTGGTTTTTGGTGATGGTGAAAAGTGTTTGTTTACCTGAATTTCTTCCTTCATTAGGTATGAGAGACCCACCTCCTCTTCTTCTCCCTCCAAATCTGAAGCTGCTTCATCTTCATCTTCCTCTTCTTCCTCATATCCTCCTGGTGGACCTGCTTCATCCTCCTCTTCATCTTCATCTTCTTCATCATCATCTTAAAGAAAAGTAAAAAGGATGCGTAAACAACAGGACAACTGTTCCTTGCCAGTAGATAGCCTAAGCTCTAATTCAAGTATGTCAGAAATGGTATATTTAACATTTTCTTTTCAAAATTCACTACTTGGGGGAAAAAAATCTAAATCCAAGACACCTATTCAATCTAATTTTAGTGACACTATAATTTTGTGACACTTCAAGTTCCTGACTTTTATCACATTAAATGTTTCTCTGCTACTATCAAGACTCTCCAATTTCTTTCTAAAACAATCTCACCATTAGCAATAAACAGTGTCCCCCAAAAAGATCTGGTTAATATTTAATTTCTTTTAATTTAACCTTTACTTAAAAATTTCTATTTTACAGCCAGATACATTCCAATACAAATATTTTTAAAATCACTTCTGCTTAAAAAAAAAAAGCTTTAAAAAGTCAGCATATTTTTATCAGCATTTGCGTGCCACAGCAATAATACAACTATTAGTATATTATTTATCAAGGAATTGGGAAGACTCAAGGCCAATGCACTCGTTTTCAATTTTTTTTAATTTTACTAGTCCTTAACCTATTTACACCAAAGCCTCCAAACAAAAAGTAATTTGCATGGCTATGTATATGTGTGTGTATCTATATTTAATGCTACTTTATGAATGTTTTTTAAAAAGATTACCCTCTTCATCTTCTTCCTCCTCTTCAGAATCTGGTGCTTCATTATCTTCCTGATCAAATCCATCTAGATAGGTGATTTGTTGAAGAAGTTCAAAAATACTTTCTCTATAGTCTTGCAGATTTGTGATCTCACAGTTAAACAAGTCAAGGCTTTTCAAGCTTTTAAGATTTTGCTGAAAAGTCAAAGTTAAAATTTATATTCAAAATTTTAAAATGCCATCATTTTAAATAAATTATATTAAAATACTATCATTTTAAAGAATTTCTGAGCTAAGAGTTAAATCCAAAATAGTAAATTAGAAAGAGCAGTGGACTAGGAGTCAAGAGATATGAGTTCAAATTCTAGCACTGTATAATTTTGGACAAGTCATTTAACTGCTCTGTATCTTGGTTTCCTCATGTGCAAAATAGGAATATTAATATTTGCATAGATTTTACATTTATATGTAATATAAAGAGGTTGCATGGCATGTATAATAGATGGAGAAACTACCCTTCAAGCCAGTAAGACCCACATTTACATCCCACTCCACAAAACTCTTTACTTCTCAGTAAATCAGAATAGGTCAACCTGCCAACTGCTAGAGGGAGTTTGAGTTTCCTCACCTGGGAGTTCCCTATACAAATGTTATCACAGGTAGAGAGTTTCTACCTAATAATAACATTTAGGTTGCACTTTAAGGTTTTTAAAGCATTCTATATGTTCTCTAGATTGGTACTTGAGCAATAAACTTCTTGGGAGGTAGGTGTTCTTATTATCTTCATTGTACAGGATCAGGAAAATGAGTCTAAGACTGGTTAAGTGACCGATTAAAAGATGGGTTACAGGTCACAAAGCTATCAAATGTCTAAAGTAGGATTCTAACTCAGATCTAGTTCAGAGCTCTGAATTCACCATTCCACCTAGCTGTCTCGATTATCTAGCAAATATGCATTACATATATAAAATCTGCCAATCTCTTTATTTGTCTAGATAGGTAGACAGCTAGCTGAAAAAGTGGAGAGATCACAGGGTTGTTGTTCAAAAACTAAATAAGGTAAGAGAAGTAAAATGCTTTGTAAACATTAAAGCTTGAAAAAAAACATTAAAGCTTGTTCTAAATAACCATATGCTTGGGTAAGAGTGCCTGTTTTATACAAATATTTTAAGGTCTTGAATTTTATTTTTAAACAGCTCAATACTGAAAATACTATTTTCAAACATGAATTAAATGAAATGTTTCTGGTTATTTACAAAGTCACAGTCGACTCATGATTTAATGAAATCTCACTACAATCTCTTTTTGTAAAACCAGATAACTAGCTAGCAACACCATCAATTTTTTTTTCCATTTCCTCATCTCCTCTGCTATCCCAAAATTAGCTAATTATGAAAATAATGTCCCAAAGGACGGGAAGACAAAATCCAAATTAGACTCTCAGACCCTAAGAGTTGACTACATCTCTACTAAAGTATGTTTTTGTCTAGAAGTTTTCATTTAAGAAATTCAAGAAGTGTTCCAATTGATAAAGATAAAAAGAAATAATGTATGTAAAGCACTTTACAAATTTTAAGGCTACATAAAAATACCATTGATTATGATCATATACAATCCAAGCACAAAGACATATCAAGTTAAAAAGCAAGTTCAACTGAGGCAAATACTTTTACACATCCTTACTTACCAGAGCTTCTACTGTGCTGAGATCTTTGATTTTGTTGCCACTCAGATTGAGGTAGGTGAGATTTGGACATTTTTCTGCCAGGACTTCCAGGCCCCCAGAAATAATATTATCACTAAGTTCCAACTACACAAAAGGAGGAGAAAAGAGAATGGCTATAACTGAGGATATATCTAAGGCAAAATATGTAAACCATTTAAATGACAGTTTTCCTCAGGAAATGTTAAAATAACTATTGTCCGTAATTGTCAGATTCCCCAAACACAGTACCTTGCACATAATAGGTGTTTAATAATATCTGTTTAACTGTATTCCTAAATTAATGCTGTAGAACCCCTTTATGATGGCAGGCAGCTCACAGCTAAGGGATTAGCTTCAACTGTTACATTAAGGTTTCGTAGCATCAGTTTAGACAGTTCAGGGAACAATTTTCAAATCCATTCTCAGGGTTCTAGAGGATTTAAACTTAAAAGACTGGTACAACATTATATAGAAATAGATAAAACCTTTTTACTTATTTTTAAACAATTCTAATCAAAGGGTAGACCAATAATCTAATTTAGTCAAGGGTAATGTTATTAGAATGTTCGGTTCTAGAAACACTATGCTTTTAAGGGAACATCTCCAAAGGGTACCTACCTTCCGAAGTTTACTCAAGCTGGGGAGCCCAGCCAGTGAGGTGAGCGCCACATTGACCATGCTCAGAAATTCTAATTCTTTGAAAGTATCATTGAGACCCTCAATTTCCCCGTTGACAGAATGACAGTTATCAAGGACTAATTCTGTCACCTATGAGAGAAAACAGAATAATGACCCTTCAGCTTTTTTGCAGACTACTTATCAACAGGATAATCCAAACAGTTTCAAACCACACGATCCTTTTCATTCTGACAAGGACTGGAGAACTGTCTAAAGTCACCTAAAATGAATGAGTGGCCAGCCTGCTCTGAAACCAAAAAGTAAAGAGAGATTCAGGTTCTATCAGGCAATAACCCTGACAGTGCTTTGGAAAAGATCCTTCAACACCAGACCACGTACTTAAGCAAACTCCTGTCAATACTCTAGGGGCTCAGAGAGAAGATACTCAGTAACTGGGATCTTCTTGAAAAATCATAACTGAACTCAAAACAACCAAAAAAGTATATCTCTAAGACACACAAACAAGCATCATTCCACTACTTCAGACAGACAATACCCAAAGTGATCAAGGTTAGGACTGAATTTTGGTTTTCCTTTTACCCAAATGGATGAAAGAGCAGAGTGGTAGAAACAGGGAAAAAACAGCAATGAAAGGTGAAATTAATTTAAATTCTGCTTTTTTGTTTGCAAATATCATTACTCATCCCCAAGAAAACTTAAAAGCCTTCATAAGGAAAGAGCAGACAGGGTTTTCTTCCAGAGCCTATCCCAACTTTCAAGTAAAATTGGACAGTCCAAGCGTCCAAGCCAAACAGTAGCACCCAGAACACACCCCACTGCTAAATGTTACTTACTTCTCTTCACCATAATGACATTTTCAGGGCTTCCTCCCCTACGATTTCTTCCTTTCCTCCTCTCCCCCCACACTACCGGCAGCATCAACCTTTAAGGTAAGTACTATTGAGTAACCAAACTTTCTGGGAAGGTCTGGGGTAGACTTTACTTTCAGAACAGCCCATGCCTCTTTACAATCCTCCATGCAAAAACATCTGTTAGAATCGTTTTCTTGGCTAGAAAGCAGCAAGGAAGGGAGGGCAGGGAAAACACAGGCTAGATCAAGTTGACAATTTTACTCTCCTTGAAAACTAGCAATTCACTTGAATTGCTAGAAGAGGTATACCGGTAAAGGTAAAAGGAGGGTAAGTCCTTCCCCAGTCCAGGTCACAAAGCAAGCATCAACAGCTACGTGGGATGTTTTTGTAAACATTTATGTGATTATTTTTTTAATCATGTGCTTTTAGCAAGCAGGCTGGGACAACCCTCAGAGCAGCCACGATTTTCTTCTGCCTCCCAGCCCCCTCCCACCCTGCCAACTTCAGCAAAGACCGCCGCAAAAGACGCCAAGCGAGCTCGCGATCTGCGCGTCGCAGCAAAACGGTCGGAGAAAGTCCTGCTGCTCCTCCGGCCGCGCTCGCCTTCATCACACACTTCTCCAAGCATCCAAACTCTCCCCAACCCAATGCAATCTCAGGTAGAAGCGGGTGTAATTGAGCTCTTCTTCCAGGAGCCACGATTTGAACCCGACGCCCGGCCCCGCTCCCCTCTCCTGCGAGCAGCCAGGGCTTGGCACGGGGGCCACATTTTTGTCTCTTCCCTTCTCGATCCCGGGCTCCGGCAGGCTGGACTGCCGGCCGTAGGGAGGGGGCGGCGGGGAGAGGGCGCTCGCCGCTACCTGCCAGGCTGCATGGCGGGCACCGCGTGTCTCCCGTGACCTCCCCGCCGCCCCGGCCCAGCCCCCCAGCGATGCCCCCGGCGGGCTTCGGACCCTGGAGAAGGGCCAAGGGTAAAAAGGGACGGGCTGGACGCGGCGCCTCTCCCGCTCCGCCACGGGGGCGCCTCAGGGAGCGGAGCCCGGCGGAAAGGAGGGGGACGTCCCCAGACCGAAGAAAGGAGCTAGGGGCTGGCCACCGGGTCCGCTAGAAGAGAAAGGAAGAAAGTGCGCTGTCCTCCGCCCCCCCCCCCCCCCCACCGCCCCTCTTTAATTAAAGAGGCGTCAGGAAAGTCCGGGCGTTCAAAGAGTTGCGCGGGATCCATCTTAGGAGCACAAGGGCCGGGCTCGGTCTGGGCACCGCAGCCAAAGACCCCGAAAGTTGGAGCGACTCTGCCACCGCCGGGAAGGTGCAGCGACATTTTAAGACCTGGAAAATTCCTCCCCTCCGGTCTGTGGAGGAGGAGGGTGGAACAAGAATCACCCCCCACCATCCCTGTCCCCTCCCCCTCTGGCCAATGCGGCTTCTCCCAAAACTTAATCGATGTCAGATAAAACCTCGAATGACCCAGATTCTTCCCAAGAAGGGCAGCCGACCGGAACCCCACCGTCCTGCGCGCCCCCCCCCCATCCCCCGAACCAGACAGTGGAAGGGTGCCGAGGTTGAGCGCGAGGACCTCGGGAGCCCCCCGGGGAGTGACAAGCACACCCTGGGGGCAGCTGGCGAAAGGGAAGGGCGTCCAAATTTCGGAGGAGATGAGGCACCTGGAAGGTCTAGGTCCAGCATCGACGCCTTTGCGTCCTCCTTCCTAATCGCCAAACAGCCCCCCACCCCAAAAAAACACCCCGGAGTTGGCTGGAGTAGTTAGGAGAACTTCTCCGGGGTTCTCATCGCTGGGGGGAGGGGGGCCGAGGGGAGCAAGGGACGCGCCAAATCCAGCCGAAGACCCCAAGAGGGGGGCAGCAGCAGCTGGCTCCCCACCAACGGGGGGTGGGGGGTAAGAACAACTCACAAGAGAGGGGGCTAGGGATGCCCCCAGAACGCCCCCTGGGAAACAGACCCCTCGTCAATCTTGATGAAAAACAAGATGATTTAAAACTTAAAACATCTCCCTCCCCTACCCCATGTGGCTGGTGAATTTCTTGCACCCCCCCCCCGCCACCACCCAGACCCCCCAAAACCGTCCCTCAGAAGCGGGGGGCATGGGGGAGGGGGAACTGATTTATCTCACCTCCTCGGGAGCTCTGTTCCTTAACTCCAGGTTAATCTTCTGTTTCATCTTCATCTCCATGTCCTCCTCCTCCACCACCACTACTCACACTCCTCCCTTCCCCTTTCCCTTTCCTCCTTTCCCTTCCTTTTCCCACCACCCCCAACCTTCAAATAAAAAAAAGGTTAGGAAATGAATGAAGAGATATAGGAAGGGAAAAGATTACACCCACCACCACCAGAAAGGGGTGGGGGAATGAGAACAGCAAATGGAGTCGGAGGAGTTGGGACTCAAACTCGGATGCCCCCACCGCCCTCTCCACACACTCGCACACACGCACACACACGCAGTTCCTTCCCCTTCAATGGCTGCTCAGCTACTGAGCCTCCATGACACAGCGCAGCCAACCCCCTATCTGAAGCCCCACCCAGCACCCCAATGTATTGGTTGAGCCTTCGGGGACTCTGTAGGCCAATGGACAAATTAAATGTCGATCAGGCTTCTGGGCGGGGTGAAATACGACAGCCCATGACCATTGGCCACAGTCGAGCGCGCAGTTAGCTCGGATAGGTACAGAAGAGTGTCCGTCTAAGGGGCAATATTTTGAATTCCGGTCGCCCCCCTCCTTTTCTTTGTGTGCTTGGCGCGCTTTCCCTAGGCACCCTGGCACTTTTTTTTAAGTGTAAAAGGAAAGGAGATTGTCTTTCTGCCCGAGTTACTTAAGTTTTGCCCTGGCCTTCCAGCCTAGCCGTCCAAGAGACGGGAGCAAGGCGCTTATGTTACCAGAAACCTTTGCCCTCAGCATGTAGAGCGGGGTGGGGGGTTGGAGAAAGGATGCGAATTCGCCTGTGCGCCGTGGTTATTTGCATTTATTTTTGCATTTTCCACTCAGCCTCCTTTTTGAGGAGCAAAAGTGTGTGTCACAGTGTTTGTCTTAAAAAAAAGACTTACTGACATAATTTAATGGAAAACATGAAAATACGTTCGGTTTTATATACAGTTGGCTATCTTCAGAGCAAAAGATTTGGGCAGCATTGTAGCCTTCTTGCATGCGGGCTGACGGGAGTGGTGGAGCAGGGACATAAAATTCTAGCCTGATGACAGTCACAGAGCGGGCCTAAAAGCAGTGACTTTGTGCTGAGGTTTCCATGGGAATCTGTGTCTGCGGTGGGCTGGGGGGTGGGGGGGGCGGGCTGGGAGCTGGGTATTCGCTGCGTTTGTCCTGTAGCCATGCGGGGAACAGCGCGAAACAGAATGGGCAGTCGTGGGGCATCGCGTGCAGAATCCGCGCAGCGCTTAAGTGTGGAAAGGGGCTCTTAGTACTCTAAATTAAGCTTGAGAAATAGGATTTCTTTGTGATGCAGCTTTCTCATGAGCACTGCATTTCTTTTTCCACAGGTAATATGAATGTCAGTTCTTGATGTAGAATTTCCCCACACAGTTGACATTCTCACTTTTGATGGCCATTTCTGAAAACGTAGGTATTATAATTTCCCCAAATTACATATAATTTATATATAATTTTGGATGCTGGAATTTAATTTTCCTAAACATTAATCAATTTGTTTTAAAAAACTGAGATCTCCAAAACTGAAGTCATCGTTTTCCCCAAAGTACCTGTTCCTCCAGACTTCCTTATGTATTGTAGGCTTAGGTTTTTTACAAGCCAACCCTAGAAGCATCCATCTCAGCATAGCTGTTTAATCACTGCAGTTTGCACGTAGCCACCGTAGCTACTGCTGGGGAGAGGAAAGAAAGGAAGAAAAATCCATCCTTCTCCCCTTCAGAGACCCGGACAATGTCATCAACAAGTTGGGGGAACAGATGATTGCTAAGCCTTTGACATCTCCTCTTAATCTGAATTAATAACTTCTTTGAAGAAGTTTCCTGCCCACCATCATGGGAACCAGAGGATCAACCAAAAAAACTCTAATTTCCAGGGCCCAATAGATCAGCTCAATCACTCCTATTACATTAATTTGATAACCACCATTCTTCCAGATACTCAGACCTTAATATCATCTTTAATACCTGCCAGTCCCTCACTTCACTTCCTACATCTCAATAATTCTACCTCACTAACATATTTTCTATCTTCTTTCAATTCCCACTGCCTTCATCCTAGTCTAGAACCTTATTCTTTTTTATGTGGACCAATGCAAACAACCACCTAACAGAGAAGTTCCCTCATTTCTCTCTTTTTCCAACCTACTTAAAGGAACAATATCAGATTAATCTTCTTAATGCATAACTCTTGTTACTTTGAAATAATGAATTTAGACAAATAGATCACTTCTGACTGGGCTGATCAGAGAATAACTTCATTAAGGGGTCAACATTTAACCTGAACCTTGAAATTCTATATTCCTACAGAGGAGATTATAGGGAGGTCCTGTTGAATATTAAGAGAAAGGGGAGAACATTTCTGTCAGGGGAGGCCAGATAATTCATAAGGCCAATTGCTTATTGCCAACCCCATAAAAATCTAAATTTCTCAAGATTAGCATTCAACATTCTCAATAATTTAACTGCCAATGGAAGAAAAAGATGACTGCTATGTAAAACCGCTTGTTTTCACCAGAATTCAATTAAAACCTGCAAATATTTATTCTTTTAGATTAGCAAAATAATGTATTAGGAACTCGGGATTTTGTTGTTGTTCAATTGTATATTGCTCTTTATGACCCCATTTGGGGTTTTGTTTTTCACTTGCCCAAGGTCACAGGACCAGTAAGTATTAAGTGTCTGAGGCCAAATTTAAACTCAAGTCCTTCTCACTCCAGGGCTGGTGCTCTATTCACTGTGCCACCTAGCTGCCACTGGGGTTTTCTTGGCAAAAATACTGGAAGGGTTTGCCATTTCCTCCTCATTTTACAGATGAAGAAACTGAGGCAAATAAGGTTAGGTGACTTGCCCAGGGTACCACAGCTAATACTCAGGGCTTCCTGACTCCAGGGTCAGCACTCTATCCACTGAGTCATAGCTACCTTTAGAATTCTAGAGAAAAAGAGAAAAACAAAATAGCTCTGTCATCAAGGAGTTTACATTCTACTAGAACGAAATAATAGGTCCACAGATAAATGCACTGATCACTTCAATGGTACAATGGATCTATGATTTCATTGATGTAGGGTTTTCCTCCAGTGATATACATCCTAACCTAGCCATACTCAAAGTATTGACTATTGGGAGAATCAGGAAAGGTTCCATGGAGGATGTGGCATCCTAGCTAAGTTTTAAAGGCAGAAAGACTGAGTATGTGAATTCAAAGAGGTAGAAGATGGATCAGTAAGGAAAGAAAACTCAGGAAAAAAACCAATAGTATTGTTTGGGTAGGTTATGTATGGGAAAGGAAATAACGTGAAATAAGGTTAGGAAACATAGAAGGAAGCTAGATTGTGAAGTGTCAAACACATGGCTGAGGATTTTGTATTTTCTACTCAAACCAACAAAGAATTACTGATGATTTTTGAGCAGAGAAGAAACATAGTTAGACTAAAAGCCAAAGTATATACATTTGAGCCAAAGAAGAACACCCAGAGTCAGGGGGCTGAAGGAGAGGAAATAACATTATAAAAGTAACATAATTTCTGTTAGAAATGATAGCTAGGGGCAGCTAGGTGACTCAGTGAATAGAGCACTGGCCCTGGAGTCAGGAGGGACTGAGTTCAAATCCACCTTCAGACACTTAACACTTACTAGCCGTGTGACCTTGGGCAACTCACTTGACCCCAATTGTCCTGCCTTCCCCTCTCTAAAAAGAAAAAAAAAAGATACCTAGCATTATATAGTGCTTTAAGGTTTGCAAAGTGCTTCCCAAGTATTATCATTAATGAAGTATGGGCTCTGGGAGCCCCCTTGAGCTCCCCTTGAGTCCTTGAGATACAGGCTCTGGGAACCACCCTTTGAACTATGATTAAATCATCCCATTTGATGAGGCATTTGCAGGAGGCCATAAGCCTTACATTGTGGCTGGGCCCAAACCTGTTACTAGATTTCCCACCCCTGAGCCTATCAAAGTGTCTTATCCACCTAGCTCACCATTGTTTGTAGTCTCCAGGTAGCCTCCAGCAACTTCCCACCCTTAATCACTCATTGACCTCATCTGACTTCTCCTGAAGACCCTTTCCAAACTCCTCTAGACCACCCCTAGATTCCTTCCACAACCACCACGGAATGACCTAGCACAGACTTACTCTGGGTCCAATACAAGCGAACTTTTAATAAACTTTACTTTTCTTTGGCTGAGAAGACTTGAGTGACATTCATTTGGCAGGACCCAGCGTGTTGGTATTTTGGGGTCTCCAGAGCAACCCTAACCCTCTTTATGGGTAACCTCTTCGTCTCTATGGGTAACCTCTTCATCATTACAACAATCATGGCAAGTAGGTGCTATTATTCCCACTTTACAGAGGAGGGAATTGAGGCAGACAGAGGTCAAGGGACTTGCCCAGGATCACATAGCTAGTGGCTGATGCAGTATTTGAACTCCTCACTCCAAACCCAGCACTCTATCCATTGCGCCACCTAGCGGTTTTATACTTCTGAGTTTCCCACTAATGTGACCTCAGACAATACATTTCACTTCTGGAC
>NW_027185798.1:32540989-32567331 GCF_028583685.1 Petaurus breviceps papuanus | reverse complement strand
CTTTTTGGTGTGTTTGTTTTTTTGTGTTTCTTTGGTCTTGTGTTTTTGCTAGTGTTTTTGTGTGGGGGTGTGTTTGGGGGGGGGGGGGGGTGTGGGGGGGTGTGGGGGGGTGTGGGTGGGTGTGGGACACCTAGCTGCCCACACCCTTTTCTTCTTGATCCTCTTCTCAGTTTTCAGGATACTGTTCTCTCCTGCTTCTCTTCCCACCTATCTGACCACTCCTCTATTTCCTTTGCTGAATCCTCGCCCAGATCACACCCTCTAACCCGGCGTGTCCCCCAGAGTTTTGTCCTGGGTCCTCTTCTCTTCTACCTCTATACGTCTTCACTGGGTGATCTCAGCAGCTCCCATCAACTTGATTATCTTTATAAGGATTCTCAGATCTACCTGGCCTGTTCTTAACCTTCTGCTGACCTCCCATCTTGCATCTCCATCTGCCTTCTAGGCATCTTGAACTGGATGTCCAGTGACCATCTGAAACTAAGCATGTCCAAAAAGGAGCTCATTAACTTTCCCCCCTAAAACCTCCCAAACTTCTCCCTTCCCTATTACACTATCTTCCTATTCCCTCAGACGCACAACCTAGGTCTCACCCTAAACTCCTCTCTATCTCATTTGCTGTTGTGCACTCATGTCCAACTCTTCCTGACCCTATTCGGCATTTTCTTGGCAAAGATACCAGAGTGGTTTGCCATCTCTTTCTCCAGTTTGTTTGACAGATGAGGAAACTGAGGCAAACAGGGTTTGACTTGCCCAGGGTCAGAGAGCTAATAAGTAACTGAGGCTGGATTTGAACTCAGAAAGTTAAATCTTCTTGAATCCAGAGCCACTGTACCACCCAGCTGCCCTTCACTATATCTTGCCCTCCCATAGTCAATCTCTTGCCGAGACTTGTCGATTTCACCTTTACAGTATGTCTCAAATCTGCCACCTTCTCTCCCCTAATACTAGCACTACTCTGCTGCAAGCCCTTATCACCTCATGCCAGGATTATCAAAACAGCCCGTTGGTGGTCTGCCTGACTCAAGTAAAACTCCATTCAGTCACTAAGGTACAGATCTGATTACATCGCCCTCGTATTTAATAAATTCCAATGTCTCTCTATCACCTCCAGGATCAAATATAAAATCCTCTGCTGTTCAAAACCCTTCAGAGCCTAGCTCCCTCCCTTTCCTGTTTTCTTATACTTTATTCACCGTCAGGTAGTCTTCAATCCAGTGGCACTGGTCTCCTCACTGTTCCATGAACAAGACACTTGTTCTTCTCTCTACTCCAGGCATTTTCTCTGTCTCCTGTGCCTGGTATTCTCTCCCTCCTCATCTCCACCTGCTGACCTCCCTGACTTCCTTCAAGTCCCAATTAAAATCCTGGCATTTACAAAAAGCCTTTCCCAACTCTTCTTAAATCTAGTGACTTCCCTCCTTTTCATATTTTTCCTGTATATAGTTGCTTTGCCTGTATCTGTGTGTTTATTGTTAGACCATGAGCATCTTGAGGCAGGGACTATCATTTGCCTCTTTTTGTACCCCTAGTGCTTGGCATAATACCTGGGCATAATACCTGGCAACATAGTTACTAAATAAATATTTATTTATTGACAGAAAGAACAAAATTATTGAAAATGAATATTCCAGAGCTGTAAAGAACAAGCTTGATCCCAAAGGAGAAAAATGATAAGGTGGCAGCTAGGTGGTACGGAGGATAGAACACATGCCCTGGAATCAGGAGGACCCGAGTTCAAATTTTACCTCAGACACTTAATAGCTGTGTGGCCCTGAGCAAGTCATGATTCTGAGTACTTCAAAAAAGAAAAAGAAATATGACAAGATACTTCCCTTCACTCTTGGGAGAACCATGGGTATGGAACTTTACTTATCCTTTTTAGGTTTTTTCAATGTATTGATCAATTTTGCTGTTTTTCTTTTTCTAATCTTTTCCTTTTTTTCTCTAAAAAATTATTTATTATAAAGATAGCTCTCTAGGAGAGTGGAAAAGAGGGACACAGAGGAAAATTTAGGTCAAGTAAGAGCAAAAGATATGAATAAAACATATTTTTAAATGAGTGTTATGATTTCTTTTTAACTTGGCTCCAAAGAAGAGATAGGAGAAGATTCCTTTGTAGACCGGGTTGGCAAGGTGAGGGTAAGTCTGTTGGTGTGGAACATTGTATACAAACTCAATTTTTAAAAATTATATTATTCAGCCTTGCTGTATTTTTTCCTCTTTTTTTTCTTTTTTATTTCTTTTAACAAGTATTTGTTATGAAGAATAGGTCTCTGAGAAGGGGAAGGGAGAAACCTAGGTAACATAAAAACAGAAGATATCACTTATCATTTTAAAAAAATCATCACCCTTTTTACCCCTAGTAGCAGCTGAAAGTAAACTTAAGCTCCATCTGCAAGAATAAGGGAATCTCAGAGAATCAACTAACAAACTAATCAAGAAGATAAAGAGCAAAATAGAAGGATGCAAAATAAATTTTTAAAAATCATAACATTTCTATATCATCCTAAGAAAAGACAAAGAGAAGATGATAGATGAATTCTATTAAAATAACTACAAAATGCATAAAATAGCTGGGAATCTAACCTACTAAGATACACTCAACAATCATAAATACAACTATAAGATAGTAAAAATTTTTTTTTAATTTGATTTAAATAATTGAAGAATTCACTGTTCATCAGTGGGTCATACCAACATAATATACATGATGATTCTATGTAAATTAATCTACAGATGTAGGACTATGGTGAAAAAATTGCTAAGCAGTCACTTCATAGGACTAGACAAAACAATTAGAATTCCCTTGGAGGAACAAAAAATCTGGAATCTTGAGGAAAAAAATGGAAAACAGAGGAATAAGGAGAACATAACTTTAATGGATTTAAAATATTATAAAATAGTAATCATCTAAACAATTTGTTCTAGTTTTTAGACAAATCAAAAAGCAGGTCAGTGGAACACACTAAATGAGCAAGTCCCCAAAACAATTGGACATACTGATCCCATGTTTAACAAATTCAAGAACAGATATCACTGCTGGGAAAAATGGAAGGCAGTCTAGAAGAACTCTTACACCATGTAACACAATGAACTCAAATTGGATACACATAAATATAAAAGGTCACACAAAATTTTATTAGAATTTGCCACAGGAAATTATTTTAAAGTAAACATCAGTTGAATCCTCTGCTAGAAAGAATATCATTTTTATTCACCAAGCTAAAAAAAAAAATCTAAAACTTGACTAAACATTTTTTTAAAATAACTAAATTTTACTTAAAGAATATATAAGCTTTTAAAATGACACAAAATGCAATTTCTTTTTGAGACAGTGTACCTGGTTATATTTGACACACTTGTGGGATGTATATACAATTACTAGGTATCACAGTAGCAGTAGCCACATTGATGCTAGCCTTAAACCTACAGCAAGTGTATTGCTGCATCATGTAATGAGGGTATGCAAATGTTTGATCTGGCCATTAGGTGATGCTATGCTCAAGTCACCAGCCAAATAGTCTTGACACAATCTTTAATGTATATATTTCCACCCCATAGTGCCATGCTAGCTCTAAGTAGATAAGGGTAGAATTTAAACTCAGGAATGATATGAAATATTGTTAAGAATTATTTTTTAAAATAGGAAATTCTTGGCTCCCCCTTCCCACCAAACCTGGACTTTTCCTTCCTCTACTGAATGACTCCCTTCATTGTCAGGACACAGTCAAAATACGATCATCACAAAGTTTACTAACTATTGTGAAGTTTTAAGAAAATTGTTCTATACTTTCACTCTGGCCTCCATTCTACCGTGCCCTTCATTCTGGAAGATCATTACAGAATTCACACCTTGGAAGTACCCACCACCCCTGTGGCCCCTTCCATTTAAGGAGAGTGCCCAGGCTTTTCTTCATTTCTCACCAGCCTGCACTCACTCCAGATTTCTCCGTCATGCCCAGGCATCTGGTACCTTCCTTCCCTATCCGACTCCACCCCTTCTGCTTCTTTTTATGACTTTGTGCAGCAATGCCTCACTTAAATCCAACTCATGTGAAAGCCAAGGCATTGCTCTGCTGATATCATTGGTCCTCTTTGAGAAGGAAGAATGAACAATAACATGTGTAGTGATCCCAAGGTAAGCTTCTTGAGAGCAGGGGTGATCTTTTCTGCTTGTATTTGTATCTCTTTTGCATAACACAGGGCCTGACATAAGGGATTAATAAATGCTTTTTGGCTGACTCTAAACAGCTCCTCTAGACAACATCCCTTGCTTGCAGGTGTGGCTAGGGTTTTCTAAAGTGCACTCACTCACTTATCATTGAGAGGGAAGATGGTATATGTGTGTTCAGGGCTCCAGCCTTGGGCTTGGAGTATAAGTGCAGAAGCTAAGAGAAGCAGAAGGAAAAAGAATGGTTTTCTTTTACCCCTGCCTGGCTCATCATTCCACAAAGCTTCAAAAGATCTCATTTCTGACACTCAGGCCCCAACTTCTGCCCCTGGTCTGATCACAAACTGTTGTTTGTTATTCATCCTTCATTCCTTAAGAGGACCCATGATATCAGGAGGGTGATGTCTTGACTTACAAGTGAATTAGATTTAAGTGAGGCAGGGCTGTGGAAAGTCATCAACCAAGATCTCTCCTCCAGGGTTATCAGAGTCCGGTGGCAAGACATAGGTCAAGATAACTGGGTGTCGTATAAATTAAATATGAATGCACTGTCAGAGTGTGGCAAATTTTCTCAGGCCTAGGGAACTGGTTCTATACACCACAGATAGAGGCTCCAGCCTCAGCTACTTAGGTCATCCACAGGAGGGTCTCATTTCTCCAGCTAGTAGTTCTAATCACAGTAGACAGAGGCACATTCCATAGAGTTGGGGGAGGGGGGTAGGCACACAGATCCACTACAATGAGTACTCAGAAGCACAATACCAATCAAATGGTTTATAAAAGGACACAAGTGAAATGTTTATCACAAGATATAAGGGGTGTTGGGATGGCCAGGTGGCTCAGCGAGTAAGAGCTCCAGTGTCAGGATGACCTGGGGATCAAATCTGGGCTCAGATACTCAGCACCACACCCAGAAATAACTGGCCCTGTAACCTTGAGCAAGTTACTTAACCCCTATTGCTTTAAAAAAAAAGATATAAGGGGTGTTCCTTCCTACCGCCTGGCACGGCCTCACCCCACCAATCAAAGCCTGGCCATTAGTGTGAGGTTATTCTGTGTCAGAGCCTGCCTGCCTTCCTGGTTCCGCCTGACCTTCCACAACCTTAGATTAATTATAACTTTGTCATAGTTCTAGTGCGGTGCCATAGTAATACTCACCATCCATGGCAAATAAAAATCCAAAAGTCCTGATCTCAAAGCCCTTTGTTGTCCCCTGAATGATGGGCAGAGAAATGCAGTACTTTCTCAGAAAGAATCTCTCAATTGCAAAGATATACTGAACTCTAAGCCCTGTCTGCCTGTATGCCTGATCTTGTCCCATTCTGGTGTTTCACAGTTTTCCCTCCCCTGTGGGAAAACTTTGTCTACCACAAAGGTGAAACACCACTGCAGAAATACCCAATTTAGAGAAGTCTCTGGGTTGTTCCCCAAGAACCATATACCTCAATAGGAATGTGAGTTTTCAGAAGAGTAATAAACTATCAACAACCACATGAAAGATAAGATTATTCCAAATCACTAATAATCATAGAAATTCAAAGGAACAACCCTGAGATTTTACCTCACACCCTTCAAAGTGGCAAAGATACCTTGAGATGAAGATAGTAAATGTTAGAGGAGCCATGGGAAGATAAGCACCCTAACACAGTGTAGATGAAACTGTGAGTTGGTTCAACCTTGCAGGAAAAATTTTGGATTATGTAAGAAAAGTCACGAAACCACTAATAATAGTATTTAATCCAGAAATCAGGGTGGAAAGATAGTGCACTAGGTAGCATGCCAGACCTGGAATTAGGAAGACTCATCTTCCTGAGTTTAAATCTGACTTCAGACACTAGCTATGTGACCTTGGGTAAGTCACTTAACCTTGTTTGCTTCAATTTCCTCATCTGTCAAATGAACTGGAGAAGGAAATAGCAAACCACTCCAGTATCTTTGCCAAGAAAACCCCAAATGGGATCACACTTAGACAAGACTGAAACAACTGAAAAATAACAATCCAGAAATCCCCTTTCTGTACATATATCCCAAGAAGATAAAAAAAAACCAGAAAATACCTATATATCATAACATTCATAAAATCACATTTTGCAATAGCAAAAAAACTGGAAACAAAATAAGTCACGTCAGCAAGCCTTTATTAAGACCTAATATATATAGCAGGCACAGCGCTGAACACGAGATACAAAGAAAGGCAAAAAATAACCTCTGCTCTGAAGGAGCTTACAATCTAACAAGGAAAATGACTGTGTACAAATAAGATATATTCAGGATAAATTAGAAACAATCCACAGAGGGAAGGTGCTTGTATTAAAGGAGATCAGGGAAGGTTTCCATAGAAGATGGAACTTTAACCAAGACGTGAAAGAAGCTAGGGAAGCTGGTTCCCAGCATGGGGGCAGCAAGTAAAAGTGCCTGTAAATGAATTAAGAGACGGAATATCTGGTGGAAGGAATAGCCAGGAGTCAGTGTCACTGAGTGAAAGAATATGTTGGCAGGATGTAAGGTGTAAGGAGACTGGAAAGGGAAGAAGGGGTCAATAGCTTAAAATATTTTGGTATACGAATGTAATGGAACACTATTGCACTGTAAGAAAAAAAAAAAAGACAAATATAAGGAATTCAGAGAAACATAGGAATGCTTATTTGAACTGATATAGGGTGAAGTAATCAGAACCAGAAGAACAATATATATTACTACAATAATGTCAATGAAAATAACAGTAAAAGACAATCATACTCTGATTAATAGGAATGCTTATTTGAACTGATATAGGGTGAAGTAATCAGAACCAGAAGAACAATATATATTACTACAATAATGTCAATGAAAATAACAGTAAAAGACAATCATACTCTGATTAATAGTAATAACCTTTGCTCTGAGGGAACAAATGATGGAACAAAGGGCCTATTGTCAATGCTGCTGTGGGTCTGCTGGCACCCCACCCCCACCCTTAAAAAAAAATACTTCGGTGCAGGAATAATTAAACTAGGCTTATAGAAATCAATACTGATGGGGCACCTAGGTGACACAGTGAATAGAGCATCAGCCCTAGAGTCAGGAGGACCTGAGTTCAAATTCGACCTCAGATACTTAACACTTAATAACTATGTGACCTTGGGCAAGTCACTTAACCCCAATTGCCCTGCCTTCCCCCTCCAGAAAAAAACAACAACAGAAATCAAGGCTAAATTAGGGGAGGGTATAAAAAAGGAGCAGAAGGCATTCTTTTAGCACCTACTATGTACCAAACCCTGTGCTATTTTTTTTTTTTTACAGATATCTCATTTGATTCTTACAATAATTCTGTAAGGTAGCGGTATTATAATCCTCATTTTACAGTTGATGAAACTGAGGCAGACAGAAATTATTTGACTTGCCCAATGTTACACACTAATATGTATCTGAGGTTGGATTTGAATGCAAATGTTCCTGATTCCTGGCCTAGCACTCTATACTTTTTTTTTTTTAAGCAATAGGGGTTAAGTAACTTGCTCAAGGTTACATGGCCAGTTATTTCTGGGTGTGGTGCTGAGTATCTGAGCCTGGATTTGATCCAGGTCATCCCAACACTGGAGCCAGTGCTCTTGCTCACTGAGCCACCTGGCCGCCCCTAAGCAATTGGGGTTAAGTAACTTGCTCAAGGTTACATGGCCAGGTGTTTCTGGGTGAGTGCTAAGTGTCTGAGCCCGGGATTCGATCTCCAGGTCTTCTCAACACTGGAGCCGGTGCTCTTACTCGCTGTGCTACCTGGCCGCCCCAGCACTCTATACTCTTAACTTTCAAATACAAGAAGCAAGAGAAGTATGAGAAGGTAAACATGAAAAAGAAATCATAAGGAACTTATTAAAGTTGAACTATTTACATTCCTACATGGAAAAATGATCATTGTAACTCAAGACTTTTCTCAGTATGAGAATAGTTGAAGGGAATATATGTGTGTGTGTATATGTGTGTGTGTGTGTGTGTGTATAGGAGGGTATATGTCTATATAAATATGTATGTGAGTGTGGGCATATGTATGTTTATGTATACAAAGACAGAGGGCATAGGATGAGTTGAATATGAAGGGATGATATCTAAAAAATAAAATTAAGAGGTGAGAGAAGAATTTATTGGGAGAAGGAGAAAGGGAGAGACAGGTTAGGGTAAATTATCTCATATAAAAGAGGCAAAAGAACACTGGTACAATGGAGGGAAAGAGCAGGAAGGTGAAAGGGAATAGGACAACCTGATTCTCATTGAATTTGGCTTAAGGAGGGAATAACATACATACTCAAATGGGTATCTTACCTTACAGGAAAATAGGGGTGTAGGGGATAAGAGGATGATAGAAGGGAGGGCAGATTGGGGGAGAGGGTAGTTAGAAGCAAAGATTTTTGAAAAGGGATAGGGTCAAAGGAGAAAATAGAATAAGTGGGGTACAGGATAGGATGGAGGGAAATATAGTTAGTCTTTCACAATATAACTACTATGGAAATGATTTGGGTAACTACGCATGTACAACCTATATTGAATTGCTTATCTTCCCAGTCGGGGTGGGTGAGAAGGGAAGAAGGGTAAAAATCTGGAACTCAAAGTTTTAACAATGAATGTTCAAAAAAATGTGGTTTTTACATGCAACAGGGAAATAAGATATACAGGTATTGGGGTATAGGCAACCTACCTTGTCCTACTAGACAGTTAGGGGGGTGATGGGGGAGGATATAAGAGAGAACAGATTGGGGGAAGGGGTATTCAGTAGGCTTGCTGCTTTGGGGTGGGGTAGGGGAAAGATGGGGAGAAAAAATTGTAACTCAAAATCAATGAATGTTGAAAACTAAATATAAATAAATAATTAATTAAAGAAAAATTCTAATGGGAGCAGAGAAAAAAGATATCTTTAGTAGACCATGGTGAAGAAAGAAGTTCAAAGAGTCAAAAGTTGGACCCAAAGAAAAATAATAGAATGACACAGAAATAAGGAAGGCACAGGATATCTTGTCCAACCATCATATATCTTCACTACTTGTCTCACTCATATCCTTTAATAAATCATATGGTTGGTATTTCAGTTCCAAGTTCAAGGCCAACAACAATCGACATAACTGGTAGGATCTGTCACAATGATTGGCTCCAAAAAAGGAGAAATAGAATCATTAGACCTCTAAGATGCCATAATACCCTATGCAGGCACCTGGTATCAAGTGGCCTGGGAACTCTGGGCTATGTGGGAGAAATTCTGCCAGTGGGATGAGGGGATGTGTCCTTTGGATCCTGATGGAATAACCAGGCTGTTAGGAACACCTGATGGGAAGAATAAAACAAAGACTCCTGATAGTTGTAGAGAAACAAGGTAAAAATAATTGACCAGCTAACAAAAAATAAAAGAAGTAGGTGGAAGCCAGAATGGGATTCTGAGACCATGGGAGAGAGGTGATCATCTAGTCATCTGGCTACAGAAGGTCGTGGAAATCGGATATTAATGGGGAAGATAGACTCTTCACTACAGTGAAGGAAAGGTCATCTTATTAGTGACAGTCAGAATTAGTGTATGTCTGAGGATGAATTTGAACTCAGGTTTTCTTAACTTCATGTCCAGCTTACATAGTTATTGGTATATTTTCTTCCTCATTAAAATGTGAAATTCTTGGGGACTGGGACCCTGTCTTCTTCTTTCTTTGTATCCAAGGACCTTAGCACAATGCCTAGCGTATAAGTTTTTAATAAGTGGTAAGTGGTACAGTAGATAGATAGCTGAATCTGGAGTCAGGAAAACTGGAGTTCAAATCCAGCCTCAGATACTAGTTGTGTGATGTTGGGCAAGGCACTTAACCCTTGTTTACCTCAGTTTCTTCAGTGGCAAAATGGAGATAATAATGGCACCTATTTCCTAGGGTTGTTGTGAGAATGAAATGAGATAATATTTGTAAAGTGTTTAATATAGAGCCCGTGCTAGTGTCTCCAATGGCTCACAATCAATTCCAAGGTTCTCTGGCCATATTCATGCCATGAGCCTGTGGGCTGGCCTATGAGCTGCTTCACTTGTATCCTTATGTAAGTAAGATTTTTCCCCTTTGAGATCCAGATGGTTTTATTTGTGAAAAGGGCAGAAACATGGACAGTACTGAGAGGACCTCTGAGAAAGCAGCCACTCAGAGAAAAGTGCTTGAGGAGAAACATAAATCATTCTGAGAAATAGGCCGTAGGGGGGACAAATGCTTACTGAAGGCACAAGTGATCACAGTGTCTTGTTTCTCAACTGCTAAGTTACACATGACTACTGTGAGGGCTTTGAGTTTAATAGCTGGGAAACTCCAATAACAACAACTTTTTAGTGAATATGGGACGCATATTGACTATTTCTAGCATGACTGACAAACAAGTTAATTTTGGCTTTCTTACCCTAAGATAGAGGAATTTATAACCAAAGAATGTATATAAAATGGTCCTCCTTTGAGGCAGGAGGACTGAGACAGATACAGACAGAGCCAAGTTAGAGACAGAAGCTGGGTCAGAGACCAAAGAAGTAGAGCAGAAGTAATTGAAGGAAAGATGCTGCTGAGAGCTGATTGGAGGAAGAAAAAATATTTTGTCCTTAACACAACTAACTGGAGGGGAAACTGTCTGCCCCACTCTTTACTGTCACCTATAACTTGAAAAGGGCTCAGTTCTCATAACTAAGCCAAGAGAGCAGAACTCATGCTTTACAGATGCCATATTAGGAAAACTGCTCATTCTAGAAGAGCACAATATTGCCTTAGAATCCATTCAAGAAACAGTCCTAGTGGAGCAGCCAGTGAAGAAGCAGCCCTACCCAGGGGTCACTTTAGGTGCAGACTGTTCCTAAAGAGGACAACAGACATCAAGACCTGCAGGCCAGAATTGTGAACTGCCTAGTCATGTGCAACCATTCATGTGCCTCCATGCTATAGTTTTGTAAGTTTGTTCCCACTCTCCCCCACAGACATGTACATTGATGGGAGAGTGAGTCCCAAGAGCATGATAGGCTGTTATTTCTGCTTTGGTTTCTATTTGGTAAAAGATTAAATTCCTGATTAAAAGTTAATGGTGTCATCTTGGTTGATTAGTTTAAATAGGAAGCACATTGTTGTTGCTTAATCATTTCATTTGTGTCTAACTCTTCATGACCCCATTTTGGGGTTTTCTTGACAAAGATACTGAGATTGTTTGCTGTTTTCCTCTCCAGCTTCTTTTACAGATGAAGAACTGAGACAAGCAGAGTTAAGTGACTTGCCCAGGGTGACACAGCTAGTAAGTGTCTGAGGCTGGATTTGAACTCAGGTCTTCCTGACTCCAGGTCTAGCACTATAGCCACTATTCCACCTAGCTGCCCCATAGGAAGCATATCAGAGTACAAGAATTATGGTTATGAATAGGAAGAGAGTGTTCCCTATTCAAGATTATCCCAAGCCCCTGAGGCTGATTTGTAGTAGCATGGCTAACCCCACTGGAAACCCTAACCTGCCTGTGTGGGTACAGGTTGAGATAAGTGAGCCAGCCCAGAGAGAGAAGACATAAGAGTTGAGGAGGCTTATCGTATTAAAACTGTGTTATATCCACACTCTGCTGTGTGGGCCATGCCCATGCTACACTTAAATAAACCATATTAGTTGTACTTCAGTTCTGAATACTCATTTTAGCAAATCACCCAGGACATATCGTCCCTGTCTTTCCCTCTCCCTCTCTTTTATATGTATATACACCTATACATACACATACACACACATATGTACTGCAAAACATTTCTACATTATCCATTTTGCATGGCAAGGCAAGAAAAAAAAAGAAAGTGAAAGAAAATATGCTTCAATCTGCACAAAGAGTTCATCAGTTTTTTCTCTGGAGGTAGATAGCATTTTTCATCATGAGTCCTTTGGCTTTGTATCATGGATCATTTTATTGATCAGAGTAAGTCTTTCAGAGTTAATTGTTGTTATAATATTGCTACTATTGTCCATAATGTGTCCTAGCTCTGCTCGCTTCATTTTGCATCAACTCAAATAAGTCTTCCCAGGTTTTTCTGAAATGATTCCCTTTGTCATTTCGTATAACAAAATAGCATTTGATTGCAATCATATATCACAACTTGTTTAGCCATTCTCCAATTGATTCAACTGAAGTCATCCCTTCAGTTTCCAATTCTTTGCCACTATAAAAAAAAGCTGCTATAAACATGTTTGTACATAGGGGTCTTTTTCTTTTTTCCTTTGATCCCTGTGGAATTCAGACATAGTTAGCAGCATTTGCTGGGTCAAAGATTATGCACAATTTTATAGCCCTTTGGGTGGAGTTCCAAATTATTCCACAGAATATTTGGACTAGTCAATAACTCACCAATAGTGTATCAGTATGGCTATTTTCCCATGTCTCCTCCAGTATTTGTCATTTTCCCTTTCTGTCATCTTAGCCAATTTAATGGTTATGAGGTCGCACCTCAGAGTGGTTTTAACTTTCATTTCTCTGTTTATAAATCATTTAGACCATTTTTATATGACTACTGATAGCTTTGATTTCTTCTTCTGAAAACTACCTGTTCACATTCCTACTCTTAATAGAGAGGTGGGCACAATGCATATGAATGTGGTATAAACTAGATTGCTGTGTTGGCAGGTTTGTATTCGTTTGAAGTGTTTGGGTGGTATGTCAGGAAATGACAGTGTTAGAAAAATAAAAGGAAGGATCACAGATGATAAAATGTACAATTTTGATTACATAAAATTAATTTTTTTGTATAAATAAAACCAATACAGTTAAAGTTAGAAGGGAAACATATACAAAAAACTTTGCAGAAAGTTTTTTTTTCTGATACAAGTCTAATGTAAAAAAAGAACTATATAAAGAATTGATTCAAGTTTATAAGAACAAGTACCATTCCCCAAAAAATAGATGGTTAAAGGCAGTTCTCAAAAGAAAAAAAAATCTAACCTATCAAACAGCCAAATGAGAAAATGCTTCAAATCACAAATGTTAAGAGAAATGGAAATTAAAGCAACTCTGAAGTTTCATCTATCAGGTTATCAAATTTGATGAAAAAAGGGAAATGACAATTTTGAGAGGTATCATAGAAAGACAGGCACACTAATGCACCATTGGTGGAGCTATGGATTAAGACAGTCATCCTGGAAAGTAACTTTGTTTACCTATTCCTCAAAAGTTACCAATCTGTGACCCAGCAATACCATTACTGGGCCTAGAGATGTGGATTAGATTGTGGAAGAGAGTGAAGTATAACAAGATTAGAAAGTTAGGAAGGGACAAGGTTGTAAAGAACTTTAAATGCCAAACAGAGAACTTTATATCTGATCTTAGCAGTAAAAGATTTTACTGGATTTTATTGAATGGGGAGATATAAAAATGGTTAGATCTATGCTTTAGGAAAATCATTTTGTCAGCTAAGTGGATGATGAATTACAGTGAGGAGAAACAGGAAGCAGGGAGACCAATCAGAAAGCTATTGTAATAGCCCAGGTGAGATGTGATGAAAACCTAAACTACAGTAGTGGCTGTGTGAGTGGGAAAAAGGGGATGTCTATAAAGAGATGTTGTGATGGTAGAAATAAGACTTGACAATGGATTGGATATGTGGAATGAGTACACATGAGGAATCCAGCATGAGACCAAAGTTACCAGACAGCGAGGGGGAGGATAGTGCATCCTCAGCAGTAATAGGGATGTTTGAAGGAAGAGGGGTTGGGGAAAGATAATGAGTTCTATTTTAGCCATGTTGAGTTTGAGATGCCTGCAGGACTTCTAGTTTAAGGTTATTCTTTGTCCTTTACTTCTAAAAGGACCGATAACATCACAGAGTGAAGTCTTGACTTGAATGTGAATTGGATTTAAGTGAGGCAGAGTCACACAAAGTCATCAGTCTCACTTTCTCTTCCAGAGTCATGAGTTCGGTGGCAAGACAAAAGTCAAGATGACTAGTGATGCCCAGGAGGCAGCGGATGACCTTGGCATCTTTGATGTCTGACCAAACTCCAAGTGTTCCACAGTGCCTGCTTCAGTTGCCTTCATGGATATTGGAACAAATTGTTCTCATTTGCCCATTCCACCAGAAGACTTCACATGCTTGGGGTAGACATTCCCTTAAATCACTAATGGGTTTGTGGTTTATCAGTTAACCTCAACCTGTCTGCCAAGGTGGTTTTACTAGGGTATGGCCACTGCTTGTGCTACAGCTTCTTTGGAGCCCCAGGTGAGAACTAGGTGAATCAGATGATCACCAAAGGTGGAAAGCAGCCCTGAAAAGGGCTCAGCAAGTCCTCATACTTTCCCTGAATAACCCATACACCCCAGTTCAAGGAATCCAAAAGTACCTGGTGAGTTATGAGCAGAACTCATGAGAGAGACTAAGGCTGAATATATAGCTCTGAGGTCATGCTTTTGCCTTTTTTTGTACCACCAGTGTTTGGCACAGTGCCTGGCATATAGTGAGCCTTTAATAAATGTTTGTTGACTTGACTTTGGAATCAACTATATAGAGATGATAATTGAACCATTGAGATCTGGTAAAATCTCCAAGTGATAGTATTAAGGTGAAAAAGAAGTCCCAGGACAGAAACTCAGGGAACATTTACATTTATTAGGTATGGCATAGATGAAGATTGAGCAAAGTAGACTAAGAAGGATTGGTCAGATAAGTAGGAGAACAACTAATAGAAAATAATGTCATGAAAACCCAGAGAGAAGATGGTATCCAGGAAGAATTATTAACTGTGTCAAAGGTTTCAGAGAGATCAAGAAGGATAGAGATTGAGAAAAGACCATTAGATTCAACAACTGGGAGAACATTGGTGACTTTGGAGAGAGAAGTTTCATTTGAAAGATAAAGTTAAAAACCCAATTACAGATAGTTTAGAAGAGATTGAGAAGAGAAGTGGAAACATTTAGTATAGATGACTATTAGAAATTTAGCTGAGAAAAGGAGATATTGGACAATAATGAGGATCATTGAATCAAGGAGAAATGAGCATATTTGTAGACAGCAGGAAAGGAACCAGTAGACAGAGAAAAATTGAAGATTAAAGAATAGAGACTACAATAGATGCAATCTGCTGGAGAAGGCAGGAAAGCATGAGATCAAGGGTGGATGAAGAAGGGTTGGTCTAGGCAAGAAGAAGGATCACCTCTTTATCCTATACAGTAGTAATGGATGATATAGAAGGAGAAGATGTCTGAGTCAGATGAGAGGGGGGAAAAGAGAGTCCTCAGCAAATAACTCTAGTTTCTTCAGTAAATTATGAGGTGAAGTCCTTCATAGAGTGACAGAGGGGTACAATGTAAGGATTGAGAGACAACATAGTTTGAAATAGCTGCTATGGAAATTGTTGAATTGAAATTGTTGAGTAATTACCTTGCTGCAACAAAGGCCCTGCTGAAGTTAACATAAATTTGTAGCAGACTCAATCACTATGGTTTTTACCATTTTTTTCCTCCAGTTCCATTCATTAGTATGTACATAGGAATAAAGCTCATTTGACAGATGAGGAAACTGAAGCAAGCAGCATTAAGTGACCTGCCCAGTGTCGCATGGCTGGTAAGTGTCTGAGGTCAAATTTGAACTCAGGAAATCTTGACTCCAGACCCAGTGCTCCATCCACTAAGCCACGTAGTCACTAACTAGATACTGGTAAAAGCACCATCTTCCCCAGGAGCATTGGAGCTCCTGTACTGTCCTTGATTGTCCAATTAATAGGGACAGATAATACACCTGCAGGGTGTATTGCTTAAGTGCAGAGAAAAATCAGTTATGGAACCCTTCACTTGTATAAAAGGGAATATTTTTGGTAAATAAGTGAAACATTATTTGGGGTACCCTGCACCTCAAATCTAAAGCTTGTGAACCCCCATTTTCATGAAATTTCAATCAATTCAGAATGAAATATGTAACATAATAAATCAAAGAGCTTTTATTTAAAACAGTGTAAAGTAAATAACAAAGATTTAAGTCAAGCAGCAACCAACTCAACACTCAGGGCATATTACTACCTCCCAAGTATTGATACAGTCTTCCTGAAGGTATTGAGGTTTAATTTTTAAGACTCTCACTTAAAAGAGAAGAAGACTACATACAAAGTAACCTTTATATACAACAGAAATACAAAGTAAGGAAATGGCAGCGTAGAGAAGTAAGTAGGCAGGAATGACTGAGGGGACTAAGGATAGTTGTTCCCTCAGTAAATAATCCTCACCCCCTGGCAAGCTGCTGAAAGTGGAGATAGGTGCAGAGAAGCAACAATGTTTACACTAACAAAGGACTGCAAATTCGCATTCATTTGGTTTCCCTCTCTCCCTTCATTCCAGGTTGGCTTTTATCTGCCTTCTTCAGGTTATGTTCTCTAGTTTAAGAGGTTTTTTATTTGACTTCATTTACTATCTTCAAGTTTACCCCCTCTCCTGCAAATCTACTTAGAGTTAGCTATTAATATCACAGTGACTGAAAAGATTTGTGATCTCCCAGAAGGAGAAACCAGTATTCCATTGTCTCACTTGCACATGAACCTCTCACTGGAAACTAGATGTACCTTTCATTTTTCCCATACTGACCAGTTTCCCTGTCCTCTATTCATGGAGCTGTAATTGATTATGCAACAAGGATTAGTGATCATTAATTCCTATTAAAAAAAGGAATAAGTAATGTAATAAATACTTATTGACTCAGAAAAGAAGGTAAACAGAAGGAAGTTCATCTGATACGCAGTGATCAGAATGAAGCACTTATGACCCTCAGAGAGAAGAAAATGATTTTTCTGCTCAGATCACTTCCGCATCATGGGAAGGAAGGGGAGAGAGACCTTGGAGGAGCTATTCAGTTAAAACAGTAATGTCTTCCCTGAATTGAGAGGTAGGGAAGATGAGTAACGACTTTAAGGAGCACTCAGCACTAAAACCATTGTCGTTATTAGCACAGCAAATACCCTATCAGCCTTATTGGCAACAATTCTGCAGCTTGTCACCGTCTTTCTGAAGGGAAAAACTAGGGGTAGGTGGACTAAACTGTCTGTGTGCTTTGCCTCTCCCCATGTGAAGCCAAGATGGAGGATACCACATGAACACTAAATCTGCTTCCTCCTTCTCTTTCTGACATCTTTCTCCTAGAATTAGCAGAGGAAAGTTCCACAATCCCCCAGTTCCAAAACAATAATACTATTGAATTCTAAGGAAGCCTCTCTCATCTCCATGGAAATTCCAATACAGGGTTACACGAAATTCTAGAAACTGAAGGTTGTGATTAAACCCAATTCTGTTTATATGCTGCTTTTCAGCATGGCATCAAGGGCTAGGAAATAGAAAAGACATTTTTAACAATTTTCCCATCAGAAAAACACTGTAGCTTCAATGTCTGGAAAAGCTATAGAAATACTGAAGCCTTGCAAAAAGCCTTATTGCTTCCTCTCAGAAACCAAAGGTGGGAAAGATCTGTTGCCTCTAATACTGGGAATGTCAGTACCAAATGAGCCAGACACAATGATGTCTCATCTCATGATGAGAACTCTGACATAAAAAAGGTGCAGTTCCCCATTTTCTTCTTCCCTCACTCCACCCATCCAATACTATCTTGTCTGCCTCTATCCTTTATCTTATTTCCTAGCCTTCTCGTGAAAATCATGTCCTCCTTTTAAACCAGGCATGCTTGAAAGCTGCTGACTCACTTACAAGCTTCTGAGAGATGTAGTGCAGAGATACCCAGAACTGCTCTGCATTATTTTAACAGAATTCTCCAGTGAGCAATAGGACAACCAGTCCTCTTTATGACAGCAAGACAAATAGGCAACTGACTTACTGTTCAAGGGTCTGTTTTATGTACACCAGCAGTATCAAAGTCAGAGCCTGAGAGTGTTACCTCAACCAGATTAAAATGTAATTGGGAAATGTTTAACAAAATGATTAAAAATGCAATGCGGCATAGATAATTTCAATTGGTGGTTTTCTAAGTCAAGATGCAGCTCATAAGGGTCTATTTCTATTTGAGTTTGATACAATTGATGTATTAGAATAGGGCTGATAGAAAAACCTGGAAAGACTTATAGGAACTGATGCTGAGTGAGGTGAGAAGAACCAGGAGAACATTGTACACCGTTGCAGCCACATTGTGTGATGACTAACTGATAGACTTAGCTCTTTTCAGCAATGCAAGGTTCTAAGACAACTCCAAAAACTCACAAGGGAAAATGCTATCTACATCCAGAGAAAGAACTATGGAGTCTGAACACAGACTGAAGTATACTATTTGCTCTCTCTCTTTTTTGTCTTTTTTCTTCTTTCTCATGGTTCATTCCATTGGTTATCATTTTTCTTTACAACATACTAATGTGAAAATATGTTTAATATGAATGTATATGTAGAGCCTATATCAGATTGCATGCTATCTTAGGGAGGGAGGAGGGAATGGAAGGGAGAAAACTTAGAACTCAAAAAATTGTGGAACTGAATGTAGAAAACTTAATTTTTTAAAAAAACAAAAAAATAAAAAAGAAGGGCTGATATACCTGTGGAAAAGTGACTCTTTACCTGGAAGATCATGAATAGTATCATCCAAAAATGGGACATAAACTCAGGACCTTAATCATACATGTGAGAAAAAAAGACTACAGAGTCTAAAAATTTCCTTGAGGAATAGGCATGTAGCTTCAGCAGTGGGAGGAGGTTAAGCAGTGGGAAATCCAGCAGAGGGAGAAGTGAGTTCTGGTCTGCCATCATCAGAATGGTAACCTACCCTGTAATGGGAATGCAGATTTGGAAGATCTTCCCTGCCCCTAGGCTAAAGTGCACCAGAAGCTTGGGGTGGGAGGCTTGTTTTTCAGTAGATACTTCTTGATTGGCCAGTGAGTCAATAAGGTTGTTACATTCTCTGAGCCAGGAGAAGGCTATATAAGCCCTGATATGTAGCTTTGTTTTGGGGGCTCACTTTGAGAAGTGTTCTGTGATTTGATCTGTATTCTGGGAAGCCGTTGTCCAGGGCCCCCCCGGCTTTGAAAAACCCAGATGTGGAAACCCAGATGTTGACTGGGTATGGATGTAATGGCTGGACAGTTTGGAAAGCTGTCTACTTGATCTGTTTCTGTCTTGATAATTCTGCCTGTATACTTTGAAGTTCGGGGTGCTGACCTTTTTCCCTGAACAAGGTAAACGATATATGTCTGACTGATTAAAGTAAGCTTGTTAACCCTTTTTGAGTTGCTTTCCTTTAACAAAGCAGATCCAAGAACCTGTGTGAGCAGCAAACCCTGAGGACGTACTTGGGGTGCTTGCTGCTACATACCCTTAGAATGAGAAGAGGTCTGTCTGTGACAATGTTCCTGACAGCTGCCATTAAGGGTAAAGGAGAATCTGTAGGGATTGCAGCATCTAGACAGTACCCAGGCCATGCAAATTGCCTCAAAGACTCAATAAGCCTCAAGGAAATAGCATTGCTGGAAGGGGAAGGGTAGAGTTGGTAACTTTTCTCCAATATTTCTGTTCTCAAGTCTCTGTTTCCCTTACACTAGCAATAATATAAAGTACTAATTACATATATTATTATTAAATTAAATTTACATTAAATATATTAATCATATAAACATTAATAATAGCATTACATTAATGTTTATATTGATAATTATTTCTTAATATTAAATAATTACTGGTGATGATACTATGACATTAATATTATATTAATGCTAATGTTACTGATTACTTCTTAATGTTAATCAAATAATTACTGGTGATAATATGAAGTTATAATGTTATAAACATTAATAACAATATTATATTAATATTACTAATTATTTCTTAATATTAATTAAATAATTACTGATGGTGGTAATAATATGAAGTATTAATCATATGAAGTATGGTCTAGTTCTCTAGACTCTGGGCTTTCATGAGCAGGTATAGTCTGGGGGAGAGCCCCCTCAAAATCTCATAGCTCTTGGGTTTGTATTGCCCCTACACAAAGTTTACTTGTGGAAGTTCCTGAACATAGCTTATGTCTAGCTCTCTATAGATGTGGATAAATTCCCATCGATTCCATTGATTATATTCCCATACAAGCTCTAACAGTAACAAAGAATTTATTGAATATAGGAAAGTCTTTATTCCACCTAACAGGAAATGCACAGTTACCAAAATTCCCTCCCTTCCCCAAGTCTTCCAGCCTAATAGCATTCCCCTATTTTGCATTCCTCAGAAGGTGACCAAACTTTGGGTTGTCAGTGGGGAAGCTTCCCTACATTCCAGTGACTCCCACTCTCCTGCAGAGTCCCACAATGATCCCCTGGACTCAGTGCCACCCTATAGTTTGAAGTCCCCTCCAAAGGGTAACATATTACCTAACCCTAACCCTACTTCTTTTTCTAAAATGTGATAGCTTTCTTTGCCAATCAATACCCTTTATGACTTTTATATTACTATAGCCCAGCTCATGACTCAAGGTGTCAATGATGTAGGAATTTCTGTCTACGAAAGTAACTTTAAGTGGTGGACCAAACCCTTGTGTAGAATGTAATACATTTATTACTAATCATACACTGAAACCAACATTACAAACCCCATTTCTCTCATGTAAGAAATATGCATATTAAACATAGTATGTTAGAATTCTATTTGCATGCATATGGAGAGTTAATAATATTTTTTGAAGTGTATGATTTCCTTTACAATTTTTGCAGAAAGAAAACAAAAAATCTTACTATGCAAGCTTTATTAGTATCCCCACCCTCACTCTAAGATAATGTTAGTTTATCTAAGGTTATTCTCAGGATAATCATTAGCACCTACACTGAACAAGCAGTCAACCTGAGATAATAGCTTATCTCCTAAGGTCACAAAATATGTGTCATCCTGAGAAACTGTCCAGTATAAGCCTTTCATTAATATAATAGTTATTTGTACCTAAGTCCCATGAGGGTATTAAAAGTGAACCAAAGATAAGCTGACCAAAAGACCAACCATCAGTTCAAAAAGGCTGTCCACCAGGCAAGCCCTGCATAATTTTGTTGATCTGGATTCCTAAAATGTTCAAGGCAAAATCAAAATGAGATTTTCCTGATAACCATATCCGAAGTAAAGCTTTTTCTCTACATATGAGAGTAATACAGATTCAAATCACATTGCAGCTGAAAATGTGTCTTCTTGCACATTTATTTCTGTCTGCCATCTACAGACAAAGGAGCTGATATAGCTCCCATGGGTAAAGGAAAACCTACAAGAAATAATAGCTCATCAGAGACCTAAGAGGTACATTGGAGGTAGCCACATAGTACACTGATTCCTCAAATTGGGACCCAGCCAGCTGCACTATATCCTTTAATACACTCCACTTAGATCCATAATCTATGTGCTGGGCTCTTCTTTGGCTTTTTAGTGGCATATTGATAACATTTACCATGTATCCATCTATTTAGAGAGCATTTACTGAGAAATTGGAGAATGAGCAGGAGAGACGGTCACCTCCCCAGCCTCTAAAAATTACCCCCCTCAAACTCAGGATAGCAGGCTAAATTCCAAGATTATGATGTCTAGGAAATCTCTGTTTTAATTGGGAGGCTAGGGTTCAGAAACAACATTGTACAGAAACTCTTCCCTCCTACATTCCTAAGGTTAAGATTCAGGAGGGGAATCAATGTGCCTTCAGATAGCTGGGATTCAGGAACTCCTGTTGATTATCACCTCTCTAAGCTAAGAGCACACTACATTAAGCCACTCAGTACAGTTATGTGATAGCCTCTGACTCTGTGAGGCAGCCTGTGAGGCAGGTGGTAGGACCGGGATTTGGCAAAGGATAAGTAACAATATGGTAAGGGATTTGAATTGATGACAGTGTAGAGTGGAGCTGGTTAAGTATAGGAGTTTTGGGGAAGGGAAAAATTGAAGTCAGAGCAGGGATGATGACCTGAGAAAGGACAGAGAGACAGAGATGAAGTCCTATGAAGGTGAATAATATGCTTCAAAAGGATGAAACATAAAAATGGGATATGATAAAAGACCATGGTCATATAAAGTAGAGGTCTCAAAATCATGGTGGCAAAATTCCTGAATGCCTTGAAACCAGATTAAAATGTAATTGGGAAATGTTTAACAAAATAAATAAAAATACAACATAGACAATGTTAGTTTGTGATTTTCTAAGTCAATATGCAACCCACAGGGATCCCAAAGTTTATGAGTGATGAAGTAGAATACTCATGGGTAGTAGTGAGATCCAGGATGTGATAATTAAATATTCATTTGTTGTCCTCAATTGAGAGGAAAACAAATTTCAAATCCTATTAGTTATGTCACCCTGCAACAAAAACAAATATATATTAAACAATTCACCACCACACAAAAGGACTGCTCAGCCTGGGGAAGGGTCGGGGCTGGAGCACCCATTCTCTCTTTTACCCATTAAGGGCCCTTCTCCTGGCTTTGGTCATATACCCGGGTTCAATTCAATCCTGGGGGGAAATGGCCTCTAAAGAGAGAGACTGACTCTTTTTCTAGAACTCTCCATTTCTTATGTCCTGGGGGAAATCATTTAAAGGTTAGATTTGGCTCAACTCCAGAATCTTCCCCAAAAGAGAATAGAAACGCACTAAAGGAGCAATGTAAATCCAGCATAGAACAGCTACTTATTTCTTCTACACAAAAGACAGCACAAAAGACTCCTAAGCATACATTGACAAAGACTTAAACAAGCAACAGTAACTTATAGCTACTTCTATATTCTCCTGAGTAGTTGATACATAAAAACATGAAGCATTGTATAAGACTGCTGAATCGTCATTTCACATTAACCTTGGCTCTGTACTGGGACCCTCAAGGTACACAGCCTCTGTCAAGTGTCTACAGTCATTTTTTTCTCTTCCAAGCAGTGGTACATGAGCTGTAGGGGCCTACCTCCTATAGTTGTTCTTGCTGTTTGTCCTTCATCTCGAAGAGGACCATGACATCAGGGAGGTGATGCCATGACTTGAAAGTAAATTGGATTTAAGTGAGGACCCTGTGCAAAGCCACCAGCTTCACTTTCTCCTCTGGATTCTTCTGGGTCCAGTGGCAAAATACAGATCAGGACGACTGGAGATGGTAGTGCAGCCCATACCATAACTAAGTGAACATGCATGTGTCACTTAACCTAACTGGGCCTCATTTCCCTCCTCTGTAAAATATATAATCTTTTGTGTCCAAAGAAGATAGAGAACATTTACATAGCACTTTAAGGTTTGAAAAGCATCTTATATACATTATCTCAAGATAACTTGCAAAGGCATGTTATCTTAAGTTCTCTGGAAGAAAGAAAGATACTGGAGATATTGAAACAATTGTTATGATTTTTCTCTATGTTGCCATTTGTTACTATCTGAAATAAGATTAGGTTTCTTGCAAATAAGTTTCTAGCAAACATGGGTCTGTTGTAAAGCCCACTGCCTTCTATTTCCTTTAGGGAAACAGACATATCCATTGTCTTCTAAGACAAAATAAGAAAATCTTTAAAATTAAAGTTTATGGTTATTGGAAGGGAGTGGTTACTTGTCATGTTAGTACATCTCGGTGGGTCCAAATGAACAGCTGTGAGAGAAGAGATTAGGGTGGAGAGAAGATGGCAGCCACAAAATAGAATGAGATGGGCATCCCCAAAGACAGGACAAAGTCATATGGTCACAAAATCCCAGAATCAGAGAGCTATAATAGACCTTGGTGGCCATCTACTCCAACACACAGAGGAAAGGAATCCTTACTTTAATATCTCCAAGAAGTGGTCTTCCAACCTCTGCTTAAAGACCTCCAAAGAGGAAGAATCCACCATCTTCTTTTTAAAAATTTATTTATTTTTAATTTTCAACATTTACTTCTATAATATTTTGAGTTCTAAATGTTCTCATCCTCCCCCCACTATGAAGGCATGCAATCTGATATAGGCAGACATAGGCATGTACAATCATATTAAACACATTTCGATATTAGTAATGTTGTAAAGAAGAATTAGAACCAAAGGGGAAAACCATGAGAAAGAAGAAACAAAAAAAAAAAGAGAGAGAAAATAGTACGCACTCAGACTCTATAGTTCTTTCTCTGGATGTAGATAGCGTTTTTAAGCATGAGTCTTTTGGATTTGTCTTAGATCCTTGAATTGCTGAGATGAGCTAAGTCTATCAAAGTTGGTCATCACATAATGTTACTGTTACTGTGTACAATGTTCTCCTAGTTCTGCTCACTTCACTCAGCATCAGTTAATGTAAGTCCAGGTTTTTCTGAAGTCCACCTACTCATCATTTCCTATGGAATAATAGTATTCCGTTACATTCATATACCACAACTTGTCCAGTTATTCCCCAGGTGATGGGCATCTCCTAAATTTCCAATTCTTGACCACCACAAAAAGAGCTGCTATAAATATTTTTGTATACATAGATCCTTTTCTCATTTTTATGTTCTCTTTGTCACCATCTTCTTTAGGCAGTCAATTCCACTTTTGGACAACTGTAATGCTTAGCAAGTTTTTCTTTTCATCAAGCCTAAATTGGTCTCTTAGCAACGTAATACACATTGCTCCTGGTTCTGCTGTGTGAGTTGGAATAGAACAAATCTGATCCTTTCTCCTAATGACAGACTTTCAAATACTTGAAGACAATTCTCACAGCACCAAGTCTTCTCTTGTCCAAGCTAAATATGTCCATTTACAATGGATCATCATATCACATGAACTCAAGGCCCTTTAAAACTATTTAAACTGTTCTCTTCTGGACCCTCTCCAGTTTGTTAAAACATGGTTCCTAGAATTGAACCCTTTCATCCAAATACATTCTGATAAGGGCAGAGTACACTGGAATTGTTCCCTCCCTATTCTTAGAGGACTCCTTTAATGCAGCCCAAGATCACATCTTTTTTTATTGCCACATTATATTACTGATTCAAAAGTTGTTTTCACCTTTTTTTTTGTATGGCATATTGCAAGTGCTTATAAATGCTTACTGATTGACTGTTGATTGCAATTCGCTCAAATCTTTACTTTGTAACAATGGAAGATTAAATGGGGAGAATTGGTGGGAGGGGGTTGTAGGAGAAATTATTTTAATATTTTAAAGGTATAAATAAAAGTTACTAATGGGAGGGAGGACAATAGGTTAGTTAATAAACATTTATTAAGTGCCTACTGTGCTAAGGTACAAACTATTCTTTCCTCCAAAACGAGAGGTGCACTCTCCCACAAATACAGTTATGGGGAGGGGTATAAAGAGAAAGTACAATGTTAGTAAGGCCACTCATCAGATTAGCTAAGATAACAGAAAAGGAAAATGACAAATGCTGGAGGGGGTATGGAAAAACAGGTACATCAGTGCATTGTTGGTGGAGCTGGTTGGTGAACTGGTCCAACCATTCTGGAGAACAATTTGGAACTCTACCCAAAGGGCAATGAAACTGTGCAAACCCTTTGACCCAGCAATACTGCTACTAGGTTTGAATCATGAAGAGATCAAAGAAAAAGGAAAAGAACCCATATGTACAAAAATATTTATAGCAGCTCTTTTTTGTGATGACAAAGAATTGGAAAAGGAGGGGATGCCCATCAATTGAGGAATGGCTGAACAGTGTAAGATATATGATTGCTACCAAATACTATTGTGCTATAAGAAATGACAAAGGTGAGGGTTTCAGAGAAACCTGGGAAGACTTAGATGAACTTAAGCAAATGAAGTGAGCAGAACTAGGAAAACATTGTACACAGTAATTACAATATTGTAACAACAATCAACTATGAAAGACTTAGCCACTTTGATCAATACAATGATCCACAATAAATCCAAAGGGCTCATGATGAAAAATGCTATCCATTCTGAAGTGGGAACTAATGAACACTGAGTCCAGACTGAAATATATTTTCTTTCACTTTTTAAAATTTTTTCTTGCTTTTCTTTTTAAAATATAGCTAATGTTGAAACATATTTTTGCATGACTTCATACCGTGTTTCCCTGATAATAAGACACTGTCTTATTATTTTTGGGGGACAGAAAAACACCAGAGGGCTTATTTTCAGGGGAGGGCTTATTTTAATGAACATTGACAGCAATTTTAATAAACAGGTAAATGTGAACAAAAAAATGTACCTTTATTCAAGAAGCAAATCACTGGGGAAGAACAGGATGACGCGCTCACTGCTGCAGCTCTGATTGGATGCAGCTCGGCAGCGTGCGTTTCACG
>NW_027185798.1:32537220-32540889 GCF_028583685.1 Petaurus breviceps papuanus | reverse complement strand
CCTTCACTACAGTAGCAATCTCAATAGGGCTTATTTTCGGGGGAGGGGTTATTTTAGAGGAATCTTACACAGTAAGGGGAGGGCTTATTTTCAGGATAGGTCTTATTATCGGGGAAACACGGTATATGTGTATAGAATGTCATATTTCTTGCTTTCCAGTGGGTGGGGGAGGGACAGGACAAAGAGAGAAAATTGGGAACTGGAAATAAACACTTTAAAAATAAAAAATTAACGGTGTGGCTAGGTGGTGCAGTGAATAGACCACAGGCCCTGGAGTCAGGAGGACCTGAATTCAAATTTGGCCTCAGACACTTAACACTTACTAGCCTTGTGACATTGGGCAAGTCACTTAACCCCAATTTCCCTGCCTTCCCCCCTCCAAAAAGCAAAAAAAAAAAAGAGAGAGAGAGAGAGAAATAAATGAATGAATGAATAAATGTCAATGTTAGTGAGAGAAAGTTATAAGGAACACATGCGGCTAATGCAATTCATGACTCCACAACTTCAGATTCTTAGTGTTTTCTCTCCAGAGAGTGAGACAAGTAGCACCCCTGCTCAGCAGGGTTAGCCCACCCACAACATGCAGCATTGTGGCTGGACTGGGGGCTCCCTGGTCTTGCTCCTTATATGACATAATTGATTGGAAGGATCCATCCATGGCACTTGGTGCACCGTCAGAGATGAATGGCAGCAGCAGTAGTCAAAGGCAATGGAAGCTGTGATTGTGAACTTTGTGAGGACATTGTGAACTTCCAAGAGCATGATTATTCCTGGCAAAAAGAAGTGTTAACTTTAGAATCTATGGCACCAAACCTTCAAGCACAGCTGAGAATTACAATTTCTCTTTGAAGAGAGAAAAGGTATCTCATGGACAGAAAGTGCCCCTTTATCATTCATGTTACCTACAAGTTCATCTCACTGCTACTGCACTTTATGCTTGAGCCCATTCTCCCCATGGGTATTTTATTTGTGAGAGAGTTCATCTCCAGGTTTGGGTAAGAATGTTTAGTATTAGTTATTGTTGATGGGAAGCACATTAGTGGGGCATCAGGAACAACACATGGCCCCTCAGAGTTACCCCTAGAACCCTGAGAGATAGTAGGAGTAAGCCCCCCTTGGGAGTTTCCATCTGCCAATGTAAGTGTCCATTTGGGAAGGGTGGCTTTTGGGGAGGTGGGGGAAGGTGCTATACAGAGTAATCATAGCTTTCCACTGTCTATTACCCTATAAAGACTCCTCAGTGAGCCCCAAGTTGAAGGCCCGGAGCAAGAAGTTGCTAGATGTTCCATAAAGTCTAGGAAGTCTGGAAGGGTTAGTTAAAATAGCCCTTATATGTTCTTTGAAAGGGTCTTCCTTATTGGTCTTCTGGGACTCACCCAGAGAGCTGCACCTTTGTGCCAAATCATCCACCTAAATAAGGAGAGTTCTTTACTAATTACAGCTGTCTGGTATCTTCACTATATAGCTTAACCTAAGACCTGGCCTGGACTCCTCTATCTGAGTTCAAATCTGGCATTTCCTAGCTTTGTGACCCTGGAAAAGTCACTTAACCCTGCTTGCCTCAGTTGCCTCATCTGTAAAATGAGCTGGAGGAAGGACATGGCAAACCACTCCAGTATGTGTGCCAAGAAATTCCCAAATGGGGACATGAAGAGTCAGACATGACTGAAAAATGACTGAATAACAACTCCTGGCCTAACAACCCCCTAAGTTCTGGCCTATCACACCTTGTCTTTATACTCCTGAATAAACGACTAGTTTTATGCTTTATCTAAATTGACAGGAGATGGCGCTAGAAGTTAGCCAATGCCTTAGATTGGGTGTTAGGCTTATCTCCCAACAGAAGGAAGGATGGAAGATCGAGAGGAACCAGATGAGAAAGAAATGGAGAAAAAGGTTCAAATGGAAAACTGTAGAAGGGAGGAGAAGAGGAAGGAGACACTTTTGTTTTATGATCACAAAGATAGAAGACCCTCCCCACTTGTCATTTCCTCCAAATTAAACTGGCTTTAAAAACAGAAACAAATGAATGTGGAAGCCTCTCTAAAGATTCTTGAGTTTGTCCTTCCCTTCTCATTATTTGCTCCTTGGAAGCAGTGCCACTCCTATGATGCCCAGAATTTCGAGGAAGCCTCCAGAAATGATGAGGACCATATGCCTGAAAAAAAGATGCCTTCATAAAAGATCTTTCAAATAACAATTTGCAAAAATCAAGTCCAAAATCCCTGCACTTTTAGGAAATCTCAAGAAATTATTAGAAATGCCAGAAGATGGCGCTCTATGCAATCCTGAAACTCAGAGGACTTACAGCTAACCAAAGTTTAATTTCAGTCATAACGTCTCCCCTGGGACTCTGACTCCTTGGACATCTTCTTGTCCATCTGTCTTCTTTTCTTCTTGGCAAGGAGTTGCCTTCTTTTTCCATTATATTGCTGTGTTTTAACCATCCTGAAACTCAGGAAGCTTTTCTTTGATGAGCACAATAGTACAGAACTTTACAGTTTACGAAGTGTGCTCGAGCACTTGGCCTGTTTCCTAAGAGAAAGATGATGGATTCAGGGCACAGATTGAGACTTTTTTTTTTTTACTATGACCCATGCAGGAACTGTTTTGTCTGGCTATACATATTTGTTATAAGTGTTTTCTTTTTCTTTTATGGGAGGGGGAAGTTGGAGGAAAAGATAGATTTTTGTTCGTTAAAAAACTAAGATTAAGTTTTTCAAAGTGTCTTCATGTAAGGGATCTTATTTGATCCTCAAAACAAACCTGTTGAAATATTATCATTCCATTTTATATATTAGGAAACTAAGATTCAGAGAGTTTAATTGACTTGGGATCACACAGCTAGTTTATAAGAAAGCTTGGACAAGAATCCTAGGCTCAGGGGATCTTTTTCCACTGACTACACCAGGCTTGCTTTCTCTCCTTAATGGGACAAAATCAGAAACTTTTCTTGGAAAATAATGTGTCAGAGAATTGGAGTTTTAATTTTTTTTAAATAGTTTGGTTTTGCAGCTGATCCACAAGTCCCTACCCAGGGAATGATGATGCAGCATATCTATTATCCTGGTCAGTTTGCCTTCTCAAATTGTTGGAGCCATTCCATAGCTCATTGCTTTGACAACATTGGAGGTGAGCAGAGGCAAACCGAGGACTTTAAACTGAAATGGGTGAATTTTGCTTTTCTAGCAAAAGGTTTGGTGGGGGAAGAGGCTTTCCTCTTAATATTTCCTTCTCCAGGCCTCTGTTCCTTGAGAGGTTTCAATGTGAAGAATTTAGAATTTGTTCTGATCTCCGGATTTCTAGTCTCGTGGTGGATTAGACATCAGCCCACATTCCTAGCACATGAGTACTTTTTTTCTCCCTTCTCCAACCTCGCTGGCTCCTATGCCCACCCCAGCAGTCTAGAGGAGTCTGGCACTTGATGCTGCCCTTTCCCCTTTAAGAAGACCTAGAACCCTTCTCTCTCTCAATTTGTAGTGGTTTTTATTCCCCACCTCTCTTTCTCTCCATTTCTCTTGAGAGTCTACTCAATTGTTGAGACTGTTTTTGTCTCTGTCTCTATTTCTCTCTGAATCTCTCCATGTCTCCCCCCTGTTCAGGCCTCCCTGCCATCAGTCAGTGTCTTCTCCTCTGACAAAAGCCGCCCTAGATCTGGGCTCCCTGGGG
>NW_027185798.1:32511359-32536820 GCF_028583685.1 Petaurus breviceps papuanus | reverse complement strand
TCTCTCTCTCTCTCTCACCACAGAGTCTACCTGTCCCCCCACAAACTTCTGTCTAATCTTCTGTCTCCCCTTCCAGGAGACCATGCTGCTATTTCTTAACCTCTTGCTAGAGCTGGTCCGGATTCTGGCTGCAGATGGGGGTATGTACATTTGTGTTTATTTGTGTCCATGTTTGTGTTCGCATGTTTGCAGGTATACTAAGGAGGAGGAGGGGTGAAGGGGCTGAGATGACAGTATTCTAGAGAAGGGACAAAGGAAGAGAAGAAGACCCTGATCCTTCGCCAGGTTTTCTTCCCCTATTCCTGATCTTCTGCAGTTCTCCCTCCTATTCCATGTGGTTTTGGAGGGGTAGAGAGTAAAAGGTCTCAGGGGTGACAAGAAAGATTAGTAATAGATTGCACCACTACTGCAGCTTTGACCTCCCAAGCTTTCCTTATTTTAAGAAGTCTTTCAATTAATAGAAACAGCTGCTTTGGAGGGGGAGGGAGGAGTGTTAAGAAATGAATGAATAGGGATTGAGTTCTTACTGTAGCCAGAAAAAAACCAGCACCTGCCCAATTCTGTCCCTGAATCCTGACCCAGAGGTCTCATACCCAAAGGCATTGCCATGCTCTTTCTTGATTCAACTAGGAATAGAATCCAATAATGTATTCCCTCTGATAAGGGACCCACTAGGGTATATGGAAATAAATTGGGAAGAGGTATAGACAGGGTCACCAGAACTATCTTCCCAAGGGCAGGAAGAGTTGAGTTGGAGGAGAAAAAAAGCTAAGCAAATTCTTAGTGGTGGTGTTCAGGAACAGAGGGTCCCAACTCCTCTGAGTCCCACAAGAAAAAGAGAAGTGTGATGGGGGGAGGAAAAAAGGGAACCATCTTAGGGAATCTAGGGTATTTGGGAAAGAAGGGCATCTAGAGGTATGAAGGGTGGAGTGGGCAGGAAACTAAGCCAGACTAATCAAGATTATCAGAGAATCAGTCATTAGTGTCCTTCTAAGAGCCACAGGAAGAGTCCATTGCTTTTTAGAGATCTCCAAATCTCAGATGTAAGGGTTGGGGACAGAGGCAGAATGAATTACAAGACTACTGGATGTTTGTGGAATCGAGGGAAATAGGAGAGGAAAGGGGAGCCTGGGCTATTTAAAAGTTATATTAGTCTGGAAAATGAAGAATCTAGTATCAGAGAGATTCCACAGGAAGACTCTCCCTATAACCCCCAACATAATCTAGCCCTAGGTAAAAACTTAGAAGCCAGGCAAGGAGGGCCCCCTGAGTCTCTCTCCGCTGCAAAGACAGGCTGGGTATGATCCCTTCATGTGACTCAGCTGGCAGCTCCCATCTCCACACACAATGCCACTTTCATCCTGTTCTTGCTGGCCCTGGCTCCCCCTGCCCGCCCACCCTCACCCTAGACCCTACACCAATTCCCTCTTTCCCTTTACCATTTAGAGATCTGGAAAGTGGGAGAGCAGGGATTGTGGCTTTGAGATTATGGAGTTTCCTATTGAGTTTCAGCCCAGGGACCAAAAGTGGTGCTGAGCTGAAATTCACAGATGTTGATTTGCATCTCATTAGCATTTTATTCATATCCAGTCTCACAGCCAAGGAATCCCTTCAACCTTTGCCTTTCTACCCCAGTATCTTTGGGTACTTTCCTGCCTCACGATCAGATACTTCATTTTTCCCTGTCCCCCTCCTCCAGGATGGGGAAAAGGGGGTTGGATTTATTGCACATTTGCATCCAGATTAATTTTAACTTTCAGCTTTCCCCTCTGTTTCCACCCCCCATCCCCCCCCATTCAATCCGCAGGGTTTTTAAATAGGTCCGTTTCCCCTACCCTGACCTTTTCCTTCAGAGGTCTCTGGTTTCAAGACTTCCCTGGGAAAGGTTGAAATGGAATGGGATGAAAGAAATAGAGGACAAGGGAGGTGTGAGGGAGAAAAAAATCCAGTAAGACAAGAAAAGGCTTGGGGCACTGATCAGGGGCATTGTCATAGGGACATCTTCTTCTTCTTGCAGGTTCACATTGGACGTATGAAGGTAAGATTCAGTTTTCCTCCTACTTCCCAACTTTGTTTCTGGTGGGGAGTGGGTATACCCTCCAGCTTTCAGAAGAACCCAAATCATCCCCCTACAGCTCCTTTCCCTCTCTCCTGTCCTGCTCCCACCACCTTTTCTCTCCTTCTAGTCTAATCTCTCTCATGGTCTCATGATCAATTTGCCTGAAGAGAGTTCAGGGATCACTGGGGACTAAACTTCTGAAGGGAGTGCCTAGAGAGTGAATACCTCCATTAGACACTAACTCTCCTCCTTCCCCCCCCCACTCTAAAAAAAAAAACCCAAACAAATCAGAATCTTAAGAGATAACCAATCAAACCTTCACCCTCTGGCTCAGCAAAAGACTCAAAACATGTTCTTTCAGAGTGGGATGAGATAGAGGGTACTGTGGTGGCATCCAGTAGAGTGGGGCAGGGAGAAGAAGCTGATAGAGAGGACTGGCTAGGTGGTGCAGTAAATAGAGCACTGGCCCTGGAGTCAGGAGGACATGAGTTCAAATCCAGCCTCAGACACTTAACACTTAACCAGCCTTGTGACCTTGGGCAAGTCACAACCCCAATTGCCCTGCCTTCCCCCCCTCCAAAAAAAAGTTAAAAGAAAAAAAGAAGTTGATGGAGATGCCCAGACTTCTGACTCTCCATTCTACTGCAACCTTTCTACCCAAATCAACCCCATTTCTTAACCTGAATTGAGGTAGTACATGAGGAGCAATGGAGAGAAGAGGTGGCAAGGCTTGGGAGCCAGTCAGCTAGTGGACCCTGGGGTAGGCGGAACCTCACTCTGGCTACTCTTTGAACTTTTCTGGCTGTTGACTGTTGACAGAAATCCAGAGCAAATGTCAAGGGCTCTGGTGAGGGGAAGAGAAGCTGGGCCAGGAAAATGGGACACCTGGATCCCATTTCTATTTGGTGGGGAGACATGAAAGGCTTGGTTCTCCCCCTGTTTCTGGGGCTTATGGTCTATTCCTCTCCTGCTCCATCACTCCTATCCTAATGCATGGTCTTTCTTTTCCTTTTGCTTCCTTATCCCCATTACAGTTATACCAGTCCTGGTTATTGTTAAACCAAGAAGAACAGCCACATTTCTATTTCCCAGAGTTGGATGCCCCACATGCTTGATGGGGAGGGGATTTTGCCTCCCAATACCTATGTAATGCAGATTCATTATAGGGGAAGGGGTTAAGTAGAAGGCACATTTCTCAACACGTTTTCCTGGATGGGGTGTAGGGTCTAGAAACTGGAAATGGCAGGTGGGCAAGGAAAGAGAGGGTAAATGTCCTTGGTAATTCTTTATTAGGCCCACATGGTCAGGACCACTGGCCAGCCACTTATCCCGAATGTGGGAGCAGTGCCCAGTCTCCTATCGACATACAAACCGAAAGAGTGCCCTTTGATTCAGAGTTGCCTGCCCTGAAGCCCCATGGCTATGACCAGCCTGGCACGGAGCCCCTATCTCTGCACAACAACGGACATACAGGTAAAAGAGAAGACAGGGTACCTATACTTTAGATCTAGTCATGGAGGTTAAGTAAAAAGCAGTAATCACTGACATGTCCAATATTCCTGGGTCCTCTGGAAGTTTCATTCTTATATTTGGGGAAACGAGGGTGGGGATCAGGACTCTGCACCTTTCAGTAAGGATAGGGTCAGTCAGTCTCCAAGCAAAGCCTACAGATTGGTTCATCATCTCTCATGGTGTCAATTTCTGTCCAGATCTGGGAAAGGGGAAAATGTGCTATAAAGTGAATTAGTTAACCAGAACTGGGTGCCATAACAGGGAGGGAAGAACAGATTGGCCAGGACTCCCAGGAAATTATGGGAATACCCAGGGAAGAGAAGAATCTATCCCAATACTAGATTTTCCCCTTATTCTCACAGTGCAACTGTCCCTGCCCCCCACTCTATACATGGCGGGGCTCCCCCGAAATTACATAGCAGCCCAGCTCCACCTGCACTGGGGCCGAAAAGGGCAACCAGGAGGGTCAGAGCACCAGGTCAATAGTGAAGCCACAGCTGCAGAGGTACTGGGAGACAAGACGCATGGCCTTGGGCTGCTGAAGGGACAGGGTTGGGGAGCTCTGGAGGGAATGAAACCAAAGACTGGGGATGCCGGGAGATAGGGTTGGGGAAACATTAGAGGGCTGAAGCCAGGGACCTAGGGGTGCTGGGAGCTCAGGAGACAGAAACACTTTGCTAGAGACAAGGGGAACATCAATCCCCTCTCCCCACAGCTCCACATTGTTCACTATGATGCTGACTCCTTTAACAATCTGAATGAAGCTGCTCAAAAGCCTCAGGGACTAGCTGTTCTGGGCATCCTCATTGAGGTCAGTGGTCCCTTAAGTCCCCTCCCTCCTTTCTCCCATACTTTTCTCCCTTCAGTCTTAATCTTTCACTTGTTTCATTTCCTATGTCAGCTCTCCTCCTTTCATAGTGTGGGGAGGAGAGGGTGGTGGGCATACAGTGATCAATCACCATTCTCTTCAAGGAAGAGATTAAAAAAAAAGTAAGTCAACCCAGAATATTTTAGAATTATCCCTGTAATGTCTGTGATCCCGACTCCATATCTTCAAACTATCATCTCCCCATCCATCCTAGGTAGGTGAGAACCAGAGCCCAGCTTATGAACACATCTTGAGTCACTTGGAAACAATCAGGTATAAAGGTAAGCCCCCACAAAAATTGTTTTAGGATGGAATGAGGTTAGATCTCAGTAAGACTTAGAATTGTAGAATCAAGGAATTCCAGATTTGGAAAGCAACTCCTTTCTGATGCATAAGTAGGTATCCCCACAAGTAGGGATCTAGCTTTGAACATCTCCAGGGGACAGGGAACTTATCGATATGAAGCAACTCATTCTAGTTTTATACACCTTTAATTATAATTTCTTTCCTGGGTTGAGCCAAAATTATCTTCCCCCCATAACTTCCACCTTTGATTCTAGTTCCTAATGGTAAGAGCAGCTTGGGATCAGGGAAAATTAAATGGGACTGAGTTGTCTCATTACTTGGAAAGCACAGAAAACTCATGTTTGGAATGAGGAATGAATTTTGGCTGGTGCCCCCTTCCTTCCCTTGGGGCAACTAGATGGTGAAATGAATAGAATGCTGGGCTTGGAATCTGGAGGACTCATCTTCCTAAATTCAGATCTGATCTCACACTTACTAGCTGTGTGACCCTGGGCAAGTCACATAACCCTATCTGCCTCAATTTCCTCATCTGTCAAATGAGCTGGAGAAGAAAATGGCAAACCACTCCAGTACCTCTGCCAAGAAAACTTCAAATGGAATCCCAAAAAGTCAGTTAAAATGACTGAACAACTCCCTCCTTTACCCTCTACCTTCCTTAGGTCAAACCACCTTGGTGCCACCCTTTGATGTGGGGGGGCTGCTTCCTCCAGAGCTGGGGGAGTACTACAGGTACAATGGCTCACTTACTACCCCTCCCTGCTACCAGAGTGTCCTCTGGACTGTCTTCCACAGAAAGGCTCAGATTTCTATGGGGCAGGTGAGATGAAAAGATGGATTGGAAGAGGTAAAAGATTTGGCCATGATCCTGTTCCTATCCCCCAGTACCTTTCTCTTCCCACCAGTGACCCCTCAACCCTTCTCCCTCTTTCCCAGACCTTTACTATATACTCCACCACCCTCAGCCCCTACTCCTTTTCCCTCAGTTGGAGAAGCTACAGGAGACTTTGTTCTCCACAGAGGAAAACAGCCCTTCCCAGTTACTGGTCCAGAACTACAGGGCCCCTCAGCCCCTCAACCATCGACTGGTTGTTGCCTCCTTCATCCCAGGTGAGGGTGCAGAGAATAAGGAAAAGGGAAAGGGCCTGGAGGGTGGGAACAGTGAAACCACTGGAGAATGAAAGGCAGTTGTGGAGGTAAAGGGCTCTAAGACTTCCCCTAGTTCTGAGACTAGAGTGTTTGAGTTGCTATCCTGAAAGATGTAATCAGCTTGGTGAAAAGTGGATCTGATCTGTGTGGTTTTCCTTTGCAGAAGGAGCCTTTTATTCCACAGGTAAGACAACCCTTACCCAACTTCACATGGATAGTCCCTATGGGTATGTATGTGTGTTTATGAGTGAGGCCCCACTCAATCCATGTTCTAATAGTTCTTTGGCTTTCTCAGGTGAAATGGTAGGTCTAGGCCTGGGAATCTTGTTCGGCTGTCTCTTCCTCTTGCTTGCTGTTTACTTCATTGTCAGGAAAATTCGGTGAGACTCTACCTTCCAACCTCATTAGCCCCCTTATAACAATCCTTTTCCCTTGTGAAGGACCTCCTACCCCAGCTCTAAGCTGTTGCCTGAAGACAGGAACAAATCCTCTGGCTCACCCCCTTCCCCCATAATTCATCTGCTTCTTCCCCAGGAGGAATCGGTTGGGGCAACAGAAGAGTGTCGTCTTCACTTCATCTCGACGAGCTACCACAGATGAGTAGAGACCCTCCCAGATACCCTAGATTGGTCATCACTTTTCAGCAAGCCTGGAGGAATCAGTGCTGGGACTTGGCAGACAATAGCTGTAGTACTAACAGATGAATGTCCCTCCTTCCTCCTGACATCTCCTTGGGGAGCAAACCTGGACTCTAAGGAAAATAGCTTGGAAAGCTCTTACCACCAATGGAAAAATGGGAAAAGTCAGACGATTTGTTTTTGTGGATAGGACAATGTTTTTCCCTGAGAAGGGGGAATTAGTCGTACTCAAGAATTCCCTCACCGTCTACCCTGGACAGTACAGACAGTCCTTGGAAAGAGGGTTGCTGTAGGAGAATCCACATTCAAGAATTCACATTCTGAATGTCTCAGAAATAAAACATTTTTGATCACACCATAACTCTTGCCTTCGTGGCTACAGGGATGGGTGGGGATAAAAGAAACCCATCTGGCCCATAGCTCATAATGTCTGCTGATTGACTGAAAGACAGGAATTGTACATGCATCAATTTCCCCAAACTATCTTCTATTTTTAGTAAGCAATTAAGTGACAGAGGACCCCTATTAAATCTGGGTTATTCCAGATATTTAAGATGCTGGGAAGATGGCAGAGAGGGGTAGAGGGAGAGAAGGGGAAGGTTTAGAGCAAGAGCTCTTCACCTAGGGTCTGGAAACTTTTTTTAGACAACATTTTGATAACTGCATTTTCATGTAATTAATTTCCTTGTAATCCTTCATATTTTATTTTGTGCATTTAAAAACATTATTCTAAGAAGGGATCCATAGGCTGCAAGAGACTGCCAAAGGGGTCCATGGCACAAAAAAGGTTGAGAACCCCCTGAATTGGAGGGACCCCCACAGAGGTCAAAAACACTGTGTAATATCTCACCTATTCCCCAAAGCCAAGTCCCCATACATAGTTATAAAATCCTTTTATTAGTCAAAAATCACACTTACTTTGATTAAAAGGATGGGATATACCATCCCCAGCAGAAAATAATACATTTTATAGAAAAGTCAGTCCCTCTTTTCTCCCTCCCCATTCCCCCTCCCTCCCCATTAAAAACTAGAAAAAAATTCCTGCTGTCCCTCCACAAATCCTTATAGGCCATAACCCTCAGTGGCACCGCGGCCCTATAGTACGCTGGGCCACCTCAGCTCTCTCGCCGTAGGATAAAGATTATTAAGTTCCAGTCATCCCAGTTGCTGGGAACAGAGAGGGAGGGAGGGAGGGAGAGAGAGAGAGAGAGAGAGAGAGAGAGAGAGAGAGAGAGAGAGATGAGGAGCAGAGATTACTATCTCCCTAACACTCCTCATTCTGCTCCCTAGGATCTCTGGCCGATGGGAGAAAAGGGAAAAGATGGTGGATAGGGGGACTTGAAGAATTGGGAAAATAGGCTAAGAAATTTTGGAGGAAGCAGCTCCAAACCCCCCTACCCCCAAGAGGCAGTTTGGAGTCTTTGTCAAACCAAAAATTATTTCCCTCAGACCTGAGAAAAAGAGAGATATCCAATTGGGGTGGGAGGAGGGAAGAGGGCAAAAGGGACTGATAACAGGGAACTTCTTAGATCCCTGAAAACCCCAGTAACCTCTTTACCCTTAGGTACCCCAATTTTATCTCCTGGGCAATGACTAAGCTAGGCCACCTCCCTTAGCAGCTGTCCATAGTTGGAGATGGAGAGAAAGACAGGAGACAAAGAGGGTGCCCTGGCCCTCAGGGTTTCCCCCAGGTCCCCTCAGTCCTCGGGTGGGATGCGCAGGGCAGAATACACCATCACCCGACTGTCTTCCTGCCGTCGGCCTGCAGAGGGGAAGGGACGTGAGTCTTGGACAGGATGGGGAAGTGGAAGGACCCAGGGCAACAAGGGGTCCTCAAAGGGTGGGGACAGAAGGAGTTTCAAACTCTCTAGTCATTGACCGGCTGTCCCCTAGCAGCTCTCACTGTGGCCTAGAGAGCAAAGGTCAAGAGTGGACAAAGTGAAGCCCCTGAGGATGGGGAAGGGGAAGTAGATGGAAGGGAATTATACAGAGAAGAGTAGCAGGGGCACTAAGGTGGGAGTGGGGCAGGGCTCAGTCTTGGATAGTGGGCAGGCAGGTGGTGGTCAGGCAGGCGATCAATCCAAGTGGTCAGTCCTTACACGAGAGGCTGCGCTGGATACTTCGGAAGGAGCCTCCAGCTGTGATGAATGCCCAGATCCCCATGGATAGAGTAACTGCATAGATGGGCAACAGGCTGGCTTCATACCAGGGATTCAGAAATGTCTAGAAAGAGGGAACAGTGATTGAAGCGGGGAATATGTCCTCTCCATTCCAACCCCAGCTACTCTCTGAGCCTATAACAAAAACTTCTCCAGAACTTTCACTTAAATCCCCCAGGTCTGTCCCAACAAAACTCAAATATTGGTACTATGTCTATCCCCACTCAAAATGTTGCTTTTCCTCTTACCTAGGCCCTCAAGTCCCTGATTCTTTTCTCCCAAAGAACTCCATTCCTGACTCACCAGTCCTGATGTCAGTAGGTGACTACCAACAACCAAGCCCAAGGCCCAATATCGTCTCCTCTCACAGGCATCAAAAAACACAATTCCCCAAAAGGTATGAAGCAAAATGATGGCTGCTGTCAGAAATGCTGGAAAAAGAGAACAGGATCACCTGAAGTACCTCTCCAATCATCATCCCCACTGACTTCCTCCCAGTACCCCTGGGGGTAGCAATCTCGAGAATTTTCTAGGGAGAACTTAATATGGCATTTCCCTCTCCAGGATGGACTAGATCAAGTGCTGAGGGACACTATGGTCTGGGATGGAGATTTAGGGAACGGGTCTTACCTGAGGTTAAGAAATAATAGGGTGAATCTCCATGAATACCAACCACACCTGGACCAAGTGCATCAGCCAAGATGTTGATAACAGAAAAGACGCCACTGATGATGCCAAAAGATAGACCAGAAACTGGGGAGATGGGCAATCAGCAAGGTTAGGAGGGGCAAGGACCACTCACCTGACTTCCTACTTACTCCTCCCACCCAGCCATTCATCCTCTCAAGCCCACTGCCCCAGACTTTATGTGGGAGGGACTGGTAGGGAAAGGGGAGGGATGAGAAGCCATTGAGACTTTTCTCAGCTGAGGGCCCAAGTTACTAGACTAGTCACCCCTCCCTGGCTCACCATAGGCCATCTGTCGGATGGAGATGGGAGATCTTCCGTCCTCACTCAGCGATGCTAACCCCTCATCTGCCTTCCTGGTGGGGATATGAGGGAGGGTGGGGGGGCTCCTTTCCCCCAGGGCCCTCCCATAGCCCTCTCCCTTCAATACCCACCCCAACGCCTGTCCCTGTCCCCCCCACAAATGACTTTCCAGCCCCTTCTGTGCTCCCTCCAATGCCTCGACCCCCACCCCCCTGGGTCCTGTTCCCTTACTTAAGTAGCTTGTAGTAGGCAAATCTGAAAACCTCCTGAAGAAGGACAGAAACGGCAGCACCAAAGATGAGGAGGCCATATTGGAGTCGGGTGTCTGACTGATCAGTCACATGGACCAAGATGAACCAGACCACAGAGGCCAAAAGTAGGGAGACCAGCCAAAAAAATGCCCTGAGGGAAGGCCAGGGAGAGTAAGAAGAAAGGGGAAAAGGTATGGATAGTCAGAAGGCTTAACAAAGGGAGACCATTGAATGACACCACAAGAGAAGTGGAAGTTGGATTTTAAGGAGGATTCTCACACAGTAGGAGTCATCTACGGATTAGGGGAATGAAGTGGATGAAATAAGGTTGCCTTTTCTTTGCATCCTTAAGGGCATCGAGATTAGACGAGTCACAAAGGTCCGGGACCAAAGAGGAGGTAAAAGTGTGTGTGGGTGTGCCCATTTTAGGGGGAGGGAAAAAGAAACAGAAAGACTGGAAGAGCTGGATTCCCGGACCCTCCCTTGAGGCGTGGCTCCTCTGGGGTCAGCGCCCCTATTTCCAAAGAGTCATCTCGGCTCGGGGGTGGGGGTCCTGCCCAAGGAAGGCTGGGGGGCAGGGGGCCCTTCGGCTTCCGAAGGCCAAAGTCAAGACGCTGGGAGGTAGGAATCTCTCCCGTACGGGAAGACAGAAGTAGACAAGAGGGAAGAGATAAACTGCCCACGGCCCCCAGACTAGTGGGCCACGTACCCTCTCCCCCCGCACCCCATCTTCCTCCCTATCGGATCGTCCAGAGTCCCCTTTCTTCCCTAGCCTCCGGATGCCGGTCACCGGACCCCACACCCCACCCCTCCTCCCTTCCCCACGCCCACTCACCCGGCCACCAGGATGATGACCCGAAGCGGGTCCCCGGCCACCGTGACCAGAAAGAGCGAGAAGGCCGGGCCGAAGGCCACGAAAGTACATCCGAAAAAGACCGCGGCCCCCATGGCTGGACTTTGGGGGTGGGCTGGGGGAAGGTGGGAAGGGGAGCAAGGGGAGGACAGGAACCTACCAGGGAAAGGAGTGGGGGGCAGCTGGCCGGGGGGGGGGATCGATTTCTGCCCCAGCAGGGGCACGGCGCAATGTCACCCCCAGGCCCCGGAGAGGGGGGAAGGGGCGGGGGGCGGGGAAAGGGGGGGCACAGACGCCCCAGCAGCAGGTCTGCGCGACTTCCCCTACGGAGGCCGAGTTGGGGACATCCCCAGGCCCCAGCCCAGCCCCATCGCCCTCCCTTCTTGTCCCCACCCCCAAGGCCAATGGTGAGATTGTGGGAGGCGTGGCTACGGTTGGGGTGGTTTTTTTCAGGGGGGGGAAGTCTTATGTTGCATCTCGGGAGTTGTAGTTCCTGGTACCTCCAGTCTCTACCCCTCCTTAGGGTGTGGTTTAGTAATTTACGCCAGGTACCAACAAAAGCAACAGAGTTGAAATTGAACTGGGCTTGGAGCCAGGACCACTACGTTCCACCTCCTGCTCCCCTTCTTCTCTCCTATTCCCAAGCCCTCTTGGGGTTGCAGTTGTTGTAGCAAAGAGTGGTGAAACTCCCACCGCCTCCTGGTGGGCTGTGGAAAGGTTGGGGGTAGAGGGGAGAACGCTTGAAAATATGCCAAGGGCTGGGAGGGGGGATGGCGCAATAGGGAAGATGGGGACGTGCATTGTTTTTAGTTGAATGGAAGGAAATGGGTCAGGGCTACAGCAGAAAAGATGAAACTTAAAAGCTCCAGTGAGAATTTACTGTCTTACATAAGCCCTGGAACCCAGGAAAGCATCGGAAAGACACGGATCTGTGAATGGGTAGGGGAAATAGAGAAAGAGGAAAGGATGTTCTTTGCAGGGACTGACCTCAAAAGAAGTGGTTGTTATGAAGAACAAGAAAGTTTTCAGAACTACTGTACTGTGCTGTCTTTTGGTTGACAGTTAACAAAGTAACTCAGCTCCCTTCCTTCCCCCACCCCCACCTTTTGTGTTACACTTCCTTTATTTAGTTTTTGAAGATGTATTTTTCTGGTATCTTGTTCTCCAAACTGGTTGATGGAAGAACAGAGAATTAGGAACCTAGTTCAGATAGCCTGCACAATCACATTGGGATGGAGCACAGTGCTTGGCAAATAAATGTTTATTGGCTGATTGAAGACACTTAAGATCTTCTAGGGGTCTTTTCAGATGTTTAAAGGAACCTAGGGGGGAAGGGAGAATCGAGGGTATCATTTTTCCTGGAATTCATGTGAAGGACTATTGCCAGTGAATACAAAGTGTAAAGGAGGATTTAGAATAAGGAGATTAACTCCAGTCTGTACCGGACAGTAACATAAAGCTTCAGGGAGTTGGACCAAGTAATTTTAGGAGTGAGATGTCCAGTGTCTGAAGAAAGAGAGGCAGACCGACCTGTTCTTTCCTCCTCCTTCCAATCTGTTAACAGGAACTTGGAGCAGAGTTAAGGTGAGGTAATAGTTAACCAGAGAGCCAGGAAGGAAGTTACAACTGCGCCTAGGAACTTTTATGGGAAATGCTTTGGGATCTAAACAGTGAAACCATCGCCACATGATGGGTAAATACGGTAGAAGTGAGATTCAGTCTTCAACCTAGGAATCTCTTCCTCTTTCAGTCTCCCTTATCTTAGCCCTGCTCCTCATCTGTTTGTGAGAATGGAAAAACTTCACTTTTTCTGGGAGGAATTGAGGTTAGCCTTCAATGGCAAGGACTCCAAATTGATGATCAAATAAAGGAAGGGAAATATTCCCATTCTTTGTAACAGTGGGGCAAGAGGACAGGAAAAATCCATATTGTGATGAACAAAAGCTTAATAATTAATATGTTAGAGTAAACTAAAGTAAATCTGTAGAACAAGAAATGTATATACATTGACTACAACTGTATGTAGTGCCCCTCTTCTTTCCTGAACAAAACCAAAAGTCATACCAGGTAGCAAAAATTTAGATGGACTTTGTTATGAATAAAAAAAAAACCTCAAGAGTTTCTGGGTAATTAATCATAAATTTATTAATTAGGCTTAGCCAGCAATCAATAAATTGATGGTCAGTGGTTTCTCTCAGTAACCAGAGACAACCAATGGAGACACTGAATGCCTTATGTACCTATTATAATGTATAAGAGAATGCCTTATACAAGAGAAAATCAATCCTGATTGGTGGACATTTATTTAATGAGGATGTGGGCTAGAAGTCTTCAGCTCCTCCTGATGAAAATGTGATTTGATCATGAAACTCAGCCACCTCGAGCCATCTGGACGGGGGAATCCATCTCCATCCAGACCACTCTGGCTGGTTTTTTTCCTTCACAAGCTGAGTCACCCTCCACTGTAATGGAGGAGTACAAGAACAGGGTTCTTTTCCCTGGGATAAGAACTCACCTAGACTAGATTCTGTTTTCACTCCAAACAGAACGTAGGTCTCCTAGTTGGTGAAATGCTGCCTAAAATTGGGCTAAGAGCAATTTCCTCAGTCAGGTCATGTCCTTCAGACACTGAAGTTTTACAGGGGCTGGGACTTAAATGAGGAGATAAAAGGGCCTAGTTCCCACTTTAATAACTGGTTACTAATATAATAGTAAACTAATTTCTCTCAACTTGCAAGAACTCTCATTTTGTTTATTTGTTAAGTCATCTGATCATTAAATGCTGTAATATTTTATTCTCTTTTATTTTGATTTGCTTTTGTCAATTATTAAATTTATAATAAATATAAATGTGTTAATGAACAAATAATGGCTTGTTGATTATTCGATGAATTATTCTTCATAAATGGAAGGACAGTGTGAAGTAGAGGATGGAGTGCTGGCTTGGAGCCAAAAGTTTGGTTTGTGTCCTGACTTAGCTGTATGATCATGGATCAATCACTTACTAACTGAAAGTCTGTTTCTTCATTACTAAAATGAGGATAATAATGCTTTTTTTTACCTGCCTTGAAAGGTTGTTGTTTTAAGAACAGTACGTTGCAAACCTTAAAGCACTATGTAAATGTGACTGGTTATTAATTATAGCAGCTGTTGTATAATTGACATGATTTATTGTGTTAACAGAATGAGTTAATCCAGAGTAAAGCCTCATCCAGTTCCATTGAAGAAAAATGTAAAATATACAGGTTTTGTGTAAATGAATTGCTAATGTTGGGAGGAAATTTCCCAAATGTCCATAAAACCTATAAAGAGTTCAAGCTTCTGGGAAGGATTTTACAGACTGTACCCAAAATATCACATTAAAAGAGCATCAAAGCTGAAGATAACCTCCCTCAAAAAATCCCCAACCAAATTTTGGCATTCCATCAAAGGTGACACAAACTTTAAGGAGGGGGGAACACATTGAGCAACATCCTTGGATTACTTCTATAAATGGAACCAGTAGGGGCAGCCAGGTAGCACAGTGAGTAAGAGCACCAGCCCCAGAGTCGGGATGACCTGGGATTGAATCTGGGCTCAGATTAGCACCACACCCAGAAATAACTGGCCGTGTAACCTTGAGCAAGTTACTTAACCCCAATTGCTTTTAAAAAAATAGAGCCAGTAAAAACAAACTAAAACATTATTTTGGTGGCAAAAGATTCCTTAGAATACCAATAGGAATTGTTAAATTTTGGGGAGACCTCTGATTTCTAAATTATATCACTAAAGTTTGCCTGCCCCAAATCTCTAATAACTATGAACATTATTGTGTGCAAAAATGTATAAATTTGTATTTTTAATAAAAATTTTATTTTTCCCAACTACATGTAAAAACAATTGAATACGTATTTTTTTTAATGAGTATCTCCAGAGATATTTGTAATGTGTACATTTTGGTTAGGATTGATGAAGCTTCTTAACAGACTCTTGATAGTTAAAATGTTTTTTAAAAATAGAATTCTTCTCCTATGAGTGATTTACTTTCATTTGGATCAATGCTGATTTGGAGGTTTGGATTGGGTTGGGGGGGGAAAGAAGTCTAGGTTAGTCCCTTCTAGGACTAATCTATGTACCCCTACTCAAATCCAGGAGCCGTGATTTGACCTCCACCTAGCTCGGACAGTCTTATTTGAGGATTCAGTTAGTTTGTGATGGACCAAGGAACTAGGACCACAGCAAAGAAAAGTAGCTTCAGTTTTAATTGCTTCCTGCTTGAAGAGACTTGGGGGGGCAGGGTGGATTAGAAGGGGGAAGAGAAGTACAGATGTAATTTCCTTTCCTTTTTTTTTTTTTTAAACTTCACTGCTCTGAGTCAGAAGCCAGAATGGATATTCTACTTGTAGTCATAGTTGCTGTGCCGCTCATCTTAGGTAAGACCATTCCATTCTCTAGCCCTCACAAGAATTCTGTGTCTAGTAGTTAGGGAACAAGGTGGGGAAGAAGATGAAAAATGAGGAGAGGATGGGGGGGCAGAAAAAAGTAAGACAAGAGGAGCAATTCCAGTTCTCATCACTAAACTGGTGTTTGTTCTGGGTCCACATTCTAGATGGAGGACATGGGAATAGAGAAAGTAGGAGATCCAACCCGGGAAAGAATAGGCTGAGAAGGGTTGAAATTATAGACTTGGGGAGATTTCAGAAAAAAAAAAAAAAAAAGGAAATCACTATCCTCTATGTCCAAGGAAGGCAGAGCAAGAAAAGGCAGCTAAGTATGCATGGTAAGAGGAAACTCCATTTTATGAGTGGGGAAAACTAGGAGCAGAGTGACATTAGGTGGGCTGAAGTAACTCTCTTACTGGAGAGTAAAAGAGATTCCTTTCTAAGTGGGTCTTGGGACTCCTAGAGAAGACTAGCAGCTATCAGAGGCACTGTTAAGAGAACAGTTGTCTCCTTCCCTTCTTTGTTCCCCAGTCAGCCAGGTGTGTCTCAATGTTTCCTTTCCTCTTCCTCCAGATTCCTATGTTATTAACTTGGCTATGTGTGTATGAGGGTGGATAGCAAAAGACATGAATCTACAGACTAAGTCATAGAAGTTAGACCTGAAAGAAATCTCAGAGATCAACTAATTCAGTTTCCTCATTTTACAGTTGAGGAAACTGAGTCCCATAAGATTAAATAGCTTGTCTAGACCACACATATAGTGGCAGAGCCCAAGGCTCCCAGTGTCCATTCCCTAAACCTTCCTTGGCTATCTGTTGTTCTGTGTGTGCACCTCAAATAAACACCAGTTCTAGAAAGGAAGTGTGGCAGAGTAAATAGAATACTAGACTTAAGAGTCTGGAAAACTTGGATCTCAATTATACCTCTAGCATTTACTAGCTCTGTAGCCATGAGAAAGTTGCTTAATCCTCTGAACCTCAGTTCCCTCATCTGTAAAATGGGGATAAAAGTGCCTAGCACCTACTTCACAGGGTGATTATGAAGCTCAAATGAGAATGTGTATAATATTCTTTACAAATCCTAAAGATACATATGTATATATGTGTGTGTAAATTAGTTATTAGAACTGTTAGTTTTCAGAGCAGCCAGGATTCCATAAGAACTTAGCTTGGATGGTAGATTTGGGTTGTTTTTTATCTCAGTCTCCTCCCAGACCATTTCTTCATCTAGGTTCTTGGCAAATAAAAGAGACTATATGGAGTAAGGTGTTTTCTGTTGAGATAATAATATTTATATGGTGCTTTAAGGTTTTCAAAGTACTTTACAGATATTATCTCATTTTATCCTCTAAACAACCTTGGGAGATAAATGCTATTATTATCCCTATTTTACAGATGAGGAAACTGAGTCAGAGAAAGGTTAAGTGAGTTGTTCAGATTCACACAGTTCCTAAATGTCTGAAGTCACATTTGAACTCAGGTCTTCCTGACTCTAGGTCCAGCACTTTATACAGGGCACCACATAGCTGGAAAAGAGAATCACACCCCACTTCAGTTCTGACATCTCAAACCTGGGACAGTTTGAGCTGGGCATGCAGAATGTGATGCTTGGGAGGAAGACTCTGAAGAAAGAGTCCTTGGTGAAATAAAAGGGAGGGTGATCCTGTGGTTTTTAATTCTACTGGGGGCAGAATGTGGAGAAGGGATTATAACTGTCTTTTGATGGGTTGATCCTTAGGGAAGGCAGCAAAATGGGAACTTCATGGGCTGAGTATTATTTCCTGATGACTTCAGACTCTTAGTGGATTGTGGATATACCCTGTGACCCACTCACTTTTACCCATTTTAGGACAAGAATATGAGGAAGAACAAATATATGAAGAAATATATGAAGATTATCAGATAGTCTATTATACAGTCACTCCATATTATGGTGAGCATGGGGACCTCAAAATACAGAGGGACACAATCTGGGCTAGAGCTTTGACTGCCTTCAGTGCAGTGGCCAGGCTAAAGAGGAGTTAGGCAGTAGACAAATAAGATATGTAATATTATTTCTTTTGGGGGAGAACCAAGACCATAAACCTAACCCACTCTACTTCCCATTCTTATTTCCAAACTCTGAAACAGGATCCAACTTAGTTCAGTTTCTTAATAGTCTCCTTAGCCTGTGATGATTAACCTTTGGGGAGCTATGACATCATTCTCCCTTTCTTAAAGATATATGTAATATCAATTTCACATCAATGTATATACACATATTACACAGACACACATAGATATGCAGTAGCTATATATGTGTTTAACTGTCTATATACATGTGTCTTTTTTTCCCTTTCCAGTTTATATGGAGTAGAAAACTTGTGAAAATTCAATTATCTGTCAGTACATTATACAGTTATACCTCAAGTTGAAAGGGCAGGGGGAAAGTAGTTAGGGCTGATCTGAGGAGAGGTTAGTTAAGAACATTAGAAGTGAATTTATAAATTAAAATATGAGTGCAATTGTTTTTAGGAGGATATTACTGTGTATCTCCATGTTTTTGCTTATCTGCATGCTTTTAAATTAAAGTGAAAGCATACAGTGCCCTCTTACATTGTCTGTGGGACGTGAGCAAGAACTCATCCCAGCTCTTCTGTCGCTGATTCCTGGGCCCCATGTTATACTCCTCCTCTGTTCATTAGATTATGAGCTCTTTGAAGTCAGGGGCTCTTGTCTTCTTTCTGTGAATTCCTAGCCCTTTGACAGTGCTTGCTCCATAGTAAGCACTAAGAAATTAATTGACCATCTTTTTTCTTTCTCAGATGACTTAGGAGTCAACTTTACCCTTGACTATTCCCAATTTGAGGCAGAGGATAGAATGGTGAGTGACCCCCTGACCTAGGGAAGCTCTATGAAGGGGTTTGGATGAAATGTAGCTTTAAAAAAAACCCAAAACATAACTAGTTATTGTGTTAAAATTAAACTAGCTGGTAGGCCTGAAATGAATCAGGATAAAGAGAAACTGGGCAGTCAGCCAAAAAGGAATAGGGAACCTATGGGGAATTATGGAAGAGGAAGCCAGAATTCAATTAGTTTGCTACAAATACTATAAGAAAGGGTTAGTCTCTTATTCAGAGGATCTAGGGAACTCAGAGTATGTGTTAATGGTAGAGGATAGGCAATTTTGTATTTCACTGAGGAGTTAGAGGAAGAGTGGTTTTGAACTTAAGTCTTGGGGGATACTAAAAAGAATCTTTGGGGAGGTTGGATGAGTGGGTTAGGGGAGTGAGTGGAGGAGCTAACCCTGTTTTGCAATCATACTAATGACAGACCATTGAGAAAGAAACTATAACCGAAGCAGGAGAAAGGAAAGTTAATCCTGAGAAAGAACTTCCAGACAATGGCATACAGAAGACAACAGAAAAAGTGAGTAAGGATAGGGATTCAGGCCTCATAGAAGTATTTACCTCTCCTGGATAAATTACAGGCTTTCTGGGGATAGGGCATGAAGATAAAGGGGGGCTTATGGTGGGTCAGTCTTGGAATACTGAAGGAGCCAAGTCCTCTTATCAAATGAGATATATGTAAAGCACTTAGCACACTTTCTGGCACATAATATGTACTTAGCAAACACTAGTCCCTTTCCCTTCTCTGTTCTACAAAGCACTTAGAACTTGCTGAATGAGTGGGAGGACTTACTTCAATTCCATTTCAATTTAATTAGTATTTAAGGAGTTGTAGTTTGTGCTGAACACTGTTGTGGGGATGTAATAGATATAGACATAATAGATTAGGCTACATGTTTTTTTCCATTTTAGAAATTTACAATCTTACTGGGGAGACAAAAGTTGCACACATATAACAACAGAGAATAAGAGAATGCATATAATTAGATGCCTACTTAACATAATCAAATTTCAAGATGCATGATAAAGACAATAAGTGTCATGGGTAGAAGGAGAGAGGGATCCTAATAGGCTAGAAGTTTTAGTGAAGAGAGTGCGACTATAAAAATAGGAAGGATTTTAATAAATGGAGAGTAGTGGAAAGGATATTCTAAGGGTAAAAACAGCAAGGATGAAGAGGTGAAGATGAGTGTGGGATATTAGGGGGTCAGGGAGCAGAATATATGTGTTGGAATGTAGTGGGACATAACATAGGGTAGGGAAAATGGAGCTGAATCATTTAAGGCCTTAACCACCAGGCTGAGGACCATTGTAGCTAGAGCTGGAAAAGACTTTAAATATCATCAGTTTGGATTAGACCAGTTGTTCTATTGAGGGTACTGTCATGTAGATTCAGTTCCACATCTGTAAAATGAGCTGGAGAAGGAAATGGCAAACCACCCCAGTATCTCTACCAAGAAACCCACAAAATGGCATCAAGAAGTGTCAGCTGAGATGACTGAACAACAAACAACAACAAACATTGTAAATTTAAGACACTCAAAACTAAACTCATTTCCCCCAGATTCTTCCCCCTTCCAAACTTCCCTACTACTTTCTAGGGTACCACCATCTTGCCAGTCTCCAATACTTGATACCTAGCTCTTACCTTCTGTTCTTCACTCTCTCTCATCCCCCATGTATACTCTGTTGCCAAGGCCTGTCGATTTTACCTTCATAACCTTCTTTGCACATATCCCTTTCTGTCCTTCAACACTGTCACCCTGAAGTATAGGCCCTCATCTCCTCATGCCTGGACAACTGCAATAGCTTGCTGGTTGACCTGACTACTGTAAGTCTCTTTTCATTCCAGTCCTTCTTCCACTCAGATGTCAAAGTAATTTTCCCAAAGTAAGGGTCTGACCATGTCACCTCTATACTCAATAAACTCCAGTGACTTCCCATCATCTCTAGGATTAACCATGAAATCCTTGGTTAGGCATCCAAAGTTCTTCTTAATCTAACCCCTCCTCACACTTCTCCTACCTTTCCAGTCTTCTTGCATCTTACACCCCTCCATACACTTTTCAGTACAGTGACACTGGTCTCCTTGCTACTCCTAAAACAAGTGGTGCCATTTCCAGACTCCATGTCTTTCACTGGCTGTCCTTCAGGCATGGAACTCTCTTTCTCCTCATCTCTGCCTCCTTGTTTCCTTCAGTCCTAGCTAAAATCCTACCTTTTATCAAAAGCTCTTCCCAGTCTCTCTTAATCTAGTCCCTTCTCTCTGCTGATCATTTCCTATTTGTCCTGTATACAGTTTCACTGTACGTAGCTGTTTGCATGTTTTTTCCTTCGCCCTTCAAAGGCAGGAACATTTTTGCCTTTCTTTGCATACCATGTGCTTAGCAAGTGCCTTGAGAATAGTAGGTGCTTAATAAATGTTTATTGACTGACTGAATTGATAAAATGTGGATTAAGGTGGTAGCAGTGGGAATGGATAATGGATAAATTCAAGGGAGGGTTCAAAGGAAAAAATGACAGGACTTGAAGATCTATCTTATGTAGGGATGGAATGAGGTAGAGGGAGATTTGAAGATTGCTTGTACATTTTGACCCGGGGTGATTAGGAGAATCACCAAAATCAGTGCTGACACCTTTGAACTGATAAAATTGGGGGGTGTTGGGGTGGGACTAGTTTAGAAAGGGGAATGATGAGTTTGATTTTGGACAAGATGCATAAACACTTATGAGAGCAGAATATTTAAGTGGAAATATCCTAAGAACAATGTCATAGTATAGATATAGCCCTGGAAGTCGTAAGCATGAGGTAATTGTTAAAGGCATGAAGTGAGTTTGCCAATAAAAAGTTTCTATTTGTATAGTATTTCACACATATGATGTCATTTGAGCATCTCTACAACCTTATAAGGTAAGTGACATAATGCTTATGATTTCCATTTTAGGGATAAGGAAACATCCTTTGGATGTTTAGAGAGATTTAGAGAGGCTAAGGAATGGCTGACCTCTCATGTAGAGATTAAGCAGTGGAGCCAGGGGTTAAATTCAGATCTTCTATGTCCCAGGCCAGTACTCTGTCCACCACATCAAAGGAGAGATTATATACAAAGAAGAACTGGGGCCAAGAAGGAAAAGAAGATGGCCCCAAAGACAGAGAAAGATCTACCACAAAGGTAGGAGAACTAAGATAATGATGCATCCCAGAAGAAAAGAGAGGCTAGAATTTTAAGCAGAGAGATGTTCAGTAGTGTCACATGCTACAAAAAGACTGAGATTAAGAACAGAGAAAAGGCTATTGGATTTGATTGGAAGGAAGTCAATGGAGACGGAGATAGTGGTGGATGCCAGATTGTGGGCTCCTGACAAAGAAGTAGTTGTGAAGTAATATAGGTAGTATACATAAACTGCTCTTTTGAGAAACAAAGTGGTGAAAGGAGAGAGAAAAGAGGAAGGACAGTGTCTGGAAGGGACAACAGGCTCAAGCAAGAAGGAATCTGTGTGTATTTGAAAGGTGAAGGTGAGGAATTAGTCGAGAGTAAAGGGAGGTATAGAAGTGAGGTTTCTGAGGAGTTGGGGTGCAGTGCTAAGTCTGCTATGCAGAGAGACTCATTTTAGAGGGGATAAGTGATACCTCTTGCTCTGACCCGAAGAAAGGAGAGGGTGAGAATAGAGAATGAGACATGTTGAAATGAAGCTTTTGTACCAGGGGTGGTGAGCCTCCCAGACTCTTCATCTCCCAGTAGCCAGGTGGAGTGTGGAGGAATTATATATCTGTGTTTTAGGATCCTTCAGCTAAGGATGTTGCTGTGTCCGCTCTGCAGCATCACCTCCTACTCCTCCTTCTGCCCTGGATTCTGCTGAGGTGGATATTGCTGCATTAGAAGGTGAGAGGTCAAAATAATTATGCTCAACCACATGCTTGGGGGAGAACAGGGTAGGTTAAAATGTTGTTTCCAATGTTCTCAGCAAGCATCACTAGGGAGGGGATGGGAGTATATGTGGGAGGAGTGGACACCTGGGGAAAAGGGGTAAATGGGAGGAGCAGGCTAACACAACAAGAGAGACTATGTTTAGAAAACAGGAAAAATTTCTTGTATCAGGAGATAGTGGGTCAGTCTTGGGAAAGTGTCATGAAATGAAACTTAAAATGGCTGCTCAGATGACTTTAGGACTTCCTAGTTCCAATGCAGGAAACTGGACAAAATCATTATCCTCTTGAGTGCCCTTTGCGAGCTTGGAAAGTTAGAGCCAATATCCAGCTAGTTTTGGCCCAGACATGACAGGTGCACATAGGCATGAGGTTCCTAATGAGTTGGAGAGTTAAAGGGCAAAGTTCAGTAGCAAAAGAGATTCCTTATTGGTTAAAGCAGGGTTGAGGAAGGTAGAAAAAGAAAGAAGAGAGAAAACATATTACAGAAGAAGAAATTGCAACTAGGGAGCTGGAAGTGAAATTCTGATGGGAGTTAAGCTGAAGTAAGGAATTCCTGGTAATAAGGAAATCATGGAAATGAAAGTTGAGGAGTACAAAACATCTTCTCTTCGAACTGGCTCTTGCAGAAGAAATCTACTGAGGATAAGGGAAAGGAAAGCTGCATGTCAGATGTGTATTTTGGGTCGAGGAAAGGGTGCCTGGGCCCTTAATCCTGTTCCAAGGGACCAGGGTTCAAATTTCCCCTTTGATCCTTATTACCTGTGAAACACCCAGTAAGGCACTTAAAACTCTCTAGATCTAAGTTTTCTCACCTGTAAAATGAGGGGTTGGACTAGATGAACTCTAAGAACTTCCAGCTCCAGATCTTTTCCTTCTTTCCTTTACAGGAGAGAGAAGGCTGCCATGACTTCTTTGAAAAAGGAGTCTGGACAGTGGTGGTGCAGAAACTGGAAGAAGAAATAAAGAATAACTGAACCACAAACATTATCTGATTGTTCTTCCATGTGATCTTTCCTTGGGAAATCACCATATTGCTTCTTGGGCCATTGGGGTGGGTACTGGAAAGGGTAGGAAAGTGAGCTCTGTTTTTTTTTTTTTTTTGCATCTCTTTTACTTTGGAATTGGAAATGATGTGTATTGTCTGTCTGTTACAATCTCCGTTCTTTTCCAGATTTTGAAGTTTATATATATATGGAGAGAGAAAGAGAGAGAGAGAGAGAGAGAGATCCAGCGCCCTAATTAGGGCAGGCCACTAAACACTAAAGCAGTAACTGAAATTGAGAGGGACACTGAGAGCACTTTTAATCTAGCAGTTTAGAAACCACTGAGGTTAGCATTTATTTAGCAAACTTTTGAGCTACTGGGTGATAGCTTCTTTCCCATCAATAGCACCCAGGTGAGTTCTCCCCAACCCCATTTCCTATGCTACTCACTATCCTGAAATGAATTGAGGGGACACACTTCTTTCAACTTGCTTGCCTGCACAATGATGTGTTATTGACTCTGGATAGAGAATTTCACATTCTCCTCCTTTTGCTTCCAATTTGTTTACTAAGTCAGGAGTGGGTGACAGGGTGCTTGGGATCTATATTTGTAAACTCAAATTGTAACATCAGTCTGTAAAACCAGTTTGTAAAATCATACCCCCCCCCCAGCTTCAGAGCATTAACTCTGTCCAGCAACAACTCATGAATTGTTTATCTCAGCTTGGAACAGTGACAAGCTATACCTGTGAATCTTTCACAAAAGTATCTATAAAGATTCCAGCTTAGGCAACTATTATCTCCCCCTTGCATAGTGTCCCGCTGCCCCCATGAATCCTTCAGTACCCTATCTCTAGGGTGACTCCTTGGCTGCCTCCATGAATCCTTCAGGACCCTATCTCTGGGTTAACTCCTTAGCCAATTATCCACATACTGGGTTTCCGTTAGCCTTGGTTCCCAGACATCAATCTTGTCAAACATGACACTGATGGGTGGCAGACTGGGCACTTCTCAGTCAGCCCTTGACCAATAGCTGACTTAGTGATGTTTCAAGCCTAAAACCACACCTCCAGGTAGCCCCCCCTTGGGCTTTTTCCTAGTGAATTATGGGCAATACGCCTTCAAAGTTACATTAAAAGTGCATGTCCCTTTAAACACTGGCCCCACCTTAAATCCCACCCTTAATCACCTAGTTAGCATAATTGGCACAGGTTCTACTATGGATTATTGTATAAAAACCTTAATTCTACCCCTTTAAGGTTGCAGGTCCCCTAAAGGACTCTTGCCCGCTGTAAAGCATGCAATAAACTTTTACAACCCTGACTTCATGTCTGCTTGGGCCTACTGAATTCTTTCCAGACTGAATCGTAGGTTTTCTGGTTTTAAGATAAAGATCAGAGTTCCTGCTGAACCTATTGTGAGCCATCCCTCATCAGTGGGGAACCTGTGGTCTCCAGACCACATGTTTCTTTCACCTGAGGTTATAAGGTTCATGTGTCTGGGCTGGGGAGATGGAAATGGCTTTAAAACGCAAACCAATCCCCTTTTCCCATATGGCCCCTGCAAAGTGTTTGGTTATGTTTTTTTAAACATTGAGAAGTGGATTGTCAACATGACAAAAGACCCTGCCCCACTCTCCTGGCCTTGCAGAATTTTCTGTTTCTTTTTAACTTCTTTATGTCCGCTACGGAGAACCGTGCTTCCCCCTTGTGGCTGCTTCAGAAACTGTCACCCCATTCTACTTCCAACTCAGGACCCACCTTTGAGAATACAAGGTTCATATGATTTGAGCCGAAAGGGACCTTAGAAACCATCTAGTTCAGCTTGTTGATTTTACTGATGGACAATGAGGCCAAGAGGTTAAGTGACTTGCGCAGGGTCACACATCTATTGCGTGTCAGAAGTAGGATAGGAACCCAACTTCTTCTGACTTCAAGTGCAGCACCCAATGCACCGCTGTCGCGGAATGTGGAGATGCTGATACTAAGTATCCTCTTAGCTTCTCAGCTGCTGGTAGTCCCGCACGTTCAAACAGCCTCTCTAAACGCACATCCCAAAGTCATGCAACATCCTCAGGACTCAGAGCAGGGAAAGGACGACCGCTGCCCCCTCCCCCACCAGGGGAAAGCCTCCAGATTTGGAGGTGGCGAGGGAAATTCGGGATCTAGCCCAGGTAATGGGCAGACGAGGAAGACCAGGAGCATGAGGCCTTCTGGAGCTCTGACAAGGGGTCCGAGGTGGGGCAGGCAGAGCACCAGGGTGTGTAACGTGTACTCTCTCTCGGGTTACGTAAGGAAGGCGCTAGAGCTGCCTCCCTGTCCGGGGCTTGCGAGAGAACGCGGTGTTCCCAGCGCTAGTCCCCGCCCTGCTCTGCCCGAGGAGCACCGAGACCCGAGACACCCAGCTGGGCGGGGGGGGGGGGGGGGGGGGGGGGGGGGGGGGGGGGGGAGGGGCGGA
>NW_027185798.1:32504348-32511259 GCF_028583685.1 Petaurus breviceps papuanus | reverse complement strand
GGGTGGGGGTGTGGGGGTTTAGGGGGGCGGGGGGGGTCACGAGTCGCCGGCGTGAGAGTGTGGCCGAGTGTGTGGGACTATATACGCCCAGCACACTCGGCCGGTCCCACACGTTGCAAACACTGGGCCGTCTCGGCTCCACGTGCACATCCGCAGAGCACACTGCGGGGGGTGGGGGGAATGGAACGGGGGAACCACGCGGGGGAAACAATTCCGTGGGCGGGGCCTGGAACTCCAGGAGCCTCACCTCGGCTACGGAATCCCCCTCCCCCGCCCACCCGCGTCTTCCTTGGCTCTCCAAATCGCTCTGTCCGTCCCCAGCCGTGAGCACGCTCTTTCTCGGCAGGCTCCACACACTCGAGACTCTCGGGTCTGGGGCCCTTCCCCTCCCCACCTAGCTCCAACTCCTCCTTGCCCTCCTTTTCGTTGTTTCCTACTTCCCCTCCCCTTTCGGCCACCGGGTCCTCTTTCTAAGCCGCATGTAGGGGCGGAGCACGGTATTAGTCTCTCCAGGCCAATTGGCGCCGGGCCGTTCCTCCATTGGCCGAGCCCCTGCGAGCTTAGCCAATAAACAAGGCATGTCGTCATGGGCCGGAGAACACGGGTCACGTGTTCCCGGCTCTCCAGCCAATAGGAAGATAGCAATCCAGTGCGCAGGGGAAGGCACGTGCGGAGCTGCACGTGTCGGGATGGGGGTAGGGGCGGGACCTGGCTAAGGAGAGGCGGAGGAGCGAAGAGTAGACCAGGTGCTCTCGGGAGTCTCGGACGGAGCTGGAGGGTTGGTGAGTGCGGCGCGGTCCCTAAGGCGGGCTGCTTTGGGGTGGTCTCGGAGAGAAAGCGGGGAAGCGGATAATGACGCTGGGTGGGGATGCGTTATGAGGCTGAGGCGGACTGGAAGAGGTCAGTGGGAAGGATCCCGCTTTTGGAAGAGATTTACGGCGGACGGGGGCTAGCCTTGTTCCTCCTTGCGCTTTGGAAGGGGCGCCGCGGGGTGTGAGTGGAAGGGATCACAGTTGCTTACTCTGCCCTGCACCTGGCCCCCACCTGGAGAGGCTGGCACAGGCTTGACCGAGAGTTAGAGACCAGTAGGAGTGACAGCCCCAGTCGATGTGGGATGGCAGCCTGTGGGAGGACAGAACGTGGCGGCGGAGCTGATCAGAAATCTTCCTTTTGACTTGGGAAGGAGAGGATGGAAAAGCCCCCATCGTTCTGGAGGCGGCTTCTTTGAGTCACTCCCAGCCCCATCTAGCAGAGATGACAGGGTGACTTTTCGGTTGCCTCAAGGATAATTCTGAGTTTGTGGGGGGTGGGGGATAGTGTCCTAATTCTACTTCTTCCACCCTGTTTCACTCCATCAATTCCCCAGACCTGAGATGCAAACACTTGCTTTGTTCTTAAGTTGCAGGTTCAGATGTACTACGGCTTCTGTTCTTAATTCAACACCAACGTCCGTCGCCGGCTTTCCTGGAAGCATGGAGTCTCCATCTAGTATTTCCTTCTACTCCTCTTCCTCCCTCTCTTCTTCCTCTTCCCCCTCCGGAGTGGACAGTGCCCTCAGCGACTTTGGCTTTCCCTCAGATAGTGAGGGGGACTGCAGGGGGTTTCAGGGGCCCAGGTCAGAGGCTGGTTGGCAGAGGGGAAGCCAACGGCTGGGCCCTCTTCGATGTTGCCGCCGTTCCTTGAGTTCCAGTGGTCATCAGGCTCCACCTTGTCTAGAAGGACCTGGCTTGGCCTCTCCCATCGCTGGTTCAGGAATGAAAAGATCAAGAGAGAGTGAGGAGGAGACCTTTCCAAACATCCAGAACCCTGGTACAGAAGGAGATCGGCTCTTTGCTCAAAAGGTAAAAAAAAGGAAGTAGAATTAGGAAGACTGGAGGCCTATTATTTTGTGTATGTTCTAACTGGGTTATGTTACTGACCATCTTAGATCATAGTCCCTAGATTTGAAAGCAGAATTTGTGTTGTGGTAGGGTAACTTTGGGTCTGTTCACAGTCTTTGATCTTTTTCTCCATAGTGTAAAGAACTACAAGGATTCATTCGCCCCCTCACAGACCTGTTGAATGGGCTGAAGATGGGCCGCTATGAAAGAGGTGGTTATCTATTTTTGTCCATCTGTTCCGATGTGTAGCTCATTCAGGCTGTATCCCTATCTTTGCCAGAATGGAATTAGGCTAGTGTGGCTTCTTCCTTTTTGTCCTTGGAATAATTAGAATACCTGAAAGTAACCCTATCCCATCCCAGCCTTAAGTACTTTAGCTTTACCATGCTAAAGGCCCTAGTCCTCTAGAGGTTTTGTTATGGAATAGAAGTGTGCCCATTTCCTCCCTTCCTTATTTTCACCCAACAAGCCACAAATTTATTCCCTTCCTCTCTCTTCTCTGACCTAGAGTTTTTCAACCTTTGGTATCTCTTTCCCTTTCATTTACATTTAGGATTAAGCAGTTTTCAACAGAGTGTGGCAATGGACAGGATTCAGCGTATTGTAGGTGTCCTACAGAAGCCTGAGATGGGGTAAGTTGCCCTGCTTTTTATTTCTCTGACCCAAATAGAAGTGTGATGTCTCCCTATTCTTGTTTTCTTTTTCCTTCTAATCTCTTAACTGCTCTCCTTTATTTTTTTTTCTTTTTGTCTTTTCAGTGAGAGATATTTAGGGACTTTGCTACAAGTAGAGGGTATGTTGAAGACCTGGTTCCCTCACATAGCTTCCCAGAGGTCTCCCTCTAAGGATGGGAAGCACAAGTTTCTATCCAAGGTGAGAACTTAAAAGCTATAGGATAGTATGGCAGGACTGTAAGTAGAGTGGGACCCTGTCTTCTTTTTTGTCCCTGAACCCTTCCTTGTTGATATGAGCATCTCCAGGAAGAGAGCTGCTTCTTTGTCTCCCTACCCCTAGTTTATGCATTGACTTATATTTACCACTGAAAAATTTTCTGTTATCTAATCTTCTCCTCCCCACTACAACTGCTGATCTTGTCTCTTGAGTAGATAGTAGATAGAACAGGTGTTTTCCCTAGTCAGATGTCTCAGGAAAAAGATAGGTTACTCTTTTTTCCTCCTCTAATCTTATATTGCTTAAGAACAGATTAAGGGTTGTGTTGTTTTTATTAAAATAAGTGGATTTATCACAGAATTCCTTTACATAGTATGATTTCATAGTACATTTTAAAATAAGATTTAGATTGCAAAAATTTGGTTTATCACACTGTGTGACCTTGGACAAGTCATCTTAACTTCTTTGGGTCTCACTTTCCTCATCTGTAAAATGAGGGGCTTGGTCTAAGTGACCTCTGAAGTTCCTTCCATATCTAAATCTTTGATTGGGGGTGGAGGTGGAGTCATGGAAGCTATGTTACCCTTTAGAGGGTTGGAGACCTAGCTTCAGGGTCTCCTGTTGCCTCTTTCCATCTCTAGACAAAAATCAGCTTAGTGACACACTACTTTCTCTTCAATCCTTCTGATTCCCAGCGTATGGCCAGCAGCCAGACCTACCCAGCCAGTCTCTCAGCTGATATCCCCAGAAAGGAGATAAACCAGATTCAACTAAGACATCAGGATCAAGGAAAAGAGAAGTTGCATTCTCAAGAACAAGAGTTGCCCCAGCTCCTCCCAAAATGGCCAGCCATGAACTTGACATGGATCCACACATCCCCCATTTGCAACCCACCTCTCAGTTCCCTTGGTTCAGCTGCCTTCAGCCATGGTCTTTTGGGTCCTGGAGCCAGCTTTGGGGTTATCCTCTTCCTTCAGCATGGAGCACAATCTTTTGCATATTCAGCACCCACCACTCCTGTCCCTGATGCTACAGTGTCTCCTGTTGTCTGTGATGGTCCTAAGAATCTCCCTGAAGAAGGACCTCGTTGCTACAGTTTGCCAGTTTCTCTAGCATCCACCCCACTGACCTCAGAATGGAGCAATACCCCATCCTCACCCTGTTTACCCACTGTGGCCAGAGAGAAGACAACTAAAATGGATGAGAAAGAAGTCCTCCATTTCTGCTGATGTCCCATTCTTCCCATCCCCACAATAGGACTATCCTCTCTGCTCTGGTTTCTATTTTATGTGTGTTTTTTAATTTTATTTTTTGAAGTGTGTATATTTGTGCTGAGGGGATAGAAACCCTCTCTGATTAAAGTAATTTTACACCTGAATTATGTGTTCACTTGAGGAGACAGAACACCTTTGTACCATTCTTTGCCACCCTGTGCAAAGGTTCCTTACTGCATGTGCTCATATACACACAGAAGCAGAAGTAGTTTAGGTTGAGGTGTTTCTCCCTGTTTTACCACTCCTTTCAGAGGCATCTTCTTGGGACAGCTCTTGGTTAAATTGTGTGTTTCACAGTTTGGTTTGTTTCTACCTTATTCCAGTACTGCTATCCTCATTTTTGTTATCTTCCCCTGACCCAGATCAACAGCAGCTTGTATTGTGGGCTGGTCAATAACAGCACTGTTGATGTTTTGGAGAGAGAGAGTGTGTGTGCGCGTGCGTGTGCCCGTGCGCGTGTGCGCAAGTGTTGGGAAGGTGAGTCTCATGAATTGCTGCCAAGGTAGGATGAACTTAGAATGCCTACAGTTGGCTGCCAGTTTCTAAAGAGGGACGAACGATCTTCAATTGTCCGGGCTGGGGTTTCCTCTGGAATGAGCTTTAAGTGCTAGATGTGGTGAAAGAGAAAGGCTTCATATTTTGTTTAGTTGTGTCCCACTCTTCGTGACCCTGTGGACCCTAGCATGCCAGTGCTGCCATGGGTTTTCTCTGCAAAGATAATGGAGTGATTTACCATTTCCTTCTCCAGTGGATTAAGGCAAACAGAGGTTAAGTGACTTTCCCAGGGTGACACAGCTAAAGAATGTCTGAGGCCCAATTTTAACTCAGGTTTTCCTGACTCCAGGTTCAGCACTCTCTCCATTGAGCCACCTAGGTTATGCTTCCCTCCAACTTAGAAGCAGAAGTGTAGTTATGAACAACTATACGTCTACTTTTCTCACCCTGAGTTCTTGTATTAGGTTTGATCTCCTGTTGAAGGCTGCCCTTTGTGAACATTCCTCATGGTAGCACTTCAAAGTCTAGTGTAAGGAAAACAAACACACAAATCTTTTGTTTCCCCTTGCCCTTCTTGTCTGCCCTCTTGTGTTTTGTAGATGACTTTGACAACTATTTGAAAATCAAGAGCAGGATAAGTATGCCTCATTCTCTCTGAGAATGGTGATTTTTTTCCCATTCCCCTTTACCTTGGGGTGCCTTGGTCCATCCTGTTATTTTCTCATTGCCTTTCCTGGATTTCCAGTTTTTCTCTCATTTTCTCCTCCCTTACTGCCTGTGCAAAGGGGCTCTGGTATTACCTTTCTTGAAAGGCAAGAAGAATCTTATTCTTTACTGTCCCTCCACCCTTTAAGGCAGGCAGTGTCCTCATGGAATCTTGAGTTGGAAAGGACCTCAGAGGTCCTTTAATCAAACTTGCCCATTCAATAACTTAAATATTTTTCCTTTATCTCTACTATTCCATTTCTATTGACTACTTTTAATTTAATTTTAATTTTTGAGCACAACTTGGCATCTATAAGGTGGCAATAGTTTGGCTCTCAGCTCTCTGCTCATTCTTGTTTTGTTTCATGATTCTACTACCTTCTCCTCTCTAAAAGGCTACCTTCAACTCTCACCTCTACCTAGATGAATCTCAGATCTTTATCTGACCTTTTTTCTAAATGCCAATCCCTGATTCTGACTGCTGAATATCTACATTTGGATATCTTCCCTTCCCCTGAAACTCAAAGTACAAAATTTTAGAACTGGAAGAGACTTTTAAGTTCATCTAATTGGCATTTAATAGATGAAGGAACTGAAGTCCAAAGAAATTATTTGTCCAGGTAACGTGGTGAAATTGGAACCATAATCTGTCTCGACTTCCAGTTCAGCCTTTTCTACTGTACTGACTAGCTATCATTCATAGCCCCCATATGGTACTTGACACTATCTTTTATTGTTTACCTTTTCTATGTATATAAGACAAGGTCTGTCATATATCTTTGTGTCTTGAGTAGCTAGCATAATACCTTGAAGAGTAAATGCCCAATAAGTGTTCATTATGTTGATGCCCTAGCCTGGAAAATTTGTTTGGGATTTCTGTGTTTGGGGCCTGGCTTTCTTTGGAGAGTCAAAATTTGCATATGTTCTTTCTGGCATGTTTGTCTAGGGTTAGTACTTTCCTAGGCATACTCATTATTCCAGCTTTACTTACCTGAATTGTGACTTTGCTCCAGGCTCTGGTAACTTTGGGAATTTGTAGGGCTTTCTTTGGTCCTGATCTGTGTTAGCTGGGCTTATGAGTGCTGTGTATATGGACCGCTGGGTATCCTGCTGCACAGGCCTGGAGTGGTCTGATTTCTGTAGGCTTCTGTTCCTGAGTCCTAGTTTGGGGGTCTAAGTAACACAACAGCAGGCTAGGAATCCTGGCTAAGCCCCTGGCCTGGGCTCCCATTTTTGTCCCCATTACATAGCCTTAAGTTCTAGGATTCCTTAGCTTGCTCCTTCCTGGTCCCTGAGATGGAAGGCTTCTGTGAGGTGAGCTCCTAGGCAAAGCCTTTCTGTACTGACCTTTGCTCTATATACGTAAGATCTGGTTGTTTGTATGGGCTTGAGCTGGCAAAAATGAACTTAACTGTAGTTTCTCTTTGGATTTTTAGAAAAATCATTACTCTGCCCTCATACTATTTTTTAAAAATTCTTGGTGGAATAGTAGGGGAACTTAGTAATTTTGCTTCTGCGATTTGCCATCCTGAGAGACCCCAGCTATGTTTGTCTACATCTGTGCAAAATAGATCTCTGCCCAGTAGGTGCATTGTGTTTATGCTTGGGGGAGGTAATAGTCCTTGTAATTAAGTGGTTGATTTAGGGAGAGAATCTTTTCTTTTTT
>NW_027185798.1:32367826-32504248 GCF_028583685.1 Petaurus breviceps papuanus | reverse complement strand
GTGTAACCTTGAGCAAGTTACTTAACCCCATTGCTTTAAAAAAAAAAAAAAGATTGTCCAAGAACTAAAAGTCAGATGGAGGGGAAAAAGAAAGCAACTGTCAGAACTAATTATTTGGTTCAAAATATCCCTGTTTTGGGAAAAATGCCGAAGACAGGCTCATCGTGGGCATATTACACTGCAGTCTTTGGAAAAGGACAGGTTTCTTTGTACTTGCAACTCTGGCACACAAATTAGGCGCCTAATAAGCACTCGACAAAAGTTGGGGGCAGGGCTCGTGGGAGATCGGAGGCCTGGCATGCAGCAGCGCTCGTCTTGATCTCTCAGACGCCTAAGGCTAAGGAGGATGGCAGAGGAGGTCCCCTATCCTTCCCTGATCCTGTCACCTCCCCTGGAAGAATTAAAGAAATGGGGAGAGACAGCAGGGAGGGCAGGTAGCCTTCCTGAAGACGCGAGCCAGGACCGTGCAGGGTCCCTTTCGCGCTCGGCTTGCCAGGGCCTTGGAGACCTGGGTACCAGAAGGTTGCCATGGTTTCGCCAGGCGCGAGCACGCGTGCGCAGCTCCGCCCCGCTCCCGGCCTCTCGCGCGCTCGAGCCGATTCTTTTCTTCCGTCCCACGTTGTAGGGGGAATTCCAATTTCCGCTTCCGGTCGCGACGCGGGCTAGAGGTTGGTCAGTCCCCTGGGAAGCGGGTTGAACTGCTGTGTTCCTGGGTGGGAAAAGATAGGGAGGACGAAGGGGGCCCCGAGAAACCCTCCCTCTCCCCTTACAGAAGCAGACCAGGTCCGGGGCGGAGGCGGGTTACTGGAGCTAAAAGCAGTGGCCGCTACCGAAAGTGCGTCTCGGAGGCGGCGGGGGGGGGGGGGGGGGAGGGGATTCCGTCACCATGGAAACCCATCACTTCTCCTTTCCCCAGTCCCCCCATTACTAAGCTCGGCCGATTTCTCCGTCTTGCTAGAGACCTCATGTCCCAAGCGTTTCCCAGCATGTGTGGACCCTCACGTGCCCCATCCCAGCCCTCGGGCACCCATTTTTAGGACGTTTTTCGGTCCTCATTTGTAAGCATATCCTGTGATTATGCCTCCAATTCCCCCAAAGGCCTGATAAACGCTGACTGGATTTTATTTCCATTTCTGCAGCTGGCAGTCGTCTCTCCACCGCCCCCGCCCCACACACCCACCCTTCAGCTGCTTTAGTTGAAAACTCCTTTCTTTACAAGGACAACTTTGTCCCAAGATCATGGCAAATCACCTGAAGTTCATTGCCAGGACTGTGATGGTGCAGGAAGGGAATGTGGACGGTGCATACAGGACCCTGAACAGGTAACCGCAGGGAGATCACTAGCTGCCTTCCAGGTCATCGGAAAAGTGTGTAGTGTGTAGGCAGTAGGGTTCTTTTCTTTGTCTCTAACAGGTTTCTGGATAATTTGTAAACCTGTAGTACCCTTGGTCCTAAAATGGGTGAGGGAAGAAGTTTGTCTAGAGTTCAACTCAACTGTGAATCATGTTTATTGGTTATAAGTGCAGCCCAGCTATATGTGATATAAGTCAAACATGCTGTTCCTGTCCTCCTGGATCTTACTGTAACTGGAGAATTAAGACATAACGGCATAAAACAGTTTGAGAATATGAATGACATGTCCTGTCTTAGTGGATATTCTGCCTGACTTGGAGTCAGTAAGACCCCTTTCCAATCTGTCCTCTGATGCTTCCTTGCTATGTTACCGTGGGCAAGTAGCTTAACCTCTCTCAGACTCAAGCATACAAATCTTATCCCTTAGACATAAGTGATCTGCTCTAGTGCAAGGAGTACCTATTGGCAAGATGGTATATGCACTTCAACAATTAAAACAACATATATACTTTGTAATTCTTAAACACTACATAAAGGAATATTATTAAGCACCTAGATGCTTAGGCATACAAAAACAAAATTAGACCTGAAGAAAGGTAACTTTCTGCTGGGGAGGACATAGCATGTAAACAAATAAGAAAATAAAAGTAATTTGAAAGTAGAGATCGTGAATATCTGGGGAGAATCAGGAGAGGCCTCTTGTAGAAGATCCCATCTGAACTGCTTTGAAGAAAGGGATTCTGAGAAGAGATGAGGGGAGGGAATGTCTTCATCCACTGCGCCACCTAGCTGCCCCAATACTAGTTTCTAAGTATATGATATCCCTTATGTTAAGGGAGTGATTAACAAAAGGTGAAGTTGGTCATGAAGAGGGTTTTTTGGTTCTGTTCTTTAAAGATGATAAATCTTGATGTAGGTCTGGAAGTAAGTGAGAATGGTGTATTAGATAAGATTTGACTTCAATTCAGGCAAGACCTGGATTCAAATACTACCCAGACACTTCGTAGTTGTGTGACCAAAGACAAGTCACTTCATTTAAGAGCTTCAGTTTCCTAATATATAAAATGAAGACAAAGTGAGGAAAGCAATTTGCAGACCTTAAAGTGGTATAAAAATATTAATTGTCATTAATAAAGGACATGGGCAGACATTTGAGGTTGGAGTAAAGAGACAACAGATCCATGTACAGAGGTCGGAATAAAATGGGAGGTGGTAAAGTTAGATTAATAAGTGAAGCTTTGTTAGTATTGAGAAATAAAATTGGATAAGTATGGGAGCAGTTGATGGAAAGTCTTAAATGAGAGATATAATGATTATAATTGCTTATGTTTATATGGTGTTTTATGACTAAGGTATTTTGGAAAACTTCTGCTATATGGATCATAAAATCTTAAATTTTGGAGCTGGAATAGACTTTAATTAATTAAATTAATTTAATTAAGTTATCTAAGTGACATTATATCTATTTTATATGAAGCAACTGAACCTTAGATTAAGTGATGCCCAAGACCAGGGATAGGGAACCTGCAGCCTCAAGGCCACATGTGGCCCTCTAGGTCCTCAAGTGTGGCTCTTTGAATCCAAACTTTGAGGGTTCCTCATATCTGCCCAAAACCATGAAGCTGGTGACTGAGGAGGAGCAGAGAGTGGAGTAGAAGCCAGGTCTCTTGCCTTCTAGTGAAATGCTTTTCATAATTCTGATTAAAACTACTTTCTTGTCTCAAATAAAAAAGCATTCAGTAGTAATTACATAATTATAGAATATTAGAGCTAGAAAAAAAAGTATTAAAGATCATCTCATTCAGCTTCCTTTTACAGATGAAGAAAAATGAGGAAAACAGAGGACTAAAGTGATTTGCCCATAGCTAGTAAGTGGCAGAGCTAGAGCTTGAATTCAGATCTTCTGGCTCTCAGGTCCTTAAAACCATACTATACTTATTCCCCAGATCTCTAGTTAAGAATCTTTATATGATAGTATTTAAATATTAGAGCGTTTCTTGGACTCTCCCTCTCAGCAACGGAGACTTGTAGTTGGAAGAGCGTTTTTGGCTTTCCTCCTTGCCCCCAATGAGGGATGGTGGTGAGAGGGAGAGGAATATAGGGATAGGGTTGTTGTGTCCTCCTCTTCCTCCCCAGAAAGAGGGTCAATAACTTTTTTTTTTAATTCAAAAAAGAGAAAAGCAGGACCAGAAGGAATCACAGTTTTGAAAGTTACATGTTGAATTTTTATTTTTAAAGAAAAACAAGCTATACGTCACAGATTTTTAATTTCATGTACAATTCTCTTTTTCTACTATGCATATGGAAATACTCATTTGGTGTTAAGTTCAAAATTGAAAAAAAAAATAGGAAGTTAGAGCTGGAGAAGCAGGTAGTGCCAGGTTGGAGGGTCGCAATAAGAGAAATGTGACATTGGAAAGAAAAACGAGGGTGGCATTGACAAAAATGCTATCAGAGGCTGTGAAAAGAGGAAAAGATTAATTTATGTTTTCATGAGTCAATTGAGGATTCTGGTTAAATCTTTGAACACACTTTACAAATTTATTTCTATCCCCTGCCATGTTTCTAGTGACATTTTTGTTGAAGGGAGGCTTATTTATAGCAAATGGTTGGTCAGATGCCCTGCTGCCTCACTCCCTTTTGCTCCTACCTGGGGCTTATCTAAAAGGTGGGATTCACTGATTTATTTAACTTGGGAGAAATGAAGTTTTTCTTTTCCTCTGAGCTTTGAAAAATGAACTCATCAAGGTTAAGGGTTTGGGAGAAATGGCATTAGAGTTACATGGAACTGTTAGTAAACATGTATTAAGTGCCTACTGTGTGCCAGGCACTGGGCTAAGCACTGAGGAGACAGAAAAGAGTTCAGAGAAAGTCCTTGACCTCAAGGAGCTTACAATCTAATGGGGGAGACAGCTAGTAAACAAATATATACAAACAAGGTATATGCAGAATAAATAGGAAATAATTAGACTAAGGGAGCCACTGGAATTAAGAATGATGAGGAAAGCCCTTCCGTAAAGATGAGGTTTTAGTTGGGACTTAAGAAGGCAGTGAAGTCAGTAGTCAGAACTGAGGAGGGAGAGCATTCCAGGCATGAGGGGCAACCAGAGAAAATGTATCAGTGGAGGGGTGGGGTGACTTGTGTCACTGGATTGAAGAGCATGTATTTGTGAGAAAGGTTTAAGAAGACTTGAAAAGTAGGAGCGGGACTGGCTAGGTTTTGAGTGACAAATAGAGGATTTGATATTTTATCCTGGAGGTAATAGGAAACCACAAGAGTTTACTGAGTAGGAGAGTGATGTAGAACTGTGCTTTAGGAAAATCATTGGGAGCTGAATAGATGTTAGATTGGAATGGGGAGAAGCTTGAGGCAGGCTGACTCCCCAGTAGATTGCTGCAGTAGTACAAGTGGAAAGTGATTTGAGGGCCTGCACTAGAGAGGAGGCAGGGTTAGAGGAGAGAAGGGGGCATTGCAAAGGTGAAATTGACAGGTGAGAGATGTTGCAAAAGTGAAATCACCTGGCCTTGGCAACAGCCAAGGAAATGGAGAATGCCTTCTACTTGTGAGCCTGAGGGAATGGGAAGTTGGTCTTGCCCTCTACAGTAACAGGGAAATAAGAAGTGTGGGAGGATTTAAGAGGAAGGATAACGAGTATAGTTTTGGACATGGTGACACCTACTGGACATCATCCAGGACATCTCGTTTGAGATGTCTGAAAGGCAGTTAGAGATGTAAGGTTGGAGGTCAGCAGAGAGGTTGTGCTTTATAAGCTCTTAGATACACTGAATTATAAGAGTGACTTCATCTCATCACTTAACTGAATTCAATGACCCTGTAGCATTGACACTGCTTACTACCCTCTCCTGGGTTTTCATGATGGCTGTTCTCTCTTGAGTTTTGTTCTGCTCCTTCTTAATCAGCTTTGCCGAATGAATAACATCCATATCCTACTCCATAACTTTTGTTGTCTCCCACTCCCTACAGCTAGGTGGTGCATTGGATAGAGTGCCAGCCCTGGAATCTGGAGGACCTGAGTTCAAATGTGGCCTCAGACACTTACAAGCTGTGTGACTCTGGGCAAATCACTATTTGCCTCAGTTTCCTCATCTGTCAAATGAACTGGAGAAGGAAATGGCAACCTACTCCAGTATCTTTGCCAAGAAAACCCCAGATGGGATCATGGAGAGTCAGATACAACTGAAAAACAACAAAAACCAAATTCCCTATTGCTTCCAGGAGAGGTAGATTCCAGGTTCTTTTGTGGACTTTCTTTTCTATACTTTTCTCTGTAACTTTCTCATCTCCTATGAGTTCAGTTATCATTCCTACACAGATGACTCCAGATCAATATAACTAGCTATGGCCTCTTTCTTGAGCTCCAGTCCTGCCTCACCAACTGCTTTTTGGTCATTTGACCTAAGAGTCACATAGGCATCTCAAATTCAACATGTTTAAAACAGAACTCATCCTTCTCAAACCCACCCAGTTCCAAATTTCCTTATTTCTGTTGAGGGTACTGCCATATTTCTGTTCACCTAAGTTTGAAAGCTATCATCTTGATTCCTGCCTCACTTAATCACTAAGCCTTGATGCCACCTCCCCAACACTTCTTGGCCCTGTCCCCTTCTCTGTATTCTTAGAGCCCACCACTCGTGTTCTGGACCTCACCTCTTCCTTCTATATTTGCAGTAACCTTCCAATTGACCTCCCTGTCTCAGAGATTCACTCCACTTCAGTCTGTCATTCACACACACAGAGACCAAAGTAATATTCCTAAAGCACAGGTGTGACATGGTCACTCCCTTTAATTAGCTCTAGTGGCTTCTTATTGCCTCTAGATAAAATACAGATTCTTTTCTTTGGCATTTTAAGCCCATCACAACCTAACTCTTGCCTACCTTTCCAGGCTTATTATGTGTTATTCCCCTTTACAAAATCTTTAGTCCGGCTAGTTCTGCCACCTAACGATGAAATAATAGGGAAGAGCCAAGAACTATTAACCCACCTCCTCATTAGAATGTCCACCAATCAGGATTGCCTTACATTTGCTGTGTTTGAGTGTGTATGCACGCCCCTGCACCAACACCCACCCACCTGACCATATTATGCCAGGCCTTTCTGTCCTCCACCATCTCCTAAACTCTTAAGTTCATGTTCATTGTTTCCATGACACTATCCATTTCTTTCTGTCATCCCCTTCTCCTTTTGCCTTCAATCTTTCCCAACAAAAGGGTTTTTTTCTAATGAGTCCCCATCTTCTCATTATGTGGCCCAATTATTTAAACTTCAGCTTCAGTATTGACTTTCTAGTGAACAGCCTGAATTAATTTCTTTAAGTACTGAATGGTTTGATTTTCCTTTTGTGAGCGCAAGCAAGGTGAGATTTTTGTTGTTTTTCTTTTGGAGTTTAGTTTCCCAGGCTCATGCTAAATTGTAAACATCTGAAGGATCAGTCTTCTTTGAACCCTGGTAATTCACAGCTGTGCTGAGCCACTTGGGCTCTGGTGCCTTCTGGCTTTGAGCCTATTAGTCAAAAGTGTATATATTCTGAGGTGAGATATTGCCTTGGGGGCTTGCTTAGGGGAGGGCCGCTTTGCCTGAACAAGTGTTAGTAGCAGAGAGGAGACCTCTCATAGATTAAAAGTGAACCTGTGCTAGCAGCCCTATTGGCAGGATCTGTGCAGATTAAAGGAAAGTATGGGGTTTAGTGACTCTGGGATAGTTGTCTGTTATTTCCCAGTTATTGTATTATTTTACTGTGTCCAGAGCCCAGACTGGAGTGATCCCTCCCCATGTAAGGAGGACAAGCTGCCCCAGAATTGGGGTGCTGCAGATCGGAGACAGAAGTTACGAGCAGGGGCCTCTGGAGTCTGGATTCAGGCAGAAGCAGGGAGAGTTTGGAGTTGAGCAACCGCTTCCTCAGTGAGGACAGACATGGAGCAGGAGCAGAGAGCTGCCTGCCTTGGGACATGGAGCAGGAGCTAGGAGTGGTCAGCCCACAGACCTGCAGGAGGAAGAGCTACAGGGCTCAGGACTTGGCCCCAGGCCAAGATGGAGGCTTTGCAGCAAGGCAGAAGCAGTGAATGTGCTTTTCTGCCAGGTCCCCCTGGGATGGTTTGGGACCCATGGAGGGAGTTGTCCATGACGGGAGAAGGGAAGTGCTGGGGACCCACCCTGTTGGCTTTGTTGCCCAGCCACCCCTCAGGACTTGGAACGGGGGGGGGGGGGCTGGTGCAGTGTTAAGACTTGGACTCTTGGGTTCATTAGAGCATGTGTGCACCTGAGCGTACCAGGAGGGAGCCTGCAATGGCAGCATGGGGAGGACACATCCGTAAGAGGACTTTACTTGGAGACACTGTTTGGATTGAGGGGATTGTAAACTACTGTGACCTAGGGGTGGAGTATGTCATATTCTCTGCTACCCCTGGGGATGTGCTGTGTTAAGGCGGGACCCTGGTCTGGGATCCCCTGATTGTATAAACAAGGGTTTGGGGACAATATTTTATATACTGAATGATATGTTTTGTTTAAGGCCATGTGGCCACCCTGGTAATGAGTTATGTTATAGATTGTGAATGCTTTAGTTTCTTGGCTCAGTGGTTAGTTCTGAATAAATAGAGTGCTCATTATACCTTGTGATTAGATCCTTAAAATTATTCACAGAAGCAGCCCTCAAGTGTGCTGTGTTGATTAGAGTTACACCTTGCTGTCCAAGGGATTCTCAAAAGTCTTCTCCAGTACCACAATTCAAAAGTGTCAGTTTTGCAGCGCTCAGCTTTCCTTCTAGTCCAACTCTCATAGCCATACATTGTTACTGGAAAAACCATAGATTTGATGATTCGGACCTTTGTCAGCAAGGTGATATCTTTGCTTTTTAATATGCTGTGCAGATTTGCCATAGCTTTCCTTCCAAGGAGCAAGCATCTTTTAATTTCATGGCTGCAGTTGCCATCTGAAGTGATTTTTGAGCTCAAGAATATAAAATCTGACACTGCTTCCATTTCTTCTCCCTCTATTTGTCAGGAATCGAGTTGCTAAGATCTTAATTTATTGATGCTAATCTTCAAGCCAGCACCTCTTACACTCTCATCAAGAGGCTTCTTAATTACTTTTCACTTCCTGCCATCCTTCACATCCTACCATATGTAGCATCATCTACACATCTAAGATTATTGATGTTTCTTTCTCTGCCAGCAACCTTAATTCTACCTTTTGACTTATCCAGCCTGGCATTTTGCATGATATACTCTATGAAGTTAAATAAGGTAATAATATACAACCATGTCTTACTCCTTTTCTCATCTTAAACCACTCAGTTGTTTCATGTTCAGTTCTAATTGTTGGTTCTTGGCCCACATGCAGGTTCCTCAGGAGACAAGTAAGCTGATCTGGTATTCCCTCAGGATTTTGTTGTGATCCACACACTCATTGAAAAAAAAAATTTTTTTTAAAAAGGAGGGAATTGATGTAATATTTTTAGGGCAAAATTGACTGTTTAGAGGCTTGTGATAAAGAAGAGGAATGATGACTCCATGGCTGAGAGCCAAGTTTATTATCAGCCTGGATGCAAGTTTTGAGCATTCATTCCTTCTTTGCATTCTCATTCTTTGGCTTCCAGTACCCTGCCCTATCCTAGTTCTTCTACGTACTTGACAACTTCCTTTTCAGTCTCTTTTGCGGGCTCATCATCCACCACTTGTTCCCTTTTAAGCATGGGTGTCTCTTGAGGCTCTGTTCTGGATTCTTTTTCATTCGAAATCTTTTCCTTGGTGATCTTCCTATCTTCTGTGGTTTCATTTATCATCTGTGCAGATGGATTCCAGATTTGTATATCCAAAACTAATCTTTCTTCTGAACTCTAAGCTTATGACTTTAAGCCTTTTAAACCTAATCCAGCTTGATGGTCCACTAGCATCTGAAACTCAAGATTTCCTAAATGGAATTTTTCCCTTTAGCTCTTTCTGTCTTCAAATTTTTCTGTTTCTGTAGCTAGTATTACCATCCTTCCATGTACCAGCTTTGTAGTAAGTGCTTAATATATATTTGTTGATTAATTGAGTCTTTCCTCTTGCTTTCCTTCATCTCCCTCTCCTATTCAGTTAGTTGCTAAATCTTATAGATTTTACCTGTTTATACCTGTCCCCTTCTTCCACTCAGCTACAAACATAATTTAGGCCCTGTTACCTCTTTCTTGGATTGTTGTAACAGTGTCCTGATTGATCTCCTTGCTTTGAACTTTATCCTGAATACCTATTCAGCTAATTTTCCTAAGGCAGAGGGCTGATTCTGTCACTTTTCTGTTGAAAAGTCTTTATTGACTCCCTATTGCTGCTAAAACCAAATATAAACAGACTGGCATTTAAAGCCCTACACAATCTGCCTCCAAGCTTACCTTTCCAACTTTTCCTCATATTTCTTTGCTTCACACACTTTAAAGTTTCAGCCAGATGGACTTTTAGATGTTTCCACAATTCAATATCCATCTCCTGCCTGTATACATTTGTTTAGGCCATCATCCCTACCTGAAACTAACCTTTCCTTCCTTCCTTCCTTCCTTCCTCCCTCCCTCCCTCCCTCCCTCCCTCCCTCCCTTCCTTCCTCCCTTCCTCCCTCCCTCCCTCTCTTTCTCTCCCTCTCCCCCTTTCTCTCTCCCTCTCCCTCCCTTTCCTTCCTTTCCTCTCCCTCACCCTCTCCTCATATCTTCCCCTTAGAACCCTTATCTTCCAAAGTTTATTAACTTATGGACCATCTCTTCTATCAAGGCTTCCCTGATTATTCCTCCAATTGTTAAAGTTTTCTCCATTCTCAGAACTTGTATATATTTGTCAAATACACATTGTATTTTCCTGGTAAATTGGAAGCTTCCTGGATACAAGTATTTTGTTTTTGTATTTGTGTCCTAAGGGCCTTGGACTTGGTAGATACTTATTAAATGTTGATTGACTAAACCCCATTCCAGAAGAACTCCAAATAGTTTTTGGTAAAACAATTTTGTTATAACTAAGATATTGTTAAGACTTTCCTGTTTGTATAACTTGGAGTGGGAGTTACTTTCGTTATGGGGAGTGATTTACTAGACAAAAGACCGGAGAAAACAGTTTGTTGTACAGGCTTATTTGCTGTGTAGAACTGTTATAATCAGATTAACTAGAAGTTGGCACTAAGTTAGCTTGTCCTCCTCATAATCCCCTCAGCAAAAAGTATTGTGTCCTTCAAAAAAAATTTTAAGGGCACTTTGTTTGAATCTTTGCTGTATCCATTACATTCTATCTTGTATCAGTCATGCTTAGGCATGTGGCAAAGTGCATAGAGCACTCGGCCTGGAGTCAGGAATACTCATCTTCTTGAGGTCAAATTCAGCCTCAGACACTTAGCAGCAGTGTGACCCTGGGTAAGTCACTTAACTGTGTTTGCCTCAATTCTTTATCTGTAAAATGAGCTAGAAATGGCACATTACCCCAGGGTCTTTGCCAAGGAAACTTAAGCGTGGTCGGGAAGAGTCTGATACGACTAAAGCATGATTGGAGAATGACTGAACAAGAACAACAATCCACTGTTCTTGGTAAATTTTTTTCCGACTGAATCTGCCTTGTCCTCAGGTGACCCTGACCTCTCGTGGCCTAAAGTTGGAGAAGTTAGAGGCTAACACTGGTGTTTTTCCATATAATCAGTAATCAGTTTACCTTGCAAAGGAACTTCCTGTTCTGTCCACTTCTGTCACTTGAGAGGAGGCATGTTCCTTGTGAAAAATTATTCATCTCCAACCCATTGTAGTGCTATTTCTATCTCTTTACTGACAGATATGTAAAAAGCATGGAGCCAAGATGGTTTGGAGGGCTCACACATTTCTTGTATTCTTAATTGTTGTCTAAGGGCCCCTCTTAAGTGAAGTATGATTATAAAGTGTTATTTAATGATGGACAGGGCAGTCCTCTTCTATTTTTTTTTCTAACCACCTTCCTGCTTCTCTCTGATCTAATTTCCATTTAATGAACATTTTTCTTTTTTTAAATTATTTTTTATGTATTTCATTAAATATTTCACAACCATTTATTAAAATTGTGTTCCAAATTCTCTCCTGCCTTTTCCATTTGAAAAGGGAAGCAATTTGATTTTGATTTTTTTACATATGAGGTCATGCAAAACAAATTTCCATATTAGCCATAACATTTGTTTTTCTGACACCTCTGCCAGCTATGGTGTTTTAAATTCAGCTTAAAATATTCACTCTGGGAGGGATGGGGAAGAAAGAGTGAGGGGTTGGCAGTGGATAGAATAACATTTGGACAATTCCTGCCACTCGGCCTAGCCTCCTATTTCTCTATCCTGGCACCTCCTACTTTATTCTAAATCTCAGGAGGCAGCAGAGAGGCCAGAGGAGCCCAAGGATATCCAGAACCCTTCAGTCTCTATAGGTGAGACAGTAACCAAATACAAAGTACTCATTTTGGAGGCAGGGAAGACTTGGGCTTGATTTTTTTTTTTTTAACTCTGACAATGATTAGTTATGTTACCATGGACAAAGCCCTCAATCTGTTTCCTTATCTGTCCAGTGGAATTACAGATACCCATGGCATTGAAGTGGTATATCACTGTCAGTTTTACTGACTACTGACAAAACAGAAGTTAGAGCAAATGGCATTTGGTGCTTTACCCCAGTTTATCTTTTATTTAGTCTCTTGTTTTAAGGGATGTCTTAGAATTGTGTTGGTCAAGACAGCTAATTTTGAGAGGATATGCCATGAGCATCAAGAAAAATTTAGGTATGGTAAGCCTTGAGTAGCTTTATTGTTTGCTCCCAGTGTTGTAGTTACTTTCCTTAGATAATCTCGAAAGCTTAGGCTAAAAGTCTGGGAGCCGTTGTCTTTAGGGCATCAAGGAGAGTGCTAAAGGAATGATTTGTTCTGGTTTTGGGGTTTTGTTTTTTTATTTTGATGGAGAAGCTATTGCAGGGATCTTGTTCTATTTTTAAGGTGGCACTCTTTAGGCACTCTTTTCGAATCTTCTTCCCCCAGCTCTATCTTGAATTGCCAAAGAGGGCTCTTAACGCCAATTTCAACCCTTTCAAGAAAAAGTGAATTATTACCTTGAAAGACCTATTAACGATTCTTTGATAAGAAAGGCGTATGTGAGCGGTTAGAATTATGGCATGTTGGGATCTCAGCATCTTTGTACATTTTAGGGGATTCCTTCTACTTTTCATATTCCTTATATGCTTGTCTTCTGAAGTACCTTTTTAGTCCTGCATCAGATTTGAAAACACCCTTTAACTTCATGTCTAATTAACAATCCATGGCCAGTTTCTTTCTTCCTTAGGTCTTTCTTATAGTTGGCACTTTAAAAATTGGTTACTTGCTCTGTGTTCTAATTACATAGGTAATTGGTGTTAGCTCAGTAACCAAAATGGTTGAGAAGGGTGAGGGACTGAGAGAAGGGCCAGGGCTAAATTCCTAGCACTTTTGGAGCACTCTGGTAACTAGACAAAGGAAATGTGTTTTTAGGGATTGTCACAAAACCTGTATGTATTATGTAACCATAGGCCCTTATTGGTCAGCTAAGCTGAAGGGGAGGAGTATGTGTGCCTGTGAGGAGTTTTTTGGAGGGGAGGGATGAGGTAGTCCAAGTTGAGTGTCCTGGCTGAGTAGCTAGCCATTAAGCAAATAAAAGGAGGGAGAACTGGGAATGTGCCCATTTGGTCCCCTTTTCCATTGGTGGCCCATTGAGTATCTTGTGCACATATTTGGCTTGATATGAGCTGGCTGTGCTGACATGTGAGCTTGTTCTCTTTCTCACTCAGGCAGCTCAGCACCTTTTACATAATCTGTTGAATTCATTAAAACTGGTGACTGGTTCTTTCAGGCGTTGGTTGCCAAGTATCTGCAGTACAAGTTCCTATCTGTTTACAGAAAAGCTCATGAGGCTAGTTCTTCAATACCTTCAGCATTTCTGGAGGCAGGCATGTCAGTAGGAGTATGGGGTATTTGCCTCCTAACCAATAATCTATATTTATCCAGAAACTTTTTTCATTATCAACCATCAGAAATAATTCAAGTGTTAGATGCTTATTGTAGAAGCTTCTTTAGAGGTCTACCTCTACTTCTATTTCTTTTCCTCAGTACTTTTTAAATATGACTACCAGGTTAATCTTTTTCCATTCTGTATTCTGATCATATTTCTATCCTTCAATAGACCTGTGATCGTTTTAATGGGTATTCCCTCTGATGAGGTGGATCATATAACCCACCCATGGTGTTTCATTATGTGAGATTCTTGTCTTTGCCCTCCAGTAAACCTTCTGTGGGGAAGCCATCCAATATGATGGGGATCATTTTCTAGTTCTACTGACATTGTGTTGCTGCTGAAATGTGTCTGCTCTCCATCGGCTATTCCATGTGACTAGCCTGATGTTTTCTTTTTTAAAAAAGATTGGGTTTCCCCATCTTGCCTGGGCAACTCATAAGTCAGGTGCCACTACTGATTGGCACAGGCATTTTGGACTCTTCTATTTCCTACCTGGTAACCCTTGTTCCCTCATCCCAGGGGCTCACTATTTTAATGCCAAATTTAGTGCAGAAACCCAAATGACATACTCCCATGCAGACAGAACTCCCAAGGTGAAGAGATCTCCCCAGCCTCAGCTTCTTTGTTAGCTAGGATCATGGGCATGTGCCACCATGCCAAGCCCCCTTTCTTTTAAGGGCCACCTTTCTCTGACATCTGTAATGTCTCTCTATTGGTAATGTGTTGCTACTTGCTCATACCTTCCATGCCTTTTCTTTGCTCTCTGGATGACCCTTATCATTATTTGGAGACTGCTATACTCCATGATCAAGAGAAATATGCCATTACCAGAAGATCAGTGGGGTTAAAAAGATGGGCCTTTGTTTCAGAAAAAAGCTTGAGGTCCATGAAAGTACTGTACAATTTCCTAATGGCAATCCAGTCTACTTGCCTATACTTTTTCTGTGCTTGGTAGAGTTCAGTGTCTGTCCAAGAGAATATGAACTGATGGACTGACTGTAGGTTAGTTGTCCATCCAGCTAAATAACATGGTCTAGAGTCTAGACATTCACCATCAACTGGGTTTTTTCAATATGGATAGTTATACCACACATTTTTGAGTGATTATGAAACTCATTTAGGAGGCTCTTCAGTATTCTCCAGTTGATGCAGTCACCACAATGTCATCAGCAAACAGCATCTAGAAGATTCATCCTTATATAATTCCTTTTCCATTTGGATCCTGTATTAGCCATCCTGCATGATATTGGCAGACACTCTTGGCAAGCATACAGCTTCCTGTTTGTGCCCTTTTTTGATATAAAAATTAGAGGGTCATAAAGCAAAGTATCTGTTGTTTTATCTTTAAAGGAGTTTTATATGATTTCAGCTTGTGCATGGGAGACACACCTTTAAGGCAAGGTTTTTCTCTACCAAATCAAATGCCTTTGTTTTTTAAAAAAAAAAATACAGACTAAGCACAGTAGGATTCTGTAGCCTATGTACCTTTCAGGCAGTTACTCTAAAGGTGTAGTTTGCTGCAGAATATTATGTGTGAAAACGTGTGTGTGTGTGTGTGTGTGTGTGTGAGACAGACAGACAGAGAGAGAGAGACAGAGAGATATCCAGCCTTGTCATTCACAAATCCAGAAATGTTAAGTGCTTTCTTATCATCTGCCAAGAAAAGGTCAGACTCTTGTATGGCAATGAAAACTTTTCTTTTCCTACCCTACCTTATCTTTATACCCTTCCAGTGAAATTGAATTACTCTGTTTCCCAGACTCTACTTTTCCATGTCATCAGGGGTGTACTGGTAAATATTTAATAACTGGCTCTCCCCCAAAAAGCAGACACAACACTGTTTAGTTTAATCTGAATTACTAACATTTCCTCTATCACTTTCTTAAGTCTAAATAAACAATAAATCAAGCCCCGATTTGGAGCATTACTGATGGCCCAGGTGTAAATACTCCCAATGAATATTTAACAATTGGCTCCATTCCCCTCTATGTCTGTGACCTAGAGGAGTGACTCTCTTCTCTTATTCTATTTCTAACCACTTTCTAAAAGCCAGTTCAGTCTTTCTTGTAATGACCTATTTCCCCATAGACTTCACACAGGGCTTTGTTTAACACCTTTAGGTTGCTAAATCTGGAAACAATCTTGGAAATGATCTTGTGCCTTTTTATTATGATGAGGAAAATGAGATCCAGAGAGTTTGTCACTTGCCCAAAGTCACACAGCAGCAAAGTTGGGATCTGAATCCATGGGTCTTGACTCCTAATCTGGTACTGCTTCTACTATACAATTTGCCTCTAGTTAAGTATAATTATGCGTTATAGTTATTTTTGTCTTATCTTTTACTAGATTTTAGGTTCCATGAAAGCAGGCACTTGTATTTCACCCAAGCTTTATATTCCCCAGCCCCCCCAATACCTAACCAATTTGTTTTATCTCTGTGAAGAATTCTTACTTGGATGGGTGCGTTGATGACATCATTGTACTCCATGTACAGCTGATGCTTAATTAATGTAAGTTGAATTGAATCAAAGGCAGTTGGTTCCTGTCAGGGAATTCCATTTGCAGATTTCATCCAGATTGTTGGAAGGACCTATTCAGTTTTTCTTTCTCTCACCCTTGCACCATGTATTCATTCATCCACTAGACTGTTCCTTACAGTCTTATGATCCAGTGAGATAAATCTAAAGCATTTGCAGACCTTAAAGTAATACATAAATCTGTGTGTTGGAGGATAGATTCCTTCAGTTTCTCTCTTACATTCTTCTGTTATTCTCTCTCATATTTCTCTTCCTACCTGTTCACTGATAGGGTCTCTGGAGTCACAGAATTTCAGAGCTGAAGGGGACTTTAGAGATCTGTTACTTCATAATCTCTTCTAATTACTTTACACTCCTGTCTCTATCTGAACTTAAAAAACACTGGTCCCCCAGTGGAGTATTTGAGGACTCTGAATGATGGTAGACCCCATCTCTGAGAAACACAACTCTAGAATCACCCTTACCCCCAAGACACAATTTATGCCATGCTGAGGTATGAATAGTATGATTATCACCATGATGCCAGCATCTTTCTGGGTTCTGATTAATGTGCATATGCCCTAATTAAAGATCCTGCTGTAGAGAGGAGAGCATCATAATACAGTGGAAAAACTCCTAGCTCCAGAGGCTGAACTTGGGTTCGGGTGCTGCCTTTGATGTGTGACTTCTGGCAAGGCATTGAACCTTCCTGAGCCTCCTCACCTTTAAAATGAATGGATTGTATTGGATGGTCTGAGGTTTCTTCCAGCTTTAGATCTGTTGTCCTGGGGTCCCTGGTCCCATTGGAATGGGATTGTGATTCTCAAGACAATCAAAAAAGTGAAGAGATATCTATTAGATAGGACCTTTTTAGAAAGGAGTGTCAGTTTCCTGAGCTAATGGCTCTGAGACTGTTTGAGGTCTGAAAATGAGCAAATGGGAATTTATGGAATCCCTTATAAACTGGGGGGGGTTTTCTCCCTAATCCAGGTTAATTTCTTTCCCACTATCTCAGAAGTTTGAAGTGCCCCACTTTTACACAGCTCTATTCAAAAATGATTCTCCAAATTACAAATTGTATCTTATAATTAAGCAGCAGGAGCCTGAGTGGGGCAGGAGAAACTAGGTAGTGGGTAGAATCCAGGTAAAGTTTCACATATACATTTACCTTTGTAATTTACCTAGTAGAATTTTCATCTGGTTTCTGTGCATTCAAGTAACTACTTTCCAGAGCTTTATGATGTTGACATGGTATCGCATCAATGAATAGGACTTCCCACTGAGGAGAATTGGCTGGGGGTTTGTGTGCTTCAGCTGCTTTGTCCAACCTAATTCCCACCCCATCTTCTCATTGTAAAACCATGTTTTAGGTCCCAAATCCTCAATCCTTATTTAGATACAGTGAAGTGGTAGGGTAAGCTAGGAATTGGGTAGGCAAGCCAACTCAGTTATAGAGAGCAACAGAAGAATGGTGCTTTCACTGCTCCAGAACACCAGCTGAGGAAGGGTTGAGGGAGATATTCATATATGAATAATAGGGCCAGTGCCTTCAGGGGGAAGCTTCCTAGGAATTACAGAAAGTTATTGGCTGGCCTGACTTTTCATAAGAGTCACAATTGTTTCTTTTTTCACCTTGCTCAGTGAGAAGGGAAAGGTGGGAGATAGATCATAGGCTCAAGGAAAGAAGAGATTTTCCCCAGATTACCTTGCTAAGAGCTAGGGGGTACACAGGACAGAAATCACCCCTAATCCTATTTATATCATTGCCTGGTGGTAGGACAGGCTTTGGTAACTATTTCTTTGCAGAGCCCAGGGATAATTTGACCATAGTTCTGAGAGCAGGGACATTATTCTCCCCTTCCTTTGCATTTCTCCACAGGTTGCAGTACTGAGTTTTACACATTGCTGGGGGGTGTTAGGAGGTGTCTAAGGCATCTAACCAATTTGTTTTGTCTCTGTGAAGAATTCTTACTGTGGATGGGCTCATTGATGACATCAAGCGGCGGAGATACTATGAGAAGCCATGTCGCCGACGACAGAGAGAGAGCTATGAGACTTGTCGACGCATCTACAACATGGAAATGGCACGAAAAATTAACTTCTTGATGCGCAAGAATCGGTTGGATCCATGGCAAGGCTGCTGAAGCCAGCAGGGATAAAGAGACCCAGTGTGAAAACTCCCTAGTAGTCAATAGCTATATTTCTATAGGTTTCTTCTAAGAACCTAACAATTGGGGATTTGCTTCCCTCTTTTTCTAGCCCTGGTTTCTCTTGCCATCTTTTCAATCCCGATATATTCAGATATATATGTACATGCATGGATGCATACCAGATATTCACACACACTTAACCCCCTGCCAGTGAATGATATCATTAAATGTTCCTCCTTGCCACCATGTCTCCTTGATGAATGGAAAACACCACAGGACTGTGTCTTTGCCATTCTGAAGAAACTTGGTGGGGGCAGAGACTTCAGAATTGAATGAGTTGAATATAACACTTTTATTCCTTGACCCCTGATAGTTCCCAGTAAGGAAAACTAAGGACTACAGATAAGAAAAGCTCCCTAGTATTGTTTGAAAAATCATCTCTTTTCTTTTAATAATTTCCTAAATCGAAGAAGGGTAAGATTCATGTAATTGTAATAAATTCTACTTCTGAAGTACCCAACCAAACTGTTGTGCTGAAATCTTTCCCCATGGGAACTCCTGGAAAACAATCCATTTTAATTTTCATTCCTGTTTTCTCTATTTTGTTCTGGAATGGGGGGGAGGGGGGAGGACATGGGGCTGGGCAGGGCATCAGCAAAACCAGGCAGGAGACTGAGATGGGATTGTGATAATAGGCATAAAGATGAATGGGGAGCAGCTGAAATATGGAAAAGATGACAAGATAGAGCACACATGGGACAGACGTGACTCGAGGAAACAAAGTGGAGTTTTCCACCCCACCCCCGTGTTCTCTTCCCCCAGCAGGGACTCTTAGGTATGTGATACTGACAGCTTGTGGCATCAGGCCACTGTGGGGAAAGCCAGCTGCCTTGCTTCCTCTCCTGCTGTCTGTTTGCTCTGGCCATGGTCCCCAGTTAGCTGTGTTGCTGATATTAGGCGAGTAGGCGCCAACCCCTGCAGGGGGTGGTGGGGAAGGCCAAGGTGGGCAGCCTACTCTGCTCTTTCACACAGGCTATAGCCTGCTAAAGCCTTCTGTAGCTCCAAGGTTTTCAAAAAGGAAATAAACAGAGTACAGACTGCCAAGCTTCCTTCCTTGACAGTTTGCTGATGTTCAGATATCTCCCTCTGGTGGTAAGGAAGGATGGCTTTGGGTCACTTCTAGCCCTACTTGTTTATCTTCTTTTTTAACCTTTTCCCTAAGGATTCCCATTTATAGTAACATGCTTACTGATTAATTAAGCTGGGGCTATAATAAAATAGGATGTTAACTCATGTGGTCCTTGCCCTCTTGAGCTTCTTGCCCTTCCATTAATGTCAACGTTAAGAGTATTTGAGAGATACTGGAGAAATAAAAGGTATCCTTAGCTCCTAGAAGTTGATTATCTAGCTGAGAAGACTATATACATGTGAAACAATTTGTTTTTTTAAAAAATCACAAATTTTATGTACAGTTAGTCATTCTTAATGTCAGTTTTTTCTGGAAATATATTTTGTGGGTGTTTTCCCTTTGTCTCCTGTGTCAGAACAAGATTTAGCAGTAAGAATAGATAAAAGCAAGAAATTAGCTATACAAAAATTCAGAGAGGACATATTCCACACACATTAAGTATCAACTTTTAGCAGAATAACCTTGTGAAAGGTGAGAAGAAATACAAAGCTGGGCTACCTTCATCCTTGAACTTGCAATATAAGGGGGATGAATAAGATACAAATTCAGATAAATAGGAAACAAAGTATTTCCTAAGTATCAAAGTGCTATCTGAAGGCCACAGCAAAGAAGAAATTCAATGCAGTTGATAGAGAAATTTAGGAGATGGTTAAATTTAGCACCAAGCTTTATAGACATTTAACATGTCTAAAATAGAAGTGATTTCACTTTCCCCTCTTCAAAGTCCATCCTCCCTCAGGAGGCAAAATGAGCTTTTTAAAACATGGATGTGACTGTCAAGAAGCATTTATTGAACATTTTTGTAGGCCTGGAAGGCACTGCAGTGAATGCTGGGAATATAAATACAAGCATAGCGATAGTCCCTGTCTTCAAGGAGCTTACATTCTAATGGAGGAAGACAACATCACAAAGAAGGTGGTGGAAGGGACCCCGCAGTGTCACGGTAGATACAGTTCAGAGAGAAATGAAGACCAATCTGGCCTGGATCCTTTATTTTAAATAGCCATTTTGAAAGAACTGACCCATAGAAGGGGGGCAGAGTGTGCTTCCAGTGTGAGAAAAGCAGGTGGAATGAAGTTTGAGGACAAGGAAGCTGCTGTGGCATGATGAAGAAAGTCCAGGCTGAAGAAGACAAAGGATGGCCTGAGCTCTTTCCATTCACCTAACTGCTGCTAGGATAAAATAGAAGCTTCACAATCTGGTAGGCATGCTATATTCTGGTTCTAATAAATCTTTCAAGACTTATTTCACTTTAGTCCACTTTTGTAATTCTCATTCTAGCCAAACTTAACTGATCGGTGTTCCTGAATCCCACTTGCCATCTCCCACCTCTGTTCTCTTGCCCAGGCACCTTCATCTCCCACCTCCAGGCCTGACTGCATTTCTTCCTCACCTGAACTTTCTAGAATCCTTAGCATCTATTACAGTGCTTTGTACATAGTATACACTTATAAACACTTCTGCATTAAGAAAATTCAAACAAAATAAAAGAGAAATGTGGGAACATTTTATGATCTGATATGGAATGATACAAGGAGAACCAGAAGATGAATATGCACTGAATAACAACATAAGAAAAGATGATACTAAAACGTAGTTGAGTGGTGAGTGACTGAAAGCAATCATGGTCTCAGAGAAGTTAATGAAACAATCTTTCTTCCTTTCTGAAGAGACAGGGCTACCATGACATGGTTCTATACTTTGTCAGGGAGTGAATATATCTGGTACTCTACTCTTTTTAATAAGGACGGGCATTTCTATGACTGTAATATAAAAAGAAAAAGTATCAGGAAAACTCATTTTTAAAAGTGAGTAAAAAAAATGAAAGTAAATGTTGAATGAATGAGTGTTCTTGGCTGCTAAACCTGTATCCTCCAGACTTCCTGTTAAGGGCATCACCAACCTCTAAGTCATCCAGGGATCAACTCTTCCCTCTCCTTGTCCCCAACCCCATGCAACGAGGCCAAGTCTTATTAATTCTTTTTTGCTTTTTTTTTTTTGGAAGTGCAATTGGGGTTAAGTGACTTGCCCAACGTCACACGGCAAGTAAATGTTTAAGTGTCTGAGGCCACATTTGAACTCAGGTCCTCCTGACTCCAGGGCTGGTGCTCTATTCACTTCACCACCTAGCTGCCCCAAGTCTTATTAATTCTTATCACCATATCTCTTGTATCGTCCCCCTTCTCTTCACTCACATAGGTCTACCAACCCTTAGTCCCCCATCTCATCTGTGGTTAATAGCCTCCTGATTGATCTCCATTTCCAATCTTTTCCATCTCTAATCCATGCTCCACACAGCTGCCAAAATAATCGTGTTAAAAGGCACAGCATAACAATAGCATTTATATAGCCTTTTAAGGTTTGTAAAGTGCTATAGGCATAGGTTAACTCATTTGATTCTCAACGCTGTGAGGGAGGTGCTATTATCATTTTACAGGTTAAGAAACTGAGGCTCAGAGAGATTAAATGATTTGACCAGGATCCCACAAGTATCTAAGGCAAATTCAAACACAGGTCTTTCAGACTCCAAGTCCAGCACTCTTAACCACTTTAAATAACCAGCCTTCATTTGCTGAAGATACAACAGGAAAGGATGTCAGGTCATCTAATCCAAAATCCTTCATTTTAGAAACTAAATAAACCCAGAGAAGGTATTTAAGCCTGTAGTCACACAGGTAATTATAGTTGAAGAATCAGAATTTTTTCCCCCAGTTTATTAAATTATTTATTTTTAGTTTGCAACATGCACTTCTAAAATTTTTAAATTTTCTCCCCCTCCCTCCCCCAGATGGCTTGCAATCTGATATAGGCTCTACAAATACATTCCTATTAAACACATTTTCACATTAGTCATGTTGCATAGAAGAATTATAATGAATGAATGGGAAAAACCATGAGAACGAAAAACCAAACAAAAAAGAAAATAAGTCTGCTTCACCCTGCATTCTGACTCCATAGTTCTGATGAGGTATGGGCTCTGGGAACCCCTTCTAGCTCTCCTTGAGTCCTTGAGGTACAGGCTCTGGGAACCCCCCCCCCTTGAACTCTGATTAAATCATCTCATTTGATGAGGTATTTGCATGAAGCAATAAGCTTTACATGGTGGGCCCAAACCTGTTTGGCATTTCTGTTACTAGACTTCCCACCCTTGAGCTTATCAAAATATCAATCCACCCTCTAACTGGCCTAGCTCACCATTGTCTGTAGTCTCCAGGTAGCCCCAGCAACTTCCCACCCTTAATCACTCATTGACCTCATTAACTCCTCCTGAAGACCCTCCCCAAACTCCTCCTCTAGACCACCCCTAGGTTCCTCCCCAGCCTTCTGTATATAAGACCCCATCTTGTCTCCATGTTTGTGAGAGCACAATAGAATGACCTAGCACAGACTTACTGTGTCCAGTACAAACAAACTTTTAACAAACTTTACTTTTATTTGGCTGAGAGAATTCATTCAGCAGGACCCAGCGTGTTGGTATTTTGGGGTCTCCAGAGCAACCCTAACCCTCTTTATGGGTAACCTCTTCATTTTTTTCTCTAGATGTTGTAGCAGCAAGCACCCCAAGCGTCCTCAGGGTTTGCTGCCCATACAGGTTCTTGGATCTGCTTTGATAAAGGAAAGCAACTCAAAATGGGTTAACAAGCTTACTTTAATCAGTCAGACACATATCGTTTACCTTGTTCAGGAGAAAAAGGTCAGCACCCCGAATTTCAAAGTATACAGGCAGAATTATCAAGACAGAAACAGATCAAGTAGACAGATTTCAAACTGTCCAACCATTACATCCATACCCAGTCAACATCTGGGTTTCCACATCTGGGTTTTTCAAAGGGGGGGGGGCCTGGACAACGGCTTCCCAGAATACAGATCAAATCACAGAACGCTTCTCAAAGTGAGCCCCCAAAACAAAGCTACACATCAGGGCTTATATAGCCTTCTCCTGGCTCAGAGAATGTAACAACCTTATTGACTCACTGGCCAATCAAGAAGTATCTACTGAAAAACAAGCCTCCTACCCCAGGCTTTAGGTGCACTTTAGCCTAGGGGCAGGGAAGATCTTCCAAATATGCATTCCCATTACAGATGTGTCTGGCATTTTCCATCATGTGTTCTTTGGAATTGTTTTAGGTCCTTAAATTGCTGAGGGCTAAGTAAGTCTATCAAAATCTCATTCATTGTGGCTGTTACTGTGTACAATGTTCTCATTCTGTTCCCCTCTGTCAGCATCAGTTCATATAAGTCTTTTTAGGTTTCTCTGAAGCCTGCCTGTTCATCATTTCTTATAGCACGATAGTATTTCATTACATTCATCTACCATAGCTTGTTTAGCCATTCCCCAATTGATGGGCATCCCTCAATTTCCAGTTCTTGGACACCACAAAAAGAGCTGCTCTAAGTATTTTTGTACATCTGGGTCCTGAAGAACCAGAATTTGAATCTATATCCTTTGACAAAAAATCCAGTGTGATGATTAAAAAGGTTCAAGAGACATTTCTGGGTAATTTAATCATTTTACTAATAAGACTAGCAGGTTATTAATAAAAGTGTGGTCATTTGGCCATCTCTCTTAGACCAAAGACAAACATGTTGGCAGGCTCACAGTTTATATAGCCTTTAAAGAGTGGGTGTTCAATGAGGGGCTGAACCATTCACTCATTTATACCAGACCACTCCCAGCCTTGGACTATCTAGACCTTCACTTCTTAAACTATGGGGTCCCAACCCACAGTTTAAGAAGTGCTGAAGGGGTCAAGAGTAGAAAAAGTTTAAGAAGCCCTGACCGAAGTGAATAGAGCACCAGCCCTGGAGTCAGGAGGACCTCAGTTCAAATATGACCTCAGACACTTAACACACACACACACACACACACACACACACACACACACACAAACTAGCTGTGTGACCTCGGGCAAGTCACTTAACCCCAATTGCCCTACCTTCTCCCCTCCAAAAACAAAAACAAAAACAAAAAAAAGCCCTAATCTAGATAAAAGGATCTGTCTCCATCCAAGCTCAAGTAGAACACAATGGGCTTCCCCATCTTCCTAGTAGAACTGGATGGTGTCAGACCAAGACTGAGGAGAGTTAATTCAATCTTATTATCAGTAACTCTTTCAAGAGACTTGAACTTTTTAAAATCAGGAATTTGGAAGAAGGGCAAAACTCTAAATCTCCCTGAGATATTGGTGATTAATAGTCATTTCTCTCACCAGCTCTCTCCACTGCATCCTATTTCCTCCTGGATAAAATAGAAATGACCCTACCTGACATTTCAAGTCCTCCCCAATTTGGCTCCAATTTATCTTTGGATCTCATACTACCCTTCACACTCAAGTTCTAGCCAAAATGAAATAACACAGCAGTTGCCCCACTTAGCATTCTATTTCCTACCTTTCTACCCAAAGTATCTATGTGTTTGGACTTCATTCTCCTCACTCCACTTCTGAATCTTTATTTCACTCCGGTGTCACCATGTTCTGAAGTAGAAAAGACACAAGGTTTCAGACTGTCAAGTCTGTCTGACACTCTGTAACCTATAGCAAGTCATCTTGTTTCCATAATTGAAATATGGGTGGGTTGGACTGATGACCTCTAGATGGTTCCTTTCTACGCTAATTTTCCACGTACATGATCTGTTCACTCCACCATCCTCTGTGAAGATTCTTTAAGTTGTATGAGATTTAGATTGCTGATGAATATTTAAGTTTTAGTTAAGCACTAGAACTAATATCTATAGATCAGATTTGGATTTACTTGTATAGGCCTCAGTAGTAGAGTTTGTAAGAGTTTAGGTTCCCTAATTTTTTTTAAATTTGTTTTATTTTATTTTTGGAGGGTAGGTAAATTGGAGTTAAGTGACTTGCCCAAGGTCACCTGGCTAGTAAGTGTTAAGTGTCTGAGGCTGGATTTGAACTCAGGTACTCCTGACTCCAGGGCTGGTGCTCTATTCACTTCACCACCTAGCTCCCCAAGGTTCCTTAATTTTAAGAGCTACAAACTAGTCTTGGCTCATGAGGGAGATAAGGAGGATGGATGGAAGATGATTCAATCTGGTCAGATGTTTTGCCTAATACTGGGTCTCTTAGGTACTGAATGGTATATGGCATGGGACTTCTCAGAGGATGTTGTTCAACTCTGTATTTTTCCTGTTGCTATAGATTCTGGAAACCCCGTCTTGCAAGTCAGTGTGATTAAGCAAAATGTACAGCCTACCCTTTGCCTTTCTTATAGACCAACCACAGTCCTAGTTTACTTTTCATCACTGCACTATTTTTGGTACCCTATATACTGCTACCTTTTCATTTGTATAAAAAGCTGTTCTGATTGTCATAAGTGTCTCTGGCTACTGACAGGCCATTGCCCTACTTTTATTGGCAACTGTTAACCTTGCTAATAAACTGATAATGCTCAGAACCTTGTGCCTCAGTTTCTCTTTATTGCAGATTTTTATCAAGATTGTTGCTAGTACTTCATCTCTTTTTAAATCACTTCAAATTTAATTATCTTTTTATGTGTATCCTGATATAAAATAATCTAAGTCCTCTGAGGGCAGGCACTTTTTGTATTCCTAGCATCATTCAGAATAGGTAAATAACACAGATGGAAATTACTGCTTTACTCTCTAATGGCTAGGACTCTTGTGCCTTTTAAAATAACTGTGGCAATGTTTAAAAAATGTGATAACATCTTACACATCTGTAGAATAACTTTACAAAAATAAAATCAGTAAATGCTGAGTCCTTATATACAGGATACCATACCAGACACTGCCATAGACAAGGGTTGCCACCTGTATTAAAAACTATATTCTCCAACTTAAAAAAAAATCTTTTTTGAAACTAGGTCTCTCTCACTCACACTGGAAGCACAGTGGTCACTCATGGAATCTATCCCACTTCTCATCTTCACAGAAGCTTTGACCTGCCCCATTTCTGACCTAGGCCAAGTCAACTTTCACAGGCAGTTTGTTGGCTCTGGTTTCTAGGGGCTCACTATAGTGATGCTGGATTTGGTTCAGGCACCTGATTGGTTCAGAACATCCTAGTTTAAGAAACTTACCAGGCTCAGCCACCCTAGGAGCAAGAATTATAGATACAGCCTCTGTGGCCCAGCACAAGGCTGGCCAAGTTCTTCTAGAATGCAGATGAGGGGAAGTGTGGGTTATATTCCACCTGGTGCAGTGGTCTTGCAAATCTGACCACAAGTTCACTGTTACAGCATTCTAATACACCAATAAGGGGCTGAGATCTAAAAGGGGCCAGAAAACAATTACTATTATGAACATAGACAAATGAGAAATAAAAATTTTGAAAACAGGAAATGAGGAAGGACATTTTAGGCACTTAAAATATACCTTTGCAGGTCGGCTAGGTGGCACAGTAAGTAAAAGTGCCAGCCCTGGAGTCAGGAGGACTCGAGTTTGGTTCCGAGTTTGGTTCTAGCCTCAGACACTTAACACCCATACAAAAAAAACTAGCTGTGTAACCTTGGGCAAGTTACTTAATCCCAATTGTCCTTCAAAAGGATATATATATATATATATATATATATATATATATATATATATATCTTTGTTCAGACTGGAATTTCCTCCCTCTAACTTTTGAAGTCCAATTCAGATCCCTTCTCTTTCCTGTTACTTACTACTAGGCAAGTTACTTTAACTCTCAGCTTCAGTTTACGCACCTGGAAAACAAGGGGGTTGAATTGGATGACCTCTGAGGTTCATTTTTGTCATAAATCTGATCTCTCAGATGCTAATGATCTTCCTTGAAGTACAATAACTAACATTTATATAGTTTGCTTTTTAAACTTTTTCCATTCTGTCTTCTCCCCATCCAGATTGCCCTCTTCATCATCTCACCTCTCTCTTTTCTTTAGTCTCTCTCCTGGCTACTGCCCTACTGCCTATAAAGATGTTCATGTATCCTCCATCCTCAAAAACCCCTCACTTGATTTACTTTTCCCTGCTATCATCCTATGTCTCTTTTCTTTTTGTGTGACTAAACTCTGAGAAGGCTATCTGTGATTATTGACTCCACTTCCTGTCCTCTCACTCTCTTCTTAGCTCTCTGCAGTCAGGCTTCCAACATCACTATTCAATGTTAAAGTTAGCAATGATCTCTTCATTGCCAAATCTAATGGTCTTTTCTCAATCCTTTCTGTAACCTTTGATAAAAGTTAATCGCCCTCTTTTCCTTGATACTTTCTTTTCTCTAGGTCTTTATGACACTTCTTTCTCCTGGTTCTCCTATAAAATTGCTTTTTCTCAGTCTCCCTGCTGGATCTTCATTCAGAGAATGCCCATTAATCATGGGTATGCCCTAAGGCTCTATTCTGGATTCTCTATATCACTGCAGTTCATGATTTCATCGATTTCCAAAGATCCAACTATCATTTCTACACAGATGACTATTTTTTTAAGCAATGGGGGTTAAGTAACTTGCTCAAGGTTACACGGTCAGGTGTTTCTGGGTGGGTGCTAAGTGTCTAAGCCCGGGATTCGATCTCCAGGTCATCCCAACACTGGAGCCGGTGCTCTTACTCTCTGTGCTACCTGGCCACCCCCACACAGATGACTTTCACATTTAATCCCAACCTCTCTCCTGACTTCTGTTCTTTCATTCTTAGCTACCTATTGGACATCTCAAACCTGATGTCTCATCAACATCTTAAGCTCATATTCAAAACTGAATTCCTTATCTTTTCCTCAATCCACCCTCTTGTCCTAGCTTCCCTACTACTGTCCAGGATGCCACCGTCTTCCCAGTAATCAAGGTTCACAACCTCAGTGTCATCCTCAACTCCAAACTCACTCCCCATAGCCAGTCAATTGCCAAGTCTTGTTGTTCCTTCTCTCTGACACTGCTATTATGCTGGTGCAAGCCTTAATCAACTCACACCTGTACTACTGCAACAGCCTGCTGGTGGATCCCCCTGCCATATGCCTCTCCCCCTCCCCTTTCAATCCATCATCCATTCAGCTGTGAAACTGGCTTTCCTAATGCACAGATCTGACCATGCCTCCAAGACTGCCTTGAGGATCAAATCTAAAAATCCTCTACTTGTCTTATACAAAGCCCTCTATATCCTGGCCCCTTTCTATCTTTCCAGTCTTCTTAACATCTTAACACCACCACCCAGTCAATCAGGTACTCTGCAATCCCAATGACACTATTCTCCCTGCTGTTCCTCCAACAGGATGATCCATCTAATACTCTAAGCATTTACACAGACTCTCCCCTATGCCTGGAATGCTCTTTCTCCTCCCTGCCAACCTTCCTTGAAGTCTCAACTCCTACCTTCTTCAAAAAGCCTTTCCCAAACCTCCTTAATGCCAGTGCCTTCTTCCCTCTATTGCATTATCCCATACACAGCATGTTTGTACGTGGTCTCTGCGCACTGAGTTATGAGCTCCTTGAGAGCAGGGATTGTGTTTTCAGTGTCCGGCACTTAGTCGGAGCTCACTGAGGGTTTTGGAGCGCTGTACCACCGGGTGCGTAAGATGGTGCTGGAGATTGTACTTAAATAGCTTCTTTATCCCATTATCCCAACTCTACAGACGAGGAGGGAACGTTCGACGCTCTCCGTGTGCCTCCTGGGCACCCACCACGCAATACTGCAATACCTCGAACCTACGTTCCATGTCAGTAATCGGCAGCAAGGCTGGTAGCCCGTTTTCATTATTCACACTTTACCAGGTCCTAGCACATGCTCTGCACCACGTCTGCGCTTACTGAACGTCGGCGGAATTGGTCTCGGGACCGAGAGCGCAAAGCCGCCTTTGCACGCGAAGGCCAAACCTCGGGGAAGAAGTTCCAGCCTCCAAGTTTCTCTCTCCCTTTTGCATAAAGCGCTAGCTACCTACACGTGGGAAACTTCTTCCGATTCTACTTCCGTTTCTGAAAGAATGAACTTCCGGTTTTCTGCATGGGGATTATGGTGGGTGGATACTCCTGGCAAAGGGAAGTCCTCTTAGGCTTCGAAAGAACTATGCGCATGCGCCAGGGCGGGTGGGCGGTCAAGCGATCCTCCCGGCGTTGCTTTGCACCCCTTGGGCTCGCCACAGTCACGTGCCAGGGGCGCCGGGAGGGAAGCCGCGTGGCTGAGGCAGCGGTAACGACGGCAAGCCGTAAGGTCGGTTGACTTCCGGTTCCGGTGTAACGTTCGGGCTCCGTCTCAGGGGCTGAAGTTTGTGAGGTGAGTAGCGGGCTCAGGCCCAGTGGAGCTGGCCATGGGGGCTGGGGGTTCAGCTTCCCAGCACTGGCCGCACTCAGAGCAGAGTTGGAGGTGGCGATTCGTTAGGCGCATGGGCCCAACGGAAAGTGGCCAAGGAGAGGTCTCTTGGGGGAGTGGGGTGGCGGGGATTGTAGGGAGGAAAAGGGCGGGGGCGGGAAGAGGAAAAGAAGCTCGGGCTGAGGTGAGCTGCACCGGGACAGTCGGGGGTGGGGGGCATGGGCGGCTGGGAGGGAGTTAGGTCAAGGGGGAAAGAAGATCGTGTTTGGGGAAGCTTTCCGAGAGGATGAACGTAAATAACTCTGGACTGGAAACCTCCACCCTTCGTGTTCGTCGGGGGTCATTCGGCCTTCCTGGAGGAGGTGGGGGTGATCATCTTTGCTCTAACATATTGTCATCTGCCCAGTGACAGTGTCAAGTTGTAATCCCCAAAGCTGATTTGTGTACCACCCACACCCATTGTTTTGTTTTCATATCCTATGAACTAGCATGTGGTGGTGAGGGATTCGTTTACGAGCGCTCGGCGTCATATCTAAACTATCTTCCAGTCCTTTAAACGCTATGGATGTGATGATGGCGATGTTTCCTTTTTTAAATTTTAATTGTATTTACAAAAGAACGCTCTCTATTTAACTTGATCCTCACAACAATCCTCTGAGGATAGGCGAACCAGTTCGTCTTAATCTCTGTTTTAGAAGTGGGATACTCAAAGCCAGAGGAATTAAGTTGCCCATTCCCTACCCTTGACAGCAATAGCAGGCTCCCTCTCAGTACCATATTATTCCCACTCTTGTTTCCTTAATTCGGGTCAAGTAGGAGTTTGGGAAAACAGTCATTTTCAAGCTGTGATTCCTTAAGAAGATTGAGGGTCAGGCTCCTCTGCTATGTAGTGGATAGGTGAATAGAAGTGTTGATGAGTTTTCTTTCAGCAAGACATATGCTAGATACTTAGGTTCAGAATATCCTGTGTGTGGTCTTTCTCCTTAGTTTCATTTCTTCCTCTCTGGCCCCTCTGTTCTGGTTTGTCCCAAATTCAGAATCATAGTTTGGTGGCAGTACAGTGTGTGAACTTGTACAGGCCTCCCCTGTTCTGAAATGAAGATATTAATTAGTCTGTTTCTCAGAGGGAAAAGATGTCTTAGGATATCCTAAAGAAGATTGCTTACTTTTAAATGAAGCTGGACTTACAAATTGAACAGAAACTCTGGTGTCTGTGTTTAGTTTTGAAAAGGCCAAATCAACGAGCAGTTACTTTCTCCCATGGCCTGAGCACTGTACCAGATGGTATAGGGAGAATACATAACAAAGTAGCTTATGTCATTGAATAGCTTCTGATTTAGCTAGACAAGTAAATGTGAATATAAATGACAGCCCTGTTTAGTAGAATGTTCAGTGTCTATTGTTTAGAAGAATCCTCAGTGGCTTCTTTTTGCTCTGCTGAACTCAGATTAGAAGTAAAGGACCATCAGTCAGGGGAGAGGGATGGGTATGCATCCCCAGTTCCATGATTCTTGTCTGCCAAAGTTATGTTCCCTTCAAGTACCCCCATCAGAATGGTTTTTCATGTAAATTTGTATTATGAGAGGGTTCATCATATAGTTGTTTTGGTTTTTTTGCTTTTTTGGAGGGAAGTTGGGGTTAAGTGACTTGCCCAAGGTCACATGGCTGGTAAGTGTTAAGTGTCTGAGGCCGGATTTGAGCTTAGGTCCTCCTGACTCCAGGGCCAGTGCTCTATTCACTGCACCACCTAGCCACCCCCTGTCGTCATATAGTTTTTAAAAGAAATTGAGGTGTGGTGGCTTGAAGATAAATATCTGTAAAGGAATGTTCTTAGAAGTTGTGAACCTTAATATAAAATTGGTGTTTGATCCTACCATAAGTACTTCATGACCAGCCTTGTATTATGATCTACAGAACAGGATTCTGCCAGAGTAAGGTTAGGGGAGGCCAAGCCTGAAGCCAGAAGATGACTTCTGAAAGATTTCTGTTATATTTCCATATTATGTAATCTGTCAGGCTCTGTAGATCTCAGAGTATCAGGAAGGAAGCACCACAATACAGTACTCGACTCCATTCCCCCAGGGTTAGTGTAAGAGATTTTTAGAACCTCTTTTAGATTTTTTTTACAGAGTTTGTTACCTGGGGGAGGAATTTATCCATAACTATAGTAAAGTAACTTGCTCAGGGGTGTACGAGGTAGCCAGGGGAGAAGACATTTCTAATAAAGTAAATATTACCTTGTATTATTTTCAGTCTCATGCTCTTTCCAATCACTTTCTCCTGATTCACTCATAGGTGCTGTGTTGAGTATCCAAGGTCATCTCACTGTCCATTGTCCCTTCTTCCGAAGAATGGCCCTATCCAAGAGGGAGCTGGATGAACTGAAGCCATGGATCGAGAAGACAGTGAAGAGGGTGTTGGGTTTTTCAGAGCCCACAGTAGTCACAGCAGCATTAAATTGTGTAGGAAAGGGCATGGATAAGAAGAAAGCAGCTGGTATGTATTTTTCTGGGTCTCTGGATATGTCTCTCAGCCTGACACTAAGGACTGAAATATTTGAAGCATTCTTATTAGGGTTAAAATGATGTTGGAACTTCGAAGGGAGAAGGCTCTGTTTTCCTTGGGGGGGGTATTAGTCAGTCTTAATAATTTGCTTTTGGATTATCTACTTAGTGTCTTTTGAATCCCAGGCTGGCTTTCTGCATATGTCAAGATTGCCTCAGTCATATGGGCTTATGATGTATTTTATGTACAAAAAAAATATTTATGTAGAGATAACTCTTGCTTTATGTAAATTTACATTACACAAATTCGACTTTTTGTAAAGAATTCTGAAAGAAATCCCCATTCCAAAAAAGCCATCTATGTTAACTTTACAATACTGCAGTTGCTTTCTTTTCCATTCCTGCCCTTCGGCTTGGTGCTTCATTCCTCTCCCCTCCCCCTGCCCCAAATTTTTTTTTAAACCCTCCAAGTGAAGGCAGGAAAACAGAGGTATGGAGAGACAGCCTTGCCACCAAATCCAAGGCTTGGCTTAAGACCTCTGGAACCAAGAGAGAAGACCTTTGCCTCACTCTGCTCTCCTGTCCAGCCCTGTGTATCTGTCTTCCATTTGTCTGTCCAGGCCTGTGTGTGTATCACCCATCCTCCCCTGTCTTTGTCCATGTCTGGCCCCTCCCTCTACAGGTGCCTGGCACAGTATTTGCCTTCCTTCCCCACATCCATGGGTAAATTCTCATTAGGTAAAAATTGCTCTATGTAGAGGTCTATGGAATGGTCTACTTACATAAAGCAGTAGTGTGTGTGTTTACATATGTAGAGAAATCTTTTAATAACCTTAAATATAATTAGAAAAGTAAGTCAGCTATAATTAAAGATAGCATATTAAATATTCCAAAATAGGCATAAATTTTGTCTCACCTTGTACCCCTTGTCCCGTCTATATCAGTAATTTTTGACAATGTAGAAAATCTTTTAACACAGTAGAGGAAACAAAGTAACTTTCAATAAAAATGTATCTTAAATAGCCAAGTTGAAACCAAACCTTACAGAGTTACTTGAGTGAAATTAAAAAGTTGGGAGAATTGGATTTTGCTAATGAAGTGTCTACCTTACCATCATTTCAGTGTTTCCCCCTGGAGGGAGATTTTGTGTCTTTTCATGAGATTGGGTTATTGGAGCGATTCTTAAAACACTTTAGTATTAGTGTCTTATTCTGTCTTGCCTTTTCTTTTAAAGAATCATGATTGAATTCTATTTCCTAGTAACCGCGGGCTCTTTTTGTTTTGATGCTGTTCATCTCAAATCTTTCTCTGGGTGTTTTCTCTCTGTGATATTCAGAAAGTGACTACCAGGTTTAAAGGGATTTGAAGCTAAAGAAGAGTGATAACAACACTAAGTTCTGGAGAAGTATTTGTGGCCCTTAAGTTTTCTAGTAACGTTTCCAGATTTATGTTAGTCATATTTTAAGTTTGTTATTTATTGTTTTTATGATGCTAACACACATTCCTTGTAGCACATGTGTTTTGTAGTTTAAATTGTCTGTATAGGCCCTTGGGAGTAATAGAAAGGGTTAAATTTAGTGAAACCCTTACAGTGGAGAGTTACTTTGCTCAAGCCACATATCCTTATCTTAATGTAGTATGGAATTCTCTCTTAAAAATAGGCCAGACAAATTCCCATGATTCTTGACCATGAGGTAGTTTTTATCTGGAAATCAGGCTATTGCTGCTTTCCACCCCATGAAAACCTACATTTCTGCCTCACAAACCATAGGTAAAATGTCTCTATAAAACATTGTGCTTAATTGAATCCCACAGAAAAAGTCAAGAACATTCTTTTGGGTGGAGAAGAATAGTTTTTTTAAACACTCATTTGATCTAGGTTCTTTGTATTTTTAGTACTAGTTTCACTTCAGTTAGTAGATATTTTGGAAAGCCTTTTGTATATGCAGAACTGTTTTACACTCTCAGACCTTTCTACTTTTACATATTTCTTCACCAGATCACTTGAAGCCTTTTCTTGATGATTCTACCCTTCGATTTGTCGACAAACTGTTTGAGGCAGTGGAGGAGGGCCGTAGTTCCAGACATTCCAAGTCTAGCAGTGACAGGAGTAGAAAACGAGAGTTGAAGGTAGGTTCTGGTTGACTGATTAAATGACGTGTGAATATTCTCAGTGGTAACACTAGTAGCTAAACTTGTCTGTGATCACACACATAGACACAGTAGAATTCCTTACATTCAAGAGAAAGCCCTAGGCTGTAGAACAGACAGTGAGTTTGTTTTTATACCACCTTTGATTCTGATTCTTTAGTTTATGGTGGTGAAACATGGAAGCAAAACATGAGGCAAACACTCCAGAAAACCAGTAATTTTACCATTTACATGTATAATTGTGCAGCGAGACAAAGAATTATTGGTGCCCATCTCTTTGTATTTTCCTCTTACCACCTCTAATAAATAATAGCTTCTTCCTAGGATTTTATGATTTTGGTTTTTCCCTATTTAGGTCCTAACCTGTTGCCTTTGAGTCTAGGTCCATTGCTTCCCTGAGATGTAGCTATTATTATTAGTAGTTTACAAGAAATTCCTAGTGGAACTTGTGGTTGGTGTTCCTGAAAAATAACTATTGAATATGCATTGAGCATACATAGATTTGAATAGAACATAACTACCAAAGATGCTCTCTTCGGGGAGTTCATAGCTAAGGGACACCAGTTTCATGGGCAATCTGTAGTTTTCTGCTCCGGTACTTTTTAATTTGGTTTCCTTGTAGGTCATAATCCCTTTCTTTTCATCAGTAGTAGTCTGCTGGTCTGTCTTGGCTTGAAGTCCTTTCCTTCCTGCTTTTTATTTATTTCTGTAACTCCCATCACAGAATCTCCTGCTTCCCCATCCTTCCAAGATATTTTAATATTTTGCTATTGTGGCCATGCTACCAGTGTTACCAGATTTTAGAGAAGGGTAAGGAATTTTCTCCCAGCCCCACAGAAGCCAGAACAGAGAGAAACCTAGACCAGAGAGAAATAGTCAGTGAATACCACATACTTTTTATATATAGGGCTCTAAAGAAACATAAGGAGTATTGAGAAAATTTAGAAAAATCATAGTTTAATGAGGAGATAGACCATAGATGTGAGATGCCAAGAGAGATATAAAATATTTAGCTGTTTTAAAGTACAGTGGAACCCCTTTATAATGTTGGTATTGGGAGATAGGACTGATACCCACCTTATGGGCTAACTATCAAACTTTTAATTTTATTATGGGGACTTGGCAGAATCTGTATAATAGCAGTTTACATTATGTTGGGGCTCTACTGTATGTTTATAAATGCTGAAGGTATGCTAGAGTGAATGAAGTGATCAGAGTTGGGTGGTATTAGTCAAGAAGTCTTCCTGGAGGAGATGTTTTAGCATCTTTATGCTTAGGAAGCCTTGGGACAGAGGTCCCACTTTTGGTCCCCTTAGGTCCCTATTCCCACACACTATATATATTATGGGAGAGTCCTTTCTCTTGAACTGTAGGAATTCCAGGAAGCGCCCGCCCCTGACTGAGGATATGTCCTTGCAAAACACGAGCCCTCCTAGTGAAGAGGGGATGTCACCCAAAGCCTTCCACCGGTGTGTACATTTGCTTTTTCCCATTGCCCCTTCCACTTGGCCATTGTTGGCCATGTTAAACTCACCTTGCAAAGTAGACAACCAAGTGTCTTTTGTGTACTGGGCCTTGAACTAAATGCTGTGGGGGAATACTGAGGAAGAAAAGAGTCCTTGCCCTTGAAGAACTTAGATCTAGTTGGGGAGCCAGAACACATACACATGATAAAGAACACATACCAAGCAGAATGTTAGCAAATGCAACTTAATATAGCCTGAACATTAGATATACATACTTGAGGGTACAAAACAGAAGTATAATCAGAGTGGGGTGAGGTTATTGATCAGAGAAGGCTTCCTAAAGGAGGTGAGTTTTGAATAGAATTTTAGGATGGTTGGATCTGAGTTGGTGGAGAAGAAGAGAGGGAGAACATGTGAGCAATGATATTAAAAAAAACAGAGATGGAAATTTGCTTGGACGGAAAAAAGGATCTGTATAGGAGAATAATAAAGGTGGTAAGATGGAGGCAATGGTTGATAGAGGGCCTTCAGGGCCGGGCTTACCCCTGGGTTTTATCAAGTAGCTATTTGCAAGACTTTGTTATAACACCTAGGGCAGAGCCACAAAATATTAATTGGGTTGGGAGGATGATGGCATTTCTTCACTAAGAACAGAAACAAATCCACCTCTTGTTTTGGGTTCTCTCAGGAGGTGTTTGGTGATGACTCAGAGATATCTAAGGAGTCATCAGGTGTGAAGAAGAGGAGAATACCAAGGTTTGAGGAGGTAGAGGAGGAACCAGAGGTAATTCCTGGACCACCATCTGAGAGCCCAGGAATGCTGACCAAATTACAGGTTAGTAACAGACTGGAGAGGTAAGTAGTTTGTGAATTGAGGATTGAGAGAACGTGGATCCAAATCTAACCTGGCCTTGAATTGAAACTTTGTTTAGTGATGCTTCCCGCTGCGTTTCAATATTCTTTATGTAGTGAAGCACTATAATCAAGTAGCCAAAAAATACCTAGTACTTGTGGTGCTGGATGATGTGGGAAAGGAGGTAACAAAACCTCAAGTCATGGTTTTAGAACAGGAAATAATATGCTTTAAGCTCTCGCTGATAAACATTTTATTATTTTAAAATGAAATTGAGCTTTTAACATTTAAAGCATTTTAAAGGCTTAAAAGAAATTGCCCGCAGAATTACCTTTATGAAAAATGTTAATATAAAAGCAGGAGTTGTCTTTCATTCCTGAAACTTGAGTGTTCCAAGCTGCTTTTGGACAAGATGATGTCTTCAAAGGTGGAGTAAAGGGAGGGGTGGGGATCTCTGAAGATAAGGAAGAAAGATGTATTCTTGTTCACAGGCCCCAGAAGGAGGCACATTTACCAGGTCTTAACAGTGTGTACAAAAAAAGCCCATCCACATCTTTGCCTTCACCAAATTTTCCACATAATAGCTTGAGATTATCAGGGTTTAGCTAGATATTTGAAGTTCCTTATGACTGAATCTTCTGGAGATGATGGGAAGGAAGATGGTATTAACCACTACACATTGTCTGCAGATCAAACAAATGATGGAGGCGGCCACAAGGCAAATTGAGGAAAGGAAAAAACAACTGAGCTTCATTAGTCCTCCTACCCCTCAGGTATAGTATTCAATCCATGAAAAAGACAGCCAAATCCTACATTCTGACAATTTCCAACAAACATCTGTTAAATGCTTATTCTTTGCATAGAAGTAATAAGTATCAAATAAGGCATAGTTTCTGTTCTTATGAAGCTTTTAGTCTAGTAAAAGTTAGAAAAATAACCTAAAAAATAATACATAGTGTGTGAAAGAGCTAGAACTCACTTAGTACTTTTTAAGGTCTTTGGAAAGCAGGATTTTAGTGACAAGGAATATTGGGAAAGGCTTCTGGTAGAGACTTCAATAATGAGTAGGATTTCATCTGTAGAGACGAGGTGAGTTCTTTATAGTACTGTGAGCAAAGGCATGGAGATGGAATGGTACAGAATGTATAAGGATATGGTAACTACCCTTGTTTGGCTGGATTATACTGCCATGAATGGGATGGTGTATGGAGAAAGCTACAAAAGGTAGAGCATTGCTAGATTGTTCATTACATTGAATGCCAACCTAAGAAGTTCTAACTTTAATTTTAATTGTCAGTAGGCCACCATTGAAGGGTTTTGACCACTTATGGGTATAAATGAGGTTAATCTGGTAGTGTGAAGGATGTCTTGGTGGGAGGAGAATGTTGATAAGGCAAGATGAATTAGATAACTGCAACAGTGTCACTTGGGTGCACATCCAGGAATGGTTGCATTTTGGGGACCCAAAACATCAAAAATCCCATCTGAAATTCATTGAGACTCTATTCTCTTCCCTTTTAACTTTATCTTTTTCTCTCTACGTCTCATAGCCAAAGACTCCTTCCTCCTCTCAACCAGAACGGCTGCCAATTGGCAATACTATTCAGCCTTCTCAGGCTGCCACCTTTATGAATGATGCCATCGAAAAGGCAAGGAAAGCAGCTGAACTACAAGCTCGGATCCAGGCTCAGCTGGCACTAAAACCAGGGCTTATTGGCAATGCCAACATGGTTGGATTGGCCAATCTTCATGCTATGGGCATTGCTCCCCCGTGAGTACTCACTTTCCTTCCCTTTGGTATTTTTGAAGGTACAGTTGAGAAAAGCCTTTGGCATTCCTTGACATTATTTCTTCAAAATAACCTGTTGTTTTTCAAACACTGTTCAAAGATCCATGAAAGTGATGAATAAATATTTATTGAACTTGTCTTGAATCCCTAATGGGGCAAGAATTATTCGTATTTTACAGATGTGATAACTGAAATTATGTTCACCCAGAAGGTTTTCAAATCAAATGAGAAATCATGGCTTCTTGCCCAGGGCTCATTCCATGAGACTAATCTATTTTAAATCAGACCAGTGTTCTAAGCCATCTGAAAAGCTGCTTGTTCTAAACCCTCTTAATAGCTAGAATGGGTCTAGATCAATGTTAGGAATCAATATTCACCTCCTGGTTTGATCCTAGTTAAATGGGAGAGATGAGCCTTAGGAAATTAAGTTTATAAGACAGTTATAATTCTATATAAGCAGTTTTATAATTTATAAATCCTTTTGTTATTATAATTTAAGTTATATCCCATATTGGATTACTCAGTTTGATGAGTACTTTATAATTGATATATTTCTTATTACTTTTTGAAGATAGTATGAAACACTTAGAATTTCTTAATTAGATCTTCCTTAGGGTTCCAGATAAAATTGTAAATTAGGCTTTTTTTCCCATTTCCTCCATCTCCCCCAGGAAGGTGGAGCTGAAAGACCAGACAAAGCCTACACCTCTAATCCTGGATGAACAAGGCCGAACAGTAGATGCTACAGGCAAAGAGATTGAGTTGACACACCGAATGCCAACACTAAAGGCCAACATTCGGGCTGTGAAGCGGGAGCAATTCAAGCAACAGCTCAAGGAAAAGCCATCAGAGGACATGGAATCCAACACATTTTTTGATCCCCGAGTCTCAATTGCCCCTTCCCAGCGCCAAAGACGTACCTTTAAATTCCATGACAAGGGCAAATTTGAAAAGATTGCCCAGAGATTACGGACAAAGGTAACTGGTGCCAAAACTTGAAAAAATTCAGGAAGCTAGCAGAAAGGAAATTAGATAGAAGGTTTATAATATAGTTGCTACTATTTTTTTGTGCGTTGTGGGACAGGAACCATATATTTTGTAGATTTGTTTTGTGTTGGATTCAGTTTAATTAAATTTCCATTAGGCTGACATTAAATTGAGTTTGCACTCTCTGAGAACACACCACCTGATAGATTAAGATGCAAGGTTACAGCTCAAATGGGAGAAGCTAACCTAAAATTAAAATTTGCTTCAGATAGTCTTCATCATATGGATAATTGAACTGACTGTAAGTTGCAAAAGTTCTTTTTGCCCCTTTCTGTCCTTAGTGAATTTTCATGGGAATTTTTGGCTAAATGTGATTACTCTAATTCAACAAGAATTTATTAGGACAGGTGGCGCAGTGAATAGAACACCAGTCCTGAAGTCAGGAGGACCTGAGTTCTAATGTGGCCTTAGACACTTGACACACTTACTAGCCGTATGACTTCGGGCAAGTCACTTAACCCCAATTGCCCTTCAAAAAGCAAAAAAAAAAAAAAGAATTTATTAGGAGCTGAGCATTGTGTTTGGCACTGAAAACACAAGTAAAACTTCCTATCCTGAAAGAGCTTACATTCTGTTGGGGAAGGGAGAGGACAAGCTATGCAAATATAAATAAATATGAAATATATAAACAGCAATTTCCAGGGGTTCAACACTGGTTCAAGTTAATATCGAGGGTAGTTTGTTAATAATAGATTCCAGAAGGTACACTGGAAGGATTAAGAGTTGGGTTAGAGATAGGGGAAGAGGTATGGGGCTGATATAAATGACTGTGAGGAAGAGCAGGGCGTAAGTGATAGGAAAAGGAGCTTCGGGGATTTTACAGCTCTTGATTCTGAATGGAGCCTTAGATCAGAAAATTGTCATACCCTTCACAGCAAAAGTAATACTGATTTGGTTTTCAGTTGCTAAGAAAGAGGTGGAATGGTGGGGGAAGGGGGGGAGAGGAGGAGGGAGGGAGCAGGTATTGAAGTATATATGTACAATGGCCAAAGAGAGGAGATGTACACTTCCCAGTCGTCCTGACTAGTCAAGGCTGGGGTCAGTGGAGTCTTAGAATCAAGCTGGTTAGAAAAAGGTGTGAAACATGCCTGAGATACTCAATCTGAGCCAGGTCAGCCCTATCCTGTACCTACTCCTTTGCTGAGAAGATTATCTTCCCCAGGTTGGGACTCTGTTATATATATACATAAATGCTAAAGTGAACGAAATGATCAGAGTTTAGTGGGATTAGTAGAGAAGTCTTCCTGAAGGAGGTGATTTATCAGCTTTACATTTATATAATTCTGGAATACCCAAGCTCTCCCCTGCTCTCTCTATTACATGCATCCTTCCTCCTGAACTGTTGGAATGTTAATAGAGGCTGTGGAAAAATCATTGGATTTGTTGTCAGGCCATGGGTTCAAAGCCTGCTTTCATCTTTGGGCCTCAGTTTCCTTATCTATAAAATGAGAAGGTTGTATTATTTTTTAAGTCTAGTCCTAAATCTGTGATTCTGTAACAGCAAGCACCCCAGGGTGGCTGCCAACACAGGTTCTTGGATCTGCTTTGCTAAAGGAAAGCAACTCAAAATGGGTTAACAAGCTTACTTTAATCAGTCAAATATGTATTGTTTACCTAGTTCAGGAGAAAAAGGTCAGCACCCCGAACTTCAGAGTATACAGACAGAATTATCAAGACAGAAACAGATCAAGCAGACAGATTTCCAAACTGTCCAACCATTACATCCATACCAAATCAACATCTGGGTTTTTCAAAGCTGAGGGGGGACTCTCAACAATGGCTTTCCAGAATCTCATCTGATCAAATCACAGAACACTTCTCAAAGTGAGCCCTACACATCAGGGCTTCTCCTGGCTCAGAGAATGTAGCAACCTTATTGACTCACTGCCCAATCAAAAAGTATTTACTGAAAAACAAGCCTCCCACCCCAGGCTCCAGGTGCACTTTAGCCTAGGGGCAGGGAAGATCTTTAAATTTGCATTTCCATTACAGATTCCCACACCACTGCCTTAGGGGCCAGGAAAGAGAGAGTACCTGAGCAGCTTTCTCCTGAACCTAAGGAATTCAAGCAGGCTTGAGCTGTGTGTGTGTGTCTGTTTTAGAGGTACTTCCACACATAAGTCTTTCCCAGTGTCTTTAGGTGTTCAATTCCCAAACAACTTCAGCATCAGGATTTTTCAAGGTCCTACAAACAGTGGACAAATGTACATTGTGCAATGCCAAGTGTACATCCAGCGGCCATTTTCCACACTGACACTACCAAGCCTGTAGCACCCTTTTTAAAAATAAGAATGCCTGAGAAGACTGCATTTTGTTCATCTTCAGTGAAATGCATTGCTTCAGGGTCAATTTCCCACTGTCTCCCAAGCTTTATGTACAGTGCTTTACATACTGCTTCATCAAGTTAGATGCCAGGTACATTAGAATAACATTGTACTGTGGAAGCACAGTAGTACAGTGGTATCTAGAGCATTCAGCTACTTCTGGTGCATGTGGTTTAGAGGTGATCTTTGAAGTAACCAAGTCCTGGGGTGGGCTTCTGGTCTTCTTCTGGTGAACCTTTTTCCTTGAATCTATGAAATGTACTAAAGTGGTCAAATGGTAGTAAATAGACAACCCAAAAAGTGGAATGTTTTTTATTTTTATTTTTTTTTTGCCTTTTCTAGGGAAATTGGGGTTAAGTAACGTTAGCCAAAGGTTACTTGGCTAGTTTTTTTGTGTGGGTGTTAAGTGTCTGAGGCCAGAACTGAACTCAGGTCCTCCTGACTCCAGGGCCAGCGCTTTACTCACTGCGCCACCTAGCCACCCCATTTTTAAAGGCAGGCTTCTTTCACCTCCCAAATTGCTGTGACTCCAACTTCCCCTTGCATTTGTGTTTTGTGATTCTCAGGCTCAGCTAGAGAAGCTGCAGGCGGAGATCTCACAGGCAGCCCGAAAAACTGGCATCCATACTTCAACCAAGCTGGCACTCATTGCCCCTAAAAAAGAACTAAAAGAAGGAGAGATTCCTGATATTGAGTGGTGGGACTCCTATATTATTCCCAATGGTTTTGACCCGTGAGTTTACTATCTAACTAAACTCTTGATATAATCTAAATGGGGGAGATGAGACATGTGAGAAAAAATTGAAACCATACATTTTAAGATGATAAGTAAGCATGTATATATAAATTCATTTGTATTACAGCAGCCAACCTTCATTTTGGCTTTGGGGGAATAATAAGTTTAGGTAATCTGAAGCTGTAGATAATTAAAAAGAATTTGTTTTTCAATCTGGTTTACCTTTCTAATTATGTTCTAATATACTAATAGTAAAATCAATTGGTATTTCTCAAATACAATTCATTAATTACACAGTGCACCTAGATATGTAGTAGTCAGATTTTGATTAAAAATTAGCTGTTAGCAGTCTATAGGGAGGATGGTGTGATCCACATATTATATAATGAATACATACGTGCTAAAGAGGTGCTGAAGTGAGTGTAGGGAATGTCTTTGGGAGTCCCACTTCTTTGAAATCATATCCACTCACATATCCTTGTTTTCTTCTTCTTTCCCTAATTCTAGTACAGGGGAAGCTCCCAAGAAAGAGGACTATTTTGGGATCACAAACCTTGTAGAGCATCCAGCCCAGCTAAACCCTCCAGGTAAAGTGTGGATCATTTACCCAGTCAGCAGCAGGATTGTTTCTTTTCTCTTATCCCTGATTTAATCATAATCTGACTACAAAGAAAGAGAAAATCATTGGTACCATAGTCATTGCTTCCCTAACTTATCCCTTTGCATTCAATCTTTCTAGCTTTGCTTTAGATGAAATTGTTAGTGCTGGTTCCAGATCTCTGAATGTTAGCTGTAGTGGCTTATTGTGGTGGGGACTTACTGTCTGTATTTAAAGGCTTTCACTGGTGAAAAGTTCATTTGATGAACCTATCTTTGCACTTAAAACACCCATTATGTCTTTATTAGCAAGCTGAACTTTCCTAGATTTGTGAGTCCAGCTCCTGTCCTGCACAGATCTCTATTAGGTTTCTGTACTTTTCTTTCCTCTTTTTTGTTTTGTATTATCAATCTGAGAAATCATAGAGTACTTTAGGTGTCTTAAAGATCATCAAGTGTGGCCCTCCATTTTACAGATTAGGAAACTCAGGTCCAGAAAGCATATGATTGTGTGGTAGAAACTAGTACACTGGACTTTGCAGGCCTGAGTCCTATCCTTTGTCATTTAGTGAGTCCACTAAAGTCCAGTTTCTTGTTTCGTTCAATCTAGTTTTTCTCAGTTACTTTTAACATGAGTCATCCAGACTTTAAAAGCAGATTTTTAATTTTTGTTTTTGTAAGGGAGAATAAGAAGCATGCAGGTGCCCAACACTGTACTACTCCCCCTTCTTTCTTTTTTCTGTCCTAAAAGGAGTTGAAGAGTTTCTTTCAATCCCTATAACTGTCCTGCTTCAGTCAACATCCTCTAGCTGAGATACATTCCATCCCTTACATAGGCTTTACTTGTGCTTCAGATTAATACTGGTTCCTCTAATATACCTTCCCCTTTATGCTTCTCTCACAGTGGACAGTGACACGCCAGTGACGTTGGGCGTGTACCTCACCAAAAAGGAACAGAAAAAACTTAGGAGGCAGACACGGAGGGAAGCTCAGAAGGAGCTACAAGAGAAAGTCAGGCTGGGTTTGATGCCTCCTCCTGAACCCAAAGGTGAGGACTCCTAGAGTAAGGGAGAGAAGGATGACAGTATGAACCCTTTTATCTTGTTAATTTTCAGTATTTCTTTTTACTTGCTTTGACTTTTACTAGAGGACTACTGTGTATGTACAGAAGGTCATATTATGCAAGCCTGTATTCACTTTTTTCCTTTTCCCTTCTCTTCTAAGTTTCTATAATATGGGTGAATTTATTTATTTTCCAGATACTTAGAAATCTTTGTTAAGAGTTATTTGAGAATGCTATATATTGTATTGAGCTTTAGAAATTCATTAAGAAGATCTTTGTGGGTGTTGTCAGGATAGGAGGGCACTCTGTAGGGAAAGACAAAGACAGAGACATTCTCTTTGATATCAGGTATTTTTTTGGATTAGCTCAAGATTCAATACACACAGAGAAAAGTCTTCATCACATGGAACAAAGTAACAAGTTAGGTGCATTGTGATTTCTTAGTGTTAAATTTGCTACATAAACTGAGGAAATGTCCTTGCCATGCATTTATCAGGGAATACTTTCCCAAGGGTTTTAAATAGCATAGGTTAGAGGAAGAGGGGTAGAAAAGGCTGTTTCAGCTGAGAGAATGACTTGTAGTCAACACTGTTTTTGTCTCCAATGCAGTAAGAATTTCCAATCTGATGAGAGTATTAGGCACAGAAGCTGTTCAAGACCCCACAAAAGTGGAAGCCCACGTCAGAGCCCAGATGGCAAAAAGACAGAAGTAAGTGCCCCAGAAAAAGGTGGGAGCCTAGAACAGGTTCTTTCAGGCTCTGGGATGGGAGGTTTGATTCTGGCCTCCCTCGGGGGACTGGTATACAGAGGAGGGGAGAGTCCTCTGTTGCTCTCTCTTTCCCTCAGCCCTGCCTCTGGTCTTCAATGCCTTTCTTACTTGTGGATGTCCTTCCTGTCACGACAGAGCGCATGAAGAGGCCAATGCTGCCCGAAAACTAACAGCAGAACAGAGAAAGGTCAAGAAAATTAAAAAGCTAAAAGAAGACATTTCACAGGGGGTACACATATCTGTATATAGGTAGGTGTCTTTGTTGGGCCAGTGTGGCCCACATAAATATCAAACTAGTATGACAAACCAGTGCTTGGGGCGGTTGGTACACTCCACAAAACTTTCCTTACACCAACCCCAGCGGTAAAAACACCACTAAACCAGTTGGTAAAACCCAACCAAATAAAGTTAGGGGCTGAAGGGCTTTAATAAGAGTGGGATCTGACTTGGGAAGTAAAATTGCTGTTGTGATTTTAAATTCTTCTTCCAGAGTTGTAAGTCTTTTTTCTTTGACTTTGGGTCAGTGAATCAGTACTGATCTGCTATGCTGAATGAACAAACCTCTTCAAACCAAATTATAAACTGGGACTGCTTGTCCTTTTTAGAACTTAACATTTCTGGTTTCACTTCACCTGCACCAACTCTCCAGAAAGTACCAGTAGCCCTCCCTCCCTCGCCTCCAGATGGATTTTTGTCATGTCCTACCATTCAGCTATTGCAGTTACACTCTCCTACTTCAAAATGAATTTATTTCTGACTCACCAAGAAGTATTTATGGAGTACCTTCTGTTTCTGAGGACTGTTAAATGAGGTGGGGGGATAGAAATGTAAAACAGTTGAAATATTTTTTTAGAGTCCATTGATTGTGCCATTTAAACAGTCAGCAGCTTTCCATTTACAAAGACAAAAAAAGCTTGTTGTTTTGCTTTTGAGAAACAAATTTGGAAAAATATGTATTTGGACATGTAGGTTTATTTTTCCACTCCATTTAATCAGCTGCTAACACTTAAGTTAAAATACATAACCACACTTTCCCTGTCTCCAGAGTACGAAATTTGAGCAACCCAGCCAAGAAGTTCAAGATTGAGGCCAATGCTGGGCAGCTGTACCTTTCAGGGGTGGTGGTGCTTCACAAGGATGTCAACGTTGTGGTGGTAGAAGGGGGTGAGTTTGGCTTAAGGGGAAAGATCAAAGGAGTATACCCAGAATACTGAAACCTAGAATGGGGATGGGGTGGAGAAGTATTTTAGAGGCACATCTGGGAGTAAAACCATCCAATCCTATCTCTTAGTATCTTGGGAGAAGACCCAAAGCTTAAGAGTAGTACCTACAGGGGTTGTATCAATCATGACATTAAAAATTCTGGACATCATATGGGCACAGAGGGTCTTTCTGTTACCACTTTCCTAGTCCAAGCCTGGAGGGGAAAGAGGGGGAAAAAAATTCTGTCTCCTTTCTTTCTAGGCCCTAAGGCACAGAAAAAATTCAAGCGTCTAATGCTGCACCGGATAAAGTGGGATGAACAGACATCTAACACGAAGGGAGATGGTGAATGGGGGCTAGAGGGGTAAATGGAGGGGTGGGAATTGGGAGGGTATGGGGCTGAGTATTACATCTCACTTCTTTACCTGTATTCTCCTAATACTAGGTGGAATATTAATTTGGGAAAAGAGTTGCTGCTAGTGTTATAATCATTCATATGACATTTATTTTTCTTCACATATGTAATTAACTTAATTATCTGCCTGCTCTTCAAGGATCTTCCACCACTTGATTCTTACGTTGCAGCTGCCAGGGCACTCTGCTTTGGCCATACATGGATATTATTTACCATTATACACGATTTTCTGGCCAATGTTCATGGGCCTGTGCGTGTGCCTTGTAATTCTTTGCCTTTCCACAGCATCCTATCTTTTTTCCATCCAGCCCAAAAACTTGCAATACAAACAAAGCAATACACTTGATTTATTAACTGCCTATATTTTAATAGCTCTTTTACTTGGCACTCTTAAAAGGATTAAAATATGGGGCAGCTAGGTGACACAGTGAATTATCGGCCCAGGGGTCAGGAGGACCTGAGTTCAAATACAGCCTCAGACACTTAACACTTATTAGCCGTGTGACCTTGGGCAAGTCACTTAACCCCAGTTGCCCTGCCTTCCCCCCTCCAAAAAGCCAAAAAAAATTCTGTTTGCATATAATTTGTTTAATGTTGCATTTTAAAATGTTCTTAATTTTTTTTTCCATATGGTAGAATTCTATTAGACTACAATTTTCCTAAGAGTAGAAGATATCTTCTGTATCTTAGAGGAAGTATGGTATGGTTGAAAGAGTGCTAGATTTGGAAGTGAGATGAACCTGGATTCAAATTCTCTCTCAGACACCAGCTGTTTGATAATTGAGCAAGGCACTAATCATCCTGAGCCTCAGTTTCCTCCCTTGTAAAGTGGGAATAACACTTAAGCTTGTTATAAAGATCAAATGAGGTAATGTGTCTAAAGTACTTTGTAAATCTTAAAGTTCTATATGTATTCAACTATTTTTATTTTTTGTGCCAAGTACAAGATTCCCTTTATTTGACTTGTTAAAATCCCTACTTGTTTGGAGCTTTCGATTCAATTTATGAACAGTACTATATATAACTTACATGGTGACATTTGATGATAATAACAATAGCTAGCATTTATATAGTGCTTTAAGATCTGCAAAGCACTTTACAAATATATCATTTTATCCTCACAAACCTGGGAGGTAGGTGCTGTTTTTATCCTCATCTTAACAGATAAGGAAACTGACATAGAGGAGGATTAAGCAACTTGTCCAGTGTCACATAACTAGTTAGTATCTAGGCTGGTTTTGAATTCCTGTCTTCATGACTTGAGGTTTGGTGCTTCATCACACTGCCACATACAGGAGAAGAAGAAGCATTTAAATAGGAACATCATGAATATTCTTAAAAAGTGATGTGAAGCTGTAGAGGGTTTTTCAATGGCAGTTTGTAAAACTACATCTGGGTCTGTTTAACCACACTTAGCCATGTTGTCTCTTCTAGATGACGATGAATCTGATGAGGAGGCTGTGAAAAAAACCAACAAGTGCGCGTTGGTCTGGGAGGTAGGTGGTCCTTCCAGTGGCTTTTTCTGAAATACCAAAGGAGAAGAGATTTGTGTCAGAAATCAAGAATTACAGTCAGTTCTAAAATATGCTAATTGAGGGAACATTGAGGTCATCAATCTTCTTTGATACTTCAGTGAATCTCTGGTTTTGTTGATGGGGATATTATACCATATCCTTTTGGAAACCCTTCCAGGGAAGGGCCAGGCTGAATAGTGGAATGTCCACATGGTTCCATAGCTCCTCTAGATTTCTGTAGGCATCAGTAGGGCACAGCAGCCATCCATTCATTATCTCTAGCTCTCACTGCAGGGTGAACCCAGTGGCATTGCCCATAATGTATTTAAGATAACATTTTACAGCATTTTTCCTGGGGAGTTCTTAATTGATTATATTATAATTTGCTTAGATACACTTACTCTCTGTTTCCATTGGGCGAATCTGAAATTTTTATTCTTAAGATACTGTGGTCCATATTTTGCAGTTATTATAGCTTTGGCAGAAGAGTGTTGGTGTTAAAAGATGGGTCTTTGTTTCAGAGATTGGATTTGGGTCTTTAAAAAAGCACTATTCAATTTCCCAAAGACAAAACTAAGTAGCTGATTAGATCTGGTTGGGGATGAGAGGAGAGTAAAGTGTTGAGGTCGTGACTGAGGTTGCAAATCTGGGTGTCATGGAAAAATATCCTTGACAGAAATAGAAAAATTAGGAGGACGGTTGAGTTTTGAAGGAAAAGATACTGAATATGAGAAATCAAGTAAATAGTTGATAGTGCAAGTTGAAATTCAGGAAAGAGATGAGAGCTGGATATGTAGGTATGAGAGTCATCTGTACTAATATAATATGGAAGCCGATAAGATCATGAGAGCTCTGGACAGTTTTGGCATATACTCATACTTGGTGGGTAGAAGGTGATTAGCAATATAGAAAAAAACGGAGAAGAGAGGATATAGGAGGGAAGGGATGGTTACCATTATAGTGTGGTCAAAGAAGTTATAAAGACAAAGTCTTGGATTTAATTGTTAAGCATTGTTGGTAACCTTGAAGACAATAGGGTTGAAAGTTAGACTAGGGTACAGGAATAGTTCACATTTTATTTTGAGATGTAGCTCTTTTTGTCAGCATTGTACGTTAAGCTATTAAAATGAATTCTCTGAATACATACCAGACAGGCTCTCCAAAAAGATGTATCCCATACATGTTAGTCTTATCCAAGATCCCTTGATATATGCAACAACAGAGATATCTTTGTTGAAAGATTTTCTTCTTTTCACTTGAATCACTTGTGTTAACAGGTAAATATGTTCCCCAAAGTTATTATCTTCTGTCATGGAGAATGTCCAAAGACTAAAGGGAAGAGAGATCTCCTAGAGATGATAAAGGCTTTCATTTACTTTTTTTGCAAGACATTTTTCTGATTGCATTAAGGCCCAGAACATTTCAGAACATCCTAATAATCTACACAGTAGGAACCAAATGAATGAAGAATGCTTAATATCTAGAGTACATGAAATGGCAGCTGATTCAACAAACCATCGAGCTGATTCATTGTTAGATATGTGTTGGACAGATTGTATAGATGGATAGTGAGCTGGGTCTAGAATTAAATAAGAGAAGAGAGAAGGCTGAGTTATATTTAGGAAATTCCCAGTGCTTTCAACAATCTCAAGCTATATTCTGAAACAAAAAACATTTTAAATGCCAATATAGCATTTTTAATGTTTATATAGCATTTTAAAGTGCTTTACGTGTTCTCATTTGTCATAATGGCTACAGCCCATGGAATACCAACAGTCTTTAGTTGGCAAAGTTGTGAGTCACATAAAAGGCAACAGAAGGAAGAATCTTGAAATAAATAGGCTACAAATTTTGCCAATGATCAGCTGCATATAAAATGCAGCAAAAAAGATACTGATGAAAATACACTGAACCAGAAGATGAAGTAGGCTTGTTACCTAACAAGAGAAGGGCTAACAGGTGAACAGCCTGATTGGGCAACCTCAGACTAAAGTTAAAAATTTTAAGGAAACTTAACCCCTTGGGTGGATCTCTATACCCCCCAGCACCCCACTTTGGAGGGTTTATGGAAGGAAGGACAAAAGTAACTCAGGAAGAGACTGATATGCAGGGGTTTTAGCTTGTACTGTTGGAAGGGTTACCCACATCAATGGGATCACAGATCCCTTGAGAGATTAAAATATGTAGGAACAAGAAGATAGGATAAGTATGTTCAGTAGGAAAATCCAAACAAGGATTGTTTTGTATTCTGTCCTCAATGAGATGATTAAAAGTTGACTATACTTCACTCACAGAGGTAAGAGACATGGGACAGAAGAAGGGGAAGTGAGGTCTTTGGGGTTATTTACTTTTCTGGTATCTCCTATCAGATATGTATGAAGAACTGAAGTCTTTGACATCTTTTTTTTTTTTTACTGCTCTGTTGCTTCCTGCCTCTTTCCCAGGGTACAGCCAAAGATCGGAGCTTTGGAGAAATGAAATTCAAACAGTGCCCCACAGAGAATATGGCCAGGGAGCATTTCAAAAAGCATGGGGCTGAACATTACTGGGACCTTGCACTGAGTGAGTCCGTGTTGGAGTCTACCGACTGAGACAACTACAGTCCCCACCCATTCCTCTCCACTGCCTTTGTCCCTCCAGCTTCCCTTTACTCCTCCACCCCAACCTCTGTGTGTCTGTGTGTGTGTGCATACGAGTGTGCACATGTGTGAAAGAGATCTCCAAAAACTACCAGGCAGAGCTGTGGGACTGAGGGAGAACTGCTGCTCTGTTCCCAGTCAGTCTGGTGCTGCCTTCCTTTCCCTTTCTGTGCATATGATTAAAGAATTATTTTTAAACCTGGTATGGCATTTTTCACACATAGGTGTTTGAGGGTACTTTTTTATTCCAGTCTTTTGACAGATACAATAGGGACATTTTTATGATTGAAGCAGCAAAGACTAGTATTTTTTGGAGCAGAGTGGGGTAGTGAGTGAGGGAAGGAGAGATATTCCTGATAGGATCTCATTTGCTCAGTAGTATCTACATAGCAAGTAGGTATTTGATACTCCTATCCAGGAAACTTCCAAGTCCCTTCCTGGTGGAGAGGAGAGATTGGCAGTGGGATATAGAGAAGCAGTCAAAAAGGATGGAGTAGGTAGGTAAATGAAGCAGGAAGATTTGGAGACTTAGCAAAGCTTCTTTTACAAAGTAAAAATTCTCTTCCCCTTCCCCTCAGAAACTACTGGAATCCTACTTTGAGATATTTGATATCTCTAGGATAGCTTGAGGAGATATTAATGTCTGGTTACCCTAACATCCTCTCAAGTCATTCTAGAAATAATCTAAGGTCTGAGATTCTTTCATATTATATCTATACCCTCCATTTATGCTGCATAAATTACATAAGGCAAATGGAAAGAGTTCTTTATTTGGATTTAGAAACTTGAGTTTAAATCCTAGCTCTTTTTACTTGCTATGTGATCTTGGCAATTTACTTAAATTCTCTCGGCCTCCATTTCCTCATTTGTATAATGCAGGGGATTCAACATCTCAAGCTCCTTCTAGCTCAGGGGTACTAATGGAACACTGTTGGGGAGTGGAGGTAGAAAAAGGATGCTTACCTTTGGTGTTCCCCTAAAAGGGTCTTAAAAGTAATAATGCTAACCAAGTTGTGGTGTCATTTAACTTGTGCATATTTTGAACTTACAAAAGGTTCTCAGTCATCAGGGAAAATAAAGTTTTCCTAACACATAACCTCTCTCTTTCCCTACCCCTAAGTTCTTCCAGGTACAAAAAGCACTGTGTACCCAATTGTCCCTTATGTCCTGGAGCAAGAGCTTACCAGCCTTTTTGTTACAAGACATATTTATAAGTTTCTAAATGGACCGGGGTGTTTTTTTTTTTTTTTTAAAGCAATGTGGTACAGTGGGCACTTGAAGACAGAAGACCTGGGTTCAGGGCCCTGGATCCACCACATTGTTAGCTGTGATATTGGGCAAGCTCTAACTAATCTGAGTCCTCATTTGTAAAAATGGAGAAAATACTTGTATTACCCACTTCACAGGGTTGTTGTGAGGAAAGCATTTTGTAAACGTTTAAACGTTATATAAATGTGAGCTGCTATTACTACTACCTACCTCACAAGGTTGTTGTGAGGATCACTTTGTAACTGTAAATCACTGCAAAATATATAAATGTGAGTTGTTATTGTAAATGGAGAAGGAAATAGGCCTTCCACAATAATATAGGTAATTAATGGGATGTTTTAAGTCCTGGGATGGGAGAGAAAGGGAGGAGGGAGGAAGACAACACAAGTAGGTAAAAACATTGACAATACTTGGTAAGTGTATTAGAGATAGTATGAATGATAAGTAATGTACAAGGGGTCGGGGCATTGGCAACTATGGGGGAGGGCAGTAGGGAAAGCATTGTGGGAAAGACCGCATTTTAGTTGGTTTTCAAGGGAAGAATGAATCAGATGCAGGGAGACAATCCAGGCATAAAGAACAGTCTAGACAAAGGCATGGAGAGTTTAAGAATGCAAGAGAGTTTTGAGGGGAAGGGAGCGGAGAAGTAGAGAAAAAAATAGTAAAATAGTTGGTCTATTACATAGTACTGCTAGATCAAAGGGTATGCACAGTTTAGCAATTAGGGAGGGATAGTTCCAAATTGCTTTCCACAATGGTTGGGCCAAATCACAGCTTTTAACAACTGTGTTAATTGTGCCCATTTTGCAACAATTCCAAAATTTGTCATTTTCCATTTTTCTCATCTTTGCCAGTCTGATGGTTATAAAATAGAACTTCAGTTTTGCTTTAATTTGCACTAATTTAATTAGGGATTTGGATTTTTTTTTTCATATTTTGTTGATAATTTGAATATCAAACTGAAAACTTGGGGTAGGGATGGTACCTGCCATAGAATTCAATTTGCCAATGCAAAAACCTTCATAACTTAAAATTTTAGAAGTTTGCTTAGGGCAATGAAAGGTTGAATAAATTGTCCAGGGTCAAACACATCAGAAATCAGACTTAAAACCATGTTTTCCTGGCTTTGAATTAGGCCCTGTACTCCTCTCCATAACTAATATAAATTACAGGAATAATAATGGGAAAGGAGGGTGTTAAGTGGAAGCAAGACCTGATTGTGAAAATTCATTTCTCCGTCTCTGCCATTTTTAGAACTAAAAAGCTTGAACTACATGACCTCTGAAGTCCCCATTAGCTATAGAGCTAAGGATTCTGTTAGTTGGTAGTGTGTCTGGTACAAAAGTAATAAGAGTAGGAAAGAATAGAGAATGGTGTCAGATGCAGATCAGAAATCTAGATTCCTTTTAAAAGGCCATTGGATTTGGCTCTAAGATGTCTGGGAGGGCAATTTCATGAGTGATGTGGCTAGATTACAAGAGGTTGGAAAATAAGCTCCCAGGACAGAGGAGAGTCGTTGGTCACATATACATTCTGTAATAAAGGGGAGGGTGGGAGAGCAAGAAGTTAAGATGAAGGGAAGGTTTTGGTTCTTCCTGGGTATGCTTTTGGGTAAATGGGAAGGAGAAACAGAAAGATTAAAGATGTATGAGAATGGGGCAAGAATGGAAGAAAAACACAGAAATGGGATCGAAGACGAAGGTTAGACTTTAGCTTTAACAACAGTTATCACTAAGGTGACCAGAGGTGAGTGGGTGATGCTGCTGAAAGGTTTTGAAGAACTTAAGTTCGCTTCTGATGGCATCAAATCTTGCCTTCATTTGTTTTAAGTGGGGAAGTGAGTTTGGAGCACTGAAGCTAGAAAAGGGTCCAAAGAATCTAGTTAAGCATCACAAGTTTATAGGGGGCGTGATCCGCTAGAATCAAAAATGTGATCTGTGTGTGTGGCTTGTAAACCGTCCAATTCCCGCGGCAGCATCTGAGGAGTGAGCACAGCTAGCATGCCGAAAGACCACAAAACACCCTTCTGAATCATTCACCTCCGCCCGGGCAGGTGCTAATCCACACGACACAGCCACTCCATTGAGTCTAGGCTCTGGCCAAGGCGCAGCACCTGCCTCCGCTTACACGGAGGGCGCTCGGGGCGGTTGGGCTACCTGACCCAGAGTCTCCGCTGCTTCTTGGGTTTGGCGAGGACAAGGGCACAATTACACCTTCCAAGGCCTCCGAATCTTAAAGTTCGGGTGAAGTGGGATGTGTTTGCTACTACCCTTTACGGATACCCCCTACGTGATCTGAACGGTCATGTGGCCCAGAATGGTTTCTCCCGAGGTGGAGTTGCAGAGAGAGAAGCGAGAAAAACCGTTCCCTCCAGGAGTCTGCGCAGTGCATGTCTTACTGTACTTGGCGCATGCGCGTGTTCTGAGGCGCTGCAAGATGGCTGCCGGCCGCTTCGTCCCGATTCGGTGCCCCGGAGAGTTAGCGGAAGCGAGGGCTGCAGTCGCCCGGGAATAACAGTAGCTGCTTCGCAGTGGGAATTCCCTGGCCCTTTTCCGTGAGCAGAACGACATCAAGAGAGACTTTGAGGCCCTGAGATCCGGAGGGATAGGGCAAAGCGGGCCCCTCCCCCAAACCTCCCCACAGATCGGCCAACTCTCTTTCTCCCCCCTCCCTTTTTTCCCAGCGCTCAACACGCGAGTCTGTGGCACAGGCGCAGAAGGAGTCGGAGGGGGGCCCATTGCTCTCGCGCGTGTGCGGGCTTCAGCGCGCGCTTTCCGTCTTTCTCTCTTGATTGGTCAAAGTGCATCGCCTCCACTCCTCCCCTTCCCTCTAGATTGAAGAGGAAAGGGAGGCGGGGCTGGATAGCGCATGCGCGGTAATCTTGCTGTCGCTGTTGCTGTTGCGTTGCAAAAAAAATTTCTGGCTGGGTAGTCCTGTGGCTCTCGTACGAGGGCTGCAAGGGGTTTGAGAAAGTGTGGCGGAGGGAAGGGGGTGGGGGTGAGGAGTCGGGTAGTCTTAGGTGCCCGACACAAACTCCCATCCCCCGTCCCACGGGATACTCTGGTTCTTGTTGGGAAAGGGGCTATGAGTGCAAGGTGCCAGTCAGGCCCGTGCTGGAAGCCGAGTCCTGTGCTCTAAAAGCCTCGCTTCTCGGGCCAGACGTTTAGAAGGGCATTGCTCTAGGCCCGGTACGCCCCTGCCGACTGAGCGAGCCTCCTCTGGCCCCGGACTGGTTTAAACACTACACCATCTTCCAAAGTGACCAAAGTGCAAGACTTGCAGCCGCCTCGGCCGCCCCCCTGAGCGCCGCGGGGCCGCCTCCGGCGCCGGCCCTCCCGGTCCTCCGCCCCCTCCGCCAGCCCAGCCGAGCGCGTGCACCCGCTTTCTCTTTCCCTCGCAGCCCCCAGCTTGCACGCACCCGCAGTGATTGTTTTGCCCGCTCCCGCCGCCGCCGCAGGAGGAGCAGCAGCGCTTGTGCAAGGGGGAAAGATGGCGGCCGGCGGCGGCGGCGGAGGCGGCGGCAGCAAGGCCTCCTCGTCGGCGGGGGCCCTGGAATCTTCGCTGGATCGCAAATTCCAGTCGGTGACCAACACGATGGAATCCATCCAGGGCCTGTCGTCATGGTGCATCGAGAACAAGAAGCACCACAGCACCATCGTCTACCACTGGATGAAGTGGCTCCGCAGATGTGAGTGGCCCGGCGCCGGCTCGGGGCGACGGGAGGGCAGGGAGGGCCCGGCCGGGGCGGGAGGACGTGGAAGGAGGCGCCGCTAGGGCCGGCTCCAGGCGTTCTGCCCAGCCCCGAGCAATGGGCGCCGGCGGTGTCCGGGTCCCGTGGGGCCGGCCGTGGAGTGGGTGACCTTGGGCCCCGGGGCCCGGATCGACACCGATTCCAGGGACTCCCGCCGCGGAGCGGCGCTTCCCGAGCTGGCCGCAGCCCGAGCTGCGTGCGGGACGCCAACGGCTTCGTGCCCGTCTGTTTTGCTGGGCCTTAGCGTGCCCGATTACGATCTCGGGTGTCCCGACGGGCCGGGCCGCCCCCCCCCCCCCCCCCGCCTCCCCCGGGAACGGCCCAACTTCTTTGTGTTCCGCCAACTTCGCCCCTGGGGGGCTGGATGGGGAGCGGGGAGAGGGGGACCCTCGGGAATGGGGGAGGGGAGGGAAGGGGGGAGAGAGAGTTCCCGAGCCCTGGCCTCAGACATCAACTCGGTTACTTTACTCTGGATGGTACTTGGAAATCTAAACTTTGCATCACCCAAGATGCCTTATTCAGGCTCATTCCTACAGCTTTTAGTTTTTATGAGAATATTTAAGCCCACTTCCTGTGCATAGATGGAGGTGAACAAATACAGAAAACAAACATTTTTGAAATTTGTCCAAGGGTGGCATCCTGTCACCTTTTCTTTGAATTTTCTGTGCAATGGAATTCATATTACTGCTTGAAATGGAGTTTCAAAACTGTCAATAAGTGGTGTGTTTGCAAGAAAGGCATAATCTTACAGGAAGGGAGAGTATGATTGATGCCAGCTCTGTGAGAGAAGATAATCTAAGCTCCGTCTGTAAATGTCCTTTTGGAATTTCATGCTCCTTGTTGCATTATTTCTAGGACTTGTCCTCTTTGCTGATTATAGTTGAATTAAGCACACTAAGTGTGGTGTGGTTTGGTTTTGATACTTATTTCGGTTAATGTAGTCCATAAGTATAAAGGATGCACACTTAGTTCACTGTGGAATAGTGCCTTGGGTAGTCTTTAATTTGGGCAACAAAATGATGACGGATATCTTGAAACTCACTTTTAAGTTTTTCAGTTATTTTTTATTCTTACTCTGGTTGCACCAAGTCCTTCAGTGGAGAGGTGAAACATAACAGAATTAGGGACTGAAAACTTTATGCCCCTTTGTTTGCCGGTTTGTTGTTGGGAGCAGTGTTTCCAGGTTACCTTGGTAATCACAAAGTACAGGATTGCTGGGGTAGTCATATGTATGCTCAGATAGATTTTAAAAGTTATTCCCTTTCTGGGTAGTAAAAATCACCCGTAATAAATGAAACTAACATATGGTATCTGTAACTAATAAAGTGGAGTAAAACTAATTTCAAGCATGCTAGGTGATCTGTAGATGATATTTTCAAGATTATTATCTTTAGTACATTTCTTAGAGTAAGTGCATAATATATATTTTTTGAATGAATAATCTTCAATTCTATTTCATAACATACTTAAAATATTCCTAAATTTAGACTAGGGATTGGGGGGACACCAAATTTATTGCAATTGTAAGAAGATACTGTTATTTTAGAGAACCAGTTGATCGTCACCTGTGACTTTTGGGATCACAAGGCATTTTATTTATTAAAAGTATGTGGTTTTGATGAAACTGGTTTTGTGATTACAGATTACTTTTTCTGTTCTTGGTGTGCAATTTATATTATGGCAGTTCAATGAGGGAGCTAGTAGTATATCTTAAAGAACAGAAAGAGATTGGTTCAAGCAGGCAGCTGCTTTCAAGTGCTTTTCTTTTTTAGGGGGTGGGGGAGGAAGAATAAAATTATAATTAACTTTCTTAAAGAAGACAGCATGGACAGAGCTCAGGGCTTGGTGTCAGGAAGCCTTGGGTCCATCTCTTCCTTCCTCAGACATACAGGGTCTTCTATGATCCTGAGCAAGTCATTTAACCTCTTTCTGCCTCGATTTCCTCAACTGTAGAATGGCGGTAATAGCAGCCACCTTCCTGGGCTGTTGTGAGAATCCAATGAGATATTTGTGAAGCAGGTAGTGCAGTGTCTGGCACATAGTATGCACTTGTTTCTTTCCTTCCTCAGTTTCCTCTTCTGTAAAATGAGTGGTTGGATTGATTGATCGTTAATGTTGCTTCCTATTCTAGTTCTATGAACCTATTAAGCTGTTTTTTTGAGGGCCACCTAGAGGAATGGAGTTGTTCTGAGAAGATAATGATGATTTTTCAGGAATGATTTATATAGTGACATATCATTTATATTTAATGAATAATTTTAACCTTGCTTTTAAACCCTTTGAAAGAGATACTAAAAATTTAACTCCACCATAAGTCTTTGAAGCCCAACCCGGTTTCGGGGCCAGCTATACACAAAACTGGGAACAAGTAAAGTTTATCTTTTGGCACCATCAGCCTCTCTTTGTCTCTGCCTTGATACTCCCTCTCTAACCTGCCTGCCTCCATTGTTCCTTTTTTTCTTTTCCTGGCAACCATTGTCCCATTTCAGTCATTTTAACCTGTTGTTGAGTCCTTTCAGTTGCCTCCAACTCTGTGACCACATTTGGGCTTTTCTTGGCTAAGATACTGAAGTGATTTGCCATGTTCTTCTCTAGCTTATTTTACAGATGAGGAACTGAGGCAGACAGGGTGAAGTGACTTGCCCAGGCTCATACAGCTAGTAAGTGTCTGGTTCTGGATTTGAACTTGGGTTCTCCTGACACCTAGCTGCCCTTACTAAGACCATATTAACTCAATTACCACTCCCAGGGATATTTACATTTTTAGACCTCTTCTCCAGTTGTGTAATAAAAGGCTGAGTACCTTGTTAAAAGAATTTCAGCATCTCTGCATCATGAAGCAGGTTGGGGAGAGAGGTTTTGAGGAAAAGAGGGACATGTTAGGGAAGCCTAAATTGTATGTCATAGGTGATTGCTGCTTTATTTCAGGCTGCAAGAGAACCCATACTAATTTACCTATCAGAAGCATATGTTTGTATGATCACTTTGGGAAGTAACTAATCCAAGCTTGAAGAACCATTAAATTGTTCCAATTTCAAGATAATTTATCTAGGCTGGTAAGAAAAATGACTCATATAGGTATTAGTGGGCCTAGGCTCTGGCTCTGACATAGACATTACCTACAACTTTGTTAAATTTTTCATTTATTCCTCCATCCACGTCCCCCAATACCTTCCTCCAAAACTAAATAAACAAATTCTACCATTACTGGTTATTGTTTATGTGGAATGTCCTAGACATTCACACAGATTGTAGCCAATTTGTATTATGCATTCACTGCTACAAATTACATTCATAATCTATAGGAATTCAAGACACATTGGAGCATGGTTCTAGAAATGAGGGGGCTCAAAACTAGATTATAAGAAAAAGCAAAAATAATTAAAGGTGTCTAGCTTGGAGAAAAGAAGATTTGGAGATGTGATTGTATGATCTGAAAGGGTGCATAAGATATTCAACTTCAATATTTCTTAACAATATCTACCAAACCGCAATCCCCCTTGTACCACATACACACAGTTTTTATATATGAGGACAGTGAGATCCAGACAGTGTCACATGGGCAATAAGTAGAAAAGCCAAGGTTTGAATCAAGTTCATCTGACTTCAAATCTATCTGCAGTCTATGTCAAGTGGAAGGAGGGAATAGGCTTGTTCTGCATGACCCTGAAGAGAGAATTAGAAACAATGAGAAGACATTGTAGGGAGGTATATTTTGCCTCAGTATAAGGAAGACCTTTTTGATAGAGGTGTCCAAAAAAGTTGAATGGGCTGTCAGGCAGAGGCTGAATAATTGCTTGGGGGACGGGGACTTGTGCTTTAAGTAGGGGTTGGATTAGATGCATGTTCCTTCCAGCACTAAGATTTTATGATCAAATGTTCTAAACAGCTTACTAGAGGGAAATGAAAAGTCTGACAAGTGTAGTGCTTATGAGTGCTAAATAAATGCTTTTCATTCATTCTCATTCCACCTCTGCCTTTAAGTATCCTCCAAACCTTGTATCATTTCTGTGCTGTGTTGATTTGTTTTGGTTTGGAACTTGATTATGTTTGGAGTAGGGTATGGGAGAGAGAAATTGATAAATAATTATTTTGAATGGTAGAATGTTTTATTTGTTAATTCGTTTCATCTCTTTTTTCCTGTATAAAATTAAGCACTTTAATTTTAGAATGACCATATTGTAGCCACAGACCGTGAATATTCTTTATAAAGGATTATTTATTGTGACAAATTCATTGTAATCAAAGAATTATTAATATGTTAATATGGTGACTGACAAGCCAAGCCTCTTACTTTCTGGTTACCACCTGAATAGTATGACTGGTCCAAGTAATGTAGACAGTTTTCCTCTTCCTCATAGCAAGTAAACTTTATCAGGTCAGCCATCTTCAATGCCATAAAATCTCCTTTACTACAGAAATGAAGGTGTATAATAGTATAAACTGTACTGATATAGGCATATAGGCAGTATACATTTCAGCTTAGATGAATTTTTGTTAGACATTGTTTCAAATGCTTCTCCCTGCCTCATTTCTCTCCCCACTTAAATCCATCTTCCACTCAGCTGTCAGATTGATCCTTCTAAAGTATGTCTGACCATATCACACTCTGCATTTCCCATTCAAAAAACTCCAGTGATTCTTTATTACCTCCACGATCAAATATAACATCTGTTTGACTTTTAAAGCCCTTTGTAGCTTAACCCACTTCTTACCTCCCCTCCATGTACTCTGTGATCCAGTGACACTGCCCTTCTTGCTATTCCTCCAATATGATACTCCTATTTCCTTACTTTTAGCATTTTTCCTGGCTGATCCCCACACCTAGAATTCTCTCCCTCCTTCTCTCTTTCTTCTGACTTCCTTCAGGTCTAATCTAAAGCCCCACGTCTGCAAGAAGGTTTTTCTAGACCTTCTGTGTGGGCTTCCCCCACCCCTGACTATTCCCAATTAATTTGATACATATTTTGTTTTATATAGTTGTTATCCTGTTGTCTCACCCATTAGACTATACACTCCTTGAGAGTAAAAACTGTCTTGGGGGGGGTAGCAGTGGTGTATCCCCAAAGCTTAGTCCAGTGCCTGGCATAGAGTAGGTGTTTCATAAATGTTTGTTGACTCTATCCAGAGTCCGTTTTCTTTTTGACCTAGTATTCATCCCAGCTCTGAGAATTTTTTTCTCTTTATAGTTTTACCCTAGATCCATGATAAGTGTTTTTGGTTTTTTCCCATGGCTACAGTAAGAATGAAGAAATCTGGTCTCCTAATTCCTACTCTCAAGCTTATACTGGACTAGCTTCCCAAACTTTGAGCTGACTTATCATATTCCCATCTTCCATAAACTTAAATACTTTCTGTTTCTAACTGTCTTTTACCTCCCATCCAGATATTGGGGTTTTGTCATTTATTAGTTCATGAATTTATAGGCTCACAAAAGCTATTCCCCGTTTCTTCCCAGTGCTGGGGATATATCTTGCTTAACTGTTCATATGGTCTTCTTTACAGGACCTGGAAGTACTGTTATATTTTGTTGTAAGATTATTCACCGTGATGGAACATTGTGGTAGTTTATAAGAAAGCATATTGTTTTGGTACCAACAGAAAAACTTTGTCTTGCACACATATGTTTACCCTACTACTCCCAAATTTGTCTATCTTCACAACCCCCCCACCTCACCAGTCTTGAAGGAGCCTATAAGAAATGAATATAGGAGGAAGAACACTGGTCTTGGACACAAGTGAGAACTAGATTGAAATCCTACCTCTGATACTACAAACTACCAGCTCTCCCAGTCTCAGTTACTTCATCTGTAAAATGAAAACAATAAATTTCTATAATAACTTAATCATACAAAGTGTTTGTGAGGGTTGAAAGAGAATAATTTACATTAAAGAATCTTAAAGTACTTTTTGAATGTCATATATCATTGATAATATGTGTTCATGATATAAGAGGCAGCATGATGCAGTGAATAGACAATTGGACTTGGAGCTAGGAAGACTTTGGTTCACATCCTATCTGTATGACCTTGGGCAAACTTAGCCTGTCAGAACTGTAGGCAACTCTTCAAGATGGTAGAGAAGGTGCCATCCTATGCTGGTAGGAGGGAATGTCCAATTCCATTAAAATCACGGGTCTAGTTACTATTTTCTATTCCTAATATAGTTTTTTCAGATCTGTCCAAAATTCTGGACTAAATAAACTATGTGGCAATTCTTTTTCCTCAAACAGTACCATAACATTTATTGGAAGCATACTTATGTTGTATAGCATCTAAACTATATTTAAAGGACAATTTTAACCACCAAAAAAAATTCTGATAGAATATGCTGAATTAGACTTCCCTAAAATCATTTTTATTTTAGCAACAAATGGGTTTTGACACTGAGGAAAAGGTTTATATATAAAATTTGAAAAGTAGTATTGAATTTATTTAGGGATCCAGGCTGACATTTCGAGGTTTTACCCTCATTTCCAAATAGTTTTATCTTGTCTGAGCTTCCTGCCATTCATGAATAGTTAACACAAAAAACTCTGTGTTGCTTCTTGGCCTTGGCCAATCAATTAAAATATCCTTTACTAAGTCTTAATTATTGATTATGATTCATGAAAGGAACATAAGAGGACATCCACAATCAATTCCATGTATTATTTTCAGAGCTATCCTACTTGTCTGTGCTTCCATATTCCTCCTTTTACCATCTCTTTCTCTCTACTCTCAGGACCTCTATTTTTCTTATTTGACTCTCAATACCCTTTGAAGACATTAAAGTTTTTAAGGGACACTTGTGTCTCCTCCACCTATCAGAATTGTTATTTGTCAGCACCACAGCATATAAATCTTTCCATTGCTCCCATACCTTTTAGATTTCTTTAGACTCTGTGTTTGTATTTCAGAGTTCCTACATATCTCAGGTCTTTTCATCTCAAATACTTAAAGGACCCCTATTTGATTAAAAGTCTGTTTGCCCCCTTTTTCCCTCTCAGAATTATACTTAGCTTTACAGGATAAGTTATTCTTTGTCTTAAGCCTCTATCTTTTGCCATTTGGAATATCGTATACCAGGATCTCTCATTTTTAGTAAAAACTTACGGGTCTTATAAGGTCCCAACTGTACTTCCTTGGTACTTGAACTGCTCCTTTCTGTGTGCTTGCAGTATTTTTTCTTTGACATGGGAGTTAGGGATTTTGATTGTGAAATTCCTGGGACTTTTCCTTTTGGGGTACCTTTTGGGAAGTGATCAGTAGATTCTTTCTATCTTTAATTTGTCCTATGGTTCTAATAGATTTGGGCAGTTTTCATTTAATTTCTCAAAATAATGTCCAGGCTTAAAAAAAAAAAAACATTGTTTTCAGGGAGCTCCATGATTTTTAAATTCTCTCCTTGATTTTTTTTGCAGGTCAGTTTTTTATATTAAATATCTTATATTTTCTTCTCTCTTTTCATTCTTTTGATTTTGTTGTTATTTATTTATTTTTACTATCTCATAGAGTCATTGATTTCTATTTGCTTTCTTCTGGGTTTCAGAGACTCCCATTTCTTGAGTAAACTTTTTTTTTTACCCAAGGTATTTCTCTTCTAAGCCTCTCGTCCTCCCAATTCTTTCCTTCAAAACTTAAAAAAAAAATGTTTTTCTACTTTGCTTCATTTCCTTTAGGTTTTCATGTAGTCTTTTTGGGAAATCCATTTTTTCAAATTGTTTTTACATGCAACCAGAAAATAAGATATACAGGCAATGGGGTATAGAAATCCATCTTGCCTTACAAGAAAGTAAGGGGAGGGATGGAGGAGATATAAGACAGGGCAGATTTGGGAGAAAGGTTATTCAGTATGCTTGCCATCTTGGGGTGTGGGGTAGGGGAGGGTTGGGAAGAAAATTTGTAACTCAAAATCTTGTGGAAATGAATATTGAAAACTAAAAATTAATTATTAAAAGAAATCCATTTTTTCCTTTTGAGTTTCTGCTTGCAGTTGTCTTCCCTGCTTTTTTAAAGAGCTCTGGGTTTGCAGTAATTTTTGATACTGGGTGATGTTTTATAAAAATGGACTCTGCTCTCCAGCTTTTAGTTCCTGATTTGTTACTTTGTGCTAGGATCAGACTTCCCTCCATTATGGTCAACCCTGCTTGGTATAGCCCTGGGTTCTTGTGCTGATCTTCCTCCACCTCCTGGGATTAACCAGTGAGGGGGAGGTTTCAGCATGGCTGGTGTTTAGGGGTCTTTTGCCCCCCCCCCCCTCCCTCCCCCTCCCCCTCTCTCCCTCTCCCTGTCCCCCTCTCTCCCTCTCCCTCCCCCTCTCTCCCTCACTCTCCTCTGTATGTCTCTTTCTCTCTGTATCTCTTAGGACACTGTTATAGACCACAGAACCCTTGGTCTCTCTGGGGCTTCCAGGGTTGCCACTCTAGGGCTTTCTTAGGGGAGTCCTCTACTCTTGCTCCTACCAGATATAGAACCTTGCAGAGTTTACACTTGTTCCATCTCTAATCACACTGGTGCTCACTTTGCTTGAGTGGTCCCTTTTCCTGTTACTCACAGGCTTCTGGAAACTTTTTGTACAGTTCTAGGGTAGATGATGTCATAGTTTTCTCATTAATTTCTTGAACATTATTCAGTCTGGTGGGGACTTCAAGGTTTTTCTGAAGTAATGGGTATGGTAGAGCTGGGCAGCATGCCTTCCATTCTTGGTGGAAAGTTTGAATTAGTTGTTTATGAGATGCAATTTACCTGTTTTCATCCATTTGAAAAATATCTTTAGTTATTGGTTCCTATGGTGATTTGAGATTTAGTAGTTCAGTATGTGTAAAGAACTCAGAGCTCCCCAAAAAAAATTCACCACAAGAGCATATTTTCATACTGCCTTGACTTGGAGTTCCACATTTGTTTGTCAGGACATCAAATCATTATGTTGGTTTTTAGTTGTATTAGTGTTGCTTGGCATAGGGAGAATTTTGCCTTTTTATAATAAGAAATAATTCTAAATCTGCTTTGTTTTTCAAAAGGTACTCTGGTAAGAATTAAAATTGTTTTGAGAAATTTTATATTTTAGAATTGAGTTGGGTTGGTTTTTTTTTGTTCCATTGTTATAGACACAGTGTAACAGGTTCAGTTATCATCTTTATCCAAATAACTCCCAGAACCATATCTTGAGCTCTCCTCTCTCCCCAGAGCTCCAGTCCTATATCAATAGTTGCCTATGAAACATTTCAAGTTAGATATTCCTTAGGCATCTCAAGTTCAACATGTTCAAAACAGAATTCTCTCTCAAAACCTATTCTTCTCTCAAACTTCCCTATTCCTGTCAAGGACACCAGGTTTGCAATCTTGATGTTGTCTCCCCCTCCTCATTCATTCTCCTTCACCTCACACATCCCATCAGTTGCTAAGTCTTGTCATTTCTTTCACCACAGCATGTTTGGCTTATATCTATCCCAGCTTCAGGCCGTCTTCCACACAGCTGCCAAGGTGACTTTCCTAAAGTACATGTCGCTTCTCTTCTCCATAAACTCCAGAACCTCCCTCTTAATTTCTGGGGTCAGATATAAATCCTCTATTTGACTTGACAGTCTTGATAACTAGGCCCCAAATCCAGTATCCTTCTGCATTATTCCCCTCCATGTGCTATATGTTCTAGTTTTACTGGTCTACTTGCTATAATACATGATAGACTCCCTCATAACTGGAATTCTTTTCTTCCTCATTTCCATCTCTTGGAATTCATTGTTTCCTTCAAGAATTGCTTTCTGCATAAAGCCCTTCTTTATTCCATTCCCACCCCCCTTCTACTGCTCTTCTTCCCCAAACTACACATTATATATACATACATGTTCACATGTTGTGCCCTTCCACCCCCACCCCCCCATCTAAGCTCCTTAGAGGGCGGGGACACATGTTCCTTTGCTTCCCCTAGCCCATAGCAGGAGCTTCATAAATACTTACAGAGTAATTAAATAACAGCTTAAATGTAAATTTAGTGCTTTAGTTTTAGGGGAAAAGTTGACATACATTATCATTTCATAGCAAGGACCACCTTGTCGGGAAGATGGGACTAGTACTTTTATTTCAGTTGTACCTATCTTAGGATAATATGATTTAGAGCTGGACCTCAGAGGTATTTGAGCCCAACCTCCTCATTTTACAGATGAAAATACTAATAATGAGAGATGTTCAACAAAACTACCCTCACATCTGACAGAGATGTAATATTCCACAGTGAAGGTAGGGGGGGATACTTTCTGTTATTTATAATTTGTAGCATTCAATTGGATTGCTTCTTGTTCTTTCCATTTACATTGTTGTAGTGTGTATATTGTTTTCTTGATTGTGCTGATACCACTTTACATTGGTTCTTATAAGCCTTTCTATGTTTCTCTGTATTTATATTTGTCAGTTTATACATCACAGTAATATTCTATTACATTCATGTACCATAACTTGGTTTTTTTTAATGTATTTTTTTTTTCAATATATGTAATACAGCTCAGTGGTATAGTGGATAGAGCACTGGACCTGGAATCAGGAAGACCTGAGTTCAAATCTAACCTGAGACACTGACTAGCTGAATAACCTAGGCCACCTACTTAATTGCTGACTGCCTCAGTTTCCTCATCTGTAAAATTGGGGTAATAAAAGCATCTACCTCTCAGACTTATTATGAGAATCAAATGAGATCATAATGTTAAAGCAAGCACCTAGCACAGTGCCTGACACATAGTAAGTGCTGTGTATAAATGTTAGTTATTAATAGCTTTTGTTTTTACATCACCAAAATTTCTCCCACCATTGCTCCCCCTTCCCCTTAAAGAGAGCCATCCCATGGAACAAAGAATTTTTTAAGAAGGGGAAAAATCGTCAAAACTAATTAAACCTTGATGACTACTAGAAAGAAGTGGAATGGGAGTGTTTTCTCATATCCCTTTTTTGGAGTCATGCTGATTTTTCATGCTTTTGCATTATTTAGTTTTTGATTGTTCTTTCCATTTCCATTGTCATTGTGTGCATTACGTTCTTGACTCTCTTTACTTCAGCCTTCATCAGTTCATGCAAATCTTTCCATGCTTCTTATATATATCATATTCACTGTTTATTGAAGCACAAAAATATTCCATTAAATTCATGCACCACAATTTGGCCATGTTCCCAGTTCTTTGCTCCCACAAAAAAATGCTGCAGTAAATATTTTTGTGTATTTGGGAACTTTCTTCTCTTTGACCTCCTAAGGCTATATGTATTGTATCTAATAGTTCTCTGAAACTTCTCTATAATTAACGATGGTTAATCAATTTTAATGTGTTGGTGTTTTTTCTTAAGGAATTTTTGTCAAAAATTCATATGGCCAAATATATCTTAAAGAATTCATGCTTTCATGCTAACAAGATGTGTTTCAGTGCTTAGATCAGTAGGACACTGTGCTGAAGATACAGAGATACCTTTTTTGTCTTCAGGAAGTTTAGTAGCAGACAAGACATTTTGTAAACATCAGTATATAAGTTTCAAGGCTGATGTAACAAAAATCCTTTAGTAATTCAGAATTTCAAGTATGCAGATACTATGCTAGGCTCTGCAAATGGAAAAATAGAAATGAAATGGTTTCTTCCCCTAATGAACTTGCTAAATTTTATTGGAGGAAACAACATGGCACATTAGGGACAAGGTAATATGGGTGAGGGGAAAGGTTCTGGCACCTGAAAGAATCAGGACAAGACTCATTTGGAAGAAGGTGATAGATAGTTGAGCTGAACTTTAGCAGAAGCTAGGGATTCAAAGAAGGGTATTTAAGGAGTAAGTGAATTCCAGGCATGGGAAAGTTGTGAAAAGGCCAAGACAAGATCAAAGAAAATGTAATATGTGTACAGACATATTTATAGTCACTTTTTTTGTAGTAGCCAAAAATGGGTGACTAATTAAGGGGACTATGTTCCTCTAGGATATAGTTAAACAAATTATGATATAGGAACATAATGATTGTACCATAAGAAATGACTAAGTGGTCAGTTTCCAAGGAAACTGGGAAATCTTTTATCAACTGATGCAAAACACAATGAGCAAAACTAGGAGAACAATTTATTTAATGACAACAGTATTATAGAGAAAAACAACTTTGAAAACTTTAGAACTCTGATAGGTGAAGTGAAAAACTAGAAGGTTGAAGATGAAATATTCAACTCACCTTCTCTGCCAGAGAAGTAATAAACCAAAACTCCAGAAAGGCATACATTTTTGACCATAGCTGAAGTGGGAATTTGTTTTACTGGGCTATACATATTTATGGTAAGAGTTTTATTATTAGTTTTGAGGTCTAGTTTTTTGGTGTTTATTTTTTTCCCTGATGAGAAGGAGACTATTAGGAAGGACAGAGTATAAATGCATTTAGAAACAAATAAAAATTTAGAAGGCAAGATATTGTGCATGCGAGGAAAAGCAAGAAGGTCTTTTTGAATAGACTGTAGATTGTATGATGAGTAATGTAGATTAGTGAGTGACAGATTTGGGAGAATATGGATCCATTTTCTGACTGTAGATCCAGTCCTTTTCATATCACACTACTGGAAAAGCTATATTTGAACTTTAGTTCAGTCAATTTTTTCCCAGAACACACCACCGGAATTCAAAAAGTGAGGGTCAGTACGCATTTATTAAGTGCCTATTATGTCCAAGGCACAGTACTAAGTAAGCACTAGGGAGGGATACAAAGAAAGATATAACAGTTTCTGCCCTCAAGGAGCTCACAATCTAAAGGGGGGGGGGGGGGGGAAACACAGTTTTAAAAAACAGCCAGGGGCAGCTAGGTGGTGCAGTAAATAGATCATCAGCCCTGGAGTCAGGAGGACCTGAGTTCAAATATGACCTCAGACACTTGACGCACTTACTAGCTGTGTGACCTTGGGCAAGTCACTGAAGTGCAATTGCCTTGCCCCCCTCAAAAAAAACAAGTGGGAAAGGACCTATGTGTAAAAAAACAGCCAAAGGTAGGAGAGGTTACCCAGCAGGGTGAAAGGGGGATTAGAAATGAGGTCATGAGCCATGGTGGGAAATGATGTGAGGAAATGTTTCCAAGTCGGTTTTATTTTACAGAATGATGAATTACAGGTTGTTTTTGTTTTGTTTTACATTTTTATCGATAGCTTTTGTTTTTATATCACCTTATTTACAAATAGAACTTTCCTTCTCTCCAGAGAGCTATCCTTTGTAACAAATGGAGCTAGGTTTGGGCTTTAAATACCAAAATAATTGTATTTGATTCTAGGGATAATGAGTTCCACTGGAGTTTATTGAGTAGGGAAGTAATAGGGTCAGACCTGAGTAAGAGATTACTTCTAGCTCGAATTATAGTAAAAGGTTTCATAGAGGAAATTACTTTTGACCTGTGCCGTTGAAAGTTGGATAGTATTTGACGAGTGGAGGGTGGGAATTGATTCTAAAAAGAGGGAACAGCATGAGCAAACATGGAAACAGCAATATATAAAGAGTGTGATTGGAAAACAGTGGCAGGGTGGCCTTTGGAGAGCTCCTCCCAGATCCTCCACTGTTTAAGGATAGCATCCAGGAAATTCCCAGCTGCTTTCCTGGACTTTATCCTCTCCAGAAATTCATCGTATGAAATCACCTAGAAAACTCACCTCCTGAGATCATTTCCCAGGATGGTTTGCGATCTCATCATCCCTAATTTCCTCCTCACCCTTCTTCGTAACCTTTCCCCCTCCTTTTCAGTTTAAAAAATAAATCTGTTGTGTTTTCTCCCTCCACTCCCCCCCCCCCATTAGATTATGAGATCCTTGGGGGAAGGAACTGTCTTATGGGTTTTTTCTAACCCCTGTGCTTACACAGTGCCTGGCACATAGTAGGCATTTAATAAATGTATATTGACTCTGACTTTTCTGGTTTGCGGGTTACATTCTGGGAAATAGTTTGACTCGATTTAGGTTCAAATATAGTTTTTCCAGTGGTGTAATGTTTTGAAAAAAAATGGATCTATGGTCAGGAGGTGGATTTGTATTCTCCAGTGTTTGCCCTTCACTGGCTATGTAAACTTGAACAAGTCACTTAATTTCTGATTCTATTTCTTTATCTGAAAAATTAGATGATACTTGCAGAACCTGTTTCACAGAGTTGTTGCAAAGATGATATGAAATAACTGGATATAAAACATTTTTAAATGATGTGTAGTGTAATAAACATAACAGATATTGCTTATGATGTTGATAATGAAGGATTAATTGGTGAGGAGATGAGGAAGATAATTTAGGTCAGATTGTAGAGGGCCTTTAATGCCAGGTTAGGGAGTTTGCTCTTCATTTGACAAGCAATGGGAGCCATTGAAATATTTTAAGCAAAGTAATATGAGGCCGAGCTTTTAAGAAAGGTTGATTTGGAAATGTTTCTTTGGATTGATTTAGATGGAGTAGAACCTGGAAAAAAGAAAAAACAATTAGGTTTCTAATTCTGTAGTCCAGAGGTAATCTCCTATAGGTTGTTTGCTGTGGGACTAGAAAGATAGAAACTGATATCATAAAGTTATGAAGGAAGAACTATAACTGTTTGGATATGGGACGATGAGTGATGGTGAGTCAGAGACTCCAAGCCGACTGAGAGAAAGCTAGTGCCATGAGCAGAGCTAGATGGGAGAAATATAATATCTGTTTTAGGCATTTTGATTTCTGGCTGAAAATGTCTATTGGACAGTTGAAAATGTGGGGTTGAACCTAAGGAAAAGAAGTTAGGATTAGAGAGAGAGGAGAAGGGAGGGGATATATTTAGGAGTCTTCTATATAAAGGTCATTTATGAAACTGTAGGAATAGATTCTCCAAGAAAGTACAAAGACAAAATTTGGGAAACTGGAGGCCAGAAACCCAAAAAAAGCAAATGTCAAAGATAAGAGAACCAGGATTGCATAGCTTTGCTTTGGGAAAATAATTAGGGGGGAAAAAGAAATGAGTGAAACTTGCAGACTCCCTGAAATGATTACTTGCAGGTATAAAGTCTAATTAACGCCACACCCCCACCCCCAATCATTGACCATAGCTTAGAATGTGGGCTTTATTCTGTACCTGTGGTCCATCACCTCTCTACTGAGAAAACAGGTTATGTTTCATCAATATCTTTCTGGTATCATGATAGGTCATTGCATTACTCTGTATTCTGATGGTTTTTAGTGTTTTCCTTTACATTGCCACAGTCTTTGTATGTAACTTTTCTTCATTTCTGCTTACTTCTCTTCATCAGTTCATATATGAATACCTTATAAGTTCTTTTCTTACAGTGCAGTAATTATACTACATCCATAGTTTGGCCAGTTTTTCTCCAATCAATGGACACATTACTGTTTTTTTTCCTGTCACAAAAAGTGCTGCTATAAATATTTTGTTGTATATGGGGCTTTTCCCTCTATGATGTGCTTGGGGGTATATACCCAGTAGTGGTTTTACCAAGTCAAATGGTATAAACAATTGAATTGATTTCTAGTATGCTTCCAAGTTATTTTCCAGAATGATTGGACCAATGTACATATCTATCAACAACTTACTCATTTCATAGTTCCATAGATTTAGAACTGAAAGCAACTTTGGAGGTCATCTAGTCATTTTATAAATGAGAAAGCTGGGGTCTTGAGAATTTAAGTAATTGACCCAAGATCACTCAGGTTTGTAAGCTAATAGATTTAGAGCTGGAAGGGACCTCAGAGGTCATCTAATCCAGTTTCCTTGTGTTGCCAATGAGGAAACTGAGACTTACAGAGGTTAAGTGATTTGCCCATGGTCAAACAGCTAGTAAGTGGCAATATATGGGACCTGACCCCAAGGCTTCCACATCTAACGTTCTGTCCACTAAGTCACGAACTAGCTAGTAACTGTCAGAATCCAGATTTTAACTGAGGTCCTCTGACTACAGATGCATTCCTCTTCTCTACCATGCCATACTGTATTAATGTGCCTGTCTTTCTACAACCCCTCTAATACTGACTTTTTTTTTTAAAGCAATTGGGGTTAAGTAACTTGCTCAAGGTTACACGGCCAGTTATTGTGTGTGGGTGTGTAGCAGCAAGCACCCCAAGCGTCCTCAGGATTTGCCGCCACCACAGGTTCTTGGATCTGCTTTGTTAAAGGAAAGCAACTCAAAATGGGTTAACAAGCTTACTTTAATCAGTCAGACATATATCGTTTACCTTGTTCAGGGGAAAAAGGTCAGCACCCCGAACTTCAAAGCATACAGGCAGAATTATCAAGACAGAAACAGATCAAGTAGACAGATTTCCAAACTGTCCAACCATTACATCCATACCCAGTCAACATCTGGGTTTCCACATCTGGGTTTTTCAAAGCCGGGGGACTCTCAACACCGGCTTCCCAGAATTCAGATCAAATCACAGAACACTTCTCAAAGTGAGTCCCAAAACAAAGCTACACATCAGGGCTTATATAGCCTTCTCCTGGCTCAGAGAATGTAACAACCGTATTGACCCACTGGCCAATCAAAAAGTATCTACTGAAAAACAAGCCTCCCTCCTGTGATAGTAATGGCATTTCAAGATTCCCCCTGTATTGGCTTGGTTTTCAAATTGATTGTGTTAAAACCCAGAGTTTGTTAATCCCACCTGTGGGATGGACTTGTTGATGTGAAAAGAAAGTCCTGAACTGGGAGGAGCTGGTGACATAGATTTGGAGAGACAAGAGAGAGGCAGAAGAACCTTTTTGGAAGCAGCACCCACGTGGAGGCAGAGAGAGAGACTAAGAGAATTGCTGGTGGCCGCTTTGAATTGTCCTGGACTTTTGAGACCTGCCCCCTGAGCTGCCAAGGACTGAGGAGACATGGCTGTTTTGCTGGTACTTTGTCTGTCTGTTTTGATGTTGTTTTGCCAGATTTGTCCATTGGTGAAAGACAGTCCTGTTGTTGAAGAAGTCCTGGAACCTGGCTTTTGGTTAAGAAGCCCTGAGACTGTCCTGCAGACAGAGAGTGAATACTATCCACTGGTGAAGGACAGTGCTGTTGTTGCAGGGGTCTGGGAACCTTTCTGTTGGTTCAGAAGCCCTGAAGAAGGATTTTCTTGTTGTATGTTTACAGAAATCCTAGGAGAGGGTTTTGCTAATGTTTTCAGGGGTTCTAGGACTGTTCTACAGACAGAGGATGAATTAATGGAGGGACTGGCAATGTATCTTGTGGCCTTGCTAAGCCTTGTCTCCCCAGGAACTAAGATTGCTGAGAACTTGCCTCCTGTCAAGATGAAGAAAAGACCTCCATTTGAGTATTAAGTGCTGTGCTTAAACTTGATGTAACTCTGGGGTAGATTCAATTGTGATCCAGGGGTGGGGAACTTTTGACCTTTTTGTGTCCTATGGTTTGAGCAAATGAATGTACTTTACTTATGTTTGGAAACTAATCTCCATTTGAGAAGAGGGGCTTTATGGTGGACTAAATGAAGGTATAGCCTAGGGGTGGAGAAGTATTTAGAACAGGGACTTTGTAATTGATTGAATGATTGGAAGGTCCTGGGGTGGGGTAGTACTTGGAGATTATTTAATCACCTTAGTAAATGCTGTATTTTGAATGATGTCATGTTTTGACCTTCTCTGTTCTTGGTTTGTCACTGAATAAAATGGAGAGCACCTATGCTGGTATTTTGAACCTTGGGAGGTTGCCTTTCCTTGGCATTACAGTACACCTCCCCAGGCTTCAGGTGCACTTTAGCCTAGGGGCAGGGAAGATCTTCCAAATTTGCATTCCCATTACAGGGTGTTAAGTATCTGAGGCCAGAACCAATCCCAGGTCTCTCCCCTCTGGGGTTGGTGCTCTTACTGTGCCACCTGGCCACCCCTAATACTGACTTTTTTGAATGTATTCCCTTCCTTACCAACTTACTGAGCAGGGCTAGTTTGCATTCTTTTGCAAATAGTGATATGGAGAACTCTGTCATGTGATTGTTGATTATTGACTTTTTTTTTTTTAAGTCAGCTAGTAAACTAGCACTTATTAAGTACCTTTTATGTGATAGGCACTGTGTTAAGCACTGGAGATACAGAGGCAAAAAGCAGTCCCTGTCTTCAAGGAGCCTACAATCTAATGAAGGAGAAAACATGAAAACAACTGTGTACAAACAAGATAGATACAATCTTCAATTGGAGGTTATCTCAGAGGAAAGGCACTAATGTTAAGGGGGACAGGGAAATGACTTCAGTATGTGGCATTTTATCTGAGACTTGAAAGAAGCCAAACAAGTCAGGAGGTAGAAATGAGGAGGGAGAGAAGTCCACACATTGGGACAACCAGTAAAGCTGCAAGGACTTGGAGATGAGGGTCTTGTGAAAGAAATAGTAAGGAGGCCAAGGTCACTGGATTGTAGAGTAAGTGAAAGGAGAGAAGAATAAGGTATAAGAAGGCTAGAAATGTAGAAAGAGGTCAGGTTATGAAACGTTTTACATGCTAGAGGACTTAATTCTGTAGACAGTAAGAAGCCACTGAAGTTCATTGAGTAGGGAGATGACATGTTTAGACCTGTGCTTCAGCAGTGTCACCAGTGGAAGACGGCCTGGAGGAGAGGCCAGAGACACTGAGACCAAATAGAAGGCTATTAACAGTAGACGGACTAGCCATGAAGCAATAATACCTGTATCAGGGTGGTGACAGTGTCAGTGGAGAAGAGATGTGTATGTTTGTTGCAAAGTTAGACTCAACAGGACTTGGAAACAGGTTGATGTCTTTTTACATTAAGGGAAAATCTATGTGAAGCCTGTTTGTTAAATGGTACATGGTGTTAAGCTTAAACCTAAATTTTGCCAAATTACTTCCAAGTTTTCCCTATGGTACTTGTCAAGTAGGGAGCCTTTCCTCAGTTAGTTTGTGTTCTTGGGTTTATCAAGACTGAGCTACTGTATTTATCTGCTTCTGAGTCTTGCTAATCTAGTCTTCTGTACTGAGTGACCATTCCACTTCTTTTGTTGTCGCTCAGTCATTCAGTCATGTCTGACTCTTTGTGACCCTGTGGACTACAGCATGCCACACCTTCTGTCCTGAATTCATGTTTGTTGTTTCCATAACACTATCCATTTCATCCTCTGCTGTTCCCTTTTCCTTTTGCCTTCAATCTTTCCCAACATCAGGATCTTTTCTAATGAGTCCTGTCTTTTTGTGACCAAAGTAGGTAAGCTTCAGCTTCAGTATTTGACCTGAATGAATAGCCTGAATGAATTTTTTTTAAGTACTGGCTTGATCTCCTTGCTGTCCAAGGGATTCTCAAAAGCCTTCTCAAGCACCACAATTCAAAAGTGTCAATTTTGCAGCACTCAGCTTTCCTTATAGTCCATTTGCACAACCCTCCCTCACTCAAATCAAAGTCAATTACAAGTCATGTCATCATCTCCCTGATGTCATGTTCCTCTTCAAGAACGAAGGACAAAGCACAACTCTCACAGCCATACATTGTTGGTTTTTTTGTTTTTTTAAGCAATCGGGGTTAAGTAACTTGCTCAAGGTTACATGGCCAGTTATTTCTGGGTGTGGTGTGAAGTATCTGAGCCTGGATTTGATCCAGGTCATCCCGACACTGGAGCCAGTGCTCTTACTCGCTGTGCTGCCTGGCCGCCCCAATAGCCATACATTGTTATTAGAAAAACCATAGCTTTGTAGATAAGGATAGAATTCGTGTTTCATTGTCAGTTAAAGAATGATTGCTCACTGCATCGATCAGAATTCTGATGTCTTTCAGGATTGCCTTCCTTTTATTTATTGTGGTCATTGTAAAAATTATTCTGGTTCTGCTCATTTTACTTGCATTAGTCATTTGGGTTTCCATGAATTTGTAATAGTTGTCATTTCTTACAGCACAGTAATATGTTGCATTCATATACTAATGTTTCTTCAGCTATTAAGTTATTTAACTATTTAGCTATTCAGTTATTTCCTAATTGATGGACACTCACATTGTTTCCAGTTCTTTCTATCACAAGTGTTTCTTTAAATATTTCGTACATATACGTCCTCTGTTTTTGGCTTTGATTTCTTTGGAATATGTACCTAATAATGCTATCCTTGAATCAACCTTCCTTGCTTTTTCCAGACATCAGAACACCAAACCAGTATTGTAAATCTTTTAGAATAAGAAATTAGATTAGTCTGTTATGACAGGTTTTTGACTGTTTCCTTTTCCACATGTTCACCAAATAGTTCTCTAATAATATGATCTAGAATTTTGCCAGAGATCAAAATCAGATTCCTATTCAGTCATTGGCAGCCTCTATTCTTCTTTCCTTATTTGGAAATAAGGTATACACTTTTACTTTTCTCTAGTTCTTTAGTGCCCAGCCTGTTCTCCCTCACTTTTCACAACCCTCCTCTCTGTGCTACTACATACTCATGCTAACTAATCTCAATTGCACCTTCACTGGGACCTTTTACTCCATAACTTAAACTCTATAATACTTTTCAAACCTTTTCTTCTCCCCTCAGACTGCCAATATATCACTCCCTCCTCTCTTCTTCTCACCCAAGAATTTTACCTTATGAATTCATCCATCATGAACACCTCCTCCTTGATTCGCAAACCTCAAATTGCCATATCATATTTCCTATTTTCCCCAGTTTTGTTCTGAAATAGACCTGTCTCACTGCCAGGCCAGCCATTGGACTTTTGTCTTTGATCCTATCCCTTTTTACCCCCTCTTCCTTCTTCCCACCTAAATTTTTACCCAGGTGATTAGTAACAGGCATCTAGTAAGCACCTAGCTTATGCTAGGCACTGTTGGTGCTAGGGTTAAGGAGACAAAAATTCCTTGGGGAATTTGCATTGTTAGGGAAATTATACCATATTCATAGATAAAGACGAACAAGATATGTCCAAAATAAGTATGCAGTGATGGTGAGGGGCCCTCACAACTTGGAGCATCAGGACAAGTCTCTTGATGGCCATTGAACCGAACCTTGAATGGGATAGGGTTTCTGAGAGGCACAACTGAAGAGGGAGAGCATTCCAGAGATGGGGGACAACCCATACAGAGGTGTAGAGCTGAAAGATGAATGTCATCCACACCACATGGCTGGAGTGAGAGTGAAGGAAGGGGAATAATGTGTGGTTGACCTGAAAAGGTAGACATGAGCCTTATTGTGAAAGGCTTTAAATGTCAGATAAGATGATTTTGTCTTCTAGGGAGAGTGGGGAACCACTTAAGTTTTTTGAACTGAGGAGATACGTGGTCATTGCTTTAGAAATATTATCTTGGCACCTTTGTGGGGGATGGATTGTAGACAGGGAGAGACTAGACCCAAATCAGGCTTTTACAGTAGTTCAGGTAAGAGGGAATGAAAGACTAAATTTGGTTGATTGTGGTATTGATAGATGCAGATTAATCAAACAATAAACATTAAATACGAACGCACTGTGATTAGTACTGGGATTACAAAAGGTAAAAGATAATCCCTGCCCTTAATGCAGCTTGCACAAGGACCTATTGAAGAGATGTTGTAAAGCTGAAATGAACAGGTCTTGGCAACAACTTGGGATGGGGGGGCCAGGCAGGGGGGAGATGAAATTGTAGTGAACAGTCCAGGATGACTCTTAGGTTGTGAACCTGAGGGACTAAAAAGAATGGAAGAGTTTAGGGAAAGAGATAAGGAGTTCTATTTTGGACATGTTTAGTTTAACATGGCTACTGGACATTTATTCAGGATGTCTGAAAGGCAATCGGAGAATCGAGAATGGGGGTCAGCAGACAGGTTAAGAACAGGATAGGTAAATTTGAGAAGACTCAACTTAGAGATGATAATTAAGTCCGTGAGAGCTGATGATAAAATCAAGTGAAATAATATAGAGGGAGAAGAGTGTCTAGGACCAGATCCTCAGAGACACCTATGTGTAGAGGGTATGAACTGGAGGAGGATCTAGCAAAGGAGAAAGAGAAGGAGCAGTCAAGATAGGATGAGAACCAGGAGAGAAGAGTGTCCTGAAACCCTAGAGGTAAGAGAGTATCAAGGAGGAAAGGGTGATCAACAGTCAAAGGTTTGCAGGGAAGTCAATGAGAATGAGGTTAGAAAAAAGGCCATTGGATTTGGTACCTAAGAGATCATTGATAACTTTTAGGAGGGCAGTTTCAGTGGAATAATAATTTCAAAAGATGAGTTGTAGATGATTTTGTCTAGAAATTTAGCCACAAAAGGCAAAAGAGATATAGGACCATAGTTACCAGGGATAGAAGGAGGAAGTGAAGGTTTTTTCAGGATGGGGAAAACATAAGCGTGCCTTTAGATAGGAAAAGACTGAAAATCATACAGTGGGGATGACAGAGGAGGTACTCTGTTGGAGGAGACAAGAAGGAATGGGATTGCTTGAGCAGGTAGAAGGATTATTAGCCTTGGTAAAGAATAAGGACACCTCATCATGTCAAGGAGGAATGAAGGAGGAGATAGTAGCAAAATGTATATGAGTGAAATAGGAAGAGGAAGGAGGGAGCTTGGCGAATGGCCTCATTTTTTTTTTTTTAATAAAATATGAGGCTTAGCTGGGTGGGTAGGTGGAGGTGGGACCATGGGAAATTTGAGGAGAGATGAAAAGGTTTGTAAGAATCACTGTAGAGACGACAGGTATACAAGGATTGTCTAACAGCAATGAGGGTACAGTTGAAGTTTTGTAACAGATGTTATACAATGTTGATGAAATGGAATGATGAGATTATTGATGAATGTGAGAGTATTGTGGTTCTCTCAAAAGAAATAGGAAAGTTAACGTGGGAAAGGGTAGGTTTAGGGACTGACATAGTTCCTTTTGGACATGTTTTAAGATGGCTGTGAAACATTCAGATTGAAATATCAAACAGACAATTGGAGATAGGGGGATAAAACTTAGTAGAAAGATGAGAGCTAAATGTAGAGAATTAGGAGTCACTGCCATGATATAGAGAGGAGGACCCAGGAAAGAATTCTGGGGTACTGCCACACATAGAGGTGGAACATGGTGATGTTCCATCCTACAAAGGAGACTGAAAAGAAGCCATGTGACAAGGTATCAGTCTCTCAAAAACCCAGGGAGGAGAGAGTGTCTAGAAGGAGGGTGCATCAAATGCTGCTAAGGATAGAGAAACTGATACTGGATTTTCTTAAAAGATTTTTTTTCTAATTAGGAGTCATCATCATCAACTATCAATGTCCACAAAATTTTGATACACAAAGGAGAACAAAAAAGGAGATGATGTATGAAACCATAATCTTGTGTTACAAGATGGGTTTTTTAAAGTGTCTATTGGGGCGGCTAGGTGGTGCAGTGAATAGAGTCAGGAGGACCTGGGTTCAAATGTGGCCTCAGACACTTAACGTAAAAACTAGCTGTGTGACCTTGGGGAAGTCACTTAACCCCAACTGCCCTCCAAAAAAATAAATATATAAAGTGTCCATTAAAATAAGTTTAACGAAGATGAAACAAAATTACCCTATATGCCGGTTTGCATTGTGAAGTGAACCCTCAGAATTATTTTATTTTTCATTCTTATTGTTATTTATTTAGAGCATATTTTCATTCAGGTGATTACTTATAGTTTGCAATTCTGGACCACCTCTAGAATATTGTGGTTCCACATTTTAGAAGGAACATTGACAAATTAGAATACATCTAGACATTTGTCAGAATGGTAATAATGCCTGGAAAATTATGCCATACAAGGATATGGTGGTGTTTAACTTTGAAAAGAAAAGACTTGGGGATCATGGAAGACTATCATATGGAAAAGGGGTTAAAGTTGTTCTGCTTGTCCTAAGCATTAATAGGTATAATTTGCAAAGAAGTAATAAGTTTATTTAGTTAATTGAGCAAAAACTACTTAGTTTGTTGTTCAGTTATTTGTCGTGTTCCAGTTTGTTGTTCAGTTATTTGTCATGTTCCACTCTTTGTGATTCCATTTGGGTTTGTTTGGGGTTTTTTGTTTGTTTGTTTTTTGATAAAGATACTGGAGAGGTTTGCCATTTCCTCCTCTAGCTCATTTGACAGAGGAGGAAACTGAGGCATACAGGGTTTAGTGACTTGCCCAGGCTCACACAACTAGTAAGTGTCTGAAACTAGATTTTAACTGTCCAAACCTTTTCAGTGCTTGAGATTTTTCTGTGGTCCGTCCAAACCTGATATTCTGTGAACTTTTCAGCTATTAGAGTTTAGGTAAGAATACGAACTTGTAAAACTATGTTGCATAATCTTTGCATCCCACCACTTCCATCAAGTTGTCTTTTCTGTAGGTTAAACAGTTGGTCAGTTATTAAGTACCTACTAGGGGCTGTGCTAAGCACTAGAGATACAAAGACAGGCAAAACCCCATCCCTCCCCTCAGGGAGCTCACAGTCTAACAAAGGAGGCAGAGCTGAAACAACAACGATGTTATGTACAGGATGAGCGCCAGGAGTCTCAGAGGGCAGGGACTAAGATTAAGGAGTGGAGAATGCAGGGATCTCCATACAGAAGGGTGAGACTTTATCTTCTACTTGAAAAGAAAAGTGAGATACAAAAAGATGAGACAGGAATGGGCGAGGTCATGAAGGACCCTAAAAACCAGGCACAGAATTTCATATTTAATCATTTCCAACTTGGCTGATCTCTTAGATTTCATAATCTACAGAAACTCATAATTCTGCAAGAAAAATTAAACTCCGTAACTCACACCCTAGGATCATTTCCTATCCCAATTACAGGTACACCTTCTTGGCACCATCCCCAACCCCACGCCTCCCCAGCCACCCGGATTTTCACTTTTTTGTGTGTTATCTTCCTTCATTAAATGATTGTGAGCTCACTGAGCATAGGAACTGTTTTATATCTTTCTTCATATCCCCAGTACTCAGTACAGAGCCTCAAATAGAATAGACACTTAATAAGTATTTGTTGACTCCACCTCTTTTCCTTGATAAAGCCATTGCAGGTGAATGAATGAGGGGAACGAGGGAGGATATGGTCTGACTTGCATTTCAGGAAAATCAAATTTGACAGCTAGGTAGAAAATGGATTCGAGTGGTGATAATCGTGGTACTTTGACAGATCAACCTACAGGCATTTATTGAGCATCTGCTGTGTGCTTGCCACTACACATTTTCAACTGAAACTGCTCTTCCCAAAGTTAGCAATGACTTCTTTTTTTTTTTTTAAACTTTAATTTATTAATTTGTTTGTTTCCTTTAAGTTTACAGGATTCAATTCCACAATTCCTTGAATTTCACATTTTGTCGCCCTCCCTCCTCTCCCCCCCATGGCGGCTTATTATCAAGTATAGGATCTGTAAATACTTTCACATTATACAATGGTCAGGTTATAAGGATGGATTGTACGAGCTGGAATCAAAAATGGTAAAGAGGACATAAAATCAAATAAGAGAACGAAAAAGATCAGGTATTTTGCTTCCACCTGGATATAAATTTAGTTCTTTCTAGTTCTTTTTCTGGATGCACGTTTTTCTCTCCATCATGCATCTTTTGGGATTGACTTATATCCCTGTATTGTTGAGAAGAGTCCAGTCTATCAAAGTTGGTCATCACACATACGTTGTGTCTGTAATTGTGTACAAATTCCTCCTGGTTCTACTCTTCTCACTCAGCATCAGTTCTTTTAAGCCTCTCCAGGTAAATATGAAGACCGCCTGCTCCCCGTTTCTTATGGCGCAATAGAATTCCATAACATGCATATACCACAACTTGTTCAGCCATTCCCCAATTGATGGACACCCCCTTAATTTCCAATTCTTTGCCACAACAAAAAGAGCTGCTATAAACATTTTTGTACATATGGGTCTTTCTCCCATTTCTATGATCTCTTTGGGATATAACCCTAGGAGTGGTATTGCTGGATCAAAGGGTATGAAAGTATTTATAGCCCTTTGGGCATAATTCCAGATTGCTCTCCAGAAAGGCTGGATCAGTTCACAACTCCACCAACAATGCATTAGTGTTCCAGTTTGCCCACATCCTCTCCAGCATTTGTCATTTTCCTGTTTTGTCATCTTAGCCAATCTGACTGGTGAGATGTGGTACCTCAGAGTTGTTTTGATTTGCATTTCTCTAATCAATAGTGAATTAGAGCATTTCTTTATGTGCTTATAGATAGCTTTAATTTCTTTCTCCGAAAACTGCCTGTTCATATCCTTTGACCATTTATCAATTGGGGAATGACTTGTATTCTTATAAATTTGACTCAATTCTCTGTATATTTTAGAGATGAGTCCTTTGTCAGAGACATAGGTTGTAAAGATTCTTTCCCAATTTCCCACCTCCCTCTTAATCTTGGTTACATTGGCTTTATTTGTACAGAAACTTTTCAATTTCATGTAGTCAAAATTATCCATTTTACATTTTATAATGTTCTCTAATTCCTGTTTCGTCATAAAGTCATTCCCTCTCCACAAGTCTGATAGGTAAACTATTCCTTGTTTTAGCAGACTGCTTACAGTATCAACCTTTATACCTAGATCATGAACCCATTTAGACTTGATTTTGGTATATGGTGTTAGATAATGGTCTATGTCCAGTTTCTGCCATACTATATTCCAGTTTTCCCAGCAGTTTTTGTCAAACAGTGAGTTCTTATCCCAAAAACTAGGGTCTGTGGGTTTATCAAACAATACATTACTGTAGTCGTTGACTTCTGAATCTCGTGTGCGTAATCTATTCCATTGATCCACTTCTCTATTTCTAAGCCAGTACCAGGTAGTTTTGATGACTGCTGCTTTATAGTACAGATTGAAATCTGGTAAAGCTAGTCCACCTTCCCTAGCATTTTTTTTCAATAATTCCCTTGATATTCTGGACCGTTTATTCTTCCAGATGAATTTTGTTACTATTTTTTCTAACTCTATAAAGTAGTTTTTTGGTAAATTAATTGGTATGGCACTAAATATATAATTTAATTTAGGTAAAATTGTCATTTTTATTATATTAGCTCGACCCAGCCATGAGCAATTGATATTTTTCCAATTAGTTAGATCTGACTTTATTTGTGTGAAAAGTGTTTTGTAGTTATGCTCATACAGGTCCTGGGTTTGTTTTGGCAGGTAGATTCCCAAATATTTTATAATGTCTACGGTAACTTTAAATGGGATTTCTCTTTCTACTTCTTGCTGTTGAATTTCATTGGAAATATATAGGAATGCTGAGGATTTATGTGGGTTTATTTTGTATCCTGTAACTTTGCCAAATTTATTTATTGTCTCAAGCAGTTTTTTACTTGATTCTCTAGGATTCTCTAAGTATATCATCATATCATCTGCGAAGAGTGATAGCTTGGTCTCTTCTTTGCTTAACTTGATTCCTTTGATTTCTTTTTCTTCTCTAATTGCTACTGCTAACATTTCTAGTACCAGATTGAATAAGAGGGGTGATAGTGGACACCCTTGTTTCACCCCTGATCTTATGGGAAATGCTTCCAGCTTCTCCCCATTACATATAATACTTGCTGATGGCTTTAAATAAATGCTACCTGTTATTTTAAGAAAGGCTCCATTTATTCCTATACTTTCTAATGTTTTTAATAGGAATGGATGTTGTATTTTGTCAAAAGCCTTTCCTGCATCTATTGAGATGATCATGTGGTTTCTGCTAGTTTTATTGTTGATATGATCAATTATACTGATGGTTTTCCTAATATGAAACCATCCTTGCATTCCTGGAATAAATCCTACCTGATCAACGTGTATTATTCTTGAGATAAGTTGCTGTAGTCTTTTGGCTAGTATTTTATTTAGAATTTTTGCATCTATATTCATGAGGGAGATTGGTCTATAATTTTCTTTCTCAGTTTTATCTCTTCCTGATTTAGGTATCAGTACCATATTTGTGTCATAAAAAGAATTTGGTAGGACTCCTTCTTCACTAATTTTCCCAAATAATTTGTAGAGTATTGGAATCATTTGTTCTTTAAATGTTTGATAGAATTCACTAGTGAATCCATCTGGCCCTGGAGATTTTTTCCTAGGGAGGTGACTGATGGCTTGTTCAATTTCTTTTTCTGAGATGGGATTATTTAAGTAATTTACTTCCTCTTCAGTTAATCTGGGCAACTTGTATGTTTCTAAATACTCATCCATTTCCCTAAGATTGTCAAATTTATGTGCATACAATTGGGAGAAATAATTCATAAATTATTGTTTTGATTTCCTCTTCATTGGAGGTAGATTCACCCTTTTCATTTTTGATACTCATAATTTGGTTTTCTTTCTTTTTTTTATCATATTGACTAAGGGTCTATCAATTTTGTTGGTTTTTTCATAAAACCAGCTCTTGGTTTTATTTATTAGTTCAATAGTTTTCTTAATTTCGATTTTATTAATCTCTCCTTTAGTCTTCAATATTTCTAGTTTAGTATTTAATTAGGGATTTTGAATTTGTTCTTTTTCTAGGTTTTTTAATTGCATGCCCAATTCGTTGAGCTCCCTTTTCTCTAATTTAATCACGTATGCACTCAGGGATATAAAACTTCCCCTCAGAACTGCCTTTAATGCATCCCACAGATTTTGGTATGTTGTCTCATTATTATCATTCTCTTGAATGAAATTACTGATTGTTTCTATAATTTCTTGTTTGACCCACTCATTCTTTAGGACCAAATTGTTTAATTTCCAGTTAGTTTTTAGTCTGTCTTTCCCTGGCCCTTTATTGCATATAATTTTTATTGCATCGTGATCTGAGAATGATGCGTTTAATATTTCTGCCTTACTGCATAGAATTGTGAGGTTTTTATGCCCTAAAACATAGTCAATTTTTGAGTATGTGCCATGAACCGCTGAGAAGAAAGTATATTCCTTTTTATCCCCATTCAGTTTTCTCCAGAGATCTATCATACCTATCCTCTCTAAAATCCTGTTCACCTCCTTAACTTCTTTCTTGTTTATTTTGAGGTTGGATTTATCAAGTTCAGATAGGGGGAGATTAAGGTCTCCCACTAGTATAGTTTTGCTATCTATTTCTTCCTCTAATTCCTTTAGCTTCACCTCTAGGAATTTGGAAGCTACACCACTTGGTGCATATATGTTAAGTAGTGATATTGCTTCATTCTCGATGGTGCCTTTTAACAGGATATAGTTTCCTTCCTTATCTCTTTTAATTAGGTCAATTTTTGCATTTGCTTTATCTGAGATAAGGATTGCTACCCCTGCTTTTTTTACTTTAGCTGAGGCATGATATATTTTACTCCAACCTTTTACCTTTACCTTGTGTGTATCCCTCTGTTTCAAATGTGTTTCTTGTAAACAGCATATTGTAGGATTATGATTTCTAATCCATTCTGCTATCCGTCTCCATTTTATAGGAGAGTTCATTCCATTCACATTTACAGTTATGATTGTTATCTGTTTCTTTCCCCTTATCCTATTCCTGCCCCTGTTAATGTTCATATTTTTCCTCCCTTCTCCCTTCCCCCCCTTAATAGTTTTCCTTTTGACCACCGCCTCCCTCAGTGTTCCCTTTTACTCCCCTTTTCCCCTTACTACTTCCCTCTCTACAAACCACTCCCACCCCCCTTTTGTAACCCTTTCCCCCTCCTACTACCTGTAGGATATTGTTATACTTAATGAGGTATGCTATTTTTTCTTCGCATCAAGAATGACAGGAACAGATCTCATGCGAAGCTCCTCTCCCTCCCCTCTTTCCCTCTAAAATGATGTGTGTTCTCCTTGTTTACCTTCCTAAGTCACTGTTGCTTCTCTTAATTGGAGGTTGAATTTTCCATTGAGTTCTGGCTTTTTTATCAAGAAGGTCTGGAACTCTGTTATATCATTGAATGACCATCTCTTTGCCTGGAAGAATATGCTCAGTCTCGCTGGGTATGTGATCCTTGGTTGTAATCCCAGCTGTTTTGCCTTCCTGAAAATTGTATTCCACTGCCTCCGATCTTTCAGTGTGGAGGCTGACAAATCCTGTGCAATCCTCACTGTGGACCCTCGATATCTGAATTGTTTGTTTCTGGCCGCTTGAAGTATTTTCTCTTTTATCTGGTAGTTCTGGAGTTTGGCCACAACATTTCGAGGATTTTTCAGTTTGGGATCTCTTACAGCAGGTGTCCGGTGGATTCTGTTGATTTCTATTTTCCCCTCAGGTTCAAGTATCTCAGGGCAGTTTTCCTTAACGAGCTCTTGGAGAATGTTGTCCAGGCTCATTTTTTCATCATAATTTTCTGGTAGGCCTATGATTCTCAGATTATCTCTCCTGGATCTGTTTTCCAGGTCAGTTATTTTTTCTTTGAGGTATTTTACCTCTTTTTCTAATTTTTCATTTTTGTTGTTTTGCTTGGCTACTTCTTGGTTCCTCATACAGTTATTTGTTTCCATTTGTTTAATTCTGGTTTTTAGCAAATCATTTTCCTTGGTTAATTTTTGAAGCTCCTTTTCCATATCATACACTTTTCTTTTTAGAGAGATGTTTTCCTCATTATAATGCTTTTCGAATTCTGCTATTTTTGTTTTGAGAGAATTATTCATTTTCTCTTCTATCTCTCTCATTTTGCTTTCAAAGTTCCTTTTGATCTCATCTAGGAGAGCCTTGTGTGCTTGGGATCCATTCCCTGTTGAAGTTTCAGCTGTGGGTGTGGAGACCACATTGTCTCCCTCTGAGGTTGGTTCCTCCCTCTGAGGATAGTAGGACTCTAGAGTCTTTGTCTTTGTAGTCTGCTTTCTACCCATTTTGAGGCAGGGTTCTAACCACGCCCTTCCTCTAGGATCCCAAGCCTTTACTGTAGAGGGTTTTGCCCTGGACAATAGTTACTATATTTTCAGGGTCAGAGGGGGGGTTTGGAGCAAGTGGGGTTCACTCTGTCATCCTCGTCTTTGGAGGTCCTGAAAGGGGCTTTTTTAAAAAAGATTTCTGTGCTATGATGTGGTAGCCCCAGGAGTGTTTGCTGTCCTGTATAGGGGCCCCTGTCTTTGCTTCTTACCTTGCTCTTTCCAGTCCCAGCCCTTTGGTGATAGGCCTGGCAGTGGACCTTGTGGTTGGTGGGAAGACTTGCCCTCAGAGTTGATCAGGCCCCTTCCCGCTGCGTCTACGCGCTGCCGTGCCGCCGCCGCGCCCTCCCGGCCCGTGTCCGCCGCCACACCTACCCGGCCTGCGACCACGCGCCACTGTGCCGCCTCCGCGCCGTCCCAGCAATGACTTCTTAATGACCAACTCTAATGGTCCTTCTTAGTCCTCATACTTCTGGATCTCTCTGAAGCTTCTCATGCAGCTCACCTTCTCTTCCTATATACTCTCTCTTCTCTGGATTTTCATGCTACTTTCTCGGTTCTCTTTCCACTTTTCTGACCATTCCTTCTCATTCTCCTTTTCTAGATCTTCATTCTTGTCATGCCCTTAGTTTGATTCCATAGGGGTGGTGATTGTTAGCAATTATTAGCATATAAGTATCTCCTAATATACATTTATTCAGTCTAGTCAACTAACACGAATATTGGAATTGTATATATTAATACATATTTTGCATAATTAGATACGGTTAGGTAGATTCTCTCTTATATTAGGTCCTAAACTTTTAAGTTACAAGCTATAAGTTCACTCTTCACTAACCTGTTTTAAAGCTCGATGGCTGTTACACAGTTCGCTTGCCTAACCATTAGACTAGAGGACCTCCACTCTTTTGGATGACGAGTACATGACCATATCCAGCATATTCAAATATCTTGAGGTGCCCATCTTATGACCATTTAGTCAATAGAGATGACCCTTGCCTTGCCTGTGGTCACCTATGCTGATACATCATTTCTGGGCCTTCTGGAAGGTTAAAAATAAGGTCTATCAACCAGTAAAATTCTGTATTTTACTTTGCCTTTTCTGAATCTCAGGGTATCAAGCACTAAGGCCCTCAGGAAAGGAAGCATCTCAGATCATGAGGAAGGTCTGAGGTCTCATTCATTGAAGGGGTCCATTTAATAAATGGTTATTGGCCTAGGGCTCTGCCTCAGTGGTTTTTCTTACAGGTTGGATTATTTTGGATCCCACAAGGTGTCCTTTAAGGCTCTTTCTTGGACCCTCTACTTTTTACTCTCTTGCCAGACATGGATTCAGTTATCATTTCTATGTAGATGAATCCCAGATCTGTATATCCAACCCTAATAACTCTTCTGAGCTCCATGCTCACATCTCCAGCAGCCAGTTAGACATTTCCAAATGATATTCTGTAGGAAACTCAGCATTTGCAAAACTCTCTCTTGCCCCCAACCTGCCTTCTTCCAAACTTCCCTCTCATTATTCTCGTATGTTCTTGAGTCACACCCTCATTGCCCTTCTTATTTTACACAACTACTTCCATACTTTGAGCCCTTATCACTTCTTTCCTAGACTGATGCAATAGGTCTTATGTTCACTCTCAGGGATTCAAATCTCTCCCTACTCTAGTCCATCCTCTGCACCAGACATATCAAACTTGTGACTCTCCAATAATGCAATGGGGAAATGTTTAAGAGAACAAAAATATAACAGTGTTAATGTGTGGTTTTTTAAGTCGCAAGGATATATTTATATTTGAGTTGCTCTGTACTGGTGCTCTGCACTGCTCTACACCGTGTCAAAACGATTTTACTAAAGCACAGGTCTTAACATATCATCTCCCTACTCAGTAAACTCCACTGGCTCCTTATCACCCCCAGAATCAATTCTAAAGTTCTCCAATTTCAAGCTCTTCTTCACCTGGCCCCTTCCTACCTTTTCAGTCTTTTTATGCTTTACTGCCCTTTCTTCTGTCTCCATACCTTTACACTGACTGTTCCCATATCTGAGTTACGCTCCCTGTTCTCTTCCATTCTTATAATCCCTGGGTTCCTTCAAGACTCAGCTCAAATTCTCCCATCTGCAGAAGGCCTTTCTAGTTCCCCCCAGCTGCCTTTCCCTCTTAAGATTACCTCCCATCTACTCTTGTGTGCACCTGTTTATTTACATGTTTTCTTCCTCATTAGGATGTAATCACTTTGAAGACAGAAACTCTCTTCAGTGGCAGGTCAGATTTGCTGCACAGACTTTAGTCTGCCAACTCCTGGATTAATCATTGCTATCTATGTGTTTGGTGATACAAATTCAAAAAAAGAACTCCTCCCTGACCTCATAGAAGTTGTAATCTATAGGGGCAACAATAGGTATACTTGGGCATAAAGATCCATGATTTAATTGTAAGGAAACGTCTTGTATACCAATGCAGATCACTGCTTTCTCAGCAACTTTTAGCCTTGGGGAGTTGCCTAGAGCACTGGACTTAAGTGACTTTATGAGGGTCACACACAGAGCCAGGGTGTGTAAGAAGTAGAACTAGAACTCATGTCACCTTTTCCTGGCTTTGAAGACGATTTGGGGGAGAAGGATGCTAGTGGTAGGGAGGATTAGGAAAGACTTTTATGTTCAAGATGTCCTTTAGCCCAGCTTTGAAGAAAACTAGTGAAGGTGAAGAGAAAGCCTGCACCAAGGCACAGACAGTGGGCCATCGAGTGGTCTAGGAGGAACAGCCAGCAGGAGGCTTTGGCCAGAAAGTAGAGTTCCTCTGAAGTAAGCCTCGAAAGGTAGAGTGGATCTAGATTGTAAAGAGCTTCAAATGCCATATAGAAAAATCAACCTTTTTAATAGAAAAGTGATGTGGTCAGACCTGTGCTTTGAAAATGCCTTAGTGGCAACTGTGTGGAAAATGAATTAGAAGAAGGTGAGGACAGATGTGAAAACATGAATTAGAAGGTACAAGGGAGAGGTGAGGAGGGCCTGAAAGGTATGGTGGTAGCTGTGTGAATGAAGAGAAGGGGATACATGCCAGAGATGCTGAGCAGCTGGAATGAACACAACTCAGCAGCTGCTTGGATGGGGTGGGGGGTGGGGGGGACTGGGGTTTAAGAGAAAAGTAGAGCATGATTCTGAGGTAGCCAGCCTTTGTGACCAGAATATTGGTGTCTTTGACATAGGTGGATGGATCTGTAATCTCATTAACATGGATGTATGCTTTTCAGTGATGCACATCACAGCCCACCTAATTCTGCCTCAGTGGGTCAACTAGTGGGGATGGGGAGGTGTAATGGGAATGTAAATTTTTAAGATCTTCCCTGCCCTTAGGCTAAAGTGCACCTGGAGCCTGGGGTGGGGGACTTGTTTTTCAGTAGATACTTTTTGATTGGCCAGTGGGTCCAGAAGGTTGTTACATTCTCTGAGCCAGGAGAAGGCTATATAATCCCTGATGTGAGGCTTTGCTTTGGGGCTCACTTTGAGAAGTGTTCTGTGATTTGATCAGATGAGACTATGGGAAGGCGTTGTTGAGAGCCCCCGGGCTTTGAAAAACCCAGATGTTGATTTGGTATGGATGTAATGGTTGGACAGTTTGGAAACCTGTCTACTTGATCTGTTTCTCTGTCTTGATAATTCTGTCTGTATACTCTGAAGTTCGGGCTACTGACCTTTTCCCCCGAACTAGGTAAATGATACATATTTGATTAAAGTAAGCTTGTTAACCTATTTTGAGTTGCTTTCCTTTAGCAAAGCAGATCCAAGAACCTGTGTTGGCAGCCACCCTGGGGACGCTGGGGTGCTTGCTGCTACAGGAGGGGGAAGAATACTTTCCTTTGATGTTTCAAGGATTCCAGTGCAGCATGAAAGCTGTTTATTCGTTCCTCACACTGACCACTGGAGAAGCCTGTCCTTTTTGCTTAAAAATTTCTTTGACATATTTTATTCCACTTCTTGGCAATTCTGTGTTTGTAATGTGCTGCAGCCATCATTCAGTAAACATTTATTAAGTACATACTCTGAGCCAGGAATCACACTAAGTACTGAGGATACAAAGGAAGGCAAAAAACAGTTCCTTCTGGCAAGGATTTCACAATAATTGAAGAAGCAGGTTATATTGAAGATAACCCACAGACAAAAGGTGCTGGTATTAACAGGAATCAGAAGAAATGTTGAGATTTTAGCAGAAACTTGATGTAAGCTCAAGGAATTTGGAGGGAGAGAACTCCGTGCATGAAAGACAGTATTCGTGAAGAATAGCAAGGGGGCCAATGTCACTAGGTGTAATATAATGCCAAGGAAAGGCAACTTCCCAAGGTTCAGAATACCAGCATAGGTGCTCTCCATTTTATTCAGTGACCAGCCAAGAACAGAGAAGATCAAAACATGACATCATTCAAAATACAGCATTTACTAAGGTGATTAAATAATCTCCAAGTACTACCCCACCCCAGGACCTTCCACTCATTCAATCAATTACAAAGTCCCTTTTCTAAATACTACTCCACCCCTAGGCTGTACCTTCATTTAGTCCACCACAAAGCCCCTCTTCTCAAATGGAGATTAGTTTCCAATCTAAGTAAAGTACATTCATTTGTTCAACTATAGAACACAAAAAGGTCAAAAGTTCCCCACCCCTGGATCACAATTGAATCTACCCCAGAGTTACATCAAGTTTAAGCACAGCACTTAATACCCAAATGGAGGTCTTTTCTTCATCTTGACAGAAGGCAAGTTCTCAGCAATCTTAGTTCCTGGGGAGACAAGGCTTAGCAAGGCCACAAGATACATTGCCAGTCCCTCCATTAATTCATCCTCTGTCTGTAGAACAGTCCTAGAACCCCTGAAAACATTAGCAAAACCCTCTCCCAGGATTTCTGTAAACATGCAACAAGAAAATCCTTCTTCAGGTCTTCTGAACCAACAGAAAGGTTCCCAGACCCCTGCAACAACAGCACTGTCCTTCACCAGTGGACAGTATTCACTCTCTGTCTGCAGGACAGTCTCAGGAGCTCTTAGCCAACAGCCAGGTTCCAGGACTTCTTCAACAAAAGGACTGTCTTTCACCAGTGGACAAATCTGGCAAAACAACATCAAAACAGACAGACAAAGTACCAGCAAAACAGCCATGTCTCCTCAGTCCTTGGCAGCTCAGGGGGCAGGTCTCAAAAGTCCAGGGCAATTCAAAGTGGCCTCCAACAATTCTCTCAGTTTCTCTCTGCCTCCACGAGGTGCTGCTTCCAAAAAGTTCTTCTGCCTCTCTCTTGTCTCTCCAAATCTATGTCACCAGCTCCTCCCAGTTCAGGACTTTCTTTTCACATCAACAAGTCCATCCCACAGGTGGGATTAACAAGCTCTGGGTTTTAACACAATCAATTTGAAAACCAAACCAATACAGGGGAATCTTTAATTGCCATTACTATCACACTAGGTCATCTTATATATGGAGGTAAGGTGTAAAAAGACTGGAAAAGTAGGATGGGGCAGATTATAAAGTACTTTGAGTGCCAGAGAATTTTATATCTAATGCTGAAGGAGCCACCAGAAAGCTATTGCAGTGACAAATGCCATTGTTTTGATTGGGTGGCTAATAGGGATGGAGTGAACCTTAAAGTAGAAGTTATTGAGTGGTAGTAGTAGAGGGTGAGCTCGGAAGTGGTAGTAGAAAGAGTGTTTCAACTCCCTCACCTTGGCTAGTGAATTAAGAGAATGAGTGAAAGTTCAGTTAGTGCTAGAAAGGATAACCAAGGAAATCCAGGACTCAGAGGGAGCCAGACAATGAAATTAGTAGAAGAGGAAAAGATTTAAGATGAGAGCAGATTTGTTGCCTGTGGATAGTTACAAGTTCTATGGTTTGTTCATTTGAATAGTTAGGTTACTCTTGGACTTGATGCAGAAAATCACAGGTAAGATCATTAGAAATAATTCACCATCTACTGAGAATGCCTTCTCAACACTTACTTTGATCTCTCCCACATTAGTGTTGAATACTTTTGATGAATATGTATCTCCCCATTCTGTGCTTCATTTTGATATTATTGACCATAAAGATTTGATCAAACACTATGAGCAAGGTTATCATCTCTATTATATCTTTCAAGAAATCTTACATAATTTTTAATGTATACATGGGAGACACCTTATTGGCAGAGACCCCTTTATGAGTCATTTTGTTCTACCAAATCAAATCATTTTTGTTGTCAGTAATCACAGGGGATCTTGTATTCTCTGTGACTTTGGGTCAGTTGTGTTGTTGTGGTTAATGCAAGGGTACAGGGCAGGTCTGCATCAAAAGAATATGACCACTCAAACCTACTTTCAGTATGAGTAGTGAGATTTTACTATAACACCAGTTAGGTAGGTGAGATTCCTAACTGATCCATGTAATTTAATGGGGGTAAGGTTGGTACTGTTATACAGAAAAAGACTGAGAAAGTATGGATGGGATCAAGAAGTGGTAAGTAGCCTGGGGTGGGCCATGTGCAGACAGCGAAAGACTATGCTGGGTCAGAGGGCCACAGTCCGTTGGGATGGAGTGACAGTTAAAAGGACTATCCTGGGATGAGCCAGATGCCTCAAGGAAATGCCCTTGCTGAAATGTGTGAGAAAATTCAAAGACTGAGGGTCTTTCCCTTTTTTTAGGGGTTCAAGACCCATGACCCTGTCAGGGTTATGGTGAAGATGTGGGCTCCTTAACAGTATTAGTTAGGAAAATCTTATTTCCTCCTAATATCCTCATCCTGGATGCACTCAATGTATATAATTATTTTTGCTAAAAATTTTATATGGATGGAAGGATAGGCATGGGAAGTTACTGATATAAGAAGATGATCTCAGGAATCTTTATTTTTTATAATAGCAAAATTCAAGATATTTTTCTATGCCTTTGTTATCTTCTCCTTCCTCAGATGATTTGAGATTCAGTCCCTCAAAACTTTCAAAATTATGTCACCTCCAGCATAGATTTCCACTGTGTAACCTTGGCCTGATAAGTCCATTTTCCCTTATCTGTTTTCTTCAGTACCATTTCCATTATTTTTGTAAGCACTTTTGGGGCTGAGTTGATAGAATTCAAATGTGGTGACTCTGGTGGTCTTAATAATGAAAAGACTTTGTTATAAAAAAATCTTTTCCAATATATTCCATCATTCTTTTATTGTCTTCCTTCCAGTTTGATCTTTTATGCCATCTGAATGACTCTGCTTAGTTGAGCCTTTTGCCATACTAATTTTAAACTTCTTTTTCTTTCCACTTCTCACTGTTTTGAGTCAATATTGTTCATAATCTTCCACCATTCTTCTTCATAAGAAGATTGTTTCTGGGGACAATCTTAGTTAAGGACCAACCTAGTTAAGTAGGTAGACATTCTTTACCAGACACTTGGTGGTGAATCCTCTGGCCATGGCAACTCATAAAACAAAGAAAAAAAATTACAAAATGGCCCCTGTTCCAGGATCAGAGGTCTTTGTATCCGCGATGGTAGTGGCAGAAAAGGGGCCAGAAGATGCTAAGATTCATGCAGCTTTAGGTCCTTCTATAAACATTAGCTTTGCAATTTGTACTCTAAATGTAAAATTTGTGTGTCAAGTGACTGAGTAAATATACCATGGCAATAACTGGATCATATCAATCTTCATATTCTCATTATAAAGTAAGAAGATAGAAGGATATTTCAGCTAATTGGAAGGATAGCTTATATCCTTTGGTAGAGCAAAATATCCTCCTTGGAAAGGCAAACAAGAGAGTTTGCAGTTTTATCTTACATCCCAAAAAACCAAGAAGTGTCATTTTATGAGACATTTGATTATTTCCTATTATAGAGCTTATAGAGAAATATTTGGCTAGATTAAAAAAAAAACAACCATGAAAATAATTACAGATTATGGACCAACGTTTGTTGGTAGAATATAAAGAAGTAGAAAAATTCTATTCAGAATTTGATTAGATTATCCAAGTTAAATGGCAGCTAACATTTACATAGCAGTTTAATTTATGCATATATTATCTCATTTGATCCATGTAAATAATCCTGTAAATTAGGTGATATTATAATCCCCATTTTTTAGGTGAGGAAGCTGAGCCTGAAATGACAGTGACTTACCCAGGCTCACATTGGTGGTAAAAGTCAGATAGTATTTTAATTCAATTCCTTTTGACTATAGATCTAGCACTCTATCTACTCTACCACACTGTCCCTAAATCAATATTTTGATGTTGCTCAATCATGAAAGAAGATAACTGCAAAGGCTTGAGAACACATCATTTTGCTAGACAACCATGACTTTAGTGAGAGACTAACAGTACAGGATAAGGCATACTTTTTCTGACATAGCCAAGTTGTAGATCTCTTTTATTGTTATTATTATTTATTTTGAGAAGGGAAGTCATTTAATTTTGTTTAATTTTGTTTTGTTTGGGGGGGGGAGGTAGTAATGGCAAAGCCAAAAGGAAAGGGGAGGGCAGATGTATACAGAAGAGAAGAAGTTCCAAATGAGATAATAACAGAGCAGTATTATAGTTGCAGTTCTAAATATTCTGCATACTTGTAAAAAACAAATAAACTTGACATAGTTTCATATGTAATTCTCTTTTCATTATTACGTTGTTTATTAGTAGTTATCTGAGTTGATAATTTTGTAAATGTTTCTCTTAATCTGGGGCTGCTGGGGGGAAAAAGGGGAAATAGTGTTGACAGATGAGCTACATTTACATTTAAAGACCTTCCCAGATTTAGGGTTGTTATGAGAAGTTAATTTTTCTACAATTTGCTTTCCTTGTAAAAGCATTTGGGGACATATGGCTTAGAGATGACCAAGTTGCCAGACCAGGACAAAATGAGATGAAGAGATGAATATAATTTACAATTAGTTGGACAAGAATAAGACTTTTACTTTGTGGATAGATGGCATTAGGAAAACGCAGAGAGTCTGTGTGTCTTTAAATAGAAAGAGCTGGCCTGGACTTAGTAGGACCTAGGTTTAAGTTCCACCTTTGGAACATCCTGGCTGAATATCCCTGGAGATATCATTTGGCCTTCCATGCCCCAAACAACTTTCTTAAGACTACAAGTTACAAAACATTTCTAGAGGTGCATTGATAGATCTTCCTTATCTAGAATTTCCTATACAAATGAAATCACACGTCCTATTATATTAGCGGGGACTAAATAGTGAAGGCATTTGTATGCCAAACTAAGAAGCTTGGATTTTACCCTATTTGCAGTGGAGAAATCTACAAATAGTTTTTAGTAGGGGAATTAAATAATCAAAATAGTTTTGTAAAACGTTTAGTCTGGCAGCACTGTTTTGGATGATTTGAAAGGGGCAGGAAGAGGTGGAGGATAGATGGAAGAGATAGACCATAAGATCATATGGGTGGTAAGGACAGGAATAGGAAGAAAGAAAAAGAGATGAGAGATGTAAAGAAAAAATAAATATGAAAGATATTTGATTCAAGGAGCTGAGAATAAGTAGTCAGAAGATGACTGTTTTGAAGTTGAGTGACTGGGAAGATTGTGGTATCCATTAGTTATGAAATGGACAGCCTTTTAGGGGGTGACAGCATACAAATATTTTGACATTTTTTACTTTTTACCCTTGAGAACACTACTTATTCAGGTCTTTGCTTGAGAACACAAATAAATACCACAGATAAATGAAAACCTTGATAAGTATGACAGATAAATAGACAAAAAGGAAGGAGGGAAGATCCATGTTTACTATGTGCCAAGCACAGTGGCAAGTATATAAGTACCAGCAAGCAAGATAGTTCTTGTCCTCAACAACACACAGAGGTGAGCTTGGGGAGGAGGTGAGAGGAGGCAGTCAGCAAACCTGGTGACAGGCAAGGTAAAGCAGTGGCTCACTACTGGTCTCCAAAGTTTGGATGGGTTGGGCTGGAGATGATAGTTGGAGTTCTGGAGGGATGGTGTGGAAATGATCAGAAAGGAACAGCATGTATTTACTTGCAATTTATGAACTAATAATTCATTTCTATAGACTTTTATGTTTGCCTTTTATCCCAAGAATCAAGTAGTACAGTGTCTTACATAGTAAGTGCTTCATTTTATTGAATTGAATAACTAAAAGTATATATAATTTGTCAGTTTTGTGTTATTAAAATTCAGCAAAATGTGATCATCTAAGTCATTAATACAAATTCTGGATATAACATAATTAAAAACATGACCTGGTGGCATTTCTCTTTAAACAACCCACCATATTGACAAACCTTCCATAGTAGTACACATGATTTTCTAAGCTTGGGTCCCTCCCTCCCCCTATGCAAAATCTTTGCCCTAAATAGAATAGGTCATTAATTTTCCATCCTCCCTTTCTTGCTTTCCTTCAGAGAGAACCTCTCCATTTTAGTTGCACATTTCTGAATTATCATCTTTGCTCTCCAGTTCATTTTATTGGAATAGGGTTCTCATTTCTTTGTGTCTTTTAATGACTATCTACCTTTCATGTTCAAATCCCAATTTCTCTCTGAAGCCTTCCTGACCACTCCAGTAATAGGTATTATTCTTTCCTCTTAGTTCCTATAATATTTAGATCCTTAATACTTAAAAACTAGAATTGGAAGGGATCTTGTTCTTAGTTGTTTCATTTTAAGGGTGAATAAATTTGAGGTTAATTTGCCACCCCAACAGCTAGTCCGGGGCTAAATGTAAACTAAAACTTGCAATTCATTGATCCCATTCTGTTAATTTTTCCATTAACATGTATACCCCCATTCTACCATTCCTTTGGTAATAACCTACCTTGTATTTTTGGTTAATCTTTTTAATATGTATACATCTCATTTTCTCTGCTAAATTTTAAGTTTTCTTAGGGCACCAGCAAGGCATAATGGTGGTATTGATGGTGGTTGCTGTCATCATTGTTGGAGGGGGGGTGGGAGAGTGGGTTTATATCTGTAACTTCATCAGCTAAAGAAACTCCAATGGAAATTAGAAATTAAATGACTTGCCCAGAATCCCATAACTAGCAACTAAGTTTTATACTTTTTTGGATCCCTTTCTATCCCCCATCTTATCAGGAACTAGGTCCAGATTACTACAGCCATGGCAGCTGACAAGATGAGCTACTGACCAGAGTGTCCTTATGAGCTACATATGTTTTGTTCAGCTATTTACTTTTCTGTATTAAAGCTTTAATATTAGGTCATTAAAGCTTTAGTACTGGTTTAGACATTATGATTCTTTATTTCAGAAAGATCTTAGGGTTAACATGACGAATATCACTGGCAAAAAGTCCGTGGGGAGAAGAAACTTATTCTTTGGATTTCCTCAGTAATTTTACCAGCTATATAATATGTCAGCAATTGGATATTTCAGTTACTGTATTCTTTAGTCAGCTTAAAAGTTACCTTAAAATATTCAGGTATTGTTGACTTTTCAGACAGTAGATAGCAGTTCATTTGTAAATTGTAACTTTAATTTACTTGAGAAAATAAATGGTTAAATACCATAATAAACGTTCAGAATTTCATGTATTTCTCCAGAAAATAGCTCATTCAGGTATTAGGTTACCAAAGTACCTCTTTATTTGGTCTTGTTGACATCAGATCAACTTGATGAAATGGAAGATAGACGCAATTAGAATGCAGTTGAGAACACTGTGTGCAGTAATATTACATACAGGTACTAATTTTTTTTAAAAATCTTTATTTATCTCTAGCTGCCTTTCCACACCGACTGAATCTGTTTTACCTGGCCAATGATGTTATACAGAACTGCAAACGGAAAAATGCAATCATATTCCGAGAATCATTTGCTGAAGTGCTTCCTGAAGCTGCCTCTCTGGTAAAGTAAGTATTCTTTTGAGTTTTAAAAATTGTATTTTAATTTCCTTTTGCACCTGGCAAGAAAATAGGAGAATCTGCCTAAATGATATTTTTCCCCTTATATTTTATAATTTGCTGTTATGACGTATTTAAGTTGTGCCACTTATTTATTGCTTGTCTACTTGTATATAATTTTCATGTGCATAGAATAGTACTTTTCTTTCTTTATTACAAAAGTAGTAGATGAGGAAAATTCTGGGGATGTAGTATACCTATATTTTAGCAAAACCTTTGATAAAGTCTTTCTTGTCTTTGTGGAGAGGTTGAGACTAGATAATGAAACAACTAGATAGAAGCAAGAAAACCAATTAAAAGACAAAGCTTGTCAACTGGTACTTGGGATATCTCACCCCTAGGAAAGACTCAAGAATGACTATGAGGGCACAAACCTTTAAGAGGAGAAGGATGTTGATACCCTTAACAGAAATAGGGGTGTTTTTTGAAGAGTTATATTTATAGGGAGCAATATATTGAATTCTGTCTTAGACATTTTGATTTGCAACTCAGTAGAAAATCCAGATGGAAATGTCTAACAGTCACTTAGTAGTATGAGGCTGGAGTTTAGGAGAGATTAAAATTGCTTATTGTATATATTATTGTATAGAACTACTCTGCATAGGAGTGATACTTGAAGCCATGGATGCAAATGAGATCAAAGTAGAAAAAGAAAAGAAGACAGAACCTAATACAGAACGTTAGGTGAAACTCATGCTTAGGGGACACAATGGTATGATCAAATGGGTAGTCAGAGAACCAGGAGAGAATAGTGTCACAGAAGCAAAAGGAGAAGAGAATTTTAAGTAAGGGGAGTGGACATCAGTGCCAAAAGTTGTAGTATCGTTTCAGGTGATTTGTGAGGTAGGACACAAGTTTGCAACTCACAAAAAAATGAATGAGATGTGATGTTGGAGGCAAAGTTGTATGAAGGACCTTTTCTAGGCTTTTGAGTAAAAGGAAGAAAGAGATAGAGGAGGTGGCTTAAGGAAATATCAAAATCAGATGATTTTTTTAAAGGATGGGGCAGCCTGAGTATTTTATAAGAAAGGGAGAAATAGCTAGCAATTCAGGAAAGATTGAAAGCTGTTTAGCTTGGAGAAAATGACTTGGGAGGAAAGGAGAAATCAGGTTGTCTTTGAGTATTTAAAAGGTTGTCACCTGGGATGGCTTCTTCCTCATCTCAGAAAACAGTTCAGTTTGTAAAAGTTGCAAAGAGGCCAGTTTAGCCTTAATATAAGAAAGAACTTTCTCATAATTAGAACATGGGGCTATTAAAAAGGGCTTGGGCTCCCTCAGGATATAGTAAGTTCCATCCTACTCATTAAAGGACTTTGAGTAAGAGCTTAGTAACTTTTTGTCAGATAGGTTGTGGAGGGAATTCTTTTTTAGGAATGGGTTAGACCAGATGACCATAGATAAAGGTTCCTTTTACCTGAAATTTTCTGTGGTAAAAATAAGGGAACATGATCAAGCTTAATAAAAAGAGCTAGTATTTGCATAGTACCTTTCATGTACCAGGCATCATACAAAGCATTTTATAACTATTGTCTCATTTGATCCTCACAACACCCCCAGGAGGTAGTTGCTATGATAAATTATAGTTGAGGAAACTGAGGCATTCAGAAGTTAAATGATTCTCTTAAGGACAGAAAGTTAATAAGTCTGAATCTCAATTTGAATACAGGAAGAGTCTTCCAAAGGAGACATATAGTCAGGTGGCATCCATTAAATACCTGTTATGACTTGGGTACTGTGCTAAGGGCTGGAGATAAAAAAAAGGCAAAAAAAAAAAAGACGTTCACTGTCTGATGGGGAGACAACATGCAAAGTATGTATACAAACAACTTATATACAAGATGAGGAAGGCGCTAAGGCGAACTGGAAAGGCTCTTGCGAAGATCAGACTTTATTTGAGACTTGGAGAAAGCCAGGAGGGAGAGGGTCCCAGGGGTCAAGAACACACATAAAGAGGAATTTGTGTGGGTGTGGAGAAAAGGGCTACTTCTTCCTCCTTCATTGCAGCAAAGGAGGAAAGAACAGATGATTTTATAGCATGGGTTTATAGTATGGAATGGAGTAGAGAAAGGAGCTAGTGCCAGTTGATGTTGATTGATCAGTGAAGTAGAAAGTCAGGCTGTCTGCTGAGGGGGAAAAGAGGAAAAAGTGATGATGGAAGCTTAAGAGAGAAAAGGATTGGGGAACACATAGGATAGGAGCTATGAAAGGAATGATTTTTAAAAAGCGGTTGCTTCTGTGGTACAGCGTTTGAGATTAAATAATAAACATGGGTAGTGGACTCAGTTATCACACTTATGGACACCCCTTCAGATTCCCATTCTTTCCACCTTAAAAGAGTGTAAGGTTTTTTTCATGTCTTCTTATGGTGTTCAACCCAGGAGTAGAAGTCGTTTACACGGATGTCACAGATGCTTTACAGACTGGAGGTTTCAGACTAGCTGAACTCTAAGAGCCTTTCCTGCTTTGAAGTTACATAGTTCCAAGGAAGGAAGGCGTTAGAGTGTCTTGAAGAAGGGCGCACTGCAAGGGAAGTGATTTGCCCAATTCTTATGACCTAGATTAGATTTGACCCACATCTTCTAATCTCTAAATCTAGGGTTTTTTCCATTAAATCATATGAGCCATTCAAGGATTCAAGGGATCAGTGAACACAGTGCTTTGGAAAAGAGACAGAAGGTTAATTGGGAAGGGCAGATTGGCTGTGCTTTGGGATGGTTTCAATGATAACCTGTTTCATGATATAAAAACTAGGCCATTAAAATATAGACCTCCATTTTTGCCAGGGTAAAGCCCTTGTTTCTCATTCTCCTCATTAGCCCTTTGTGATTGATCTTCATTTCCATTGCTCTTGATGTTTGGTCGGGACAGGCCACTTCTCCAGGTGCCCCTAAGTGGGAGATATGGTTGAATAAATAAGTTGGGACAGTTTGTGAAGGTAGAAAGGTGTACCTAGGAACAGAGGTTTTATTTGTAAATGCTCATTATCTCTGTTAAGAGATTATATACATATACATACACACACATATGTCTGAAGGTAAATTGACAGTTCCATCAATTGCATAGACATAAATAATTCTAACAACTATATAAATGAAAATAATTTTAAAGGATAGCATACCAACTTAGTAGATATACATTCATCCTTTCTCTTAACAAACTCCAAGAAGGCATCAAAAAACCTTAACGCCCTTTAAGGTGTGAAGAATGGGAATCTGAAAGGATGTGCATAAGTGGGGCAATGAACCAGTTATGGTATATAAACTTGATGGAATGAATACTGATGTGTAATGAATTGTATAATATGAAAGATTCAATCAGAAAGACAATGGGGTTTTGTATAATGTATCAGAACACAGTTTTTCAAAGCAATTTTTAAGACCTGACAGCATTATTCCACCATTGGAATATGGACAAAAGACAGAACTAGATACAATGAATAGAGATTGCAGGTTTTTAAATTTAATGAATGTTGAATTTCAGAAATTCTGAGCCATGTGTTGCCAGACAAGATACTGTCAGAACAACCGAGGCCTCTGTTTCAGTAAAAGGGAGAACCAGTAGTGATTGATACTGAAATATTTGTCATAATTCTTTGACACAAAACTTAAAATAGACATACTTGCTGCCAGTCACTGAACTTAACCTTACCTCAGCAGTGTTCCCTAACAGTTATTAAAAGCAAACAAACTATAGAATTAGAAGTGTATGCATTGTACCTGTTTTCATCATATATAAAGAAACTTTATTTTTGCATTTTTATTTTGAATGCAAAAGTGATTTTGTACTATCAAAGTGTATTTACATTGAGATGCAGAAAGTATTATATCATTGTGTAGAGACTACTTCATTCTCCTTACTTTAATTATTACCTTGGTACAGATGACATACGAGCATACACCCCCTCCCCCACCCCCTCCACAACATAATTAGTTCCCCAGAAACACTATGTGCCCCAATCATGGCTTTAGAGGATGGTGATCAAACAACCTTCTTCTCTGTAGAGAGGTGGAGGACTACAGATGCCATTTCCAATTTGAAAACTATTAGGTGAAACAATATTATGCAGTGCACTTAGTTCTAGGGCTAAATTATGAAAGTGAAAGATATTCCTTCTCCAAAATGCCATTAAATTGGGCTATCCTAATTTTTTTAACGAGCTAAATTTCATCTTCAGTTGTATTTTGTTTCAGTGCTAAATTTTTTTTTAATTTCCAAAAAATAATTTTGTTTTAATCATCCAGTTCACCCTGCCCCTCCCTGCCATTTGAGAACACAAGAAAAATAAATACGTTACGAACACATATAGGCAAGCAAAGCAAATTTCCACATTGGCTATGTCCAGGAAATAAAATTGTCTCATTCATAATTCTGAATCCTATACTTCTGTATGAAGAGATGTGTGGGTAGCATGTTTCATCATTAGTCTTCTGGAATCATGGTTGGTCATTATGCTGATAAAGAAAGCAGCACATTAGAATTCCGTCACCTTTATATACCATAACTAGTTCGCCCATTTTCTAGTTTATAAACACCTCTTCAGTTTCCTGTTCTTTCCACCTCAAAGAGTGTTAGATTTTTTTTGTGCCTTCTTAGAGTTTATTTTAATCCCTCCCTTAATCTACCATAATTTTCCTGACCTTTCCCTTTTCTCCCTTCCCTTTCTCTACCCTTGCCCCTTTCTCACTTCCATATAGTATAGTCCTCGTCCTCTCACTTTCTATTCTTTAGTTCATCAAGGTATAACAGAACTACAAGGACTTATCTAATTGCACTCCCTTCGTGATCCCTGATGAGGATGGGGTTCTGTAGGGAATATATGTATCATCTCCCCATATGTGAATGTGAGCAGTTTGTCCTCATTTAGTCCTTTATTGTTGTTCATTTATATTTGCCCTTTGATGTTTCTTTTCATTCCTGTGTTTGAGAACTTCATAGTTTCAGGAATGCTTAGAAGTCCTCTAATTAAGGGTTCATTTTTTCCCCTGGAGCATTATACTAAGTTTTACTAGATAAGTTATTTTTGACTGTAAGCCCATACATATTCTCTGCCTTTTGGATTATTGTATTCTTATGTTCCTTTATAGTGGTGGATTATAGTTTGATCCCAACTGTGACTTCTTTGACACTTGAATTTTTTCTTTCTAGCTATTTGCCATGTTTTGCTTTGGCCTAGAAACCATGGATTTTGGCTATGTTTCTAGGAGTTTTTAATGTGGGAATTTCTTTAAGGAAATGACTGATCCCTTCTATTTCTATTTTGCCCTCTATTTAGGAAAGAAGGTAACTGACCTAAGAGTAGGCAGAATCTTGGTGAGCTTAAGTGGACTTCTTGAAAAATGCAACATTTTTTTTGTCAGTTCTTCACATTATTGTGTTGGTAGTAGGTTTTTAGTGGAAAACAGTTTTCTGGGTAGATTATGTACTTAAGCATTCTCACTATGCATATATCTATTTTATTTATTTGCAGTAAATGAATAAGCTATGAGGGCAGAAGTGAGTTAGGGCTTTGTGGTAATAGAGGCAGTATAAATACTATGGGGGTTTTGGACTCTGCTTGTTTAATAATTACCAAGTTGGTAATAAATTGCCCTTTATACTCCTGGGACTTTCAGGCAATTTTCTTGTTTATGATTATTTTTTTTAGTGATATAAGCTGTGAATGCCATATTCATGCATATATTATAATTGGCCTGTATTTGGAGGGATCTCTTGGTGTTTTCATCTTTTGTAGATGTTTACCTTCTGTTAAGAAAGGTAGGATCAGGTTTACATCTAAAAGGAAGCTAGTATATATAGTACCTTACTAGTAATTTGTGTGCCACCTTGAAGTGTTTGAGCCAACAATTAGTGATATTTATAACCCTGCTACTTCTTTCCTTTTTTTCTTTTGCTCCTTAAAATATTTATTATTTATTTATTTTTGGTATTATTCTCCAAAATCTTGCTCCCTCCTTCCCCCTCCCCTAATGAGAAGGCAGACCCTGCTACTTTCCAGTTTTTGCAAAGAAACAAGTTTCTTTCACTTCCAGCAATTCACAGACTTTCTGTTTCTCACTATATTTAACTTACATTTTCATTATATTGACCTTCTTGTAACTATATAGTCCAGAAATTTTTTACATCTTCCTTCAGTGTCTCTCACTTTTTTCTCTATTTCTTAAGTCTCTGTAGTGGAATTTTTGATTACTCTTTGAACGTGTGTGTGTGTGTGTGTGTGTGTAAGATCATACCATACATCTGCTTATCAGTTCTTTCTCTGCATCTTCCTTCATAGGTCCTTTTTAGTTAATTTAAGTATTTATAGTACTCAAAATGACTTAGTTGTTCAAAGTTATCCTTAGAACAATACTGTTGTTACTGTAAATGTTCTTTTGGTTCTGCTCATTTTCATTCTTCATTATTTCATGCAAGTTTTTCTAAAATCTATCTCCTCATCATTTCTTACAGCACTTTAGTATTCCATCACAATCATATACCACGACTTGTTTGGGCATCCCTTCCACTTCCAGTTCTTTGCCACCACAAAGAGAGCTGCTATAAAAATTTTTAAATATATAATTTCCTTCCTTCTTCCCCATCACCTTGGGAAAACAGATCTTTAAGCTAATTTCTAAAAAGAAGTCAGGGAAGCTCCAAGGCAGGTGAAAGGACACAACTTTCCTGGGGGTAAAGGACATGCCAAGACGTGGAGACCAGAGATGGAATGTCTTTTCAGGGAGCTACAAGTGTACCGATGTTGCTGAATGTAGTATACATGCATGGAAGGAAAGGAAAGTCTAAGGAGAATGGAGAGGTAGGAAGATGACAGGCTATGAAGAGCTTCCAGTGCCAAACAAAGGAGTAGACATTTGATCCTGAAAGCCATAGGGAGCCACTGAAACTCATTGAGCAGGAAAGTGACACGATTAAACATACACCTTGACTGGTGAGGAGAGGCTGGGTCAGAGTAGGGAGAGTAGTTCAGGTGAGAGATGAAGAAGTAGAGTTGTAGTTGTGAGTGGAGATAAGTAAACCCTTATGTGAACATAGAAACCACAAGATTTGGCAACAGATTGGATATGTGAGGTGAGTGAGAGGGAGGAACTGAGGATGATACCAAGGGTATGAGCCTAGGTAACCAGGAAATTGAAGAACCTAAAGTTCTTCAGCTTTCCCCTTTTTGCATTGTAGTGTCTCTTCAATGTCATTTTTATTTATTTGATGAGAGGCATAATAGAGAGGTGACCTTGGAGCCATGAAGATCTGGGGTCCAGCTTTCCTTCTGATACGGCTCTTTTGTCCTGGACCATCACCTACTCTCTTGGTGCTTACAGCTACAGTCGCAGTCTCAGGGCCTATGAAGTACCTACTGTTTATCACCTTGTCTGGGATTCTCTGATTTTGCTGTTAACCCCACACCCTTCCTGCACAGCATGAAAGATAGGTTGGAATTTAGGGGAATTACTATTGTCATCTTATTCTTATCTTCTTTGATGGTGTTCACGTAGAAATGGGACAAGTCACTATCCTGATAGTATTCCCTTTTTATTCAATGTCCAGCAGCACTGGCAGATGTAAAAAAAAACTCTGGTTTGTAGTTGAACAGAAGGATATGGATGTAAGCTTATTCTCTGTAGGCTTACTAAAAGCATCTTTGGCACAATTCCAGTAGCACAAGACAGCAGAAATGATTTATCCTCATTCTGTTGTGAATTTTATTTCCTTGGTCTAGTATCTATGCCTTGAAAGCTTTTCATTCTCTGCAGCTTAGAGAGCAAACATTTGGAATGATGACATTTATTTAAAATGTTATTCTTAAATTTTTATGAATTGGTGTTATATCAATATATGTAATTGTGGCAACATTTCAGTATGTGATGATACTCTAATTCTAGTACAGTTTGTCAGTTTAGTTGTCCAAGATATTTTATGTCTGTACTTGTGATATGGAAAGGTTTGTTGTGTCAGTCAATTTTTGCCATTCAGTCATGTCTTGCTGGTGTTTAATAAGTACTAAATGTTTAAAGGCTTCAGCAAAGTGTTGCATTGTCTACATAGTTCCCTTGTATCATATCACCTTGATCATAGAGGCTAGTCTTTAACCCTTCTGTAATTCCTGGTTTCCAAGACCTGGTCCTGAATTGCCATCACCAATCAATGAACAAACATTATATGCCTCCTATGTGTTGTTATACAAAGGATAAAATGATCCCTAATCTCAAGGAATATACATTTTAATGGTGAGACAACAAGTACACATACACAGAATACAAATAAAAGAGTATAAATACAGGGTAGGAGAGGATAGTAGCATTTGGTCAGTCTTCATAGAGGGTGATACTTAAGCTGACACCTCCAGAGAGGTATTCTTTGAGGCAGAAATGAGGAAGGAGTACATTCCAGCTAGGTGGGATGGCCAGTGCAAAGGTGTGACGATGGAAGTTGGAATGTTGTGAGTAAGGAAAGAGAGCAGGCCAGTTTGACTGATTCTCAGTGTATTGGGGGGTGGCTTAGTGTCCAGTGAGACAAGGAAGATATTTCATCATTTGTTCAGTACTTCTTTGTGTTGATAATTTTTAGCAGAGTTCACTTAGATTTCATTATAAGGGGCTTTTGATTCTACTCTTGGAACTTATTAGTTTCCCGGACTTTATTCTGAGGTAAATAAACACTTTTGGTTTTATTCAACTAAAATGTTGATCTGTTCTCTTAACTCCTTTTTTAGAGTGCCACCATTTTGCAGCAAGTCGTTCTGAATATTGTGGATACTATGCTTTCATTGCAACCTAAGACTGCCTTAGTTTTCTCAGCTGCCATATCACATTGTTAATTCATATTGAGTCTACAATCCACTAAAATGCCTAGGTTTTATTTTATTTTGTTTTTTAACTGATGTGTAAGAATGCCTCCCTCAGCTTATACTTGTAAACTTAATTTTTTAAACTTTTGTTTCTATTAAATTTCATTTTGGTATATTTGGCACAGTATCCTCTCCTGTCAAGATCTTTTTAAATTCTTACTTTTATCTACTGAACTAGCTAACCCTACATGCTTTGTTTCATGTGCAAAGTTGACCAATGTGACATCTTTCCCTTTATTTAATTCTTTGCTAAAAGGGTTAAACAGCACAAGGCCAAGCATATTCCCTGGGACATTACACTGGATATCTCCTTCCAAATTGACCTTAAGTAGTAAATGACCACTCTTTGAGCATGGCCATTCAACCACTTCTGAATACATCTAATTGTATTTTTATGTGGCCTAGCCTTTCCTTTTTCTACACAAAAACTTGAGAGATTTCATCAAAAACTTAAAGATTAAATAAACTATATCTATCACATTCTCCTGATCTATCAATATGGCAACCTTGGTGGAACAGTGCTATCTCTTTGTGATCACCACTTTTCTAGATGTTCAGTAATGATCCCTTTAATCATTAAATACATTCTAGATTTCCCCCTAGAACCTAAGAAGTTCATTAGCCTATAGTTTTCAGACTTTGTTACCTTCCTCTAAAAAAATTTAAAATCAGAACATTTTCCCTTCTTCCACTCCCTAGTTGTTCAGAGATCACTAACTCAACCACTTATCTGTGATTCAGCAGTTATATCTGCCAATTCTTTTAGTACCCAAAAATGTAGTTTGTCTAGCCTGGACATGAATTCATAAAAGGCATGTATGTCCTTATTATCTTCTTACTTATCTTGGTTATGACTCCCTATTGACCATTTTCATTCATTCTGTCCCAAAGTTCATCCTTATCCAGAGAAAACAAAAGTAAATAAGAATTGAGCAAATCTACCTTTTCTTTGTTGTCAGTTATCCTACCCACCCCCAAGGGAAGATTCTTTGACTTATTTTCCCCCAAATAACTAAAAAGAACTTTTTATTCTTTGCCCCCCACCCCCTACCCTGTTCTTACTGTACTGGGCTGGGCCTTCATATTCATCCTTGATTTACCTGCCCCTGTTTCTATCTTCTCTGTGTGTCTTTTTAAAAAAATCCTTGTTGGTTGGTTTCCTGTGTATTTATATTTGGTCTCTGTCTATTGCCCCCTTTTTTCTTCAGAATTTTTTTCTTTATGTCTTCTTGAAAGTTTATGTCCCTTTGGGGCTGATTTTCCTTATAGAATTTTAGTCCACGGACTCCTGTCTGAACTTTGTGAAATCTACTCCCTTAACATTTAGAATATAGGTAACTTTCTCCCTGTTCTTGCATACCATCTCCTGTCTTTCTCTGTGCCTTTGCCCTGGCCATTCTCCATGTCTGGAATGAACTCACATCTGGCTCATAGAATCTCTCTTTTTCCTGAAAAGGCAGTTCAAGCACCACCCTTTACATGAAACTAACCTCACCCCCCCCCCCGACTCCTGGGTGCCCTTCCTTCCTAATTGCATTATATTTGTACTCTTTATGTACTGCATTTACTTTTTATATACTTAAGCATATACTTGTCAGCCTCTCTTGTTAGAATGTGGGCTAATAAAACTGACAATCTTAATGAAGTAGATGAATATTTACAAAAATATAAATTGTCCAGAGTATTAGAACAGGAAGTAGAATACTTAAGCTTCTCTTTCTTGGAAAAAGAAATTAAACAAGCCAAAAATCAACTCCAAAAGGAAAAAACCCAGGACCAGATGGATTAACAAGTGAATTCAGCCAAATATTTAAAGAACAGTTAGTTCTAGTACTGTAGTAAATTGTTTGGAAAAATAGAGGAATTCTATAAAATTCCTTCTGTCACCCAAATATATGTTGATACCTAAACTAAGGAAATTCAAATCAGAGAAAAGAACTGTTAGACTACCTTTCCCAATGAAATTTGATGCAAAAAATTTTTTAATAAAATACTAGCAAGGAAATTACAACAGTATATCAAAAAGATCATACATTATGACCAGGTTGGGTTAATAATTGGATTGTAGAAGTGGTTCGTTATTAGGAAAATAAGAAGCATAATTAACTGTATTAATAACAGAAACAACAAAAATCACATATTTATTTCAGTAGATATAGAAAAAACTTTTGACAAAATACAATGCCCATTCCTTTTTAGAAAAAAACAACTAGGAAGGGCAGAGCCAAGATAGTGGAATAAAAGCAGGTACTTCCTTGAGCTTGCCCCCAAACCCCTCCAAATACCTGTAAAAAAATGACTAAACAAATTCTAGAGCTGTAGAACCCACAAAGTGACAGAGTGAAGCACATTTCCAGCCCAGCTAGCTGGAAGACTGACAGAAAAGGGTGTGTGACAATGGGCTGGGAGTGGAGCACAGGTAGTGGGCTGCACTAGGCACGACGAGTGCAGTGAGACTGGAGCAGGCCTTGGGTCTATATTGCTGGCAGCTGTGGCAGTTTCCAGACTTCTTGACCCACAAATGCTAAGAACAGAATGGAAGGTCAGTGGGGGACCTCTGTGAGACCTGGGTGAAGTCTGGCCCCCAGACCAGGGTGGTGGAGGTGGTTATGGTGGTGGCGGCAGCAGCAGCGGTAACAGCAGCAGGGGCTGTTCCTGGTGCTCTATGCCCACAGACAGTGAAGGATGCAACAGCTGAAACAAAACCCCAGAAGCCTGGGACAGTACACCTCCACCCACCTCTGCCTGCATCTCCTTGCCTATGGGAAGCAGAATCCTGCCTTGACAGGGAGTTAGAAAATAGAGTATTTGGCTGGGAAGATGAATAAACAGCATAAAAACAGTCAGATTGTAGAATCTTACTTTGGTGACAAAGAAGAACAAAACATACAACCAGAAGAAGACAACAAAGTCAAAACTCCTGCATCAAAAGCCTCCAAGAAAAATATGAATTGGTTGCAGGCCATGGAAGAGCTTAAAAAAGGATTTTGAAAATCAAGTAAGAGGAGTAGAGGAAAAATTAAGAAGAAAAAGAAATGAGAGTGATGCAAGAAAATCATGCAAAACGAGTCAACAGCCTGCTAAAGGAGACCCAAAAAAAAATACCAAAGAAACTAACACCTTAAAAAACAGTCTAACCCAAATGGCAAAAGAGGTCCAAAAAGCTGATGAGGAGAAGAATGCCTTAAAAAGTAGAATTGACCAAATGGAAAAGGAGGTCCAAAAGCTTACTGAAGAGAATAATTCCTTCAAAATTAGAATGGAGCAAATGGGAGCTAATGAACTTATGAGGAATCAAAAAATTATAAAACAGAACCAAAAGAATGAAAAAATAGAAGACAGTGTGAAATATCTCATTGGAAAAACCACTGACTTGGAAAGTAGATCAGAGAGATCATTTAAAAATTATTGGGTTACAAGAAAGTCATGATCAAAAAAGAGCCTAGACATCATCTTTCAAGAAATTATCAAGGAAAACTGCCCAGATATATTCTGTAACCAGAGGGTAAAATAGAAATTGTAAGAATCCATTGATTTCCTTGTGAAAGAGATCCCAAAAGGAAAATTCCTAGAAACATTGTAGCCAAATTCCAGGGTTTCCATGTCAAGGGAAAAATGTTTCAAGTAGCCAGAAAGAAACAGTTTTGGTATTGTAGAAACACAATCAGCATAACATAAGACCTAGCAACTTCTACATTAAGGGATTAAAGGGGTTGGACTATGATATTCTGAAGGTCAGAGGAGCTAGGATTAAAACCAAGAGTCACCTACCCAGCAAAAGTGAATGTAATACTTCAGGGGGCGGAAATGACCATAAAACGAAATAGAGGACTTTAAAGCATTCTTGCTGAAAAGACCAGAGCTCAATAGAAAATGTGACTTTCAAATACAAGACTCAAGGGAAGCATGAAAAGGTAAACAGGCAAGATAAATTATAATGGACTTATTAAAGTTGAACTGTTTACATTCCTACATGGAAAGATGATATTTGTAACTCATGAGACCTTTCTCAGTATTAGGGTAGTTGGAGGAGATATGGATGGATGGATGGATGGATGGGTGGGGTGGGTGGACGGACGGATGGAAGGATGGATGGATGGCACAGGGTGAGTTGAATATGAAGGGATGATATTTAAAAATAAAAATAAGGGGAAAAGAGGAATATGTTTGTGGGAAGGAGAAAAGGAGAGATAGAATAGGGTAAATTATCTCAAAAGAGACAAGAAAAAGGTTTCATAATGGAGGGGAAAAGGGGGGAGGTGAGAGGGAATGAGTGAACCTTACTCTCATAGGATTTGGCTTTAGGAGGGCATAACATACACACTCAATTAGGTATCTATAGGAAAGTAATGGGGGAAGGAGATGGGGAGGGAATAGAAGGGAGGGCAGATTAAGGAGGGGGTAGTCAGAAGCAAACATTTTTTTTTTTAAGGGACAGAGTCAATGGAGAAGATAGAATAAGTGAGGATGGGATAGGATGGAGGGAAATACAGCTAGCCTTTCACAACATGACTATTATGGAACTATTTTGTATAACTACACATTCATAACTTATATTAAATTGCTTGCCTTTTCAATGAAAGTAGGTGGGGAGGGAAGAAGGGAGAGAATTTGTAACTCAAAGTTTCAAAAACAAATGTAAAAAATTGTTTTTAGGATGCTGCTGGGAAATAAAATATACAGGCATTGGGGTAGAGAAATCTATATTGCTTTGCAAGAAAATAAGGGGGATGGGGACAAGAGGGATGGCAGACTGGGGGAAGGGGCAATAAGAATGCATGCCATCTTTTTTTTTTTTTTAAGCTAGAAAGCATAAGAATAATATGGAGCTTTCCTTAAAAAATGAGTCAAATCTGTTTAAAACCAAGAGCAAACATTATCTGCAATAGGGATAAGCTAGAAGACTTTCCAGTAATATCCGGGATGAAACAAGGATATCTGTCATCACCATTACAATTGAATATTGTATTAGAAATGGTAGCTATGCAATAAGACAAATAGTAGCACTAGGAATTTAAAGGAATAAGCTTAAGCAATGAGGAAACAAAACTCACTTTTTCCTGATGATATGACAGTTAAAGAGCCCTAGGAAGTCAACTAAAAATCTAATTGAAACACTTCAATATTTCAGTATAACTGGAGGATATAAAATAAACCCACACAAATCATCAGTATTTCTCTATGTTACCCACAAAATTCAGCAGGAAGAGATAGAGAAATTGTATCTAAAGCAACTACAGACAGTATAAAATACTTTGGAGTCTACTATATGAACACAAATATAAAACACTCTTTACACAAATAAAGATAAATCTTAATAATTGAGAAATAGTAATTGCTTATGGGTAGGTCAAGCCAATATAATCAAAATGACAACACTACCTAATTTAATTTACTTATGCAGTGCCATACCAATCACACTACCAAAGAATCTCTTTATATATCTAGAAAAATAATAACAGAATTTATCTGATAGAGCAGAGGGTCGAGAATATCAAGGGGATTAATAAAAAAAAAAAAGAATGGAAAGTAAAGGGGCCTTAGCAGTGCCAGATTTCAAATTATACTACAAAGCTATAATTATCGAAACAATTTGGTGTAGTGGGTAAGAAATAGAGAGGTTGATCAGTGGAATAGATCAGAGAAACAATAACAAATTAATATAGTAGCCTAGTTTATAATAGACCCCAAAATCCCAGCTACTGGGGCAAGAACCCACTACATGACAAAAACCATTTGAAAAGGTAGTGTGGCAGAAATTAATCATAGACCAACATCTCATACCATATACTAAGATAAGCTCCAAACAAGTACATGATTTAAATGTAAAGGGTGCAAGTTTTTCTGATAAAGGACTCATTTCACGATTCTGAGTTAAATTTACAAGAATAAGAGCCACTTCCCAATTGATAAATGGTCAAAGGATATGAATGTGTAGTTTTCAGAGGAAGAAATCTAAATTGTCATTAACCATATCAAAATGCTGTACATCACTAATAATTTATGTTGAATCACTTTTTAGTCATGTCTGACTCTTCATAACCCTATTTAGGGTTTTCTTGGCAAAGATATTGGTTTGCCCTTTCCTTCTCCAGATCATTTTACGGATGACAAAACTGAGGTAAATAGGGGTAAGTGACTTGCCTAGGGTGTATCAGCAATACAATATTCACAATGCCTATGGCAATTATAAATATGCTGATGTGGTTATCAATCACAAAATATATCAGTTTTTCTATATGGGCGATAAAGCTAGAACATTTATTAAAATACCAGAAGACTGAGTCCCAAAACCAGAAAGTCAAAGCCATCAGAGTAGTTATGACATCGGCACAGGTAGATAAAGTAGAAAGCACCCACATTCTCAACCCTTTAAAACAGAACAGGCTACCTCAGGCAAAGGTCTTCCTCTCCCCACTCACAGCAACTACTCAGCGTCCAGGAAGCGTGCTCCTAGAAGCTCTGGCCTGTGGCAGTCCTCAGCAGGAGTCCTTAGCAGAAATTCTGGCTGGCTAAAAAAGGGGTTCGCTCCTCCACCTCCACCTCGTTACTACTGCTACCACTGCCACTGCCGCTGCCGCTATCGCAGCCACTGCTAGTCACTGCAGGAACTCTAGCTTGGCTTCCGCTTCCTCTTGCCCCATCCATTCCTGCTACGTCAGCAAGTCCAGTGGGGCATGGAAGATCTTTAAATCCCATAACCCTTACATTCGGCCCCAAGATCTTTCATGTCCCTTACTTGGCAAAAATACAGTAGGAATAACTGGTGTCAACAGAATTTCACAACAATATAACAAGGATAGCACACAATAAACACAGAAAACCATATTTTAGGGTGGGGCTTGATCACAAGGTCCCCATCATTCCCCCCACCCCTAACAAATGGGGCCCCAAAATCTTGGGGTAAGGGGCAAAGGTCTCTTCTTCCATGGCTACTTGCTGCTGAAATCAGATGTAGAGCTGTCCCTGTCCCAAGGGGTCCTATTTGAGAGGTCAGTTCTTAAGATGCTTGATGCCAGGTCCAAGGGTGATACATCACAGTAGCAGACAGGGGGTGACATCCAGCTTAAGCTATCAGGCATCTACAGGTGGAGGGTACCAAGGCTGCGGAAACAAATCTAGCAAACAAGGTGAACAGACAAAAAGTCAAGAAGAAGCAAAGAGACAATAACCAGACTATTGTAGCCTCACTCACGGTAGAATAAATGAGTTAAGGGTACAATTTTGTAATCATCTTCTCCAGAATAAACAATAGCTACCGTGTTATCCCTCCCATATGCTATAATCTCTGCAGCCGTTGGAACATCATCTGGCTTCCGTTTTACCCATACTTTAGCTCCTGATTTTATTCTATCAGTAGAACCAAATCCTTCAGTTCCTCTGACAGTTATTTTGGAAGGAGGGTCAGTTTTTACAAGTGGTATTGTTTTACAAGGAATGATAATCACTTGAATTATCCTATCATTTTTATGAATCTGTATGGGCCCTTCACCTAAATTATGGAATGTTACAAGAATTTCTCCTTGATAATTAGAATCTGTTACTCCAGCCAATACATGTATTCTTTGAGCTGCTAATCCTGATTTGGGTAAAATCTGTCCAAAGTGATTTTTAGGGATTCTTATGCATATCCCAGTGGAGATTTTTCTTATTTCTTTTTCTGTCCAACCAAAAGTCCTCTAAACAGTGTAAATCATACCCCACCGAACCAGGTCTTCCTGGGTATGGTGCTGGGACATCTGGCCTCAAGGTCCAATACTCAATATTTAGGATCTTATGTGTTTGTTGTTTTCTAATTTGCAGATTTGGGGTCATCATTCTGGCTAGAGGTGTACTTCCTCCCAATGGTCTATTATTCAAATTACGTAAAGCCATGAACAAATTATCCTTCCAATATTGATATGAATTATTGGAACTTCCTCAACTTCTTTCAGTAATCCATTCATTCTTTCAGTTAACCCCGATGCTTCTGGATAATATGGAATATGATATATCCATTCTATATTGTTTAGTATACAATACTTCTTCATTTCATTGCCTTTGAAATGTGACCCATTGTCACTTTGAATCTGCATTGGGTTCCATAATATAGACTTGTGAGATCTAGTGTTTTACAAGTGTTTTTCTGGGTTGCATTCTTGTAAGGACAAACCACTAGTACACCTGAATAGGTGTCAACACAAGTACATTTAAATCTGCATCCTTTATCTAGTGGTAGTGGACCAATATAATCTATTTGCCAGATTTGGGCTGGGACTTTTCCTCTTGCTATCTCTCCAGTTACTACCCAAGGAACAGTTCACTCCTTTTCGAATTGACATATATGACATTCTTCTGCTATCTGTTTTAACAGTGAATGAGAGATACTAATACCTCGATCTTGTGCCCACTGGTGTGTGGCCTGGACTACCAAATGGCCTGCTGTTTGGTGGACCCATTTTGCTAGTACCAGATCATCAGTTGTTGTCAAAGTAGGGACAATATGTTCAGTAGCAATCTTTGCCAGTAGATCAGCATGAGCATTATTTTCACATTCTGGCGTGGTGAGGCCCACATGAGCATCTTCATGAAAAACTGATAAGTCAGTGACCAAAGACATGTTCCAGATATCTTCCCATAATTCTTTGCCCCAGACTTGTTTGCCATGAATTTGCCAATTTTCATTTTTCCACATGGGCATCCATGTAACTAACCCATTAGCTACCGCCCATGAATCAGTGAATATATGACACTGTCCTCCTTGTTCTATTTTGATGGCTTGATATACTGCCATAAGTTCAGCATATTGGCTACTTGCACCTATCCCAGTACTTTCCAAAGTCCTTCTAGTACATGGGTTATAGGCCAACTGCTTTCCAATGTCTTTTTTGGCCCAAATATTTTGTCCCCTCAGTAAACCATGCATGTCTCTTTTGTTCCTCAGTTAATACATCATATCCCTCATTCCATTTTACAGTGGACTGTACCAACTGTTGCTTTGGCTCAGGGGGTGTGTCATTCCTCTCGATTTCTATGTTTGCTACAGATTCATGTAGAGCAGAGACTCCGCTTTTGCCTGTTTTCGCTCTATTTTGAATATACCACTTCCAATTTGATTACACTAGCCTCTTGGACATGTCCAATTCTGTGAGAAGCTGGGGTACTCATTACCCAGGTCATAATCGGGATTCCAGATCCTAATATCACTTCATGGCCCAGAGTCAGTTGTTCAGTCTCCACCAAAGCCCAATATGCAGCTAACAACTGCTTTTCAAAAGGTTTGTACTGGACTCCAGATGAAGGGAGTTTCCTACCCCAAAATCCCAAAGGTGCATTTTGGCTTTGTTGTTTTTGCCATAAGCTCCAGTTTGCATAATCATCTTGTACAGTCACTTGCAATTCCACTGGACCATTTTGCATGGGCCACAAATCTAGGGCCAATTGTATGGCAGCCTTGGCTTCTTCAAAAGCTTTACTCTGCTCAAGTCCCCAATCAAATTCATATTTCTTCCGTGTGATTCTATATAAAGGTTTTAAAATCTGTCCCAAATGTGGAATGTGGTGCCCCCAGTATCCTAACAATCCTATGAACTTTTGGGCCTCCTTCTTATTGGCAGGGGTAGGAAAATCCTGAATCTTTTGTCGGGCTTGAGGAAGGATCTCCCGTAGCCCTGCCCGTAGCCCCTTGTTCCATTGTATGCCCCAAAATTTCACATTTTGAGCTGGTCCTTGAACCTTTGCAGGTTTAATTTCCCACCCTTCACTTTTCATATGCTCAATTAGAAGGGTCAAACTCCTTTCCACTAATTTTGCATCTTTTCCTTGTATCATGATATCATCAATGTAATGGGTAAGCTGTACACCAGGTAGCTTTAATTCATCCAACTGTTCAGCCACAATACTGTGACAAATAGTGGGGCTATGTATGTACCCTTGTGGCAAGCGGGTAAAAGTATATTGTCTACCCTGCCAAGTGACAGCAAATTGGTCCCATTGGTTAGGGTCTATTGGGATGGTGAAGAAGGCATTTGCCAAGTCAATAACTGCATACCAAGTCCCATCATATTTCTGGATTCTTTCTATTAAGGTGATGGTATCTGGAACAGCAGCATACAAAGAAGGAGTCACCTTATTCAACTGTCTGTAATCCACAGTCATTCTCCATGTCCCATCTGATTTTCTTACTGGCCAGACAGAATTATTCCATCTTGTGGTTGTAGGGACTAACACTCCTGCTTCAACAAATTCCTTTATAGTAGTGGTAATTTCATCTTGCCCACCTGGCACACGATACTGTTTTAAAGTAATTACTTCAGAAGGTTCAGGTAAAGTGATTGGGTCCATTTTTATTTTTCCCACTAAAACTGTATTAATTCCTATCTTCCTTATAGCAAATTGGTATCTCCCTTCAGGTAAATTCAGAGTCGTGCCTCTCAATACATCTATTCCAATGACGTATTCAGGAATGGGTACAACAACCACAGTATATTCTTTCTTAGGTAACTGCCCAATTTTCATTGTTATTTTAACTTGTCTGGCTGATATTTCCGCCCCTCCTAGACCTGTGATGGTAATAGGAGTTCCATGTTTAAACTTATTAGGGTTTCCATAGATAAGTGTGGCCTCAGCCCCAGTATCAAGCAGTGCCCTAGTCACAGTAGTTGATCCATTCTTCCAATATATTGTTAAACCAATATGGAGTCTGCAGTCTCTTCTGTATATTTCTTTAATCTCGGCTGGGGCTTGGCCTATCTCCTATTCTCCCCGAAGGTGGGGCAAACTTGGATACAAAGATTCAGATTCAGAAATACCTGCGGGGGTGGTTCCTGCTTCCCTATTCATCCTAATGCAAAGTACCTTTTCTTGGTACAGCTTATGCCGCTCTTAAACAATGCCTACTTGATCACTGAGTTCAGCACTGTATCATGTTTTTGTGCCTGTTTGTAATCTGTTTCCCAAGCTCATGTAGTTTCTCATTTTGTCCAAGTGTCCATAATATACTTTGATGACAATGTTATTTCTGTTTCTGCTTCCGTTGGTTTTCATCGTGCTCCTCCCCTCTGATTCCTTGGTTTCGTCAAATGAGTGTACTTTAATAATTAGACATTTTGTCCTGCCCCCTTCCCATACTCTCATTTGTTTAATGACTTCCCAGGACTATATTCCAGTTATTTCTAGTTATGAATCTCTTTGCATTAAATTTCAGTGATATCTTTGAGGACAAATTTGCCTCCTTGATTTAGACCAGGGGTTCTTAACCTGGGGACCCATTAACTTGTATTTCTAATATTTTGTTAACTGTGTTTCAGTATAATTCATTTCCTATGTAATCCTTTATAATAATAATTATAATAATCCTTTATTGATTTTATGCATTTAAAAACATTCTGAGGGGCGGCTAGGTGGCGCAGTGTGTAGAGCACTGGCCCTGGAGTCAGGAGGATCTGAGTTCAAATGTGACCTCAGACACTTAACACAAAACTAGCCATGTGACCTTGGGCAAGTCACTTAACCCCAGTTGCCCTACCTTCCCCCCTCCAAAAAACAAAACAAAAAAAAAATCTGAGAAGGGGTCAGTGGATATCACTAAAATGTGAAAAGGGCCCATGACATAAAAGGTCAAGAAACCCTTGCTTTTAATTCATCTTGTTTAGCACCCATTGTCCATTTGTGTAGACACATGAGGTTTTATCACTGACTTCTTGGACTTTTTCTCTTATGAATTTTTCCCACATGTTGTAGCTATTCCACTAGATGGCACACATAGGTAGTTTCTCCTTCCCACTTCCCTGTTTGTTTTTTAGTTTTGTTTACAAAATCCACATCTTTTATCTGCAGGAGTTTTGAGAGTCAGCATTGTATTAATTAAAGAGCCCTATGAATCAGAAGGCAAGATGTGAGTCCAAAAACCGTCACTTCTTAGCTGTATGATCTTGAGCAAATCTATAGAAAAATCTTTCTTCTGTCCACTCAAATTGTATCAACACTACAGAAACATGTTAATCATTGTGTTTCTATCTAACTGATTTGCATAGTTACGTTGGTATATTAAGTATCATCATTGAAGTTACAGTTCTATTTTGTTTCCAATGAATTTCTCAAGGATGGTATGCAAATAATCTATTTTAGGGACTGAATATTCTGGTTCTCTCTTTTGTGTGTATGAGAGAGAGAGAGAGACAGAGAGAGGATGAGGATGAGGATGTTTGGGTTCTTCAGGCCCCAAAGCCCTTACTTAGCTTCTGAGCAGAGCAGGAGGGGAAATGGTTTTTATAGAATCCAACCTAGAAAAGATATATAGAGCCATACAGAAGATGGGTATTGCTGGAAAAGATATCTCAGGAAAACTTAAATCATCTATAAGATTCTCCTGGAAAATAAACTTATTTGAATTGGAATCATGATCATCTATTAAGGACTGTAGTTGTTTGTATGTTGTCTCCTCCATTAGACTGTGAACGCCATGAGAGCAGGGATTATTTTTTGCCTTTCTAACCATACTGTGCTAAATTATGGGAATACTGAGAAAGGCAAGGAGCTCACAATGCAATAAGGGAACAATATGCAAACAGATATATGTAGAGGCCAAATTAGAGATTATCTCAAAGGGAAGTTACTACCATTAAAGGTAACCTGGGAAGCCCAGAGGCAGAGATAGGAAGGGAGAGACGTCCAGGAATAGAGGATAGCCAGTGAAAAATATAGACTCATGGCAGAGTAGCAGGAAGAAATACTGCAAGGTGTGTTCCTCTCCCTCCACCCAAATTCATCTAAATAGATCTGCAAAGTGCACCACACATACAATTCTGTGAGTCATTTGTCAACACCGGTTGGCACAGAAAGACAGAGATCTGTGGACATGAGAGACAGGGATCTGTCCAGGAACACTCCCATGGGGAGCATTCCAGTGCAGAGAGAGGCTGTACAACAGAGCAAGGAGAGTTTGCATACCCATACTGGGTAGGCTCTCCTGCAGGGGGACAGGAATAGATGCCACCTGGCAGCTTTGTCCCTTGTTACCAGGTTCTGGGTCATACATCCAGGTTGAACTGAAGAAGGAATTGGCTTCCAGGGGTGAAGAGTAGTTACAGGCTCTAGCTTGTGTGCTTCCCAGGGAAGGAGGGAGTTCAGAATCAAATAGTGGAAAAAGACTTAGTTCGAGCTTCTAAGCTAATCTCAAGCTTTCAGAAAAATAACCAAGGTAGGGATCCCAGACCAGAGTGGAGCTGTGCTTTCTAACTTATTGAAAGGGATGGAGTCCAACAGCAATCCACTTTTGCTCAGATCCAAACCCAGGTCAGGAACTTAAAAGAACTCAGACCAGGAGGACTCAGCTGTCGGGTTTTTGCCCTGGATCAGACCTCTTTAGGAACACTGTAAGTTTTAAGATCTCTAGTCTGTCCCTGAGATCCTAGAATAATATAATACTCAACATCCTCAAGAAACATGCTCAGCAACAGAATCATCCCATACCTTCCTTCCAGAAGTGCTATAGAATCTATCCCTAACATCAAGTTAGAAGTACTATAAGGAGTCTAGAAAAAAGGAGCAAACAAAAAGAAATCCCAAAAGGAGCTATTACAACTGGTGGGAAAACTCAAGGCTTTCCAAAAGAAGATAATTACTCCCAAAACATTTACAAGCAAAAGCCTCAAAGAAAAACACAGCTTGGGCAAAAACTCAAAGAGAATTACTTGAAGATAAAGCTAAAGGGTTTTTTTTTAAGAGTTTAAAAGTTTTTAAAATGAGAGTATTTGTGGGGAGGTGGAAGAAACAAAATAAAAGCTATGGAAGAAAGGATTGGGAAAAAAAGCTTAGTTTCAAGAGGTACAAAACCTAACCCAAGCGACAAACTCCCTGAAAATCAGTATGATCCAAATAGAAACCAGTGACTCTGAGATAAGAAGAAATATTAAAACAATCAAAAGACTGAAAAAATAAAAGAAAATGTATAAATTATCTCATAGTAAAAATAATTGACCTGGAAAATAAAGAGAAAAAACTACTCAATGGATTACAAGAAAACAATGACATTCCTCCTTCCCCAAAAAAGAGCTTACACATCATATTTCTTTTTTTTTTTTTTTGGAGGGCAGTTGGGGTTAAGTAACTTGCCCAAGGTCACACGGCTAGTTTTTGTGTTAAGTGTCTGAGGCTGAATTTGAACTCAGGTTCTCCTGACTCCAGGACCGGTGCTCTATTCACTGTGCCACCTAGCTGTCCCTTACACATCATATTTCAAGAAATCTTAAAACTGCCCAGATCTCTTATAACCAGTAGGCAAAGTAGAAATAGAAGGCATCCACTGGTCACCTCCTGAAAGAAAATCCCCAATGAAAACTCCCAAGAACATCACAGCCAAAATTCTGACTTCCAGGTCAAAGAAAAAAAATACTCTAAGCAGACAGAAGACCTTCGAGTATCAAGGAACAATGGTCAGATTACACATGATTTAGCAGCCTCCACAAAGTGAGTAGAGAGCTTGTCTGAGAGGCAAAGGATATAAACTTCTAGCCAAGAATAGCTTACCTAACAAAGCTAAGTATAATGCTACAGGAACCTTTAATGAAATAACTTCCAGATAATACTGATAAAAATAGTAGAACTGTGGAAGTTCAGAAACAGGAGTTAAAAGAAACATAAAAAAGTAAACACAAAAGCGATAGAGGACTAAAGGATAAATTGCTTACATTATAATATAGGGAAGTCATACATGCACGCACACAGACACACACACACAGATTCTTATCATAAGGGGTAATAAATACAGAGACTCTAATTAGAGAACCTGGGAGTGGCTCTTTTATATTTTGATGGTCTTAAGAGAAGTATGTTAAGAGGGGAAGGGAAAGAAAAGTTAGAGAAAATTATCTCACATTAGTCCCAGTTTCCTATAAAATAAAAGAAAATACAAGTAGAAGTCTATACAAAAAAGGGAGTAGTCAGAGGAAAATTGGGTAGAGAACAACACTCAACAGGGAACAGAGGAGGGTTTGCATTAAATGATACAGACTAAAGTGAGACACAACTTGGAAAGAATTTGGAGCTCTGATCAGGGAATGAACAGCCATGATTCCAAAGGACTGATGATCAAACATGCTACCCACTTCCGGATAGATGAAAGGAAGAACTCAATGCAGAATGAGGCATATATTTTTGGGCATGACCAAGGGGGAGATTTGCTTTGCTTGAGTCTGCATATTTGTAACATTTTTCTTTTGTTCTCAGTTGAAGGAGGGGTAGAACATAAGAAGGAAAAAAGACAGATTTTTGCTGATTGAAAAAAATTTTTGAAAGATAGGGACAAGGCAGAGAAACAAGAGGTCATTAGAAGTCTAAGACAGAGTATGATTCATGGAGAAGAGCAATAAATGGGGAATTCTTCTTTCTGGCTTTATGATTTTGGGCAAGTCGTGTCACTTTCTTTGTGTCAGTTTTCTCATTTATAAACTTATAGTTGTTCTAGATGACCATCAAGATCCCTCCTACCTTTAAATCTGTGATGCTCTGCCATTAGTCAAGTTAGAGAAAGCTAATAACATAGAAGATAATAAAAAACAATACTAGTCCATTGAGAACTTGATTAGTCAGAGATCTAGTGTTGATAAAATTGTCATTGGCTTCTCTCTTATTAGAATTTTTAAAATGAATTATGAACCAAAAGTGTTAAAATGAAAATTTTGAACCACAATTTTGAAGTCTATAAAGGACAGAAATCATTTAGCCTGCTTTACTCATTTTCTTGATGAGAAAACTAAGACCTAGAGAGATTGTGATTTGCCTAGAGTCAAATGACTAGTGACAGCTAGTAAGACCAAGATCCCAGGTTTCTGACACTAGTCCAGGGCTCTTTCTGGGATACCACGTTGTGTTCTCAATTATTGTAACTTTCTTCTTTTTGAAGGGGGGAAGACAGGGTGGGCAATTGGGGTTAATTGGGTTTGCCCAAGGTCACACAAGCTAGTAAGTATCTGAGGTCATATTTGAACTCAGATCTTCCTGACCCCAGGGCTAATGCTCCATCTAGTAGGCCATCTAGCTGCCCCTAATTTGAGATTTTTAAAAGAAGAAAAATATGTTGCAGATCAGTCTTAAATGCTATCCCCAGTCCTGAATGTGTAATTACAGTTTTTTCCATCAAAAGGACAATCAGCAAACATTAATCCATAAGCCATTTAACACCTACTAAGGACTTTGTAGAGAGCATTTTGGTCTGACATTTAAAAAAAAAGATTCATACCATGTCCTGTAGTTAAGGCTTTCAGTCCTTTCCAAATAAGTTCCTATTGCTTTGTGGGGTGGATCTGGCACAATATCTCTGAATTTATTTCCCTGTTGCTCTTTGTTTCACCTGAGTGCTAATGTTTTGTGTGGTTTGGTTTGGTTAGGGTTTTTTTGTTGTTGTTGTTGGTTTTGTTTTCTTTTTGCTTTTTGGAGGGGCAATTGGAGTTAAGTGACTTGCCCAAGGTCACATGGCTAGTTTTTGTGTTGTGTCCAAGGCTAGATTTGAACTCAGGTCCTCCTGACTCTAGGGCCAGTGCTCTATTCACTGCTCCACCTAACCGCCCCCCTGAGTATTAATGTTGAGAGATTCTTGGGGGTTGGATTAAGAGTTGGGGTAGAAAAATGGAGCTCTAGTCTCTGAGATCATGCCCTATAAGTGTGTGCTGTCCATGTCTCTAAGTCTTGGGGCCTCTAGAGCCTCTGCTCACTTATTTAAATAACTGGAAGAAGAACTTAAGGAACCCTTGCCTTGTTCTCATTTCAAGGGAAATTGGCTCTGTTATAGTGAAATGAATTATTGATATGATTGTCCATAGGCCCAGATCCTGGCTTTTAGTTTGCACTTGATGGACAATTTATAGACTGCACAGAAGGAAATTTACTCAGCTATCTAGCTCTCTTGGCTTCTCCCAATCATTTTCCTTCTCATGTTGCTCTCCTTCACTCTCCCTTCCCCCCCCCCCAAAAAAAACCCTTCATATTAAAGTTGGTTAATTATAGCAAAATTATTAAATATTTTGTATTAGAACTACATTGCCAGTCGTCAATAAGTAATAGTCCCTTAACACTTGGTGGCACATTATCAATCTCATAAAAACAAAATGGGGGAGAAGTGATTAGATATCAGATCATATCAGGGGAAAAACCTGAGAGTTTTTAGGACAAGTTCAGTGTGGATCAGGAGTATGATGGAGTAACCTGAGGTTCCTAACCTTTTTTATGTCATGAACCCTTTGTCAAATGTGGTGATGCCTGTCCACCCCTTCTCAGAATAATATTGCTTGGGGCAGCTAGGTGGCACAGCGGATAGAGCTCCATACTCTGCCTATAAGGTCCTTATGTGGAGTATTATATTCAGTTCTAGTCCCCACTTTTATGAGAGACTTCAATAAATAAGAGGAATGATGAGGATGGTGAGGGAACTGAAGAATCACGTCCCTTGAAGAACTAAGAGTGTTTAGCCTGGGAAATTTTAAAATTTAGGGCAATTACTATGGCAAGCAATGGATGTCTTTAAATATTTGAAGGTTTGCTTGTGGAAGAAAGATTAGCAGTACTCTGCTTGATGCCAGAGAACAGTAGGTAGGATTTACAGGAAAGCAGATTTCATATCAATAAAGAAGAACTTCTTAATAATTGAAGGTAAGGAAAAAATGAAGTGGGCTATTATAGTAGGTAGTATATTCCTTGTCACTAGAGGTGTTTACATAGAAGCTGGATAATTATTTGTTGGGGATTTTATAGAAGGAAATAATCTTTTTATTAAATGGGGACATTTGTTCTTCAATGACAAAATACTTCAGATATGTGAAGCAGTAAATTACTGTGTTCATTTTTTGTAAAGTCACAAAATCTTAGCCTTCATAGGGACCTTACAGGTCATTTACCTTTACATCACCTCTTCACCTAAAGCATAAAATCCCAACTTTTTCATACATGACCAGTGATCATTTATTCTATACTTGCAGACTTAAATTAATAGGGAATTCACCTCCTCTTAAGTGTGACAAAGTTGAACGGTTCTCTCAAACAAACCTGTCTCTACCACTTAAAATTCATTTAAATAGACATATATCAGCTCTCCTTTCTGGAATTAAGCAGAATAAGTAATTCATTTTCTTCATGACAGACCTTCAGATATTTGAAAATAGATGTTGTGTTCTCCCTACTCCTGTTTCCCAAGTCTTCACACTTTCTTGAATAAATTCTTAGATGGCATGATTCTCCTCACCATCCTCTGGTCACAATTAAGTCTTCTTAAAATATGGATTTGAACACACTAGCATGTTCTAGAACAGGGGTGGGGAACATATTAGGAGTATAACCTCTGTTGTTACTCTATTATGCTTTCATTAAATATAGTCTCTACAATCTCATTAACTTCTTCAGCTCTAATACTACAGTGTCGGCATGTTGGCTTTGCAGTTTGGTAGAACACTCATGGTTTGTTAGAGGGTAGAGTAGTTAATCTGAACCATTACCTACCCATGTCTACCATCCTGTACTTTTATGGTTAATTTTTTAAATTCAGATCTAGGACTTTATATTTATCACTTTTAAATTGTATCTTTTGAGATTTTTGGCATCATTTTAGCCTGTTAAAATTTTTACAGAGCATAGTGTGGAAAGTACGAGACTTAGATTCAGGAAACCTGACTCCCAGTCTTCACCTTTCTCACTTTACTGATGTGTATGAAGTGCTTTTGTAAATCTCAGGCACCATATGAATGTGAATTATTGTTATTTTGGATAATGGTCTTGCCTCCACTTCCATAAGCAATCCTCCCCACCCAAACTTCATGTCTTCTGGTGATGATCATATCAAAATATTCACCAGACTAAAACAAAGGGCAGAGCCCTATGTGACTACACTGTAGACTTTGCTCCAGATTGATGTCTGATCCATTTTAATTACCTAGTCACAGAATCTCTGATTTAGAACAGGTCTCAGAGTTCAACCTATACCTGGGAAGGGAATAATAGCACACCTGTTGTGTGCTAAACACTTTTATCTTATTTGATCTTCACAAAACCCTAGAAGGTAAGTACTGTTATTTTCCCCATTGAAGAAACAGACAAGTAGAGGTTAAGTGGCTTATCTAAAGTCACACAGTTAATAAGTGTCTCAGATCACATTTGAACTCAGTTCTTCCTGAAAAGCCTAGCACTCTTTTTAATGTACTACCTTGCTGCCTAAATTACGAGTAAAAATCTGTAACAGTGCCAACCATTGGTCTTCCAGTCATTTTTTTACTTTTTCTCAATTAATTTGTAAAAATTTTAACGTTCCTTTTTTTTTAATTTTTAGTTCCAGATTCTCTCCCTTTTTCCCTTCCCCTCCCCATTTCAGAAGATAAAACAGTTTTGTATAGATTATACATGTAAAGTCATGCAAAATATTCCCCTGTCAGCCATGTTGCAAAAGAGAACACAAACTGAAAAAAAAAATTTTTAAAGGTATGCTTCAATCTACATCGAGACTCCCATCAATTCTCTTCTGTAGGTGGATAGCATTTTTCATTATAAGTTTTTTTGAAATTGACTTGGAGCATTGTATTTCTCAGAATAGCTAAATCATTCGCAGTTGATTATTGCTAAAATAATTATTGTTGTGTACAATGCTTTCCTGGTTTCTGCTCACTTCACTTTGCATCAGTTTATATAAGTCTTCCCATGTTTTTCTGAAGCCATTGTGGTCATCATTTCTTATAGCATGGTAGTATTCCATCACAATCATATACCACGGCTTGTTCAGAACATTTCCCAACTGATTGACATCCTCTCAATTTCCAGGTCCTTACCACCAAAAAAGAGTTGCTATAAATATTTTTGTACATATAGGTCCTTTTCCTTTTTTCTTTTATCTCTTTGGGATACAGACCTAATAGTGAATGGTATTGCTGGATCAGAGAATATGCACACTTTTCTAACCCTTTTGGACATAATTCCAAATTGCTGACCAAAATGGTTGGGATCAGTTCACAACTTCACCTAATTTTTCCACCTCCCCCAAAACATTTATTGTTTTCCTTTTCAGTCATATTAGCCAATCTAATAGGTATAAGGTGGGCCATCAGAGTTGTTTTTCTCAAATTGGTAGTGATTTAGAGCATTTTTTCACATGACTATAGATAGCTTTGGTTTCTTCTGAAAACTACCTGTTCATATCTTTTGACCATTTCTCAATTATAGAATAACTTACATTCTTATAAATTTGACTCTATTCTCTATATATTTGAGAAATGAGGCCTTTGTCAGAGAAGCTTGCTATAAGTCTCACACACACACACAGAGTTTTTGTTTGTGCAAAGACTTTTTTTCCCAAAAAAAATTTTTGTTTTATTCTACATCTTGAGTCCATGATCTCTCTGTTAGGACAGGACATGGGTAGCATGAATCATTATTCCTCTGGATTCATGTTTGATTATTTCATTGATGAGAGTTATTAAGTGAAAGTAATATCAATAGCTGAAATTTTCAGAGTGCTTAAGGTTAATAAAGCACTTTGTAAACATGACATCGTTTCAGACCTACAAGGTAAGCTCTGTGGCTATTACTATTCCCATTTTATAAATGACCAGACTAGGTTCATAAAGGTTCATTGACTTGCTCATGGCCACACAAAGAGTAAGTGCTAAAGGCAGGGTTTGAACCCTGTTGAATCCAAGTCTTTGTACTGCAATCCAAGTTCTTTTTTTTTTTTTTAAAGCAATTGGGGTTAAGTAACTTTGTCAAGGTTACACAGCCAGTTATTTTGTGTGGGTGCCAAGTATCTGAGGCCAGAGCCTATCCCAGGTCTCCTGATGACAGGGCCGGCTCTCTTCTGCGCCACCTGGCCACCCCGTAAATACTACTTTTTTTTTTTCTTTTTGGAGGGCAGTTGGGATTAAGTGACTTGCCCAAGTCACACTGCTAGTTTTTGTGTTAAGTGTCTGAGGCCAAATTTGAACTCAGGTCTTCCTGACTCCAGGGCCTGTGCTCTATTCACTGCGCCACCTAGCTGCCCCCAATCCAAGTTCATTTAAATAATAATCGCTTATTGCATTTTCCCCTTTAATCTTAATTTCTTAAAACCTAATTTCTATTTTAAATCTTTTGTTTTGATGTCAGTTTAAATTATATCTCTCCCCTGTCACCCATTAAGCCAGAATAAGAGGGGGGTGGGGGAAGCAGGTGAGCTAACCAGCAACTTCAACTGAGCCTGACAATGCATTCAGTATCAGAACTAAGATGGTTCCCACACCCCTGTAAATAAAGGAGGGAAGATTATCTTAAAGGTAGTTAGACTAGCCAAGGGATTGTATTGTGGATTCCTTGCAGGATATGGTTTCCCGTCCACTTTTTTCTCCATACTCAAATAAGCTTTGTTGGAGACCTTGGGGGTCTCTAACTGTAAATTAGATGCAATTATTTGGTCTTAATTGTCCATAAGGGATAGAAACAGGACTTCCAAGGGGCTCCTGCTCCCACCTCTTCCAATTCATGTAAAAAATGACTCTAAACAAACTTTGGAGTTACAGAACCCAAAAAATAACACAGAGAAGCTAACCTCCCACTGAAGACAGGCCGGCAGGAAGGGGCCAGTGCAGTGCTGTGGGAGCTGAGCCCAGCCCATGCAAGCCTAAGGTTTTAGCCTTAGGATGGCCACAACCAGCAGCCAGCTGGAGGGACTTCAGATCACCAGCAGCTGTGGCGGTTTCCAGAATTATCAACCCATAGATACTAAGGACAAAGTGAGAGGTCAGTGCAGTGTGGACTTTGGGACCTGGGAGTTCTGGAGTACTTTCTGGCCTTTGCCCCTGGATGGAGAGGCGGCTGAGGCACGGCGGCAGCTGCTTCAGAGCTCCTGGTCTGCAGATTTTAGAGGGATCAAGCTGAGGGGTAATCGCTCTTGCATTAACCTGCTTGGGTCTGGATCACTGTCTGGGATACAGGGCCTGGAGTGTGTGACCAGGTGCCAGAGCCTGTGGAGGCTTCAGAGAGGGCACCAACTAATGGCTCCGGCAGCTGCAAAAACCCCAGCAATTTGGGACAAAGCTCCTCTCTGGAAGCAGAGTTCTGCTGTGGCAAGAAGCTCAAAAGTCAAGTAACTGAGTGGCAACATGAGCAAGCAAAGGAAGCAAAGCAAGCACAGCAATCCAACTTTGGCTTCCTTTTTTGGGCACAAAAGGGATCAGGGCATGGAGCAGGAGGAAGACAACAAAGTCAGAACTCCTGCATCAGAAGCTTCCAAGAAAAATATAAACTGGTTACAGGCCATAGAGGAGCTTAAGAAGGATTTTGAAAATCAAATAAGAGTAGTGGAGGAAAAATTGGTCAGAGAAATGTTTCAGGGGAAAATATGGTCATTCAATGAAATAGAGGACTTTTAAGCATTCTTGATGAAAAAAAACAGTTGAATAGAAAATTTGACATTCAGATACAAGAAGCATGAGAAGGTAAACAGGGAAAAAAAATCCTAAGGAATTTATCAAAATTGAACTACTTACATTCCTACGTGGAAAAACAATGATTGTAACTTATGAAACTTTTCTTAGTATGAGAATAGTTGAAGGGAATGGAAAAGTATATATTTATATGTGTGTATACATACGTACGTACATAATACATACATACATACATACATACATACATATTTATGGGCGTATGAATACATAGGTGAGAATGTGTATATATGTGTACAGGTATACATAGACAAAGGGCACAGGAACAATTGGATAGGAAGGGACGATACTTTAAAAGGTGAAATTAAGAGATGAGAGAGGAATATAATGAGAGGAGATGAAGAGAGATAGAATGGGGTAAATTATCTCATGTAGAAGAGGCAAGGGAAAAATGTTACAATAGAGGGGAAGAACAGGAAGGCAAAAGGGAATGAATGGGTCAACCTTAATCTCTTTGCATTGGGCTTAGGGAGGGAATGACATACACACTAAATGACATACACTGTAGGTATCTCACCCTACAGGAGAGTAGGGGAAAGGGGATGTGAGAGGGGATGATGGAAGGGAGGGCAGGCTGGGGCTAGGGATGTTGGATGCACCCATTTTTGAAGAGGGACAGGATCAAAGTAGAGAATAGAATTAGTGGGGGGGTGGGATAGGATGGAGGGAAATAAAGTCAGTCTTTCATAATATATCCATTATGGAAATGTTTTGCATAGCTACACCTGTACAACCTATATTGAATTGCTTATCTTCCCAGTAAAGGTGGGTGACAAGGGAGGTAGGGAAAGAATCTGGAATTCAAAGGTTTAAAATCAAATGTTTAAAATTTATTATTATTATTATTATTTTATATGTAACTGGGAAATAAGATTTACAGGCACTGGGGTATAGAGATCCACCGTGCCCTACTGTAAAATCAGAGGGAGGGTGGGGGAAGATATGGGAGAGAGCAGATAGGAGGAGGGGATATTCAGTGGGATTGCTGTTTTGTGGTGGTGGGTAGGGGGGAAATGGGGAGAAAATTTGTAACTCATAATCTTGTGGAAATGAATGATGTAAACTAAAAAATAAAATTGTCCATAAGGACTGAATATCAAGAAGCTGAGCTGTTTGCGTAGTTCTCCTGAGAGATGTATATTTTTTAAAAATTAAATTTTGAATTAAATTTAAATTGTTATGGTTTTGTTTCAATACATGATAATCCCCGTCTTGCTCTCAGTTGAGTCCTCCAAGATGTAAAATCCTTGAAAACAGTTAAATCAAACAACATATGGGTGATTTTGATGAGTACGTGCAACCTTCACCTTTAAGTTTTCCATTTGTTAAAATAAAAGGTGTGTGCTTTTAATCTAGTAACAGTGTTTTCCATTGTTTTTGATCTGAGATTTGTTACCATTGAAAGTTCTTATTTTTAGGGTTGTAGTGTACACATTGTATTTTTTAGCTGTCCTTTCTTCACTCTGTATCACTTTGTGAATTTTTCCTATATTTCTTTGAATTCTTAACACATTTATTTTTATGCCCTTATAGTATTCCATTACATCCATATAACACAATTTGTTTGGCTATTCTCCAGTCATTAGTTACAGAATTTGTTTCTTTTTCTTTTTTGACTGTAGCAAATAGTGCCTTTATTAATATATATTTTTTTGAACCTAGGTCTTTTCTTGTCATTAGCTTCTGTGTTCATAAACCCCACAATCACATCACAGGGTCTGAGATATTGAACAGTTTTGAACCTTTTCTTGCATAATTTCAAATTATTTTCCAGAACAGTTAGGTCAGTTCACAACTAATACACTGCATTTATGTACCTGTTTTCCTATATACAAAAATTAGTGACTTTTCAAATTATTCCAGATATTCTTGGCAGTTGTAGAGGGTCAGCTTCTCCAAGAAGTAGGCCTTCATGATGGGCTTTGAACCTTTTAGAGCATCCCATGCTGAAAATCATAGACAAAGGACCTGTAGGATTTTGCTTGCCTAGGAAATGGGCATCTTTAAGTATCCCACCAATTCTCCTCTTTACTAAATGAATAGCACTGGACTAATTAATTTTCTTTCTGGACCTCATTTTCCTTATTTCAGTTTGCACTGAATTAATCAGTTCTCTCTCTGGAGGTAGAGAGCATTTTTCAAGAGGATCTCTTAAGGTTCAATCCAGTTCAAACTCCTTTAATCTGCTACTGTCCAAGGGCATTTGGTAATTTGGTTCTGTTTCCTTTCTACCAAGATACCTTTTTTTCCACCAAAAAAATCCTTCATATTTGGGTCCCGCTAGAGTATCTGCAAAAACTTTTTAATTAAATATGATCAAAATGATCAGTTTTACTTTCTATAATGCTCTCTGTCTTTTATTTGGTCATAAATTCTTCTCTTATCCATAGATCCAACAGGTCAAATTTTCCATGCTCCCTTAATTGCTTATGATATCACCCTTTATGTCTAAATCATGTACTCATTTTGACCTTATCTTGTAATACAGTGTAAGATGTTGATCTGTCACCTGGTTTCTGCTAAACTGCTTTCCAGTTTTTCCAGCAATTTTTGTGAAATAGTGAGTTCTTGTCCCAAAAGTTTGAATCTTTGTGTTTATCAAACGCTAGATTACTATGTTCGTTTACTACTGTATATTGTGTACCTAACCTATTCCACTGATCTGCTACTCTCTTAACCACTACTAAATTGTATTGATTATTATTGCTTTGTAATAGTTTGAGATCAGGTAGTGCTTAGCCACTTTCCCTTTTTTTTTCCCATTAATTCCCTTTTTCCTTTTTTTTTTTTTTAGGAAATTTTTTTAAATTAAATTTTGTTTATTTTTAGTTCACATCATTCATTTCCACAAGATTTTGAGTTACAAATTTTCTCCCCATCTTTTCCCTACCCACGACCCCAAAACAGCGAATCCCACTGTATACCCCCTGCATACTCCCTGCCCCAATCGGCTCTCTCCTATATCCTCCCCCATTCCCCTCTGACTTTCCAGTAGGGCAGAATGGACCTCCATACCCCAGTGCCTGTATATCTTATTTCCCAGTTTTATGTGAAAGAAAATAATAATAATATATTTTTTAAACATTTCATTTTAGAACTTTGAATTCCAGATTCTTTCCCTTCCCCCCTCATCACCCACCCTTACTGGGAAGATGAGCAATTCAATATAGGTTGTACATATGTAGTTATGCAAAACATTTCTATAGTGGATATATTATGAAAGACTGACTACATTTCCCTCCATCCTATCCCACCCTCCACTTGTTCTATTCTCTACTTTGACCCTATCCCTTTTCAAAAGTGTGTGCTTCTACCCTCCCCCCCAACCTGCCCTCCCCTCCATCATCTCCTCTCTCATCCCCTTCTCCCCTACTCTCCTGTAGGGTGAGAAACCCTGTTTAGTGTGTATGTCATTCCCTCCCTAAGCCCAATTCAATGAGAGTGAGGTTGACCCATTCCCTTTTGCCTTCCTGTTCTTCCTCTCCATTGTAACAGTTTTCCTTGCATCTTCTATATGAGATTATTTACCCCATTCTGTCTCTCCCCATATCCTCTCATTAAGTATTATCCCTTGCTATTGAATTGATCCTTTGCCCGCTGTCTATGTATACCTGTACATATATATACACACATATATGTATTCATATGCCCTTGTACCCTTCTATATAGACATATATATGTATGTATACATATATATCTACATTTATATTCCCTTCAACTATCCTCATACTGACAAAAGTTTCATAAGTTACAATTATCATTTTTCCCAGGTAGGAATGTAAATAGTTCAACTTTGATAAGTTCCTTATGAGTTCTTTTCTCTATTTATCTTCTCATGCTTCTCTTGCTTCTTGCATCTGAATGTCAAATTTTCTATTCAACTCTGTTTTTTTTTTTTTTTTTTTTCATCAAGAATGCTGAAAAGTTGGGGGCGGCTAGGTGGCACAGTGAATAAAGCGCAGCCCCAGAGTCAGGAGGACCCGAGTTCGGTTCTGGCCTCAGACACTTAACACCCATACACAAAAACTAGCCATGTAACCTTGGGCAAGTTACTCAACCCCAGCTACCCTCCAAAAGGCAAAAAAAAAAAGTGCTTAAAAGTCCTCTATTTCATTGAATGACCATATTTTCCCCTGAAACATGATACTCAGTTTTGCTGGGTAGGTGATTCTTGGTTTTAATCCCAGCTCCTTTGACCTCCAGAATATCATATTCCAAGCCCTCCAATCCCTCAATGTAGAAGCTGCCAGATCCTATGTTATCCTGATTGTGTTTCCACAGTATTCAAATTGTTTCTTCTTGGCTGCTTGTAATATTTTCTCCTTGATCTGGGAACTCCAGAACCTGGCTATAGTATTCCTAGAAGTTTTCTTTTTGGGATATTTTTCTGGAAGCGATTGGTGGATTCTTTCAACCTCTATTTTTCCCTATGGTTCTAAAACATCAGGGCAATTTTCCTTGAGAATTTCTTGAAGGCTGATTTCTAGGTTCTTGTTTTGATCATGTCTTTCAGGTACTCCAATAATTTTTAAATGATCTCTCCTGGATCTATTGTCGAGGTCAGTGGTTTTTCCAATGAGATATTTCACATTGACTTCTATTTTTTTTTTTTCATTTTTCTGGATCTGTTTAATAGTATCTTGATTTCTCATAAAGTCATTAGCTTCCATTTGCTCCAACCTAATTATGAAGGAATGATTCTCTTCAGTGAGTTTTTGAGATTCTTTTTCCATCTGGCAAATTTGGCTTTTTAAGGCATTCTTCTCCTCATTGGCTTTTTGGGCCTCTTTTGCCATTTGAATTAGTCTACTTTTTAAGGTGTTATTTTCTTCAGTCAGGTTGTTGATTCTCTTTTCATGATTTTCTTACATCATTCTCATTTCTCTGACCAATTTTTCCTCCACTACTCTTATTTGGTTTTCAAAATCCTTCTTAAGCTCCTCTATGGCCTGTAACCAGTTTATATTTTTCTTGGAAGCTTCTGATACAGGAGTTCTGACTTTGTTGTCTTCCTCCTGCTCCATGCTTTGATCGCTTTTGTCCCCAAAAAAGGAATCTAAAGTCGGACCATTGTGCTTGCTTTGCTTCCTTTGCTTGCTCATGTTGCCACTCAATTACTCGACTTTTGAACTTTTTGCCATAGTAGAACTCTGCTTCCAGAGAGGGGAGCTTTGTCCCAAATTGCTGGGGTTTTCGCAGCTGCCATAGCTATTAGTTTGGTTCCCTCTCTGAAGCCTCCACAGGCTCTGGCACCTGGTCACACACCCCAGGACAGCAATTTAGATCTTCTCAGGTTAAAGCAAGAGCGATTACCCTCTGAATGGTCACTTGGTCCCCCCTATGATCTGCAGGCCAGGAGCTCTGAGGTAGCCACTGTGCCTCAGCCATTTCTCCCTCCAGGGGCAGAGGCCGGACAGCACTCCCAGACTCCTTATTCCCAGAATCCACACTGACCTCTCACTTTGTCTTTGGCATTTATGGGTTGATAATTCTGGAAACCCCCACAGCTGTTGGTGATCCACTCTCCCAGTGTCCTTCCGGGTGCCACTGGTTGGGGCCATCCTGAGGCTAAAACCATGGCCTTGTGCAGGGTTGGGCTCTGCTCCCAGTGGGCTGCAGTGGACCCTTCCTGTTGGCCTACCAGGCTGCCTTCAGTGGGAGATTTGTTTCTCTCTGTCACTTTGTGAGTTCTGTAGCTCTAAAGTTCGTTTAGAGTCGTATTTTATAGGTATTTGAGGTGGTTATGCAGAGATCTCATGGAGTTTTCCTACTTCTGTCCCCCATTCCTTTCATTTTCTTGACCTTTTATTCTTCCAGATGAATTTTGATTTTTTTTCTAGCTCTATAAAATAATTTTTGGTAATTTGATTGGCGTGGCATTGAATAAGTAAATTAATTTAAGGAGAATTGTTATTTTTTTTATTTTGGCTCAGCCTACCCATGAGCAATTAATATTTCTCCATTTGAAGGGCAGCTAAAGTGGTGCAGTGGATAGAGCACTACCCTGGAGTCAGGAGTACCTGAGTTAAAATCCAGCCTTAGGTGGCGCAGTGAGTAAGAGCGCCGGCTCTGGAGTCAGTAAGACCCGGGATCGGTTCTGGCCTCAGATTCTTAACACCCACACAAAAAAACTGGTCTTGGAACCTTGGGCTAGTTATTTAACCCCAATTGCTTTTTTTTAAAAATCTAGCTTTAGATACTTACCAGCTGTATGACCCTGAGCAAGTTACTTAACCCCAGTTTCCTTGCAAAAAAAAAAAAAAAAACAGACAAAAATTTCTCCATTTGTTTAGATCTGACTTTATTTGTGTTCATATAGTTCCTGGGTTTGTTTCGGCAGGTACACTCCTAAGTATTTTATTTTGTCTGCAGTTTTTTTTAGATGGAATATCTCTTTCTATCTTCCTGCTGGACTTTCTTAGTTATATATAGCAATTCTGATGCTATATATGGGTTTATTTTATAACTTTGCTGAAATTATTATTTCAACTAATTTTTCACTTCATTCTCCAGGATTGTCATCATATCATCTACAAAAAGTGATAGTTTTATTTCATGATTGCCTATTCTAATTATTTCAGTTTCTTTTTCTTATTTCTATAGCTAGTGTTTCTAGTACAATATTAAAAGTAGTGGTGATAGGGTGATACTTGCTTCACCCCTGTTTATTAGGAGATCTAGCTTTTATCCTCATTGCATATAATACTTGCTAATGGTTTTAAATAGATACTACTTTTCATTTTAAGGAAAGCTTCATTTATTTCCATACTTTAAGGTATTTTTAATAGTAATGAGTGTTTTGTTTTGTCAAGAACTTTCTGTATCTATTGAAATAATGATATTATTTTTGTTGGTTTTCTTTTTAATTGATATGACCAATTATACTGATTATTTTCCTAATGTTGAACCAACCTTGTGTTCCTACCTTGTTGTAATGTATGATTTTTGTGATATATTGCTGTAATCTCCTTGCTAGTATTTTCTCTTTCTTCCTTCCTTCCTTCCTTCCTTCTTTTCTTTCTTTCTTTCTTTCTTTCTTTCTTTCTTTCTTTCTTTCTTT